>NC_143012.1:106919617-107624617 GCF_055824585.1 Amblyomma mixtum | reverse complement strand
TTCCGCCACTGTGAGTCAACGCTCTTTCTGGTTTATGCTTTTATGGTTTTATGGGGTTTAACGACCCAAAGCGACTAAGGCTATGAGAGACGCCGTATTGGAGGGCTCCGGAAATTTCGAACACCTGGGTTTTTTTTTACGTGCACTGACATCGCACAGTACACGGGCCTCTAGAATTTCTCCTCCAAAGAAATTCTAGCCGCCGCGGCCGCGATCGCACCCGCGTATTTCGGGTCAGCAGCCGAGCACCATAACCGCTGAGCCACCGCGTCGGCGCAACGCTCTTTCTGTATAAATATTTAAATACCTTAGCTGCCCACCTGTTATCGTCCAATTTCCTCAGGCGTTCTTCATATGGTGTTTTATTCTTAGCTTCCCGTGCTTCGAACGATGCTCAGCCCATATCCCCTTGTACTGCCTCGTTTGTGGTTTTGCCGTGGGCACCTAGTGCTAATCTTCCACCAGCTATCTGATTTACGTCTAATCTCGACTGAACTTCTGCCCTTAAGCACAGGACCGCATTTCCGACAGCAAGCCCCGGCTCCATTATTCCTTTCCAAATGCCTCTTAGTACTTCATATTTTTTGTACCCCCATAATGCCCTACGTTTCATTGTCCCGTCGTCTCTTCTTCCTTTTTCCCTAAGAACCTGTTCATGCTTTTCCTTGTATATCTGCCCTTCGTTTAGCCATATCCCGAGGTATTTGTATTCGGTCACTTTGGGTATTTCGTGGCCTTCTATTGTATTATTTATTTTTATTTCAAAATACTGCAGGCCTATGTGGCCCAGGCAGGAGGGGCAAACAACCTAACAATACACAAAAGAAACGAAAAAACAACACAGCATCATTCGGCGATAACAAAGGGAAGATAAAAACAACAGCATTAAAAAATACAAAACGAGACAACTTAACCAAGGAAATGTTCTTCCAATGCGTTGCTAAAATTGCTATTTTGCAAAAGGGATTCGGAAGCATGTTCCAATCGAAGATGGTTCGGGGGAAGAAGCTATACTTAAATGAATTTGTTCGTGCGAAGATAGGCTGCAGTGTGTGTTCCTTAGTGTGTCGTGTACGTCTGGTGGTAGAAGGTTGAACATAGTTTGAACATAGGTATTGGAATGTTTACATCGCGCGAAAGAATCTTACGGAGGAACAAAATTGGGTTTATTTTTCGGTGGTCTGAAAAAAGTGGGATATTATTTTCTGCCATTAGCTTTGTGGGAGAATCAAATCTGCTGTATTTGTGGAAAATAAACCTCACTGCTTTCCTTTGAATGATTTCAAGGGAGTTAATGTTCTTTTTTGTATGCGGATCCCAAATAATAGATGCGTATTCGAGCTTCGTCCGAAGAAAAGTGTTATATGCCAAAAGCCTAATATTAGAGGGAGTGGAACTGAGTTTTCGATTTAGGAAACACAATGTTGAGAATGCTGAAGAGCAAATTTGGGATATGTGCGCTGACCAGTTTAATTGATTGGTAAGTATTAGTCCTAAATACCTATGGCTGGCGGCTTCTTGAATGTTGGCGCCTTGAAGAGAATAAGTGAAAGTGCTAATATGTTTTTCCTTGTTACACGTAGCAGTACAGTTTTCTTGATGTTAAGAGCCATGCTACAATCCACACACCATCGATCAATAGCTGCCAGGGAATCTTGGAGAACGCCATGGTCTGAGGATTCCCTTATCTCTTTGAACAATACGCAGTCATCAGCAAATAATCGTATGGATACTGAATTTGGAACAACACCTGGCAAATCATTTATATATAGGAGAAAAAATAAAGGACCCAATACACTTCCCTGCGGTACACCAGAAGAGACGCCTAGGGAACCGGAAACTGCACCATTTACATCAATAAACTGACTCCTGTTTTCCAAATATGCATCTATCCATTGAATCACGTAGAGAGGAAGACCGATGAGCTCTAATTTATAAATAAGCTTATTGTGTGGGACCGTATCGAAGGCCTTGGCAAAGTCTAGGAACAGTATGTCAACCAGTCCCGAATTTTCAAGAACACAAGAAGTCATGAACGGTAGTTACAAGTTGCGTAACTGTTGACATTCCCTTTCGGAATCCGTGTTGAAAAGGTGAGAGTATGACCTTGCTACTGAGAAAATCCCTTATAATACCAGCCAGTATATGTTCTAAAAGTTTGCAGCAACTGTTAATTATTGATATAGGACGATAATTGGATAAATTTGTTCGATCGCCCGATTTATGAATTGGTACTACCCGTGCGACTTTCCAGTCAGAAGGTAAATCACTTGAACGCAAGGAAGCTGCGAACATGTTGGCTAAGTGTTCCGCTATTTGTGAAGCATAGCGTCTCAAGAATGTGTTTTGAATACCATCAGCTCCGCAACCTTTCTTAATATCAAGTCTACGTAAGCACCTGATCAGTTGTATCGTTAAATATTCGGAGTGTCTAGCGTTCCGTCCAGACGGAACATTTGCTGCTGCTGCAGTTCCGTCCAGACGGAATATTTACTGCAGCTAGAGTTCCGCCCATACAATAGACAGTTGTAGTTTCACGTACGTAGAAGCTTCACGTAAGTAGAGCGCTTACGTGTCACCAGTGCGCATGCGCAGAACGTGAACTGTCTGCATGGGTCTCACGGACGTACGTGAGATTCGGATCTCTGCGTTGCGGTCATCGCGGTGCTTGCGTACGTGGCGTTGGCAAGATGGCGGCGCCGTGCCCGCCCGCTTCACAACGATAACAGCTTCATCGCTAATCCCTCGACGTGGTATCGGGCTGTAAAATGCTGTATTTGCCTTCAGTTGGTCCATTCTTGCTCTCGCATGAAGTTTTAGGTGATAACTAGCTTTGGTTTTCCAGATAGAAATCTGTTTCAGTAGCTCCTAAGCCTGACGGAGAAGCGTTTGTGGTCGTCATAGCAACGAGTGTGTCGACGGTCTCGCCAGCGAGCCTCGCGGGATATCGCGAGACCCTCGGCACGGTCAGCGGGAAAAGCAAAACGGTGCACGTTTTGGCTCGATACGCACACGTCGTCGATATGAGTGGGACACCAGCGCGCCTTCGCTTCTCGAAAAGCGATGATGATTTAAATATGCTGCGGGACGTGAAGGAATGCAATCCCTTTGAAGACATGCAACATACAGTTCGATGGAATGAAATCGCTCAACGTTTGTCAGAAGAAAGGGGGAATGTATTTATCGTCCGCACTGTAGCTTGGCCTGGCTTCGCTCCAAGCTGCTCGGCTAAACAAAATTAGTTTTTTTTTATGTGTACTAGATGGCGCGGCACAACATGCTAGCGCATTTTTTAGGTTCTATGGCAGATCTACACAGTTTGCGTCCCGTACGTGTAGCTAAAACTGTACGAAGCGACACGAGCGTACGCTACGTAGACAGCTCACGTTTACGTACTACGTGAAGGTTTTACGTACGTAAAACTAAAACCGTCTAATGTCCGTACTGTCCACACTATACAAAATGCATGATTTCTACCCACATAAAGCATTTTTTTGCCTCTGGAATAACCGGCTGACAAAGCTGTATCCACATGTTCTCTCTACGCATATAAACGGCACCAAAATGTCTGTCCGCGTACTGCGTTTATTGCATCCTCGAAGGCATAAGTTCAGTGCATGCATGCAGGATCGGGAAAATGACACTGTTAGAAGCAGAGTGCAGAAACTCTTCGCGAAGTGATGTGAAGCCCTGTCGCTCTTTGTGCTGCAAGATGACGTAGCGCGAAAAAGACTAAGACGTACACAAACGGTCAACAAGCATTAAGCAAACGCACCAACAAACCCAAGCCAAAACTCGTTCTATTGCCATTTCTCACTGACTGCTTGGAAAATAAATTGATGCAGCCGAATATCCTGTCGCACATTAGGCGGAATAGGATTGACACTTTTTTAAATGAACATGCCAAACTCTGCAAGCAAGCTGGTTTCCCAATCCGTAACGCCAACTTTAATTCCGTCTTGACATAACTCGTGTGGCAGATAATGCTGGACGGAACTGTACGGTGCCAGATACAGTTCCGTCTGGACGCAACCCCATCGCTACATGCAGTTCCGTCTGGACGGAACTCTAGCGCAAATTGTAGTTCCGTCTGGACGGAAGTCTAGCCACAGCCTTTTTAAATACCACTGGCTTTAATTTAAGCCGAAAAAAGGAAGCAGCATAAATGTAGTTTCAAGACAAGTAACTATTAGAATTTCTCCCCTTGGTCTATAAGATTTACGGCGAAAATTTTCGCTCAGGTTGAAATAAAGTTACCCAGGTAACCCAGGAAGCGTTAAGATATCGGAAGCGGGCGGAGTGGGTGAGGGAAGAAATGCGGGTTAATGTTACCCTAGTCGAAATCAAGAGGAAGAAGTGGGCTTGGGCAGGGCATGCAATGCGAAGGCAAGACAACCGCTGGTCCTTGAGGGTAACGGAGTGGATTCCAAGAGGAGGCAGGCGTAGCAGGGGGCGGCAGAAAGTTAGTTCAGTTTACAGGAGTTTAACGTCCCGAAGCGACTCAGGCTATGAGGGACGCCGTAGTGAAGAGCTCCGGAAATTTCGACCACCTGGGGTTCTTTAACGTGCACTGACATCGCACAGCACACGGGCCTCTAGAATTTCACCTTCATCGAAATTCGACCGCCGCGGCCGAGATCGAACCCGCGTCTTTCGGGTCAACAGCCGAGCGCCGTAACAACTGAGCCACCGTGGCGGGGCGGCAGAAAGTTAGTTGGGCGGATGAGAGTAAGAAGTTTGCGGGTGTACGGTGGCCGCGGCTGGCGCAGGACAGGGTTAATTGGAGAGATATGGGAGAGGCCTTTGCCCTGCAGTGGGCGTAGTCAGGCTGATGATGATGATGACCCAGGCAATTTTCTTAGTTTTCAAGTTAGGCGCAAGGATACTCTGACCTGGACTAGCGCCCACCTGTAACCGTGCACTGGTCGAATATTCGCAGAGCGCGTTGTCAAACCTTGGCGCAAGTAAACTGAAACACAGTGCATAGACTTCTGGACCTGTCGTATTCGCGTTAAATTTTTTTTTTTCGGGATACGAGAAGCGAAAATTGGGAACTAACTTTCGAGTTAAATTGGGTACTTAACGAGATTCTATGAAATGCGCCCCATAAATCGTGTTTTTTTAGGGGTTATTCTTGCAAACAATGAAAATACTTACCCGAGAACGCTCGTTGTTCCGTGGGAGAATGTTCTTGAGATCGACATGGTGTCTTCTTACAGCGTCCCGTCCTGGCAATGTCTCAAATATGATCGGTAACCAACAAGCCCAGACGACAACACTTGTGGTCTGGGCTTATTTTTATTTATTTCTTATATATTTCTTATATATAATTATATAATTATATAATTATATAATATAATTATATTATATATATTATATATTTCTTATATATTTCTCAGTTTATTTCTTATATATCAGGACCTTTTTCATAAAGTTTTCCTCGTACAGCACCGCAGCGCTCGTGGTGTCTCCTTATTCTGTCCCGTCCTGGCACTGTTAATGAATAATGGTTTTTCATCGTATAAAATTTCTAATTTTCAGGTTCTATGGAGCAGCTTATTGCCAACGAAGGTATGTATATCTTTCCTCTTTTAATTTATTAGAAATAATTCGCTGTGTAAATTATTATTATTCGCACTAAAATTTTAAACCTTGAATTATTCATGACAAAAACACTACGCATAAGAGGAGAAATTTTCAACATCCGTTTTTAAGTGCGACATCAATAATGCGAGTACAGCGCCATACAATGATGCCAATGAGATGTCAAGTCAGTGCTTGTATTCTGACGTCTCGCTTTTAATAAGCATTTTTAGAACTTATCCTTAAACGAAGAGACGTTGTAAGATGCAGAAGTGGAAAGGGGCTTAAAGTCAACGAGAAATATATAAAACACGGCTACAAAGCTGAGGCACACAGCCCAAACGCCGAGAAAGACGAAAAAGCCGGCAGGACAGGCGCATTTCATGCGGGTATACGCTCAATATGCCCACTTCTTAATATATATATTGAAAGGGGGTTCACGTACTAGTGAACTCAGCAATACAGTTCACCAAACAGCTGAGCGGATGACAGCAAAATCACAGTCAGTCTACACAGCCAGAGAGCTGGAGCCGCGCGCCGGCACACTTCGTCGTCAACTTCTTCGTCTGCCATCGAGGCAACCTGAGGCGCATTCATAATAGTTCAGGCGCGTTCATTGTAATTCACTACAATGGCCCCGGGATGGAAGAGGAGCCATCCTGGCGACCTATGGTGATGGCAAGAGGAGCGGGTCGTAATAAGTCTTGAGGCGACTGACATGGACAAGCTCACGGCCGCGTAGACGCAAGTCCGAAGACGGTGTAAGCGGGTCTACAATATAATTAACAGGGTACGTTGATTCGACGACGCGGTAAGGGCCATGATGTTCTCGGCGAAATTTCGAAGACTGTCCTGGTGTAGTGGAGGGGACCCAAAGCCAAACTAATGAACCTGGAGAGAAAGCGTGCGCGGTTTGATGGGCATCGTGTTCATGCTTGCGGCGACCTTGGGAGTCCGAGGTGAAAGAACGGGCCAGTTGGCGACATTCCTCGGCGTGCTAGGCGAGTTCGGAAAGGGGCGTGCATTCAGAGGCGTCCGGAGTGTACGGAAAAACCGTGTCCATTGTGGAGGACGGCTCACGGCCATACAACAGGTAGAAAGGGGAAGATCCGGTGGTTGACTGCGTGGCGGTATTGTATGCGTACGTCACAAAAGGCAGGACAGCGTCCTAGTTAGACTGATCTGACGAGACGTACATGGTGAGCATATCGCTGAGAGTGCGATTAAAGCGCTCAGTCAGCCCGTTAGTTTGAGGGTGGTAGGCAGTGGTGGTCCGATGAATCATGCGACACTCTCTGAGGAGGGCTGCCACCACGTCCGAAAGAAAGACACGGCCTCGATCACTGAGCAACTCGCGCGGCGCACCATGGCGAAGAACAAAATTGTGCAGCAGGAAGCGGGCAACGCCACGAGCAGTCGCAGCGGGTAGTGCGGCGGTCTCGGCATACCGGGTTAGGTTGTCGACGCCAACGATTATCCAGCGGTTCCCAGATAACGTGTACGGCAGCGGGCCGTAGAGATCGACGCCAACACGATCGAATGGGCGAGCCGGGCACGGCAATGGCTGCAAGGGGCCGCTCGTACGGGGCGCGGGATACTTGCGTCGCTGACAGGCGATGCAGGAGCGGACGTATTGGCGAATGTACCCGTACATGCCCCGCCAATAATAACGTTGAGATATTCTTTGAAACGTCTTCAACACACCGGCGTGGGCACATTGTGGGTCAGCGTGAAACGAGGCACAGATCTCAGAACGTGAATGGCGAGGTATCGCGAGGAGCCACCGTCGACCATCTTGCGTGTAGTTACGGCGGTAGAGCAGGCCATCACGGAAGGCAAAATGGGGTGCCTGGCGGCGGAGAGTGCGCGAAGGCACAGCAGTGTGAGCGTTGGTCACGACGTCGATGATCGACGCAAGCCACGGGTCCTTGCGCTGTTCCGCAAGCATATCAGAGGTGATAAGAGGCGAGAGGACGGGTTCTGGCACGGATGAGCATGCAGCGGCGGTGGGCAGAGGAGATCGAGATAGAGCGTCGGCGCCCATGTCCCTGCGGTCAGAGCGATATACAACGCGGATGTCGAACTCCTGAAGGCGGAGAGCCCATCTGGCGAGGCGGCCGGCCGGGTCTTTAAGAGACGACAACCAGCAAAGCGCGTGATGGTCCGTGACGACATCAAACTGGCGGCCGTACAGATAGGGTCGAAATTTCATGAGTGCCCAGACGATCGCTAAACATTCCTTCTCCGTAACGGAATAGTTGCATTCAGCCTTGCTGAGCACCCGACTCGCATACGCCACGACGTATTCCTCATAACCATCTTTCCGCTGAGTCACGACATCTCCGAGGCCGACGCCACTTGCTCAGTATGCACCTCGGTAGGGGCTCTCGGATCGTAGTGGCGGAGTATGGGCGGCGAGGTAAGAAGACGGCGCAGTGTGGTGAACGCGTCGTCGCATTCGGGGGACCAAGCGGACAGGTGGTTATCGGTTCCAAGCAGTTGCGTGAGTGGCGCAATGATCGACGCAAAAATTCAGGGGGGCACTTTGTTGACCTAAAGTGCGGTGAGGCGAAAGCCTTATGCGCGGTGTTGCTGCTTGTGTCACTGATGTGGGGTTAAGATGTTAAGCTTCGCCTCTACGAGTGAACGCGACAGCGTCTTGCAACGTTGCCAGGAAGTCCATAGAACGCCATCGCCCTTTCGGTTCTATGCCTTGCTCGTCGATAAATTGGTTTTTGAGGAAAGAAAATGTAGCTGTCTCGTATATCTAGGTGGATACCTGAACCTCGCCGTAACAGGAGGAAGATGGGAGTGAACGAAGACACCGTATTCACTAGACGCGCCTTTGTTCATTCCAAACCATCGAGCTGGCATGGTGAAGTGGTTAGCACGCTCGTCTCGCACTCCGGAGACCGGGGTTCGATTCCCGAACTCGACCAAATTCCTACTCAGTTTTATTTATTTATTCGGCTTGATTAGAAAGGTTAATTAGGCTAGTTGGGTGATTAAGCAATTTACTAAAGTCATTCCCACTTACTTAGAGCATCACTATACGATCCCTTTAATTGGTTGCATGGTTACTAGCCAAAGTACAATTGGCCCCGTTTGAAATTCGCGCACTGTGACGTCACGACCATTTCGACCAATTGAAAAGCGTGACATCTCTGTCGACAACTCCTGCTTACAACGATGAGGCATTAAAGGCTTCCGCCTTAAAATTGCGGACGAAGCGCCGTAAATAGGAGCACAGACCGATAAAGCTCCCAAGCTGCTTCATTGTTGTCGGCTTGGGAAACTCCGCAACAGCGCGAAGTTTGGCCGGGTCGAGGAGAACGCCTTCCTTAGATACAATGTGACCCAAGATGGTTAGCTGCCGGGCGCCGAAGTGGCACTTCTTCAGATTAAGCTGTAGGCCAGCGTCGGTGAGGCAAGTCAGAACCTGCTGCAGGCGCGTGAGGTGAGTGGAAAAATCTACCGAAAAGACAACGATATCGTCCAAGTAACAGAGGCACGTATGCCACTTCAGCTTGCGTAAGACGTTATCCATCATTCTTTCGAATGTAGCTGGCGCGTTGCACAGGCTGAATGGCGTAACGGTGAACTCGTAAAGGCCGTCGGGGGTAACGAATGCGGTCTTCTCACGGTCAGCGGCAGCCATCGGGAGCTGCCAGTAGCCCGAACGCAAGTCAAGAGAGGAGAAGTGTTCGGCGCCTTGGAGACAGTCAAGAGCGTCATCGATGCGGGGAAGCGGATAATTGTCTTTGTGGGTAATTTTGTTCAGTCGCCGGTAATCGACACAAAATCTGATAGAACCGTCTTTCTTCTTGACCAGCACCACCGGAGAAGACCAAGGGCTGTGAGAGGGACGGACGACGCCACGGTGCAGCATGTCTTCAACGTGCTCACTTATCACTTGACGCTCAGCCGCAGACACGCGATAGGGGCGCTGCCGAAAAGGCGGGTGGGAGCCGGTCTCAATGCGATGAGCCACGGTTGATGTACGGCCTAAAGGCTGATGGGCTGCATCGAAAGCGAAGCGGAAAGTGTGGAGAAGGGCTGAAAGCTGCTGACGGTAGCTGGACGGAAGAGTATCGTCGATGGCGGCGCGGAAAAGTTCGTCAGGCTCAGGTTCAGTAGCGAGCTCGGAATGCGCGCATGGCGTTTAGAGAGGGACCGCTGGCTGCCTCGTGGACATTAAGGGCAGAGAGAAGGCAGACATTTGTAAGGTTGGGGCAACCAAAAGGAAATAAAAATAATATGCCCCCGCCTGCACCGCTTACGCACAACAGGCTCAACCCAATTGGAAAATAAAAGATGAGGCCCGTAGGCAAAGTATATTTTCGCCACCCTTGGGTGGAAAAATAAAATAAAAGGGAAAATGCTACATTACCGACCCACAACCGAGGAAGCGGGCCCGGGGAGACTCCCCTTATCTCCCCTGGGATGTAGCGGAAGGGATGGGATAAATGGATGGGAAATTGGACGTTGGATTGGGTTATGGGAATTAGGTGGGATTGGGGACAGCAGGATTTTGACCAGATTTGGCTTGATTTGATCCTGAGTTCCTTTTCAGGCCTCCTTGAAGGGCGAGCACTCAGTGCACCAATAGTGGGCCCTCGGCGTCGAACGTACTCCCACACCACAGAAAACGTTTTGCCGGCGATCTCCGACCGTCCGAGACAGGGAAAATCCTACAGAGGCTCGACTAGGATCCCCTCCCCCAAGCCAGGTTCCGCCACCCTGACCCTCCCACAGTACTAAGAGACAGATATTTCGCAGCACTCGTTCGGTACTTCGGCTCTTACTCCTGCAGTACTCGCACACGCTGCAGCCATCCTTTCACGGTTTTCGCGGCGATCGAGACCGATCACCCTGGCAGAGTATGTGAAACTTCAATCCATACTCCCACTCTTTCATGGTTGAAGTCTCGGTTGATGTCCGCAGTGACAACACGTGCTACCACAAGGTATATCTGCACGAGCCCGGGCCAGGCTCGGTGCTCGCCTGCGATTTCACCAGTCTACTAACCGTTACTCAGATAGCCGCCGGGCTTTCCCACGTTTCGGAGCTTACTGGCCTCGGAGTTTGCTGCTACTTACTCCATCTCTTTTCGTGCTTTCAGGCCAAGGGCGACTTCCCCAAAACCTAAGCTTGGATCGCCCAGCCGCATGCCCCCGCGAGGCACCGAGCTCTTCGTGATCGGAAACCAACGCGTCCGCGGCTGGGTGGTACGCCCTCGTACCGAGAGGGAACCGTGTGACTTTCAATTTTGCGAATTTTGGAACGACCGCGTCTGCCCGGGCGATATCGTCGATCGGCAAAACAGCTAAGTCGGGACCGCGTCTACCGAGGCGCCAGCAACAACGGCAAAACAACAAAGTCCCGACCGCGTCTACCGGATAGACCACGCCAACAGCAAACAGCCGTTCTAGTCACCAGTTCTGCTTTTAAGCCGGATTCCACGTGCCCCGTCCGTCTCCCTTCTCGGACCTGCCCTCCCACTCAGGCATAGGGCATCGTGGGCCCGACACGCTCACAATGTCGCGGAAAGTCTGCTGCACCTTTCCTGGGGATTCGCAACCCCAAGAGTGGATTCCGGCGGATCCACCCACCGCTGTGCGTTGCACCGGAACGAAGCCTAGTAGCCGAAACTACACCGGCCCGTATCCGGTGGCAGGGGGGGCCACGGCCAGGCCGCACAGTCGGATTTCCCCCCCCCCCCAGTGAAGGCAGACAGGTTGAATGCAGCCAGGGGACTCACCAGGTAGCAGGGTAAGGGCACACGGGGATGGATTGTAGAGCAGCACCTTCGTGACACCCCGCCGGACATCGAGGGCAGCAGAAGGTAGCGGCAGGTTCTTCCGGCGTACAAAGGAAGCAGACGGCGTAAATAAAACGGTGTCATCCGACGCGGCACGGCACGACAGAGAAACAAGGGCAGATGCTCCCGGCGCTACCTCAACATCTTCAGCGATAGTGACCTTGAGTGGCAAGGGGGCAGAGGTTTCAGTAGTAAGCTCGTCAAACAAAGGAGAAAATTCAACTTCAGCGCGGGCGCAATCGATGACGGCGTTGTTGTGTGACAGAAAGTCCCACCCGAGAATTATGTCATGTGAGCATGAGGACAGCACCAACAATTCGACTGGATACAATATATCGTCAATGATGACTCGCGCTGTGCACTGCACGAGGCGAGAGGGGCAATGCACTGTTCACTAGCGGTGCGGAGCGAGGGACCCGTAAATGACGTCGTGACTTTGCGCAAGCGGCGGCAGAGTTTTTCGTGAATCACTGGTACTGAGGCACCCGTGTCGATAAGCGCATGTACCGGCAGTCCGTCGACGATGTCCTGAAGAACGTTGCGTGGGGAAAACGGAGGCCTTGAGCTTTTCGAACAGCGCGCAGTTCTTGCCTACGGAACTGCGGATCTTAGTTTCCCTCTTCAGCGGAGGGAGGGCGACGGCGCATTGGTGACAGTGAGCGGCGGCGCGGTGATGGAGAACGTCGGGTCTCGTAAGCACGACGGTCGGGGGCGTACGCGTCTAGCGGCGAGGATGGAGAAGCCGAATAAAACATCTGGGATGGATGCACAGGGGTTGAGATGGTTGGCGATGCCACCATGCGACGGCGACAGTGGCGGGCGACATGTCCCGGGTACCCACAGGAGTAACAGATGGGACGGTTATCCGATGTGCGCCAAGGGTTGTAAAGCCGCTGCGGTGACGGCGAAGAAACCGGGGCTGGTCGTAGAGACGGGGCCGGGCGCAGGACGGGCTGACGAGGTGGAACAGTCAGGGGCACGGAGCGCGCCGCTGCTTCTGCGTAGGTCATCCGGGCGGGTATAGGAGATGGTTGGGGATATTGAGCCTCGGCGTAGGTTAAGGGAGCAACCGAAGGGACTGGATGTGCAGTAGGAATAGCCTCGGCAACTTCATGGCGGATGACCTCCTGCAATGGCGCCACCAGAGGAGTCGCAGCGTCGTGACTGGAGGGCATCAACGAGAGCTGACGCGCGACTTCCTCCCGAACAAACTGCTTTATCTGCGGTGACAGTTGCGCCGGGTCGGTGTCAGATGTGAGGGAAGCAAGCGATTCTTGCTGCGAGAGCGGAGAACGGGTGAGGATGCGTCGCTTCCGAAGTTCATCAAAGTTCTGGCAATGGGTAATGTCGTCGGCGACTGTGGTGGGATTGCGTGCCAGAAGCATCTGGAACGCATCGTCGTCGATTCCTTTTAAAATGTTCTCAATCTTGGCGCGCTCAGACATAGAGGCATCGACTCGTGTGCACAGGTTCACAACGTCCTCTCTGTAGCTGGTGAAATTTTCACCAGGCAGCTGCGCCCGACTTCGCAGGCGTTGTTCCGCGCCCAGCTTGCGCACCGCAGGCCTGCCAAATACATCAGAAAAATTGGACTTGAGGGCTGACCACGTGGGGATGTCGGCTTCGTGGTTTCTGAACCATAGGTTCGCAACGTCCGAAAGGTAGAAGATGACGTTGTTGAGTTTCAGTGCATCGTCCCACTTGTTATGGGTGCTCACCCGTTCGTACGATTCCAGCCAATCCTCGACGTCATCGTCGCCGGTGCCACTGAAGAAAGCGGGATCACGCTGCCGCAGCGCTCCAGCCCACAGAACGGTCGGGGTGGGTGGGGCAGGACTGGGCACGGAGTCCTTAGGCATTGTGAGCGGCGGGAGAAGACGGCTGCGAAGGTCCAGGGCGTCAGACGACCGCAACCTCCACCAAATGAAAGGGGGTTCACGTACTAGTGAACTCAGCAATACAGTTCACCAAACAGCTGAGCGGATGGCAGCAAAATCACAGTCAGTCTACACAGCCAGAGAGCTGGAGCCGCGCGCCGGCACACTTCGTCGTCAACTTCTTCGTCTGCCATCGAGGCAACCTGAGGCGCATTCATAATAGTTCAGGCGCGTTCATTGTAATTCACTACAATATATATATATATATATATATATACAGTGCTTAACAAAGCAGAGGCCGCATCTGGACGTTGTATTTTCTGACTGAGTACCTGTTCCTCGCGCTCTTTTTTTTTTTTGGTGTATGTGTGTGTGGGTCGCACTACCTCTAATAATTTTTTATGCGTATTTTTCTGCTATGTGCTTTGTGTTTCCCACTTACCTGTCCTGTGCCCGCCCCTATAAAAGGGGATGCATTCACAATGTAAAATCACTCCTGAAGAAGATCGGTCTTCCGATCGAAACGTCGAGTTTAATAAATATGTTTCCTTTAACGAAGCGTATACTTCGCTATATACATATATATATATATATATATATATATATATATATATGCCCGTAGAGGAGGTTGGTGGGCTTTCTTGTAGACAATCAACGCTTCTTCATTACCAATGGAGAACGCGTGATTGCACTTCGAACGCAATAGCGTGCTCCGTTTGCTTATGGCCGCGCCTGTACATATTGAACGTATTCGGCAGCAGGTGCTCTTTGCGCGGATGAAATCTGTTAGGGTGAGCGCCTGTCCTGATATGCTATACTACTATACAGGGTGTTCAAAGTTAGACTTTGAACGCCGTACGCTAGTGCCGCTTTTGTTCCTTGGTAATGTGGCCAGGCGGACAAATTGGGGAAATAATTGTCCGCATAAATTCAGTAATTAGCTAAAGATCATTAATTCACTTTTTATGGCCTGATGTAAGCATGTGTATTTATATTGAGAACTTGGAGGCATTTGCTTTTCAGGCGTATTCCATTTTGTACAATTTTAGTGACACGCTTGTGCCCTGAGATACGCATGTCTAAACTTTCGTCCCAGATCGTCTAATTACGCACGCGAGACCGCGGTTCTAGGCGTGAAGCACATCCCTCGTGTGACGCAACTGTTGCGTATGGCACTCTGCCTTGCAAGAGCGACCGGCGACGCGGATGACTTTTCGTGATTCATTGGTTTCGCGCGCCAAGAAGGAAAACGCTGCCGAGAACGAAAAGTCATCTTCGTCGCCGCTTGCTGTACACTCTTGCAAGGCAGAGTGCCATACTAGGACCCGCTCCTCTTGCCCTCGCCATAAGTCGCCAGGGTGGCTCCTCTTCGTTCCCGGGGCGAACCCCGGCGGCCGCGCCTGTTGCCGCCTGGGCAGATCACTGACGAATCGCCGACGAAGACGAAGCGCCGCTGAAAGGCGAAGTGCCGCCGCGCTGCACGAGATCGGTTCGGGTGAACTGGCCATCTTCTGCGCTGCCCCCCGTTTTGCTCGGCCATTTTGTGTCGCCCGCCGTGAACTCCGTCCCCGCTCTACTTGTGCAGAAACCCCCTTTCAATATATATGTATATATCAACTTGCGAAAGCGCCTTTCTTAAAACCAGTGGAGTTGGCTCATTGGCTTGGATCGAGTTCGATTACGATCGCTGGAGGCGTATTTCAATGGTGGCAAATACAAACATGTATGTGTGTAGTGGGATCTCAGTGCAGGTTAGAAGTCTGTACAGGTGGTGTAAATTGTGACGATCATGAATTTTTATGGCTCAAGAACAAGTTTAGGCCAAAGACCACCTTGGGATAAGGTATTTTCGTTTACATAAGGCGAGGTCAAAGTGATTTTTCAAGCATTTCATCCCCGCAGGGGGGCGTCTGCAGCTTGCAGACGTTGGTGAGTGGCGACACCACGGGCTCCTGAGCACGCGCAGGGACATCCCCGCAGGGGGATGATGGTGAGCAATGCGTCACCACGGACCCGAGCATCCGCGCTTAGCCGTGCGTGGCATCGCCGTGTCCGGGGAGCGTGTTCGCCAAATGCAGCCGGTACAGCCAGCGATGACAGCGCCGCCCACCGGCAGGTAGCAGCCACATTAAGGCTGATATTCATTCAGAACGACGGCTCGACATCGCCGCTATGGCGCAGTGGATTAGAGGCACGTTTTGCGTATGGAAGGTCGGCCGTTCGACTCCACTCTCTGTACTGTAATTTTATTGTTTTTTAATTTCAGTTTTTCCATTTTTTCCCTTTTAGGTCGCAAATCGTGATGCTTAGTGGCATATAACGCCGTTTAAGAGGATTTATTATCCCTTTTAGGTAACCCGTTGTGACAATCTTCAGTCACCGTGATCAATTCACCGTGGTTTCAAGCCTTGTGGCTGTACAGGCTGCAGTTGGCGAATACGCGTCCGGGGAAAAGGGGATCCTGGTGGTTCCGCCAATGCCGAGCGTGTGGACCTTTAAGGCCCCTCGGCGCAGGCAACACACCACTTTGGCCCCAGCTTCCTGTAGACGGCACCTCCGGCCCGACCCGACCGGGGGAAATCGGCAGACGCCTTTTCCTGTCCTCCCCTCCATCTTTCACTTTCCTATCTCTTTATTACAACTTTCGTGTATCCTTCTCCCTTCTTCATTTTTCCTTTTTTCCTGGCGGCGAAGGTTAACAGGGTGTAACCAACTACCCTGAGCTGAGTCATATTGGGTTATAGTTGAGGTGTACAGCTGGCGTGGGCAGGACTTACTTGAAAGTTCTTGTCCCGTCCCCTAGTTGGGCTCCATGGTGGGTGGCTGGCACCATGACTGAAAAACTTAAATGGCTCCCACCCTTTCTAAACATGATCGCTCTCTCAATAGAGGGCGGAACGAAGCAGATGACTTTTTTTCAAAAAAGAAAAGTATCTTTTCCAAAATTTCACGTTATTCATAGCAAAGCAAAAGAAACACAAGCAAGACTAATATCCCCATTCCAGGTCTCAAAATGCTTGACGGATGCCTGAGGCCTTGGCTACAAGGTATCATAAATGGCCAGTGGCGACTTACTTCTTGAACTGCGCGACATCATACGATACTCAAAAGTGGCAACCATTGTATCCATTGCCTGCATCCCTGTCTCTGTGACCCCACATTGGTCTCTGAATACTGCACGAGGCGTCATCTCTGAAATAGATTTGTCCATTTTCTGGAGAGGAAATGCTCGAAGGACTTCCTGACCAAGGAGTGATAGATGTGCACCGGATCAATATCCGGAAAGATAAAGAAATAGACACCAAACACCTGATCTTGACATTCAACACGAGCACATTATCCGAATACATTGAAGTGGGCTACCTGAAAATAAATGTAAAACCGTATATACCCAACCCACGCAGATGTTTCAATTGCCAGAGGTTCGGCCACGGCTCACAAAGTTGTCGCGGCCGGAGAAATTGCGCAAAATGCTCTTCGAAGGACCACCAATCTGAAGAATGTGTTGCCACCTCGTGGTGTGCACACTGTGAAGGAGACCATGCTGCCTACTCCAGGGCTTGTCCGTCCTGGAAGAAAGAAAAAGAAATAATTACTTTCAAGACTACCGAAAACATTTCTTTCAAAGACGCAAGAAGGTGATACTCTCAGATAAACAAATTCTCCTTCACTGCAAAAACAAACTTCGCCGATGTGGTGCGTGGGCGCGGCGCATCACACCAGGCTTTGGCACCTGTCGAGGCCACACGTAGTGAGCCTGTGGCGGGGCCTTCCGCGCCTCCTGGTGGAGTACCTCACGCTACTCCGCCAACCCCAAAGGAGGGGACGCAGACCCCCGGGTCGGCGGGCCCGAAGACCTCTTCCCACAGGTCGAGGTCAAACTCGAAAATCGACGTGCCTCCTGCACGGTCATCCGGCGCCTCTGCAGAGGCGATGGACACGACCCAGGGCAGCCCCGTGCCGTCCACGTCAGACGGGCGGCGGAGCTCTCTGGATCGGTCAAAATAAGACAGGCCCCGAGTCACGGCGCCATAAACAACTTGACCTAGTTTTTCACTCGGTACAAACACAAAATTAAGATGGCTTTCATAATACAATTGAACTGTAGAGGACTTCTAAACAACTACAGTGACATAAAAGATATACAGGACCACATGCTCCTATCGCCTTATGTTTACAAGAGACAAATTCAGGTCCTCGTCACACAAATTTGCTAAAGAGATATACTTTCTTCCGTCGTGACCGAGAGAGAGCGAGCAGACTTTCAGGAGGCGTAGCCATCATTGTGCAACACGTAGTAGCCGCTCGAGAGCTCACGCTGAAAACTAGGTTCGAAGCCGTAGCAGCCACTGTGGTTGCTTACAAAACCATTACATTATGTTCCATATATCTTCAACCACACCTCAAAGTAACACACCAGGAATTAGAGAACTTTCTAGAGCAGTTACCGGAGCCATACGTGGTAGTTGGAGATTTTAATGCACACTCTTGTTTTTGGGGAAGCGAGAAAACAGATAGGAGGGGTCATGTCATTGAGAATTTTATACTATTTAATAATATTTGTTTACTGAACACCGGTAAATCTACTTATTGCTTATTGCTAGCTATGAAAAAATGACCGTTTTAGATTTATCTTTTCGTTCTCCATCTGTTTTTAGCGATTTTAAATGGTATATTTTATACAACCCCCATGGAATTAAGTGATCATCTGCCTGTTGAAATCAGTCTGTCATCTGTACCATCAGACACCCCGACAAAACCACGGTGTTGGAAGCTTCATTTAGTCGACTGACAACTGTTTAGAACAGAAGCCAGTTTAGAAAAAAATGTTTTAGAAAATTTTTATGTCAACGAAATAAATGAACAGTTCACAACTTGTATCTTGGCTCCCGCACACTTGGCTATTCCGCAATATTCAGGAGCACTACGCCATAATCATAAAGTCTGGTGGACTCGAGATTGCTAAGAAACAAAGAAACTGCAAAACAAAGCTTGGGGTATATTTCACAGATAACCTACCCAGGAGAAGCGTATTAACGTTAAAAAAGCAAGAGCTAACGTTAACGTTAACGTTAACGTTAAGAGCTAACGTTAAAAAAGCAAGAGACGTACGTCGGTATACCGAAAAAGGATCATGGCAGAGCTTCGTTTCATCAATAAACAGCCAAATCACATTAAAAAAAATGCGGGAGGCACACATTAGTTCCTCTTCTGACAGCCCCTGGTGTACAGACAAATATAAAACAACAACAACTTCCTCTCCCTCTACAGACACATTTTTACAATATAAAATCACGGATGAAAGACAAAAACTGCCGACAACGGGCAATGCTCACGAAGCATATAATAGTCAGATTACACTCCAACAAATCAAAAGCTTACTTTCTTCCGGTAAACAGACAGCACCAGGACCAGATCGTATCCATTACGAAATGCTCCCCCATCTGTCCGAACCCGCTGCAAACTCACTTCTGAAATTTTTAAAATAATATGGGTACCAGGAGAAATACCGGAGGATTGAAAAAAAAAACAATTATTGTACCACTCTTGAAGCCAGGAAAGGAGCCTACCTCCCCAAGGAATTACAGGCCCATAGCCCTGACAAGCGTACTTTCAAAATCCTTTGGAAGCGTTCTGAACATAAGGTTAATGTTTGTATTAGAATCCTGTGAACTTCTTGACATTCATCAGTGTGGGTTTAAAAAAGCATGCTCTACAGCAGACCATCTTGTTCGCCTTGAGAACACAGTCCGAGAAGCATTTATACACAGACAACACTGCCTTGCAGTCTTTTTTGACTTGTAGAAAGCCTATGACAACACATAGAGGTTTGGCATTCTGCGGGACCTTGGAGACCTCGGCATCCGCGGTAGGATGCTGAAATGCTTCAATGACTTTGTGTCCAATCGCTCATTTCAAGTACGTCTCGGTGCCACCTATTCTGAGAACTTCACTCAAGAGAAGGGTGTACCTCAGGGATGCATTTTAAGCACTACGCTCTTAGTAAAAATGAATTCCCTAGCAAAAATAATTCAAAATTCAATCATGTATTCACTCCATGTCGATGATCTCCAGATATCTTGCGCATCCTCTACCGTTACATCGTGTGAAAGGCGAATACAGCTGACAGTAAACAGACTAACTACATGGGCAGACAAAAATGGTTTCAAGTTTTCCTTGCAAAAGTCAGTAGCTGTTGTGTTCTTGCTTAGAAGAGGACTGCACACCGATCCAACCCTTTTAATGAATGAGGTCACCTTACCAGTAAAAGACGAGCACAAATTTTTAGGAATAACTTTTGACAAAAACTCACATTCCTGCCACACATAAAGACCCTTAAAAAGAAAGCTTCTCGCTCCCTGAATATACTAAATGTACTGTCACGAAAACACTGGGGTTCCGATAAAACATGTCTTCTACAAGTTTACCGCTCTCTAGTGCGCTCTACCTTGGACTATGGATGTATATTTTATGGGTCAGCGAGACCATCATACCTTAAACATCCGGATCCAGTGCATAATCTAGGTTTGCGTCTTTCCACCGGTGCATACAGAACGTCACCCATAACCAGTCTGTGTGTAGCAACTAACGGACAATCACTTGCAGACAGGATAGCCATGCTCACATGTGTCGACATTCTAAAAATGGCTGAGGCTTAGCTTAGGTTAAGCCTAGTCAGATGCGAAGCATATTGTCGCCGAGTTGCATATCGAGCACGCCGCTTGGCTAGACGTTCTTCACGCTCTTCATCAGTCTCTGTAGCACGCCGCAACTTTTGCTTCCCATTCCAACGAGCAGCCCTGTCTCCAGGAGGCATCTCTATCCCGTGTACGCCTAGCAGAGGCAGGCGCACCCCCTTGTATACCGCCGCTCCAGCATCACGTGTTCACTACAGCGCACCTAGCGGCAGAAGCAGGAAACACATTGGTCGCGACGCCTCGCGCGACAGCGCGAGCTGGGGCCCCGTTTCTCCTATGTCGTTACGTCACGCATCACGTGGTCCTCCTTGGTCGCGACGCCTCGCGCGACGGCGCGAGCTGGGCCCCCGTTTCTCATCTGCTGTGACGTCACGCATCACGTGGTATGACATGGAGGTCACGAAAGGTCAATGGTAACGACACCGCCGCGCTCGAGGAGCTGGGTTGGGCTATTTTAGTATGCTTCGCATAAAATCCGTTCACTGCAGAAGCATATATGTTACCCAATCGCCACAAAGTGTCCACGAACACCGACGCAGAGCTCGCGCTCGGGCGCTCCACAAACACTATGGCCCGGAACCGTATGCTGTTTTGGATGGATGCCGCATGCACAGGCGAGGACGCGGTTGTAGCCATCACAAACCCTTCTCTCAAACCGATTGCCACCCTTCACATATCCCCAGCTGCCACTTCGGAGGAGGCTGAAAGGGCCGCCATTGCCCTGGCCATCACACGCACGGAGGCCCGATTTATACTATCTGATTCTAAAACTGACATACTAAATTTTGCTCGCGGGAGAGTTCACGTCCCTGCATTTCGCATACTGAACTCCCTCGCCGCACACCCGCCCCGCCACGTGGGGCTGATATGGGTGCCTGCCCGCTCCGGGAATCCCGGGAACGAGGCCGCCAATGCTTTAGCCCGAGGTTCTCTCAACCGGGCACCGGCGGCCTCCGATCTTGGGCTTTCGCGGGAGCGCATGCACTCATTCAGTGAAATGACGCAGGCCTGCAAAGCCGAGCGTCGACTCTACCCCCCACCCCATCCCTGTTTCGACAATTACCATCAGACACTTTGGAGGCGGCTCCAAACACGCACTTTGCCCTCCCCTTATATACGCTCGCGCTATCACCAAGTCCACAAAAACCACTCCTGTACCCTTTGCCACCACCCCAAAGCCACTCTCGACCATATCCTTTTCCTCTGCTCGGCGGACTCTCCTCCGCGGACCCTGGAGAACCTTACCACTTGGGAGGCATGGGAGACCCTACTGCGCTCCGAGGACCCGGCCAAGCAAGCCATCGCTACTGGCCGGGCTGCCAGCGTCATGACCCGCCAGGACATCAACGTTTGAGTGCAGTGGGGCCGTGCGTGGGCCCAAGGACCTATGTGTCCCAAACTCTCCAGTTTCAAATAAAGTTTTCACCACCTCCACCATTTAGGACACTTTTTATTAACAAACCACAAGATACCCGGCCACTACTCTTGCAATTTGAAGAGATGTGCCAAAACCTGGGCGTACTAGACACTTCACCACGCATTGCTCAAAGACGACATCCATTGCCACCATGGTACAATTTCCCTGCAGTCTGCGATTTCACCCTTACACAGTTCCGTAAAACAGAAATGCCACAACAACATATAACACAAAAAATTCTTACACTCGAAGAAAAGTACAGTACTTTTACGGCTTTTTGCACAGATGGTTCAAAAACAGATACTTACACTGGAAGTGCGGTGGTACAAGGAAATTGGAGTGAAATAGTAAGGCTTCCACACTGTGCAACCATCTTGACTGCCGAATGTTACGCGATCTGTGTAGTCGTAGAAATAATAGTAAACAAGAACCTCGCAAACAGTATTATTACACTGACTCGCTAAGTGTCCTTACAGCCCTTAACTATAGAAATGCAACCACTCCGCTGCTTGGCGACATCATATACAACATAACAACAGCCATCGCTCAAGGACAAAACATAAGGTTATGCTGGGTACCAAGTCATGTTGGCATAAAAGCCAACGAAAGAGCAGATTTCTGCGCTGCCGAAGCTCGGGGCAAACAAATTAAAAATGTAAATATGCCGTATAAAGATTGCGTAAACTTAGTACATATTAAAGCACGACAAAAATGGGAGTCCCTTTGGAACAACTAAATATATAATGAACTACACTCGCTAAAGCCAGTTTTAGGAGAATAGGAAGTCATGTGTAGACCAGGAACGTTTTAAGGAAGTCGTTATATGTCGTCTCCGTATAGGCCATACACACCTTACACACAACTTTCTGCTGACTAAACAAGACAAACCAGTTTGTACATGTGGAGATGAACTGAGGGCAAATTATATTTTATTTCAATGCTCTATACTCGAAAAGCCAAGGAAAAAGTGCTTTTCGCTGTTTTATAATCAATCCATTCCTTTTTATCCAGCGTTGCTCATAGGTGATAATGCAAGCGTTGCCATCTCCTGTGTTTTTAGATTTTTAAGAGAAGCAGGTTTTCTCAGCAAGATATAAATCATGACCCAGTGGTTCACGTGATATCCCTCAGCCACTTTCTCGTTCTTGAGAAAAAAGGCTACCGTTTTTATTTGATTGGTTGGTGCTTTCGACATCCTTGCCCAGCCAAGGATGGCCGCTGAGGCTACCTGACCTTTTTAAAGCTTTTACCTTTAGCCATTCCTAAATCTCTTTTTCTCTGTTATTAGTAGGGTAGGTAAACTTTTAGGCCCTTTGCACCATTGATCACTTTTTGCGTTTTTATTAAATCGCGCAGAAATTATTTCCTATACTTTGTGCTTGGCGCATGATGGCCTTAGCTGCCTATGTGCCATTAAACCCAACACAAACCAACCCAAGCATTTCAACCCGTATGAGCCCTGCTCAAATTAGGCGCCACTCTTTTCTGCCTTCTGTGTTCGTCCTCGGGCTTTCGAGCTGCCCTCCCACAAACACCAGTTCAGGAGCAAACTTGTACCAATTTTATCACAGGTCTGTACTCGGCGGCACTGAGACTCGAACGCCGAACCTCAGCATGAAAAGCGGATGCCTAGACCACTATAGGCCAGCGCTGCGTTCAGGTCGCGTAGATTAATCTGTAGCCCTCCACTAAGGCGCCTTGCATGGGCCCTGAGTCCCTTCGGGACGTTGATCCCCACGATTTGCAAACTCACTTAAAACAGCTACTTTTGGCCTTTATTTTGGCTTTTCAAATTTCAGACACTTAAGTCGGCTGGTGAGACGCTACAATGCAGCTGAGCTCTCACGTTAATCACGGCCAGCTTCGGAGCGCAAACTATTCACAGACGACTGCTGCTGGCTTCCTATCGGTACTGACAAGCCAAACGTAATCGTTTCATCCGAATGCATGCTTAGCTGCTCCCAAAATAAATTCTGTACAGTTCTCACTCTTCCTGCTTTCATTTGCAGACCCACTCATCTTTGGTGCTAAAGCACGCAGGTGGCCCCGGAAGTTTTCTTTGCGACAGCTGTTAAAACGAAGCTGAAGCAGGTTCTCAGGATTACACGACATTCATGCGTGGTGTTTCTGAGGTGTCATTTAAAATGGTGGCGTAATGATCGATTAAATGTTATTGCTTTTTGTCACCCCGTGGGAGAAATGTGAAGCTCGGTAATGATGTCATTGACGGTGACGTTTAAATTTCCTCTGTCCCCGCGTGCACCCTATTCTCCATCGTGGAATGCCACCACAGAACGCTTCGCAGGTATTGCCTTCAGTTCCTTTGCTTCGTCCAAGACAAATGCATCTGCGCTGGAAGTGTACCGCCACCGTAAAAGACGTCATCGTGCTCTCATCATTAGGCGCTCGCTCTGGAGGTGAAAAGCCGTTGTGGGTTTCTTCGGCGATTACGTCACCATTTAAAATGTTAACATGGTGGCTTAGTGGTAAGGCGCTCGTCTACCGAGCCGGAGTACCCGGGTTCGAACCCGACCGCGGCAGCCGCATTTCGATGGAGGCAAAACGCAAGGGGCGCCCGTGTGCTGCGGGATGTCATTGCACGTTAAAGATCGCCAGGTGGTAGAAATTACTCCGGAGATCTCCACTACGGCACCTCTTTCTCTCTTTCTTCTTTCACTCCTACCTTCCTCCCTTCCCTTACGGCGCGGTTCAGGTGTACGCCGAGATAAGTGAGACAGATACCGCGCCATTTTCTTTTCTCAAAAACCAGTTTACCGAAAGACAACATGCTTTACCTGCAACAGTCACATATTCGACCCCTTTTAGTGCGCTTAATTCTTACGCCGCTTTGATTGCATTTTAAAGGGGCCCAAATGGAAACAGCACTTACAAATATTGATAAAGTATCCCTTAAAAACACTCTGACGTTTATTCTGAACAGAAAGGTGGCCGCGTTGCTTGAGAAAGCCAGCAGTGAAATTAAGAAAATCTTCTTGACTTATGAGGTGTTCTCTGACGACGATACCATTTTTATGAAGGTGTCGGTCTCCGGCCATTCCGAGCGAAAATACCAAACCTGCGTCATGTGACATAACGACAGCTAACTATCCCAACGGCGTCTACGGAGGCTGGTGGATCTCCGGCTCGATCGCAGCTTTTAGCATGTGTCAATGCTCTCTTTTGGTCTTTTTTCGTGTTCATACGTGATCGACCTGCAGTGTAGGTTTTGCCATCGATGAATCAGTTTCCCGTGCCCATATGGAGGCCACAAGGTTGGTGGTTGTGACGGCGAAAAACGCACTGGAATTTAGCAGAGCAATTTGTCAGAGGGCAATTTTTGCGTCAAGGTTAAGCAGACTCACTACAATGCTTTCTTCCTTGTTAAGCCTCACTCCCCGGCGGTGTGGTCTTTGTGATGGAGCAATTGTGTGGGTGTGGACCCCTTTCCGTTGCCCAGGCTTATCTAAAAAACTCCTATGCTGCTACTTCGGCCCCTAAAGAGTGTTGCGTCGCGTCACGGCTTATGAAGTTCTGCCCGACGGTCCTGTGCACAGTGCGAGCCGTCGACCCCAGCCTGAAGTAATGCACGTACTCCGTATGAAGCCCTATTTCAAGCACTCACAGCGCTCCAACAATTGTTTTCGTTTTTTTTTTTCGCACAGGGCCGTTTGCCTTCTGTCTTTTCGCCCCTTCGTTTGTTCCGTTACCCCCTCCAGTTAGCTCGTAGCATCCCAATTGTTACCCTTTTTTTTCGGGAGAGGGGAATAGTGCGACCAGGTGGCCCCAGGTAGCACCAGAAGACAAGGAGGTGAAGGTTGGCGCACGCGCCCTGAGAGCTGGTTCTGGAAACGCTGCTGGCGAACGGTGTCTCGATCCTTGAATCCGTGGCACTAATATTCTCTGTTAATTCGAATTTTTTTGCTGCGCACTTCTGTATTGACGTATTTAGGAAACTCTAACCTCTTAAGTCTTCACCGCCTTTCGTAACAGTTCCCTATTTTAGTTTTGACAGAAATAAACCACAGAATATTGTGATATTCGAGCTGGAGTTTTACAGACAGGAATTAACGGCCACTCACCATTGTGTTATGTTTCGTTGCGATTAATAGCAAAATACCTGAACCAGATTTTCCCCGGCGGCACACCAATGATCATCGCATATTTTACTACATAGTCTTGAAAAATAAGCCAGTTAATCGATTAACGACCGAGAGACGAGGCAGACACTGCGACACGATTCTTCCAGTGAAAGATGACAAAAATGGAAAAGATTGCACCACGTGTTCCGACCACATATTAAATATTTTTATGGTACTATATGTTTCGTAGAAAAACCGCGCGATACTGTTATAATCTGCGCGGCCACTCCTCGTGCCTGCATCTGAGGGACGAATGGATGAACGCCTAAAGGAGACGCTAAAGGAGAACTGCACGTCGTAGCCGAAACAGCGGCAAAAAAGAAATTTCATTATAAGATATTTACCGCTAGTATGCGAATGTCTTTGTGATATATGCATATGTCTAGCGCATAATTTCAAAGAACGCTGTACCCAAGCCAAAATTTGGTCTATACACTCCTTTAACAGACGACCCTTGCAGACTTCCTATCGGTATTGACCTGCCAAACGTAATCGTTTCACCCAGTCTGCGATGAGTTCGTCCTGAAGAAAGCACCGCAAGCTCTCACGCTTTTTGTTTTACTTCCAGAGCTGCTGCCCATTGACTCTAAACTAGGTAAGTGAGCTCTGAAGCTATTACATCCGAGGCTGTTCAGACAGAGCAGTTCTCCGGCGACGTTGGCATAACAGAAAGGAGAAACGAGGAGCAGATGAGAGTGGCGTAGTCGCCGCGCAACGGGTTTGTGGGGCCATCTGTGCACAGAGGCAGGAACTAGTATTTGCCTCATACCCGCCTTTCAGGAGAGAGTACAGTAAGCGAGACAAGACAGGTAGCAGCAGATAAAATTTTTGTATTTCTCTGCACTTCACAAAATATGACAGCGCTGAAAGCACGAAGTAGCACAGTGACACCATCAGGGCACCTCTGCACTGCTAGCATATATAGCGCATGTCATCACAGCGTGTCAAATTGAAGAGACAGCTCATAGTATAACGCCAAACGGAACTGGCAAATCAGAGGATTGCTAATCACGTAAAGGACGGCGTCCCCAGTAGATCTGAGAAGGTGAGAAATTTTAGAATTAGCGTCGTATAAAATCCTTTCAATGCGTCTGAGTGGACCGAGGAGACTGTGCAAGTAGTAGTGCTGTTCTTACTGGTTAGGAGAGACCGCACAGTACAATCATTAGAAGTTTCTAAGAATGCTCCGAACTTGTAGATTGAATTCTAGCGGCGAAAAAGGCGATTTCAGATTCCTATCTACCGCACCTGTCAGTGAAACTTTCGCCACAAGCTTTTTTGAAAGCAATAGGGTTTATGATATTGTGAGATTACTAACCCCTGTAATGGCGCCGTACCACGGTCGAGCTGTCTGACCAGGCAATTTGCAAGCCTTGGGCATTCTACGGGCGAGTGGTTTTCGTCTTCCTCTCTCGAGGTACCTAGTGTCATACACATACCAGAAGGCATAAGTAAACGTGCCCCGCGTACGTCAACCATTTGTTAGTGACATATTTGGTGAAGGTGTGGAGTCACGTCCCATGTACTCTGACTTCGAGGACACCTTTCAGGCGTAGACATAACACCAGTCCACAAGCCGAGATGCCGCCTCCGAGGGCGACACCCGGAGTTCGGCCAACTGACAACACCGGTAATGCCCATGACACAGCTAGCTGGGCAACTCAGCATTCCGGGAATACCCCGCCCTTCGCACACGCTGGTTGCCACATCGTTCTCCGGTTCGAGGACGTTGAAGACTGGTTGGCCATCTTTGACCGTATGGCGAGCTTCAACGAGTGGGGCGGAGAAGGAAATTTCGGAACGTTTGGAACGCACTGGAGAACTCGGCGAAGACGTAGCTTGAGAACCACGGAGCTTCCTTCACCAGTTGGGAGTTTTTTCGCCGAGAGCTAGAAGGAACATTAAAAAAGTTAGAGATCACTGTGGCGACCAGCATTGGGCTAACGCGATAGCATTGACGCCTCCACGGCACCCGACGTCTCTCTTTGCCCCTCTGTGATCCACTCTGCCCCTCTCTGCTTCTCTTTGATACTCTTTGCTTCGATACTGGGCACGTCATACGGCCTTCGGTCAGCACTGCCTCAGAGCCGTCCATGTTAATCACCTTAATTAAACATCGAATTAATCAATTTAACTCTGATTACTTCCCTCCACCTCAATCACACACTTTCGTTTTGAACTTTGGCGCCAACGCGGCTTTCCCGTCCACCAACTATATCCCCGTCCAGCCTATTCAACCGTCCAATGGTTTTTGCTCATAATTAGTTAATCTCTGTGAATCAGAAGTTTTTCGATTAATTATCACTCATCAACACATTTCAATTCATTTCACACTTTACTTTCACTCCTCTGCCTATTTTTCCACTATTTCGATATCCACGGCTGTTTTTGCGTGCACTCACTAGAGAGTTTTAGTAGAGCGTACTTAAACACACGCAAAGCCATAGCGAAGGCTATGAAATTGCGTCCTTCGACGGCGCATGCGCCAAACGCTATTTCAAATCGAGGTTTTACGTATGTTCTTATTCCAGATACTGTTTCTCGAATTTAGCGTGCGTGCTCTTGCTTACTCTAGGAAAAATAGCGTTGTCCGAGTGCCGTCTGAGTGCTCCGAAGGCCTCGTACTCCGTCTGGATTTCCTTTGGGAGTAGGGCGCCGTCAGCAACCTCGAGGAGCTGGTCGTGTCAATTTCCAAGTAACTCCCTGTTAACGACGACACCGAGCCGCCCAGGACTTGGTTACGCGTCTTTGACGACCACGCATTTATCCCGTCAACACCCTGCATCCTAATCAGCACAGGTAATCGGCCCAGTATTGCAAATGCATGGCTTCCCTCTGCTCCTTTGTAGGACCGGCATTTGCCAATGCATTGCCAATACTGGGCCGACTACCTGTTCCGCTGGGGATATTTGTTACTCGCAGCATCTCAGAAACCAACATGTCGCTGCTTCTGGGCCGACAAGTCTGTGCTCCTCGCGGAATTATTGACCTCCACATTGAGAGAACCGAGCTTTTGGTGAGAAATTCGAGATGCGAACTTCAGCGTTTGCCCAGCAAAACAGCTATAGCGTATTTTGAAGAATTCAGCGAATGCGCGGGACAGAACGTGTTTTCTGAAACCCCGGCATCAGTGGAGGCACTGAGCACTCTCATAGAAACCAACGTGAACCCTGTCGTTCCGAGTGATCAGAAAAGGCTCCTCGATAGCTGTATGGAGTCTTTCCGCAACTGTTCTGTCTCGACCTCCAAGGTTAGCCAGATACCGCTCACAAAGCACCGCATTATAGTCGACGCAAACCACCGACTGTTATGTCAGCTCCCTGATCGGGTCTCTCAGAAGGAACGTGATGCCATTAGCCGGTAAGTTCAAAGATTGCTCCGGGACGACGCGATACAGCCGTCTACGAGCCTATGGGCCCTTTCTTATCTGTCTTATCTGGGACCAGCATTGGGCATACTAGGGGCGAGAGGTTTTCGTCTTCCGCTCTCGAGCTACCTGCTGCCTTGTGCATCCCAGAAGGTCTAAATAAACTTCCCTGCACATGTCGAGCGCTGGTCAGTGACTGTGCTAAATAGACCTAGTATTCTAAGGTCGTAGAGTTCTGTTAACATCCACTACTTCAGTTTTTTTTCTAGATATTTTATTGATGTTTACGACATTGTACGAGTACAAAAAGTCAGGATGCGTAGTTTTGGATAAACGCCTCTTTACTTCCCGCATCAATGCTTTAGTATTCACCCACTGGGTGTATGAATAAATGACTGAATGTTTCACCCTCCAACCATCCATAAAAACAAGAAAGTGGCACTTTTCTGTAACTAGCCCACCAAAAATATGCTCTTTCTATCCATATCTGCATTATTCCTAAATGTATAGCACGCTCGCTCATCATCTAAAAACTTTAAAGGGACTGAAACTACAACATCAAATTAGATGCCGCAGACAGTGAACGGGCAAGGTTACTACTACTAATCTCTCTTACTGGTGAACCTATTGATTTGCCCTCCTATGAGTGAGCATTTCAGAGCCTCCCTTC
The DNA here is from genome assembly GCF_055824585.1 of Amblyomma mixtum. Classification (NCBI taxonomy): domain Eukaryota; kingdom Metazoa; phylum Arthropoda; class Arachnida; order Ixodida; family Ixodidae; genus Amblyomma; species Amblyomma mixtum. The sequence continues at coordinate 107,595,045 of NC_143012.1, read as the reverse complement.
TGCACGAAATCACTGCGACCACTTCTGCGATTCGCAGAAGTGTGGATGTCTGCGCAAGTGCGACACGAAACGATGCTGCGCTTCATTGTTCACGCCAGTTGCTCGGTACACGGCGCTGCATCTAAGTTTTTAACGTGACGATGCTACACTGGCATTTTTGTTTAGAACAACCCCGCAAGGTGAAGTAGATGTGTAATAATGGAGTACTAACTCATTAGCATCCATCCAAGCGTCACCATGCGGCTCTTCGTAGTTTAAAAAAGATTCAGCCTGTTCTGGGATCTGAACCCGGGACCAAAGTCTCATTGGTGCAGTTGCTCTAAGAAAATGAGCCTTATAAAATGATAGCAGGAGATGCGTGTTATCGTTCCTGGTGCGATGATAACCATTAGTACGGAAATCATTTCCTTTCAGTTCGGCGTCTTGTTCTCCCTATAGTTGGCCACTGTTCCCTGATGATGTTGACCTTAGTTTCCCGAGAATGGAAGCTAAAATCATTTGATATCAAAAACCTGCCAACAATTATCCTTAACAAGCTCTGTATGCATGTCTCGTAAAGTACCCTTGAGTCCTGACCAATCTGTGGTTGAAAGTTCGTGTAAGATCTGATCGTCACTCATAACAACTCGATCATAAAAGAAAACGCGGTTCTCAGAGTTAACAGTACGCTGGTAATTCTGTAAACACACCAAATTTCCCAACGTGTATGCAGCCTACAGACCTATTTCCTGAGGCCTGGGGATCGTGTTGTGATGCTCACATTTGTGCTACGTGAGATAGTAGTTTACAATAATAAAGGGAACCAGAACAAAATTGCAGGAGGGGCGCACAGGAGCGTACGCTGTAAACTTTCAGAAATGAGCGCATGTAATTTGTTTATGAAAGAGGAAACGTTGGATCATTCTAGGTCGAGGAAAAGCCTTCCTTGCTTTTACTAACAAAAACGGGGCTGTCAGTGACACAGCATGAATGTTTTGTGCATTATTCTATTATGTGTCTTCAGACGAAGAGAAGAAAGGGTAAGTATTTATTATTTTGCGCTATACTTCTGTACGAGTACACTCATCCTATACGCGAATCTACTGAAATTCTAGATATGGCTTCTACCTTTCGCTGCACATTGTTTTCCTCACAAAACATCGACACATCAGTTTTTCAGATAGGTGAAGAATAAAATCAACCTTCCAAGAACATGTCTGAGTATGAGCAAGAATTTCACGCAAAAGAACATGGCTAGGGGCATCCTATTTAGGGATTGAGGGTACAGTTGGAGACAACAAATTAGGAAATGTCCTAATGATTATATAAAAAAGTTTGGGGACGGTGTCGGTACGCTATCGAGTTACAGCAAATAAAGAACCCAAAATGTGCAGGATAAAACACGTGAAAATTCCGGAACGACAACAGGACCATTCTCTACGGCCTGATGTTAGGGAATCTGTCGCAAGCTAGAAAAATTGGGTGGGACATTTAAACGTCGTTACTCGATAGTCTATTGGGTTAGTTCGCATATATTCAGGTCATTCCCTGTTTTTCATTCATGGATATCTAGGAGCCCTCGTACCACTCCTGGCGGTGCAGTGGTTGAGTGATGCGCCATTGCCCTGCGATGGCAGCTTCTCCCAGCGAGTGGCACTGTGGAGCCCAAGTTGCTATTCCCGAGCGACGAATCATAACGTTAACTGTCACCTGCGACGGTATGCAATTTGCTCACTATCCAGTGGGTAAGTTGTTAGGATGCCGCATGGTCACGTGACCTATTGGACCCACCTGCCTCCTAGGTTACTCTCTGGCAGCACCGGTGTTGTGATCGGAAGCCCAGCCAGCGTTAAAAGAAAGGCGCGGAAGTGCGGAGAAGACGCAAGAAACGCTGGCGTTGGTGCGGCTTCTGGCAACGGCGTCACCGTGAGCGAACTACTGAAGTTTTGGCTTACAGTATGCTATATTATATTGTATGCTATTTTATGCTGTATTAAGAACACCTGAAGAAATTGGACGTCAACCGGTGAGCAGAATGAAATGCTTGCACCGAAAGAATATTCACTAATCATCAACATCATCAGCCTGACTACGACCGCTACAGGGCAAAAGCCCCCCCCCCCCCCCCCCCTCCATGTCTCTCCAATTAACCCGGTCCTTCGCCAACAACGGCCATCGTACCCCCGCGAACTTCTTAATCTCATCCGTCCACCTAACCTTCTGCCGCCCCCTGCTATGCTTGCCTCTTGGAATCCACTCCGTTAACCTGAAGGACCAGCGGTTCTGTTTCCTTGTCATTATGTACTCTTCTCAAGCCCACTTCTTCCTCTTGATTTCAACTAGGATGTCATTTGCCCGAGTTTGTTCATTCACTCATTCTGCCCGCTTCCGGTACTTTAATGTTACTCCTATCATTTTTCTTTCCATAGCTCGCTGCGTTGTCCGTAACTTAAGCTGAACCCTCTTTGTTAGCCTCCACGTTTCTGCACCATAGGTGAGTACGGGTAAGATGCAGCTGTTGTATACTTTTCTCTTGAGGGATATTGGCAAGCTGCCATTAATGATCTGAGACAACCTCCCATATGCGCTACACTCCATTATTATTTTTCTATTCATTTCATTCTCATGATCCGGATCAGAGATCACTAGCTGCCCTAAGTAGACGTATTCCCTTACCGCTTCAAGCACCTCGCTACCAACTGTGAACTCCTGTTCTCTTGCTAGACTGTTGAACATTACTCTGGTTTTCTGCGTGTTAATTCTTATACCCATCGTTCTGCTCCACCTAACTCAATGGTAATGTTTTACAGTTGATCTCCTGATTGAGTTAGCAATCAATGTCATCAGCGAATCGCAGATTACTTAAGTAGTCTTCATTAACTTTTATTCGCAACTGTTCCCAACCCAGGCCTTGGAATACCTCCTTTAAACAAGCGGCAAGATTGTGTCCCCGGCCTGACGCCCTTCCTTATTGGAATTTTATTGCTCACTTTATGGAGGACTATAGCAGCCGTGCAGCCGTTATAGATATCGTCCAGTATTATTACATCAGGCTCTTCAACATCCTGGTTCTGCAATGCCTCCATGACTGCTGTGGTTTCCACTTTGTCAAATTATTATTCCTAATCATCGAAGGCTATAATTGGGGTTAGTTCTCCGCATTTCTCTGTCACCTCATTGATAGTGTAAACATGGTCTTTTCACGAGAAAGCTTTACAACAGCCTGCTTGACCAATGGGTTGATTGAACTGTTTGAACTGCAAGGTTGCACTGACTCTGATAGCGATTGCTTTATTAAAAAATAACTGTCCAGTCTGTAATAATAAGCTAATTTAAAAAAATTTCTTAGGACGAAGTAATTTTAAAGACTTGACTGTTAATAACATTGCACTCTTTGTCGCTTAACCCATACATCTGGTTTTTACCTAAGCCTAGATTCCTCTTCACTGTTTTTATCTTACCTCCGCGCATAAGAGCGCTTTTTTTTCTCCACATGAAACTTCCTTACGTGGGCAATCTTGTGCTCACTTAACTTTGACAGTTCTGCCAATTCTATTTTGTCTCGGGGCAGAAAGCTGAGCTAGTTGGTATACCTTCATCTAGAAAAATCCAGGCGCTAACAAACAACGACAGCGCTTACTCGCAACTACAAGAATTTTTATTCAGAAGCTTCTATATATACAACAAAAACCAAAACAAACCCAGAGTAATCACACGCCACATCCCGACCGATGTGCAGAAAAAGATTAACTTGCTGTTTTCAATCGCTCTTTCAAAAAAACCTATCTCTCCACTAGACAAGGCAACCGAAGGGTCACTAAAAGATTGTATGCCCCGTTTCCGCGATATGATAGGCTTCAACCATCTCTCGCGTTACACGATCTCGGTGACGAAAAAGAACTCCCGTTTTGGAAAAGATGGGAGAACATTTCTTTCGCTTTGTGGTGTGTGTCTTCTTTCAGTCCTTGTTTCATTCTCGTGCGCTCGTTAAAGTTATCATTCATTGTTTGAACACTGATGTAAATTTCCTTAATTAAATCCGAATATCTGTTCTGCAGCGATATGCTCAATTGCTGTCCTTTCGCTGTTACCCCTCACTCGTTAATCGGCGTCTGCTTCACTAGTTTATTCCGTTCCCTATTCAGTTCTCAGCTGATTCGAGACCTTACCGTTCTGTGGCGACTACAATGCACCTTTCCGAGGACCTCCACATCCTGCTCTAGGGGCGTAGCCAGGGGGGATGTTTCGGGGTCAGAGCACCTTCCGAAATATTCTTAGTAGCCAAAATTCCCCCCAATTAAACATAGCTTTTCACATCAGCTAACTTTTTCATCCTTTGCTTGTCCTCAAACGGTCATAAACTATCACGAAAATAAAAAGTGCTTTTTTTTAAGGGACTCTGTTGTCGAGCGCAGGTTCACATACATGGGGTAGAAGTTTTGTGAAATGCCATTCGTTCGCAGTTTCTGACTTTGTTGTAGAGAAGAAGCTGTTGTCTTGTTTTGTATTATATATTGCAAATAGCCGCAATTTTTCAGACTAGTCATTTTTGTGAAGGAACAAATGTTCTTTACCAATCCAGTCCTCGGAAACTTGTCTGCATTTGTATTTTTCGCGTAAAATTACAGTAAATAAAACAACTAACCATTCGGCTTTATAAAAGCAGAAAAATGACTAAGATATTGTTTGGGCGCAGGCCCTCCTTCATTTTATATTTTACCGGCAGCGTATAAAAACCCCTGAAAAATATTCCTTGCTACGCCACTGTCCTGCACGGTGCCATGATAAGCACATAGTGTGAAGTCCACCTCATTTGTACTCACCACGAGGGTCTACCACGTCCACCTCCTGTTCTCTCGTTTACGGAAGAAGGTGCTCATAATCCACAAATTATTTCTCTCTGCAAACTGCAGTAATAACTCCCCCCTGCGGTTCCTAGAGCCTATGCCATAGTCGCCCACGTTATCCGGCCTGCTTCTTTCCTACTTTAGCATTAAAGTCGCCCATTTGTACAGTTCACTGCGATTGAACTTTGCTCTTTACAGATTTTGCGTCTTCAGAGAAGCTTTCAACGATCCGGTCATCGCGGCAGCGTGTAGGCGCGTAGGCCTGAAAGTTTTTCTGCTTGTACCTCTTATTAAGCCTAATTGCGATAGCTTCCACCCTCTCGTTAATACTATCGAACTCCTCTGTGTTGCCAACTGTATCCTGATTTAATACCGCACCTAGATCTCGTCTGTCCGCTAATCCGCGATAGCATAGTTCGGGCCCACTACACTTTATTGGCCTCGTCCGTCCTCCTAACCTCACTAAGGCCTATGACATCCCTCTCGTTCCTCGAACAGCACTGCTAAGCTAGCCTCACTGGATAAGGCTCTAGCGTTAAACGTTGCCAGTTTCAGTTTCCAATGGCGGCCTGTCTGGAGCCAGAGATCCTTCGCATCCTCCGCTGCGTCATAGGTCTGACAGCTGCCTTGGTTAGTTGGTCAGCAAGCTCCGGGGACTGAGGGCCGATGTTTAATTGGTTTGTGCATAGAAGGTTACAACCAAGTACAAGCCAGGGTGGAAAATCCTGCTTTGGTGAGAGTGCGTTTTCGGTTGTGGTCTCCGAGATCAGGCCGCAACAGATGGTTATGCAATTCCTTCTTCATGCGGGCTTTTGTTTTTCTTTCATTTCCGGTGGAAAATTGCACCTCACCGGGATTTGAACTCCGGCCCTGTAGCACCCGAGGTGGATGTTCTGCCTTTACGCCATCGCTGCATCGCTTACTCACAGCGGCAACCTTGGTCAGCAAAAAGTTGGTAGCCATAGCCCATGACCCAATTCCCAACACCAAAATTGAACAGTTAGTGACGGAAATTATTCCCAAAAAGAAGCGTAAGGAAAAGAGTGTCTTTCTCGTAAACCTCTATAGCCCGCCTCGCCAGCGAGACGCGAATTTTCATACACTCTTTCTAGGGGCCAGCAAACTTGCGAAAAGCAACTCGTTGCTCATTGTAGGCGACTTCAACGCTCGCGGACAGCAATGGGGATACCCACTAATAATCAGAAAAGTATACAGGTAAAGCATCCGCCTCGCGTGCAAGAGGACCGGGGTTCGAATCCCGGTGCCACGCAGTTCTCCACCGGTTTTTTTTTAAAAAAAACTCCGCGTGTCGATGCAATTGCATACCCAGGCTTGGAGTGCGGCCTCATTTCGGTGAACAGAGCCGACAACGCGCTTCCTCACCAGAACAGGATTTGGCCACCCTGGTGTAGTACATGGCCATAACCTTCTATGAACAAAGCAATTAACCCTCGGCTCTCAGTCCCCAGCAGCTGCGGAGAAACTGACCAAGGCGGCGGTCAGATCTGTGACGCAGCGGAGGGTGCTAAGAATCTCTTTCTCCGGACAGGCCGCCATTGGAAACTGAACCTGGCAACGTTTAACGCAAGAACCTTATCAAGTGAGGCTAGCTTAGCAGTGCTATTGGGGGAATTAGCCGGTATTAAATGGGATGTCATAGGGCTTAGTGAGGTTAGGAGGACAGATGAGGCGTATACAGTACTAAAGGGCGGGCATGTACTGTGCTATCGTGGATTTGCAGATAGGCGAGAACTAGGTGTGGGATTCCTCATTAATCAGGATATAGCTGGCAACATCGAGGAGTTTTACAGTATTAACGAGAGAGTGGCAGCTATCGTAATTAGGCTTAATAAGAGGTACAAGCTGAAGGTGGTGCAGGCCTACGCGCCTACATCAAGACATGATGACCAGATAGTTGAAAGCTTCTATGAGGATGTGGAATCACAATGACCAAAGTAAAATCACAGTACACTGTACTGATGGGCGACTTTAATGCAAAAGTGGGTAAAAAGCAGGCTGGAGACAAGGCGGTAGGTGACTATGGCATAGGTTCTAGGAACAGTAGGGGAGAGTTATTAGTAGAGTTCGCAGATAGAAATAATTTACGGATTATGAATACCTTCTTCCGCAAACGAGCAAACAGGAAGTGGACGTGGAAGAGCCCCAATGGTGAGACTAAAAATGAAATAGACTTCATACTTTGTGCACACCCTGGCATCGTAGAGGATGTGGAGGTCCTCGGTAAGGTCCGTTGTAGCGACCACAGAATGGTAAGGTCTCGTGTTAGCTTAGATTTGAAGAGGGAACGGAGGAAACTGGTGAAGAGAAAGGCTATTAACGAGTTAGCATTAGGAGGGAAGGTAGAGGAATTCAGAATGTCGCTGCAAAACAGATTTTCCGCTTTAACCGAAGAAGACGACCGTAGTGTTGAAAGAATGAATGATAATCTTACAGCTATCGTTACAGAGTGCGCCGCAGAAGTAGGTGGTAGGATTGTTCGACAGGATACCAGCAAGCTATCTCAGGAGACTAAAGATCTGATTAAGAAACGTCAAAGCATGAGGACGTCTAACTCCACAGACAGGATAGAACTAGCAGAGCTATCGAAGTTAATAAGCGCAAGGTAGCCGACATAAGAAAGTTTAACATGGAGAAAATCGAGCATGCTCTAAGGAACGGAGGTAGCCTAAAATCAGTGAGGAGAAAACTGGGCACAGGTAGAAACCAGATGTATGCGCTAAAAGACAAAGAGGGCAATGTCATCAGCAATATGGATAAGATAGTTGAATTAGCCGAAGAGTTCTACAAAAATCTATACAGTAGCGAATGTAATCATCAAGTTACTGAGGGAGGCAGTCGAACACAGCAATGCGACATCCTGCCAATAACGAAGGAGGAAGTAAAGAAAGCCTTAGGAGCAATGCAAAGAGGGAAAGCAGCTGGTGAGGATCAGGTAACAGCAGCTTTGTTGAAGGATGGAGGAGAGATTGTGGTACAAAACTAGCCACCCTCTATACGCAATGTCTTGTGACCTCGAGAGTACCAGAAGCTTGGAAGAACGCTAACATTATCTTAATTCATGAGAAAGGAGACGTCAAGGACTTGAAGAATTACAGACCAATCAGCTTATTGTCCGTTGCCTACAAGGTATTTACTAAGGTAATCGCTAATATAGTCAGGACAACCTTGGACTTTAGTCAACCAAATGATCAGGCAGGCTTTCGTAAAGGATACTCGACAATAGATCACATTCACACTATCAATCAGGTGATAGAGAAATGCTCAGAATATAACCAACGCCTGTATATAGCCTTCATTGATTACGAGAAAGCATTTGACTCAGTGGAAACCTCAGCTGTCATGCAGGCATTGCGGAATCAGGGTGTAGAAGAGTGCTATGTGAAAATATTGGAAGATATTTATAACGATTGCACAGCTACTATAGTTCTCCATAAAGTCAGCAATAAAATTCCAATACGGAAAGGTGTCAGGCAGGGAAACACGATCTCGCCAATGCTCTTCACTTCCTGCTTACAGGAGGTATTCCGGGGTCTGGAATGGGAACAGTTGGGGATAAGAGTTAATGAAGAATACCTGAGTAATTTGCGATTCGCTGATGACATTGCCTTGCTAAGCCACTCAGGACAAGAACTACAAAGCATGATCAATCAGTTAGACAGGCAGAGCAGAACGGTGGGGCTAAGAATTAACATGCAGAAAACCAAAGTAATGTTCAACAGCCTAGCAAGGTTACAGCAGTACGCCATTGGTAGCGAGGTGCTGGAAGTAGTAAGAGAATATGTCTACTTAGGGCAGGTAGTGACCGCAGATCCGGATCATGAAAGGGAAATAACTAGAAGAATAAGAATGGGGTGGAGCGCATATGGCAGGTTCTCTCAGATCATGAATGGTAGCTTACCAATATCCCTGAAGAGAAAAGTATACAACAGCTGTATCCTACCGGTACTGACCTATGGGGCAGAAACGTGGAGGCTAACAAAGAGGGTTCAGCTTAAGTTGAGAACAACGCAGCGAGCCATGGAAAGGAAAATGATATGTGTAACGTTAAGATCGAAAGCGGGCGGAGTGGGCGAGGGAACAAACGCGGGTTAATGACATCTTAGTTGAAATCAAGAGGAAGAAATGGGCTTGGACAGGGCATGTAATGCGAAGGCAAGATAACCGCTGGTCCTTAAGGGTAACGGAGTGGATTCCAAGAGAAAGCAAACGTAGCAGGGGACAGTAGAAAGTTAGGTGGGCGGATGAGATTAAGAAGTTTGCGGGGATACAGTGGCGGCAACTGACAAAGGACAGGGTTAATTGGAGAGACATGGGAGAGGCCTTTGCCCTGCAGTGGGTGTAGTCAGGCTGATGGTGGTGGTGGATACAGGTCGAGGACGCGGCGGAAGCGATCCCATGTACCCTCTTAACAGACGAACTTCAACCCACGCGCCTTGGCACTTCGATCTGCCCGGATACGTGTCCGGACTTAACGTTTGTCAGGGGAGTGAAGCACGCAACGTGGGAGAATCTGCTGGAGAATCTAGGCAGTGACCACTATATCCTGAAGACCACGATAGCAGCCACCAACATCAAGCGCAAGCTCGGCACAGCCAAGATCACCAACTGGCCGGCTTTCCGCAAGGCTTGCGCGGACCTGGAAGGGGGGATTACTTCCATAGATGATTGGTGCCAACAACTTAAAGACATCCAGAAGCGGTACACTCAGGAAGTGGATCGCACCGAGCAAACACCAGAGGTGGACCCTCGGCTCATCAGGCTATGGGAGGCACGTCGAGGACTCACCAAGCGCTGGAAGAAGCAGCGCTTTAACAGGAAGCTCAAGCTCAAGATCGCAGAAGCCACCAAGATAGCGGAGCAGTACGCGACCCAACTGGCCAGGCAGAGCTGGCAGCAGTTCAGTAGCTCGCTGGACGGCACCCTCAGCACGGCCAAAACGTGGCGTATACTCAAGACCCTCCTCGAGCCTACCCAAACCAGGGCCGAAAGCGGGAAAGCGATCCGCAGACTCATCCACACCTTCGAGGGTACGGAAGAGGAAGTGCTAGATAAGGCCAAAGAGAAATGCTACGGTACGACCTTGCCTGCGGCATACGCGAAACCATACCTGGGGAAACCGAACACTCACTTAGACAGGCCGATCACCAGGGAAGAAGTGTTCGCTGTCATAAAGGCATGCACGCATAACACTGCGGCAGGAGCAGACATGATCCAGAACGCACTCATACGCAACCTCTGCGACGAGGCGGTCGACCAACTGACCACCTTCCTCAACGGGCACTGGGCCGCAGGAACGGTTCCTGAAGAGTGGAAGCATGCAGAGGTCGTAATGATCCCCAACCGGGTAAGAAACTCCAGATCGAAAATCTCCGACCTATCTCACTCACCTCCTGCCTAGGCAAGCTCTACGAGCGAGTCACTACTCGGAGGCTCCAAAGCTACATGGAAGACGAAGACCTGTACCCCCACAGTATGTTCGGCTTCCGAGCCCACCTCTCCACACAGGACATCCTCTTACAACTCAAAGAGGAAGTCCTCACCAACGTCCCGAGCGTAGGCGAGAACGTGGTTATGGCCCTCGACATCAAAGGAACCTTTGACAACGTCAGCCACACGGCTGTAATGGAAGGACTCGACAACCTCCACTGCGGTGAGAAGATTCACAGCTACGTGAAGGCATTTCTCTCCAACCGCACTGCAACGGTTGGGCTCGGAGACCTTCGCAGCGCTAAATTTTCGACCCCCAACAAAGGCACACCTCAAGGGTCCGTCATCTCGCCACTACTTTTCAACGTGGCCATGATCGGCCTCGCGAGACAACTCGAGAAGATCGAAGGCATACAGCACGCAATATACGCTGACGACGTCACGGTCTGGGTTACCAGTGGGTCGCTCGGCCAGAAAGAAGAACGACTGCAAGCATCGGCTACCTGCGTGGAAGAATATGTCAGTGCATGAGGCCTCGCCTGCTCCACCGAAAAATCCGAACTCCTGCGTGTCCACAAAGGGAAACACAAGGAACGGTCCCTCAATGTCTCCCTCGAAGGACAGCTAATTCCCGAACGAGACAAGATACGAGTCTTGGGAATGTGGCTGCAGAGCAACCAGCGATGCGGCCATACGCTCGGCCTTCGCAAGCAATCGACCACTCAGGTCGCCAGAATGATCACGCGCGTGTCGCAGAAGCGGAGCGGCATGCGAGAGGGGGATACCCTGCGCCTGGTTCAGAGCCTGGTGGTCAGTCGCGTGGGTTACACCCTCCCGTACTTCAAACTCAACAAAGGAGAAGTGGATAGTGCAGATACCATACTCCGCAAAGCTTACAAGACAGCCCTGCATCTACAAATGAACACCTCCAACGAAAAACTACTGGCTCTTGGAATTCACAACACCTTCGAAGAGATCAAGGAAGCCCAACTGGTCACGCAGTTAGCTAGGCTCCAGCAGACTCCTACGGGGCGCTCACTCCTTAGGCGACTGGGGCTAGGCGGAACTGTGGAATTCGAGAATCGTACTGCGAGCATACCGGACGCAATTCGCCAGACGCTAAAGGTTCGCTCCCTTCCCCGGAACATGGACCCCAACTTGCATGCGGCCCGTAGGGCAGCCCGGTCGAGGTATGTACAACAAAATCTAGCTACAAAATCCACAACGGTATACACGGACGCGGCTCCGTATATAGGAAGCTCACATAACAGCACAGTGGCGGTAGTTATTGATTCCAACTTAAAGGAATTAGCTAGCGCCTCAGTGAGGGATTGCACGGTAACCGAAGGGGAGGAGCTGGCCGTAGCTCTAGCGGCGGTAGCCGGTTATCAAAGCAACATGTCCCTTACCATCCTTACAGATTCGAGAGAAGCGTGTCATAACTACATGAACGGCCGCATAGGTCGCGCCGCGCTCCGGCTCCTCCAGAGCGCGACCCCACCAAAAGTCACACATAGCATTTACTGGGTGCCAGGACGCACCGACATAGCGGGAAACGAACGCGCCGACGAGGTAGCTCGAGGGTATACGAGCCGAGCTTCCTCCCAATCGGAGGGTCTACCCGACCGAGTCAGCCCTACGTACTCAGACATTCTCAACTACTATAAGGGGGTACGGATCCGCTATCCGCCGCCTCATCCTGATCTAAATCAACTAGAGGCAGTGTATTGGCGAAGATTGCAGACAGGAACATTCCCAAACCTGCATATCCTTAGCAAGATTTACCCGACGCAATATCGGGACACTTGCCCGTGGTGTGGCAGCAAACCATCGTTGTATCACATCACGTGGGAATGCAGTAAGAACGACAGCTTTCGTAAAGATCCGAGTGCAGAACAGTGGGAGAGCCGGCTCTCCAGCGGCGATCTGGGTTGCCAACAAGGTCTGATCCAGCACGCCCAACGAGCAGCGAAGCTCAGCGGAGCCCTGGAATAGGGGCACCGACCCTGTGAGAAGAAGGAAGATGGACCTCTTCTTTCTCGTCTGCTACTAGCACCTTTCTAGAGCAATAAAAGTCTTTCCTACCCACCTAGCTACTCACAGCGGCTGAAAACAACTACAAAACTAAGCAACAAGTATGCCAGAAAACAGGAGAGAGGAACATTGCTTGAAAAGGAAAGTAAAGAAGTGTAAGAACTTCATTAAATGGAACAAAAATCTTTTGTACACCTGCTCAGGAAATTTAGAAGGGAAATCAGGAAGGAGTCGATTTATGACACTTCTTGTTTGAAGAGAGATCAGGGTGTCTCATATCGCTTAAATTCAGAAATTAATTTGGCCAAAAAGATAACGCATGTACGGTGTGTGCGAAATCGGCAGAAAAAATAGAAGACATTTTACTAGAATGTGGTCGTATCCATTCAGCTGTTGATATAGGCATACTCACTCTCCTTGATGCCCTATGGTTTTTAAACAACAAAGGTTACGTGAACAAACGGGCAGTAGACGTTAGTAAAAAGGGAATGCGGGGGTTGTGGCTTAAAAGACTGGCAGTTACTTAAGTTTACCTACTTAGGATTAAAAACTGGTGAAACGTCCAAGTCAACAAAATTGATGTAATACTTTCATTCTTCTTAGATGCACTGACTAGATAATTAGAATGAAATACCGAATGTGGTAGCAACTGCAGCCACACCGTTTCAAAGGGAACGCTGTTAACATCCAATCATCCATCTGTTCATCTAAAGTGACTACCGCAGATGTGTTCTCTTCGCAGCCGCGCCGATGATTGGCCGGTTGCAATCATGTGATCAGGCGCCGATATTGAGGGTCCAATCCCTGGAGTAGTTCACTCAGACTAATGCTTCATAATTCCCTAAAGGTTCTTGAGAACGTGAAAAAGAAAAGCTTGGATGCAATGTTGTTCCCAGCACTTTCGCTTTTATACTACCTGAAAACAAGCAAAGTCCCCGTTTCCTCCTTGGCCTCATACTCACTTATGTCCCGTTACAGCGGCAATATCAAAAGCTGAGAAAGCCTTTAGCGGTCTCTTTAAAACACTTTTAACCTTAATATGCAGGGCTGCTGTGTCTATTTAGCTTATCTCGATTTTCCTGCAGTCCCAACCGCTAACCGGCAGCATTCACTGAAGGAAAATAAGCGCGGTCAATTCCGGACTCCATTAGCTGCGATGAATCGCGAGCTGGGCAATCTGGACTCGAGGTTGGAGCGGTGGCCGAGTGATTAACCGTCATTGGAGTAGATTAACGGAGGGAATAAAGGAGAACAGAGGGGCGAAAGAGCAAGGGGAAAGAGGACAAGTTTTATACGTCATATTTCTGAGCTAGCTGGTTTACTAAACGTGCGTTATCGAGCCTGTCGTGTTGGAGTGCTTCGGCAGTATCAGGCGGCATAATTTGCGCTGCTCTTGTGGTAGCAAGGAGGGCATGAAGCGTCAGAACGAGGCGACTTGTGCTGCGAGCGCACGCTAGGTGATTGGGGAACGCAAGAAGGTTGCGCAGCTTTGGTGCGATACGTTCATGATTTTCCTAAGCGCCTTTCTAAAGCAGTTCTGACTTTTAACTTACCAGCACTTTCAATCGGTATTTTTTGCACAAAAACGATCAATACGCCACCTGCGGAGAACAGACAAAGCGCTCTGTTTGCCTTCTCATCGTCCAGCAGACGACACGGTCGCTGCGCCAAACCATTTCTGGCAACAGCTCAATGTTTACCGCATAGCTGCCGTTGTTTGCTGCACTTCACAGCACCAGCGATTTTAGAGCCTTCCTACAGACACACAGTGGGCTGATTTTTCGCCGGCAGAGGATTACACTCTGACGCACTAAAAAGAAATATAGGTGTCGCTGGCGCCTGTATTTTCGCAAGAAAACTCGGCGCATCGACAAAGATTTGCTGGTGCGGATCTGTGCGGCTGGGCTGCACCGCCATCCGCTTTAACAATGATAACGGAGTCTTTCAGGTCCAGACTGTCAATGGGGAGGAAAATTTTAAACGCTTAAACGCGAACAAAAATTTTTCAGCCTCAATATTATATTCGGGCCTCAAGAAAGACAATTTGTTAGTTTTCCAGTGTAAAATACCAGCAGTTATCATACTACTGGGATATGCAAAATGTGGCACAAAGGGCCATAATTGATGCTAATAGCAGGATATTAAATGTGAACACCAGAATGATCGTGAAATCAAGTTCTGTTTCCAAGTTGCACATCATGCTTGAAATTGGGGGAAAATCATGTTATTAATCCTAGTAAATTTATCTGAATTAAAAGGCAGAGAAAGTGCTAACCACTCCCTGTTTTGTGAGACACAGTTACTGCGTTCACTGTACGGCATAAAAAGAAGGCACCTTTTTGCGACATGAAGGACGATATATTGGCCTGAAACAAAAAAAAAAATCATTGCCAGGTGCAGCAAACTTTCAGAAAAAGCATTTATTTCATTTCATTTATTGTTTCCATAAAGGCCCGAAGGCATTACATAAGGGGGGGGGGGGACATATTGGTTTACAACGGTGAAAGGGATGGGAACATGCATAACAATAAAAAAACAAACAAACATACAAACAAACATAACACAGGCTGAAGTCATGTCAGGGTTCCCCAACAGGTGATATATCACTCTTTAAATATATATCAGACAATATTCGCGTCAAAGAGCGCAGAAGCGATTAAGATCTATGTGAGGTGAATTTTTATTTTCTCCCAGAATGTTTTGTGGTCAGTGCATGCAGCGATGTCGTGAATTCCAGAGTGCTATTGCGTTGGGAAAAAATGAGTTGTTGTAAGCAGACGTGTGGCCACTGATGCGTGCTATCGGGTTACCGTGACTGAGCCGGTTCGCTTTATACACAATTAAGGACACAGCACGCTAAACTGCTCAAGAGTAATTGGATCAATTTGTCAGCAGTGTTCCTTAAGGCATAGTCAATTTTAACGCGACAGCGTAAAATACCCCGTTAATCAGAAAATCCGGAGGTGGCGTTCTCAGTGAAAAATCGCGGCCATGCGTCTGGCACGTGGTGCCCAGACAGCAATCTCGGAGGCAGGTGGGCCACCTAGCTACTGTGGCATTGATGCGTCATCAAAACCTGCCCACCGGATAGTGAGCGAACTGCCCACCGGGGCAGTAAAAATAATCATTGGTCGCTCGGGAAGAGCAACCTGTGCCGCACAGGGCCCACCGCTGGGAGCGCCTGCCATCGAAGGGCAGTGGCGCATCGCTTAACCACTACAGCACCGACGGGTATGAGGACTCCCAGGGATCTGTGAATGTAATGCAGAGAATATCCGTCTGCATGTATGGGAATTAGCCGAATACGCTATTACGTCATACAGGAGCTCAATTGTTCCCGCCTATTCATTTTGTTAGAAGTACATTTTCTTCGGCCTGGTTCTTTAATTAACCAGTGGCACCTTCCAGAAAACGTTAAGATACGTTAACCCATGTAGCAACAAACGTTACATCAATGTTAATTTCTTGTTTTTGTCAGACATTAGTACATTATTTTGAATGTCCTTTTTGTAAAGTTACAGAAATGTTTAAAAGAAAATGTTGGAATAACCTTGCCCTAATATCAATTCAACATATAAAATACCGAAGCGAAACTGTATGTAAAATTTGAAAGCAACCTTGCATTAGAATGCAGGTTTGCCTATGTGAAAGTGCCGAACTTAAAACGTTTGAAAGACTGACAACGAGGGGCAACACTTCAATTCTGCCATGCACCACAAACAATGTACGCAAACCACGTAAACCGCAGCGGCAAGCTTATATAGACATTACTTTTGTTTCCATCAGTGTTAATGGTGAGTGGATAACAAAGAAATTTTTCTAACAAAACAACAGAAATGTACTACATGCATTCTGAGAGATTTGTTGCAGAGTACAGCTTGTTCACAACTATTTCTTTCGGCAAGAGCAGTTCGAAAAGTTCCGGCACACGTTTCATAAACTGAATCTGTAACGTTTCTTTATAGTTAGGATTTAGCCTTCAGCCATTAGTAGTAGTAGTAGTAGTAAAAGACTTTTATTCGACCAAAATTTATAGGCCGAGCATTTCGACCGCCTGGGCGACCAGAAGCCGCTGTTCTTCTTCCCCTTTAGCGCCAAGCCAGTCGAGCCAGGTGGTGATGGATAGAGAGGGAGGGGGGAAGGAACCCGACTGCTGAGCAGGCGGGCAATAGAAGAGGCAATGGGCCAGGTCCGCATAGATACAGGGGCAGTTGGGACAGGAAGGGTCCGATCAGGATCAGGTTGGGACAGGAACGGGGTGATAACTGCATTCATCTGAATGTGCCGAAGAAGGCGAGACTCCGGCACCGTGAGTGATGGATGAGGGGGAGGGGAAAGGCGTTTGTCGAGGCGGAGCTCAAGGTAGACCTCTTTTATGGTGCGGCGAAGAGTGAGTCTCCCACCGTCCTCCGAGGGCTTGGGCCAGGGGATCAACGGTGCCCGGAAAAGTGTGTCGCGGGCGAGCTGATGGGCCAGCTCATTGCCGTCAATCCCTGAATGCCCAGGGACCCAGCGGAGGAAAACGATGGAAGGCTGCAGTGCGAAGACCGCTCGTTCGACCTCCTGTTGGAGAGAAGGGGTCAGGGTGCGTTTCTGTATGTGGTGTATAGCGGCTTGTGAGTCTGAATAGACTGTGTACTCTTGGAGAGAAGGAAGGAGGGCAAATGACTGGAGGGCATGCGCAATGGCGAGAACCTCGAGGGACAATGCGTCTGGAGGGTGTAGATACGGCCCGCTGGTGTGGGTTTCAGGAGCAGGGAGGTGTGGATGGTACAGGGCGTAGCCGCAGGAACCTCGAGGAGCCACGAAAGAGGCATCCGTGTAAGCTACACCCTGGGTATCAAAGAGAGGGGAATGGTACTGTGCGGCCGCATGACGACGTCCGGCGTGCAGGACGGGGGACATGTTGGTCGGGAGGGGAAGGATACGAAGATTGGGAGCGGGGGTGGGAATAGGAGAGGTAAACGGGGAGATTGGAATGGGCGAGATACCCGCTTGAGTCAATAACCACTGACCCTGACGGCTAAGGGAAAGCCGGGCAAGCTGCGAGTCACGATGGAGACTGAGAAGAGAACGAAGAGGATGGAAGAGGCCTGTGGCAAAGAGCTTAGTGGTAGAGGTAGTGATAGGGAGGTTGAGAGCTGCCTTGTAGAGGCCCACAAGGGCAGTCTCGAGAGCGTTAAGTTGAGTATGAGTGAAGGAAGCGTAGGGTGCAAAGTACAAGACCTTGTTGAGGGCCAGCGCGTGGGCAACTCGGCACGCGTGAGCCTCGTGGAGACCTGAGCGTCGAGTGACCACGCGCCGCAGGAGGTGAGTTACAGAGTGGCAGGTGGTGACAGCGCGGTGGAGGGCTTGCACATTCTTAGCCGCATGCAAAGGGAAGCCAAGAACTTTGCACTGTGTGACGACAGGAATAGGAGAGCCAGAAAGGTGGAGAGAGACGAAGTGATTGTGTGAGCGCTTGTAGGAGGAATGGTTGAGAAGGAGAAGCTCGGATTTCTCAGGAGCAGGAGAGAGGCCAGCGGTGGTGAGAAAGGAGTCGATGAGATCTAGGCCACGTTGCAGGGTGTCCTGTACGTGAACGGGAGAGCCAGATGAACACCATAGTGTGATGTCATCGGCGTAAAATATATGATGCAGGTCGGCAATTTCAGCTAGCTGGGAGGCGAGAGGGGCCATAGCGAGATTGAAAAGGGTAGGAGAGAGAACAGCACCTTGAGGAGTGCCACGGGTGAGGTGGTGTGGGTTAGACAAGTGGGCATCTACTCGAAAGCGAACCACACGTTTAGAGAGGAATGAGCGGATATAGGAGTACATGCGGGAGCCACATTCTAGAGAGGCGAGTTGAGAAAGGATGTGATCGTGGCAAACACCGTCAAAGGCCTTGCGAACATCGACGGTCACAAGTGCGTAAATTTGAGTGGGTGTAGGGGACAGAAACGTTTGCTGGAGAATCAGAAACATGTCCTGTGCACAGACGCGGCGTCGGAAGCCAATGAGAGAATGGGGGAAGAACTCCCGTGCCTCAAGAAAATCAGAGAGGCGAGTCAGAGCCATTCGCTCAAGGGTCTTACCAACGCACGACGTCAGGGAGATTGGGCGGAGGTTAGAGAGAGAGGGAGGTTTGCCCGGCTTTGGAATCATAGAAATAAAGGAGGATGTCCAGGAGGTCGGCAAGCAGCCGCTCTGCCAGGCCTCATTGTAGGTTTGAAGGAGGAATTCTTTGGCGCAGTCAGGAAGGTTGCGAAGTGTGGTGTATGTAATGACATCCTCACCGGGAGCCGAGCGTGTAGCATTAGCAGCCAGAGCAGATTCAAGCTCCCGGAGAGTGAAGCATTGGTCCAGATCGGGGTTAGGTCCACCTGAGTACACCGGGTAGGAGGGTGCCAGAGGGGGCGGGAGGTAGAGAGGCGAGTTGATCAAAAACTTCGGAGGGAGTCCCCTGAGTGAGGGCTTTAGCTAGAGTGGGAGCAAGGGCTAGGCTTAGTGCCAAGGAGGGATTTAAAGAGAGACCATGCGGATCGCGAGTGCAAAGAAGAATCAAGGCCATCACAAAGAGCACTCCAACGAGAGTGCTCGAGGGAGGCGCAGTGGGCGACGATCTCGGCCCGCAGAGCAGTGATCCGGAAGGAAAGTTGGGCATTGTGTGGTTGGGAGCGAAAGGAGCGTTGAAGACGTTTACGGCGACGCCATAAACGGAGAAGGTGAGGATCTGGGTCTTGGATTGGGTAACGAGAGCGAACGCGACGGCTACTGAACGTGAGCGCTGCAGAGATGCGCGACGTCCAGTCGTCGTAGGATTGAAAGGAGTCGGAGGCGAGATTAGTGCGAAAAGCATGCCAGTCAGTGTGAATAACCGGATGACAGCGAGGGATGTGGGAAAGAGAGGCGGTGATGTGGATGAGAAAGTGGTCACTTAGAAGAGTTTCGGCTGTCATTTGCCAGTGAAAGGAAAGTGAACCCCGAGAGAAAGTGAGGTCGGGTGTCGTGGGGCGTTGTGAGGCAGTGCCCGCTCGAGTAGGAGAGCCAGGAGTATTAAGAAGGGTGAGGTGGCGTTCCTGGGACAGACAATGGAGGAGGCGGCCGGGTTTGAGGGTTTGTGGGTAGCCCCAGAGTGTGTGAGGGCCATTAAAGTCACCACCAAAGAGGAGATGGGAGGTAGAAGAAAGAGAGTGAAGGAATTTGCCCAGAGCAGAGAATAAAGAGGAAGTGACAGGGGGGTTGTAAAAAGACAAAAGGACGAGTGAGATGCGGGAAGATGGGTGGTAATAAACCACACCAACTAAATATTTAAGGAGGGTGGAGGGGATGTCAATTTGCTCTACGAGCACGTCACTGCGTACATAAATAGACGCAAGTGGTGTGGCCGAAGTGGCATGGTAGGCGCGGTAGCCTGGGACATTGCGGGCCGTCCGGGTCTCCTGGAGAAGGAGAAAATGAGGCAGAGAGGGGCGGGTGAGTAGATACTGGTGGAGTGGGGTCTTATTGTGGCAAAGATTTCGGCAGTTCCACTGCACAATCTCGATGTCCTCGCCAAACGCCATTATGATAGTGGAGAGGAATGCGATGGTACGCGTTCCTTATTTTTGCCGGGGGCAGTGACTCATGGACGGATTGGAGCATAGATGTGAAGGATTCTAATTGCTTTGATTGTGCTTGGAGGGTGGTAAGAATCTGGAGAACCGAAGTTTCCAGCTGAACCAAGCGAGTGTTATGTGCCGGTGTGGTGGTTTCGACAAGGTCAGCCAAAGGGGCGACCTCGGCGCTGGAGGAGGGAGTGGTGAACGTGGCAAGGTGCTCATTTAGCTTGCTAAGCTGGGAGGTAAGAGGAGGTGGTTGTCTGGAGGGTTTGATTCAAGGCATGTATTTGTTGTAGATCGTGGGAAATGCGCTGCTGCTCTCGCTGCTGGCGTTCCAGCATTGCCAGCCGGAGGTAGAAGGAGCGGCTCTCGTCAATCAAGGATGGAGAGGGTGGTTTAGTGGAAGAGAGGGACGCTGGCACCGAGGATCCTTTAACTATGGCGGCGTAGGAGCCTGGTGGTGACGTGATCGGAGCTGATGTAGATTCAAGATTAGAGGAGGAGGAGGAGGGGGTGGTGGGTGGAGTGGCCCGGCGCAAAGCTAGGCGTCGGAGGTATGCAGTTTTAGCACACTCGCGTTTTTTAGCAAGGAGAAAGGGGCAAGTGGGGTCGAGGGAGGGGTGGGTGTTCACCTTGCAATGAACGCACCAGGGCTGGGCACACACATGAGCGGAAGGGTCAGCGGGTAGAGGAGCAGCACAGCGACGGTACTTGGCCGGAACGCTGTGCTGGGGGCATTGGTGGGCGCGGTGGCCTAGAGTGAGACAACGGGTGCAGGTGGGAGGCTTAGGTTTATGAGGACGGCACCGGAAGGCAACGCGTTTGAAATAAACAAAGTGGGGGATGACGGTACCAGCGAACGTAATGAGCACTGATTGAGTGTATCCCATCATGCGAGCAGCGAGAATATCTGTTTTGAAAGACTCTAGATCATGCATGAGCTCATCAGGAGTGAAGTGGCCACCGACGTTATGGAGGACGCCGAGGCATGAGATGGGAGGATGGGGGGAATAAGTTTTGATGCTGACAGGCTTACCGTGAAGGTGAAGGTGCGTGATCGAAAGTAGGAGGTGGGCGGTGAGAGGAGAATGAGTTTTTAAAAACACAAGGCTTTGGGCTGGCTTGGCCTGAAGGGTGATGTCTGCACTGGTCTTGGAGGAAAGTTGTGCAGCTGAGGTGACTGCGGCGAGCACGTCGTAGAGAGGCAGCTTGGGATTGAGGGTACCAGGAGGGAGTTGTATTCCAACAGTGATGAGCTCGGAGCGGGGTCGGGTGGCGGAAGCAGGCTTACGGCTGGCACCGATGGTGCTCCAGCCGATTTCCGGGGATGGAGTGTCGTCTACCGGGGACGCCATGAAGTCCATGTCTGGCGACGAATCGTCAGCCTGAGGCGCAATCTCCGACGCTGGTGCCGGGCTGCAGGTCTTGGTGTCAGCGGGTAATGTGGCAGGTGTAGGCGCGGCGGCACCGGCGGCGTCGACGAAAGCAGGCGGCTGCGACGCGTCTATGGGCCCAAAGGTGTTGGCGTCCCTTAGAGCGTGGAGTTGGCTAGCAGTGGACGCTGCGGCGACGACGAACGCTGCCGGCTGCGCCGCGGCCGCCGATCCGGAGCTCCCAGCGTCGCTCACAGTGTTGGTTGCAACAGGATTTTGCGCGGTGACGTGGGCGGTTGGAGTAGGCCCCGCGGTGGCGGCATCAGTGGGTCTGGGCTGCAGGGGCTT
This sequence comes from Amblyomma mixtum, assembly GCF_055824585.1. Taxonomy (NCBI): domain Eukaryota; kingdom Metazoa; phylum Arthropoda; class Arachnida; order Ixodida; family Ixodidae; genus Amblyomma; species Amblyomma mixtum. The sequence continues at coordinate 107,573,436 of NC_143012.1, read as the reverse complement.
CGTCAGACGCTGCATTGCAGAGGTGCAGGCGCGGCGCGTTAGAGTTAGCGAGGCGCCGCGCCGCATCAGACTTTTGGAGGCGCTTGGAGGGCCAGCTCGGCAGCGGGCCGTGATGACGATGGTATCCACGTGCTTCGGAAGCCTTGCTGAATCGATGGAGAGGAAATCCAGGGGCGGGCGAAGCCCTGGACTAGGCCAGGGGCAGGTGAAAGCGGAACACGGTAGGCAGCTAGCTAACCAGGGCGGCGCCACCTAGCGGGAATCCAGCCATTATATTAAAAGGTTCAGTTTGAACATGTAAGGATTGTTGACGACAAGGTATAATTGGTCAAATGTTTAGGGGAATCCCCCAAGGTGGAGTAGATTTGTAATAAGGGAGTAATTACTCATTGACATCCACCCAAGCGCAGCCATACGGCTACAAAGGAAAGCTATACAGGTTTCTCAGAAACTTCGCAATTAAAGAGAAATTCATCCTGCTCCGGGGTTCGAACCCGGGACCACCGCTTCACCGGAACAGTTGCTCTACCAATTGAGCTAACCGGGACGGCAAGCTTATGGCAAGCTTAGAGGCGCAACTGCGTCGCCCTCGCCGCCGCGCGCTTCTCTCCGACGCTCCGCTGGTCGGCGCATCATGATGATGATGATAACTTTATTTTCAAGACATCGAGTCTCGCACGCTGAAGTTATGGAGCAGGGGCACGCCGCAGGGCTCGGTTCTCTCCCCGTTCCTCTTCAACGTGACAATGAGGGCCCTCCCGGAAGCTCTGCGCAGTATACAGGGGCTAAATTTCAGTATGTATACAGATGACATCAACCTCTGGATTAACCAGGGGAGCGATGCGAGTATCGAGGAGTGCCTGCAGGCTGCGGCGGACACTGTCGTCGACTGGTCGGCGCATTCCAGAGGCGTGACGTCACAGTCTCGGCAGACGCGCCGAAGCCGCCTGCGCCCGCCGCTGTGTTTACGACTGCCGTACGCTACTGCGCATGCGCGAGGAGGGCGCACCGTGTGTATATAATGCGCGGGACATGCGAGGACGCGGCTTCGGCCGCTTTTTTGAGCAGCGTCCGCTCCGGCGGACGCAGTTGTTGCTGCGACGCGCGTCTTTTCTTTCCTTTTTCTCTTTCCTCTGATCTTTTAGCTCTCCTCTATCTGCACGTGGCAGCGGTGGTGGCTTGGCTCGAGCCAGTAGCAGGCCCGTGCAATTTCCTTTTCATCCTTCTCTCAGTCACAACAACAACAACAGGTGTTGAATCGGAGTATCTGTTCTCGCTTCGGCGAGCGCGGCTTCGGTCGCTTCTTTTTTGAGCAGCGACCGCTCCGGCGGACGCGGTTGTTGCTGCGACGCGCGTCTTTTCTTTCCTTTTTGTCTTTCCTCTGATCTTTGACTCTCCCCTATCTGCACGTGGCAGCGGTGGTGGCTTGGCTCGAGCCAGTAGCAGGCCCGTGCAATTTCCTCTTCATCCTTCTCTCAGTCACAACAACAACAACAACGAGGTGTTGAATCTGTTCTCGCTTCGGCGAGCGCGGCTTCGGCCGCTTATCTGTTTTTTGAGCAGCGTCCGCTCCGGCGGACGCAGTTGTTGCTGCGACGCGCGTCTTTCCTTTGCTCTCTCTCCTTCCTCTGATCTTTTAACTCTCCTCTATCTGCACGTGGCAGCGGTGGTGGCTTGGCTCGAGCCAGTAGCAGGCCCGTGCAATTTCCTCTTCATCCTTCTCTCAGTCACAACAACAACAACAACGAGGTGTTGAATCTGTTCTCGCTTCGGCGAGCGCGGCTTCGGCCGCTTATCTGTTTTTTGAGCAGCGTCCGCTCCGGCGGACGGAGTTGTTGCTGCGACGCGCGTCTTTCCTTTGCTCTCTCTCCTTCCTCTGATCTTTTAACTCTCCTCTATCTGCACGTGGCAGCGGTGGTGGCTTGGCTCGAGCCAGTAGCAGGCCCGTGCAATTTCCTTTTCATCCTTCTCTCAGTCACAACAACAACAACAACAGAGGTGGTGACGAGGTCGGCAGCCTTCGGGCTACGGCCGTGTATCTGTTTTTTTCAGCGAGCGTCCGCTCCGGCGGACGCGGTTGTTACGACGTGCGTCTTTACTCTCGCTTTTTCTCTTTCCTCTTATCTTTCAACTCGCTTCTATCTGCATGTGGCAGCGGTGGTGGCTCGGCTTGAGCCAGTAGGCAGGCCCGTGCACTTTTCATTCTTCTCTCAGTCGCAACCGCAACCAACCTTGATGCAGTGCGCTCTACATGGAGGTTAGAGAGAGTCGGGCCGGTGCACCACCACCTAGTTGGCCGGTGCCAGTCGGCGGAGAAGACTGGAAAACCTCAATTCCTCAGACCTCGGGGTTGTCGCTTGGCAGTTAGCCGCTTGCGCTCATATATCCTGGCATAGCAGAGCTAAGCCACTGCCAATTTTTTTTTTTAGTGCTAGCCGTTAAGCGACGGTTTCCGGCTAATGCGTGGTCGTCGTCGTGAAGAAGCGTCTCCGGCACACACAACGCAGAGGAAAGAATCGAGGGCATCGCATTCGCAAGAAAGAGCTGGCACAGGTCAGGGAGGGAGCGGCCGCTGTGGAGGACCAGGGGCTCCTAAGTAGCTGCAGGAAGCGCTAAGTGGACGGCGCCTCTCGGTGTCGTGGTCGTGGAAAAGGCTTCGCGTCAGTCGTACGCGGTCGCACGGATGAACGCCGGGCAGAAGCTCAGGGCAAGTGCGCCACGTAGCTCAAATTGCGAGCTACTCTGTTTTGTGAGCGTCGCCGCTAGCTGCACTGCAGAATCATCTTTCAGTATGCAGTCATTCAAACCACACAATTAGACAGCGCTCAGTTTTCTATTTACCAGTTGTTTAGTCGCCATTCATTTTTGTTCTTCTGTGAACGCTGCTCATGTTTTTGTCGTTGTCTGCCCTCTCCTATCAGGTGCCGTCATGAATGATAAATAGCTATTAGGCTCGAAAATGATGTAATCTAGAGCATTAACCCAGCTTAAAAAAGATTTGTTACGAGCATACCAAAAAATTAAGGGGGCACTTTGACACTCTAAAGTGCGTAGAGGCGAAAGCGTTTTCCGCGCCACTTTGATTGCCTCTGTGGCACTGGTGACGCCACACATAATTAATGACTAATTACTGAGCAATGACTTATTACTAATCAATGGTTAATTACTGATTAATTGATAACCACTAATTAACTGCTAATTAATTACGCTTAAGCTTCGCCTTCAGGAGTGGAACGCGACAGCGTGTTGTAGCGCTGCCAGGGCGTCCACGGAATGCCACCACCCGTTCGGCGCGATACCTTGCCTTTTGAACGCCACGCTTTTTGAGGAAAAGAAGTCGAGCAGTAATTCTCTGCCATCTCGGTGGACACCTGAACCGCACCGTAGAGGACGGGAGGAAGTGGGAGTGAAAGAAGAAAGAGGGGCCGTAATGAAGAAAATTTGTATTCAGGCGGAAGCCTTTAATGTCTCATCGTTCTAAGCAGCAGTTGTCGACAGAAAATGTCACGCTTTTCAATTGGTGGAAACGGTCGTGACGTCACAGTGCGCGAATTTCAAACGGGGCCAATTGTACTTTGGCTAGTAACCATGCAACCAATTGAACGGATCGTATAGTGATGCTCCAAGTAAGTGGGACTGAGCTTAGTTAATTGCTTAATCACCCAATTAGCCTAATTAGCTTTACTAGTTAGGTCATATAAATAAATAAATCCGATTAAGAAATTGGTCGAGCTGAGGAATCGAACCCCGGTCTTCGGCGTGAGAGACGAGCACGCTATCCACTCCGCCATGCCAGCTCGATGGTTTAGAATGAACAAAGACGCGTCTAGTGAATACGGTGTCTTCACTCACTCTCATCCTCCTCCATTCCCTTCCGGCGAGGTTTAGGTGTCCACCGACAAATGAGAGACAGATACATTTCCTTTCCTCAAAAACCAATTTACCGACGAGCGAGGCGTAGAACCGAATGAGTGATGGCGTTCAATGGAGTCCTTGGCAGCGTTGCAAGACGCTGTCGCGTTCCACTGTTAGGGGCGAAGCTTAACATCTTAACCACACATCAGTGACCACACTTTAATTCAAAAAAGTGCCCCCCCCCTGAATTTTGTGACACAGTTACTGCGTTTTCATTTTCTTCATTACGGCTCCTCTTTATCTATCTTCTTTCACTCCCACTTCCTCCCTTCCTCTACGGTGCGGTTCAGGTGTCCAACGAGATGACAGAGAATTACTACGCCATTTCCTTTCCTCAAAAAGCGTTGCGTTCAAAGGGCAAGGCATCGCGCCGAACGGGTGGTGGCGTTCCGTGGACTCCCTGGCAGCGCTTCAACGCGCTGTCGCGTTCCCCTCCTAAAGGCGAAGCTTAAGCGTCATTAATTAGCAGTTAATTAGTAGTCAGGCATTAATCAGTAATTAACTATTAATTAGTGATTCGTCATCACTTAGTAATTAGTACTCACTTACATGTGACGCCACCAGTGCCACAGAAGCAGCGAAGGTGGTGCGGAAAACGCTTCCGCCTCTACCCACTTTAGACAGTCAAAGTGCCCCCTGAATTTTTTGAGGAATGGAAATTACGCAGTAACTGTCTCGCATATCTCGGTGGACGCCCGTCAATACACCTTGTTCATCGGTAAATTGGTTTTTGAGGAAAGGAAATGTATCTGTCTCGCATACCGGGGTGGACACCTGAACCTCGCCGTAACGGTAAGGGGGGAAGATGGGAGTGAACGAAGACACCGTATTCATTAGAAGCGCCTTTGTTCCTTGCAAACCATCGAGTTGGCGTGGCGGAATGGGTAGCATGTTCGTCTCGCACTCCGGAGACCGGGGTTCGATTCCCGAACTCGAGCAATTTTCTACTCGGTTTTATTTATTTATCTGGCCTGTTTAGAAAGGTTAATTAGGCTAGTTGGTTGATTAACTAATTAACTAAACTCATTCCCACTTACTTGGAGCATCACTATACGATCCCTTTAATTGGTTGCATGGTTATAGCCAAGGTACAAATGGCACAAGTGAAGACGGGCTAGTTGGTGGTTGACAATGGAGTGCATATTGCTACCGCGCAAACCGACGAGGGACGAAGAGAGGAAAGGAAAGCACAGGACACGCGTCTTGTCCTGTTCACCCCAGTACAATTGTCCCCATTTGAAATTCGCGCACTGTGACGTCACGACCGTTTCGACCAATTGAAAAGCGTGACATATCTGTCGAGAAGTCCTGCTTACAACTATGAGGCATTAAAGGCTTCCGCCTTAGAATTCTTTTACACCGCAACATTTAAGCGCCTGTTTCTTGGCTTAAGCGCGAAGAAGGAGAACTCTCTGTCCATGTTTTCTTGCTCATTTGTCTAGTTACTAGTTGGATGGTTCTACAAGTAGTTGATGTACATGACCGAAGCGGTTGGTTTACTCTCTACGCGTACCCTTACGTTTATCCCCCAAAGGGAGATGGCCAGAAACGCCTGCTGGTTCTGCCTGTCGTCGGCGTGCGTACTCTTCACCGTCACCGCTCTTTTGCTGGGGCTGGTCATCATGAGTGCCGGTGAGTAAGCGACGAGCCCGGAAAGCTGACCATATATGTGCGTTCGCCTTGAAACCTTCTACGTAAGGCTGCACTCAGACGAAATGACGCCTATGCGGGATACTATAAATAAAATTCATGCCTATTCCGCATCATCTCCATATAGTTTCCATACGATCTCTATATTTGTTTATTTATTTATTTATTCAAAATACCCAAAGGCCCTCCGGGGAGGGTATTACATAGGGGGGACGCACGAAGTACTTTGATGACAATTTTTTCAATATCTAAGGTGCAGAAAAGAGAGAAAATTAAAATGCAGACACCATTTTTGAAGTCCAGAAAAAAAAACAAATAGAAAACAACAACAGCAATAGAGCGCAACGAAAGCTAAAAAATGAAAGCAGCTGAGATTACGAATACTCAAACAACAAAGAAGAAAAAACAGTTACAGCGCAGATTAAGAATGCAAAAAAAAAAATCTGAAAGAAGGTAGTGTTATGGAAGGGAGCAAAAGAGAAGGATTATTAACTCTGTAAAGATACAGTGGTGCACAGGGACGTCACAATCTGATGTAAGCAGCATTTTGTGAAATTTCTCTTGGTGAACCTCGGTAGCAATATCTGATGGTAGGTTATTCCAGTAACTTATGGTTCTAGGTATGAATGATTGCGCGTAAATAGATGACTGACACACTGGGCGATTTACTTTGTAGGGATTTGTATGTTTGGCATGACGTTATAGGATTCTGTATGCCCCATATGTGTTGGCCATATAGCTCCTACTGACTCCTTATGTTCTCTGTGGTTCTCATGTGAGGCGTGTCAAATATAAATGAAATTGTGGGGACCGTCGTATCAAGGGTTTCACCGGATGTGGCAAAACGTTCCATATGACGATTCTTATAACTTCGTGTGGCTCATGTGAAAACCGTATGGAGCACAAGCAGCCTATAGGCCTACAGGGAGCTTAAAAACAAACGAGGGGCTGTTGCGGACGGCAGAGGCGGCTGGGGATATCATCTGCGCCGTCGTGTGCTGCAGTGCGCGGTTCACTTCCGTTGGTTTACTATGGCTTTTGAGAACTGCTTTTTTTATGTTGAGGTGTGTAGGCTGTCTAACTTAACAGTATTAGTGAGCAATTGCAGCGCGCGCAACATTATCCCTGATTCTACTCGAGGCTTGCGCGGTTCTGAAAAACACGCAGCTCATTTATTGGGCTATGCCCGGATCTCCAACGAACATTTATCGCGACGTTTTGACAACATATGCTTCGAGATGTCGCTTAGCTGGTGTCCTTCTTCAAAGTTTTCTTCGAAGCGCTCTGTTAAGGAATGGCGGCTCTCATGAGCACTATGTTACGCGATACAAATACTGTCTAAAGTTTTGCTGACATATGTTTTCATGCTCTCCGCATGCACTTAGTACCGCTATCCGGGGGTTTTCCCGCATGCACGACGCGCGGCTTTAAAAACAGGCATCACCTTTGTAAAACATTTCACATCTCTTCTAGGATGTACACCCTTTGTCAAAAGTTGGGAGCCCAAGGGGTTTGCTTCAGAGCCACATCGTATCGTTCGTAATGCATCTCCAGCGTTTCTAAATTCCTTGGACGCAAAAGGATTTCTTGTCCTGCCTCCTGCATTGCGTAAGACCTCCACAAATGCTACAGGAGTCCCAGTACAAGGCTTGGAAGCGAATTCCGTGGGCTCCAAACTTTTGACAAAGACTGTACGTAGCTTTTCTTCACGAAGACACGATATCATAGATGGAAAGAAAAAATAAAAAACTGCTATTATCACTTTTTTTAACTTGTATTCGTACGGGGCGTAGCCCCAATTATTGCCCCGAGCTGTGCCCAGCCGGAGACAGCAGTGTCATAGCATCTTGATTACGTCACAGATCGGTGTTGGAGTATTGGACCGGTCAACGCACACGAAAAATTCGAAATTCCAAGAGGTTCCGTATGACTTCATAATATCATTCCAAAATCATGTGGAAACTGTACGCAAACGATAGCGCTGTTACCATATCATACAGACGCCTCAATTTCGTAGTTACACATGCGCCGCTCATATGAAACAATTCAGCAGGCACAGAATGCTGAAGGAATATGCGCGTCCAAGCTTATCATGAGGTCGTTGACAACTGCACCGGGTAGTAATCGGGAGTGGAGTACCTAATCGAGGTTGCATCGATGTCGTAGAGGCAGAGCATCGGCCTCGCGTACAAGAGGACCACGGTTAAATTCCAGGTCCAGCGCTATTCTCAGTCAAATAAGGAGAAAAGTCCGAGTGCTGATGGAAATAAATAACCAGGCACAGGGATAAATAACCAGGCATTGGGGGCAGCCTGTTTCCTGCGACCGGAGCCGACAGTGCACCGCCTCACACAAACACCATTTGGTCACCCATTGTACATGGCCACCACCCCCTGTATGAATACACTCATTAACCCTCCACCCCCAGCCCCCGCAACTGCGTAGGTATTGACCAAGGCGGCGGTCAGGCCTCCTACGTAGCGGAGGGTGCTAAGAACCTCTGTATTCGACGAGGCAGCCCTTCGAAACACTACGTGGCAACGTTTAACACCAGAACCTCTTCCAGTGAGGCTAACCTGGCAGTGCTGTTCGAGGAACTAGCGGCTATAAATGGGATGCCATTCACTTAGGGAGATTAGATGGACAGATGAGGCGTATGCTGTGCTAAAGGGAGGGAACGTACTATGTTACCATGGATTATCGGACAAACGAGAACTAGGTGTGGGAATCTTAGTAAATGAGAACATAGCTCTGTGCATAGAGGAACTGTACATAATTAACGATGGGGTTGCAGCTATCGGAATTATGGGTAACAGGTACAAATTGAAAGTGGTACTCGAAAGCTTTTATCAACACGTTGAATCGGCAGTGAGTAATGTGAAGTGCGCGAAGTGACAGACGAATTCTGATGGGTAAATTCAATGCCATGGTAGGCAAGAAACAGGCTGGAGACAAGGCAGTGCGTGACTATGGCAGAGGCTGTAGGAGTGGCAGGAGGAAGTAATTAGTAGAGTTCGCAGAAAGAAATAATTTACGTATCATGAATAGATTTTTTCTCAAACGGGAGCACAGGAAGTGGACGTGGAAGAACACCAATGGTGAGGCTAAAAATGAAATAGACTTTGTAGATGCGCTCTTCCTGGCATCATGCAGGATGTGTAGGTCATGGGAAACGTGTGTAGCGACCATAGTATTGTCACGTTGTAGTGACGGCAGTCCAGCGGTCAGGAATACAGCAACAGGACTGGCAAACGAAGCTCTTTATTTGGGCTGACTTGCGCCCGCAAAAGAACTGAATCACTCGGCGGCGGCGTAAGCAACAAACGTGCTCGACAGTCGTCTAACTACGAATCCCCGCCGCTGGCGGCATCGTTCAATTTAAAGCCGGCAAGGAAACTTCGAGATAACACGACACGATCATCTACAGTAATCTGGAAACACGTAGATGCAGCTCTTCATGGCTGTGATCAATCGAGATTAGACCGGTCGCTTCTCGCTTCACGAACCAAAATGATAACCCTTTCCTGCGGCCTTGAGCGCGAACGAACGGAAACTACAGTGACACGTGGCAGTATGATAAGGTCTCGATTTAGCGCAGACGTGAAAATTCAGGGGGCACTTTGACTGTTTAAAGTGCGTAGAGGCGAAAGCGTTTTCCGCACCACTTTCAGTGCTTCTGTGGCACTGGTGGCGTCACATGTAATTGAGTACTAATTACTAAGTGATGACAAATCACTAAATAATGGTTAATTACTGATTAATGCCTGAATACTAATTAATTGCTAATTAAGCTTAAGCTTAAGCTTCGCCTTTAGGAGTGGAACGTGACAGCGTGTTGTAGCGCTGCCAGGGAGTCCACGGAACGCCACCACCCGTTCGGCGCGATGCCTTGCCGTTTCAACGCAACGGTTTTTGAGGAAAGGAAATGGCGCAGTAAATTTCTGTCATCTCGGTGGACACCTGAACCGCACCGTAGAGGAACGGAGGAAGTGGGAGTGAAAGAAGAAAGACGAAGATGGCCCGTAATGAAGAAAATGAAAATTGTATTTGAGGAAAGAAAATTTCGCAGTAACTGTCTCACATATCTCGGTGGACACCCGTCAAAATTCAGGGGGGGGGGGGGTGCACTTTTTTGACCTAAAGTGTGGTCACTGATGTGTGGTTAAGAGTGGAACGCGAGAGCGTCTTGCTACGCTGCCAGGGAGTTCATAGAAAGCCATCGCCCATTCGGTTCTACGCCTCGCTCGTCGGTAAATTGGTTTTTGAGGAAAGGAAATGTATTTCTCTCTCATATCTCGGTGGACACCTAAACCTCGCCGGAAGGGAAGGGAGGAGGATGGCAGTGAGCGAAGACACCGTTTTCACTAGGCGTGCCTTTGTTCATTCCAAACCCTCGAGCTGGCATGGCGGGATTCTACTTCCAGCCACCGAGCGTGACGGACGCAGAATCATGGGCTCCCACGGAGCGGCGATAGCGGCCGGAGCCGGCCGCGGAAACAGGTTTTCCAGCGACGCAGATAAGGATTACGAGATCGTTCTGCCTACCCTGCCCACCGGACGTGTTGTTTTAAACACGGTTTTTTTGCACGGGGACGTGCGTGTGAGGCCCTATAGGGTCGAAGACTTCAGAGACGCCCTCGATAACGTTGGTGCGCTCCCCGACGTCGTGGCGTTGGGGGCGTACCAGATAAACCATGTGTGGGCGGTGACCTTCAGCAGCGCTGACGCCGCAAAGAAACTGGCCGCCATGAAGGAGCTGGAAGTGAAGGGACGCCGCTGCATCGTTTTTGACCCAGAAGACCACCAGGTCAAGCTGCGCCTCCACTGGATGCTACACGGCGTCGCCGACGAGGACATCCGGACTGCATTCGCGGCGTTCGGCAATGTGACCGAGGTAACCCGGGAGCGTTGGCGCGTCGCGGGCATGAAGGAGAAGGGCTCCACCACGAGGACCGTGCTCCTGAAACTGAAGCCAGGCGTGAAGGTGGACGACCTGCCTCACCAGGTACGAGTCGCTGGCGAGTTGGCTCTCGTGGTAGTTCCGGGGCGGCCGATGCAGTGCCTTCGTTGCGGCGGCACGGGGCACGTTCGCCGCGATTGCAAGGTGCCCAGGTGTTCGAAATGCCGACGCTATGGACACTCGGAGGCTGACTGCGTTCGTACCTACGCGTCAGCTACCGGGCATGTAGCAGCGAGCGACTCCGCAGAACTGATGGACGTCGTCGAAGCAGAGGAAGCAGCGAGCGGTGCCGACGACACGGGCAAAACGGAGGGGGCGGCGGTTCAGCCAGCTGTTGCGAGTAGCGGCACCGACACCGTGGTCTCACAGGAGAGCGGGCCGTCAGTTAGTGACCCGTCATTAACGCCTCTGGAGACACCCAAGGACAGAGCGAACCCGCCAGTGCCAGTGGATGTGGTATCGAAGGCGGCGAGCGGAGACCACGACGAGAAGGCCGACGCGCGGATGGCTACTGGTATCACTACCCCTGCGAAGCGTCCGCACGCCGAGACGAAGCCCGACGGGGACAAGGCAACAGAGCCCAGCGTCGAGGAACCACCGACAAAGACGCCGCAAGCACGACGGCCCAATCTGCGGCCGCGCCCAAAGGTCCCGGTTGAGAAGCGTGGCGGCGACAAGGCGCCTCCTGACCAGGAGCACGTGCTCGCGCCGGATGACACCGGCGGCGACGGCAGCGTCTAGCGACATGCTAGGCGCGGGAGGTAAGCACCGTGCTTTCGGTCTCTTCTTCCTAAGTTAAAATGGCTTCTGCAACTCCGTTTAAAGTCGCCACCCTCAACGTCAGAGGCCTGGCAGGTAAAAGAAAACAAAGCCAGCTGTACCGACTCATAACGGAGCAAGATATCGATATACTGGCAGTGCAGGAGACGAAAGTCGACGGTGAGGAAGAGACCGGGAGCATGGTGCGACGTTTCACGTCTAGATATTTTGCCGTCGTTAGCCACGCTGTGGGCACATCGGCGGGTTGTGTTCTTTTCGTTAGGAAGTTACCTGGGCTAGAGGTGCACGGTCACCATTCGTGCATGGCGGGCAGATACGTGTCCATTGATTTCTCGCTCTGTAACACTGACTGGCGCATTGTTTGCCTGTACGCCCCGAATGCGGTTGATGGCCGAGCATCGTTTTTTGAAAGTGTCGGAGAACGGCTTTGCACACACAGACAGCTGATTGTCATGGGCGATTACAACTGTGTCCTTAGTGCGCGCGACAAGACAAGCGTCCGAGGTTTCCGAGACAAAAGCACTGAAGTGTTGTTACGAATGATTGTGAACTGCAACCTCGAGGATGTGGCAGAGTGTCTTGAAGGTGCGCGTGCTGTAAGATACACACGATTCGAGGGCACAAGTCACGCACGGCTAGACCGCATTTATGCATCTGCGGATACTATACCTAAATGCAATAGTTATGAAGTAATGCCGGTTTCTTTTTCTGACCACTGTTTGGTTCAATGCTGTATAGGAATCATTAAGAAGGGGAATGGTTTTACGTGGGAAATGTGGAAGTTAAATGACAAGCTACTTCAAGACGAATTTTATAACCGGGCTGTAAGGGAAGAAATAGCAAAAATAGAGCCAAGTAGCAATATGAGGATTTGGCAGCAGTGGGAGCTCACTAAAGAAAGTTTAAAATTAAAAGCCATAGAAAGAGCCACCTGTATACGTCATGAAGCAAAACAACAGGAAATGGAGCTAAAGGCACTGCTTCAGAAGATGCTAAAACAGGAATGCTTAGCGCCTGGTAAATGGATGGACGACATAAGAAAAACCAAACAAAAGCTAGAGCTAATCGAGGAAGACCGTTATCGGGGAGCGCTGGTGAGGGCAAGGGCAGAAGACATGGCTGCAGGGGAAGCGCCAACGAAACGAGCGCTTGGTTTGGAAAAAGCCCGTGCCGAAAGAAATCACATTCATGAAATAGAATGGGGAGGTGTTTCAAAAACAGACATCGATCATATCAAAGCAGCTTTTTTCGAGCATTACCAGGCGCTCTTCGCATTGCATCCGGTAGATGTTATCGCATTTAAGGATTCGTTTCTAGCCGAGATGCCGCGTCTGGACGACGAAACTAAAGACAGATTAGAGCAGAAGATAAGTCAAGGGGAAGTTGAGCAAGCAATAGACAGTTTAAACCCAGGTAAGTCGCCTGGACCGGACGGGTTCAGCGCGGCATTCTACAAAGAATTTAAAAATGTAATTTCCCCGGTCTTGCAGGTAATCTTTAATGAAGCCTATAAAGTAAAAGCACTGCCTCCGTCCTATGGGTCGTCCCATACTGTGCTTATTCCCAAGACGGACGACATAGACAGATTACGATTGGTAACAGCATACCGACCCATAGCACTCACTAACGTCGAGTACAAAATTTACATGAAGGTTTTGGCACGAAGGCTGCAGACCGTGATTCATTTATTAGTTGGTCCGCATCAAACCTGCGGCATTAAAGGGCGGTCTATTTTCACAAATATTCACGTTGCGCGCAGTGTATTAGAAACATGTGATGACACTAATGGTCAGGTGGCTATTCTACAGATCGATTTGGAAAAGGCTTTTGACTGTGTTGCCCATGAACTTTTGTTTTCAGTATTAGACCATGTTAATGTTGGTTCTGTTATCCGCGAGGGTGTGGCCCTGGCATACCGGAACTGCACGACGAGATTGATCGTTAACAAGAGTCTGGGGGCCCCCATTAGCGTGCAGCGTTCGGTGCGCCAGGGCTGTCCCCTCAGCCCTCTTTTATTTTGTATTTATGTGGAGACCCTTTGTTTAAAGATTCTGAAAAACAGGAGTATTAACGGATTTACTTTACAAGCAGCCGAAGTAAAGCTCTTGGCGTACGCTGATGATATTGCTGTGTTTGCCGTTGACAAGAGAGGCATAAGCGAGGCTGTTCAATGTGTACGCGATTTCAGCCAAGCTACAGGCAGCGGGGTTAACTGGTCGAAGTGCCTTGGGCTGTGGCATGGCGGGTGGGCATCTACGCCTGAGCGGTTTGCCAGCGTGCCTTGGACGACAACGCCAGATAAGTACTTGGGCGTTCCGCTCGATGCTTACCGTGACAGTGAACATTATTGGACAGGACAGGTCAAAGAGACACGGGAGAGAGCTGATAAGTGGAAAGGAACGACCTTGTCGATTTTCGCCAGAGCCACTGTTTGCAACCTGTTCTTTATCAGCAGGCTCTGGTATGTAATGCAGGTGTTGCACTGTTCACGGTTAAGTATTCAAAAGCTACACCGAATTTTCGCCGTCTTTATCTGGTCGTCTGAATGGGAGCGCTGCAGCCGGACCAACCTGTTCCGACGGGTACAAGACGGCGGGTTGGGTTTGGGCCATTTGTTTTTGCGACAGCTGGTCAATCGTTTTTTGTTTTTTAGGGACACAAGAGACCCTTTTTTGCGTACCGTATGCCAAGTTAGGCTGCGGCATCTACTTCCAGAGTACATAGTCGGAACTGCTGAGGTGTGTAGTAGGGTCACCGGTTTTTACCGGGAAGTCGTAGCCAGTGTAAGGTTTCTTTCCGCGCGGTTTTCAAATGACTTTCTGGCCAGTGTGAAACGAAAGAAACTGTACCGTGCCTTGTGCGATGTAGTTTTCCCCGAGCCCTTGTACAGGGCCTTGTACAGTGGAGGCCCAGGCAAAGATGTTTTAAAGAGAGTAAAAAAAATGCAGGTGCCGCCTGGAACAAAAACCTTCTTTTTTAAGTTGCACACCGGGACCTTACCGGTTAAAAAATTTTTAGAGGGAAAGGAATTGTTTTTACCCTGGGGATCTCACTGTTTAATTTGCAGAAAGCCGGAAACAATAGACCATGTATTTTTACACTGTTGGGAAGGGGTTTATTTTTGGGATGTATTGCAGCGAACCTTAAAGAAAGAATTTCCACTAGACCCGTATGGCATCCGGTTCTTATGTGTTGAAAATGAGGATGGGGTGCCTTTCGATTTAATAATGCTGACAGGCCTCCACTGTATATGGCGCTCCAGAATGGCAGGCTGGCATTGTGACAGTGACGCAAGACCTGCCAGAATTTACTTTCGCGAAAGTATGGAGATGTTTCTGGCCATTCAGAAAGCCGCTGCGGAGCCTCCGGAGTGGCTCTCAAGACTAGAGCCGCTCTGTACGTTGCGTGAATTTTAATTGGACGAAGCCAGATTTATGCTGGCTGACCACAAGTCGTGTGTACATAGTTATTGTCTTTTGTTGATTGTTTGTGTTGTCCAGTTTTTTGTGTCAAAGCCAGGCAATAAAGAAAAAAAAAAAAAAAAAAAGCTGGCATGGCGGAGTGGATAGCATGCTCGTCTCGCACTCCGAAGACCGGGGTTCGATTCCCGAGCTAGACCAATTTCTTACTAGGTTTTATTTATTTATATGGCCTGACTAGAGAAGTTAATTAGGCTAGATGGGTAATTAAGCAATTAACTAAGCTCAGTCCCACTTACTTGGAGCATCACTATATGGTCCCTTCAATTGGTTGCATGGTTACTAGCCAAAGTACAATTGGCCCCGTTTGAAATTGGCGCACTGTGACGTCACGACCGTTTCGACCAACTGAAAAGCGTGACATTCTCTCTCGACAACTGCTGCTTACAACGATGAGACATTAAAGGCTTTCGCCTTAATAGTAAACGGAAAAAAAGTAGTTAGGTCAAAGGCTTCAACAATAAATAGCAGCGCAAGGAGACGAGGACTAGACGAGACAACAAGGTCGGCGCTCGTCTAGTTGTCTCGTCTAGTCCTCGTCTCCTTGCGCTGCTATTTATTTGTTCAAGACATGTACCAACACGTCCATTTTTCCACGTGGGAGACCTAAGGCCCCGTCGGCGAAAGCTCTGCAGGACTATGAATAAAGTTGTTACCAACCAAATTCAAGGTCAAAGGCCTCTTCCATATCTCCAATTAGCCCGGTCCTGCGTCAGCTGAGCCCCACTTATAACCCAATCTTCCTAATCGCGTCCCCCACCTAGCTTTCTGCCGGCCCCTGCTACGCTTGCCTTGCCTTGAAATATTCACGTAGACCAAACCCGACGGAGTACTGTCGGGTAAGGATAAAGCATTGTAAGAAGATGATGTCTGGGACACTGACCAAATCAAAAACAAACGAAAATAATATTTTGGGTCTCATACGATTAACTTTTTCACAATTAGACGGCTTCGGAAAACGGGTGCCATATATAGCCTTCAGGATTGTTCGCAATTTCTTCTCATGGATGTGAAGTGTGTCTTTATTTCATGGCACCTTGGAAGATAAACTTGGCACCTGAGGAAATGTCCTTTATATAGATAAGTTATACAGCAGTTCGCAATAGATGGTGCGGTGCTGGAAGTAGTGAGATAATATGTCTATTTAGGACAGGTAGTGACAGCTGATCCGAATCATGAGTGGGAAATAACTAAGAGAATAAAAATGGGGTGAAGCACATAAGGCAGATTCTTTCAGATCATGAATGGCAGTTTATCATTATCCCTCAAGAGAAAAAGTTCAAGGGGCACTTTGTCTGTCTAAAGTGCGCAGAGGCGAAAGCGTTTTCCGCACCACTTTGACTGCTTCTGTGGCACTGGTGGCGTCACATATAATCGAGTACTAATTACTAAGTGATGACAAATCACGAGTTAATGGTTAATTGCTGATTAATCCATGAAAAATTCAGGGGCACTTTGACTATCTAAAGTGGGTAGAGGCGGAAGCGTTATCCGCACCACCTTCGCTGTTTCTGTGGCACTGGTGGCGTCATATATAATTGAGGAGTAATTACTAAGTGATGACAAATCCCATATTAATGGTTAATTACTGATTAATGCCTGAGTACTAATTAACTGCTAATTAATGACGCTTAAGCATCGCCTTTAGGAGTGGAACGCGACAGCGCGTTGTAGGGCTGCCAGGGAGTCCAAGGAACACCACCACCCGTTCGGCGCGATGCCTTGCCCTTTGAACGCAACGCTTTTTGAGGAAAGGAAATGGCGCAGTAATTCTCTGTCATCTCGGTGGACACCTGAACCGCACCGTAGAGGAAGGGAGGAAGTGGGAGTGAAAGAAGATAGATAAAGAGGAGCCATAATGAAGAAAATGAAAATTGTATTTCAGGAAAGGAAATTACGCAGTAACTGTCTCACAAAATTCAGGGGGGCACTTTTTTGACCTAAAGTGTGGTCACTGATGTGTGGTTAAGATGTTAAGCTTCGCCCCTAAGAGTGGAACGCGACAGCGTCTTGCAACGCTGCCAAGGAGTCCATAGAACGCCATCGCCCATTCGGTTCTGCGCCTCGCTCGTCGGTAAATTGGTTTTTGAGGAAAGGAAATGTATCTGTTTCTCATTTGTCGGTGGACACCTAAACCTCGCCGGAATGGAATGGAGGAGGATGAGAGTGAGTGAAGACACCGTATTCACTAGACGCGCCTTTGTTCATTCCAAACCATCGAGCTGGCATGGCGGAGTGGATAGCATGCTCGTCTCTCACGCCGAAGACCGGGGTTCGATTCCTCAGCTCGACCAATTTCTTAATCGGTTTTATTTATTTATATGGCCTGACTAGTAAAGCTAATTTGGATAATTGGGTAATTAAGCAATTAAGTAAGCTCAGACCCACTTACTTGGAGCATCACTATACGATCCGTTCAATTGGTTGCATGGTTACTAGCCAAAGTACAATTGGCCCCGTTTGAAATTCGCCCACTGTGACGTCACGACCGTTTCCACCAATTGAAAAGCGTGACATTTTCTGTCGACAACTGCTGCTTACAACGATGAGACATTAAAGGCTTCCGCCTTAATACTAATTAACTGCTAATTAATGACGCTTAAGCTTCGCCTTTAGGAGCGGAACGCGACAGCGTGTTGTAGCGCTGCCAGGGAGTCCACGGAACGTCACCACCCATTCGGCGTGATGCCTTGCCCTTTGAACGCAACGCTTTTAAGGCGGAAGCCTTTAATGCCTCATCGTTGTAAGCAGCAGTTGTCGACAGAAATGTCACGCTTTTCAATTGGTCCAAACGGTCGTGACGTCACAGTGCGCGAATTTTAAACGGTTCCAATTGTACTTTGGCTAATAACCATGCAACCAATTGAAGCGATCGTATAGTGATGCTCCAAGTAAGTGGGGATGAGCTTAGTTAATTGCTTAATCACCCAATTAGGCTATTTAACCTTCCTAGTCAGGCCATATAAATAAATAAAACCGAGTAGAAAATTGGTCGAGCTCGGGAATCGAGCCACGGTCTTCGGAGTGCGAGACGAGCATGCTATCCACTCCGTCATGCCAGCTCGATGGTTCGTAATAAACAAAGGCGCGTCTAGTGAATACGGTGTCTTCGCTAACTCCCATCCTCCTCCCTTCCCTTCCAGTGAGGTTTAGGTGTCCACCCAGATATGAGCGACAGGTACATTTCCTTTCCTCAAAAACCAATTTACCGACGAGCGAGGCGTAGAACCGAATGAGCGATGGCGTTCTATGGACTCCCTGGCAGCGTTGCAAGACGCTCTCGCGTTCCACTCTTAGAGGTGAAGCTTAACATCTTAACCACACATCAGTGACCACACTTTAGGTCAAAAAAGTGCACCCCCCCCCTGAATTTTGACGGGTGTCCACCGAGATATGTGAGACAGTTACTGGGTAATTTCCTTTCCTCAAATACAATTTTCATTTTCATCATTACGGGCCCTCTGTCTTTCTTCTTTCACTCCCACTTCCTCCGTTCCTCTACGGTGCGGTTCAGGTGTCCACCGAGATGACAGAGAATTACTGCGCCATTTCGTTTCCTCAAAAAGCGTTGCGTTCAAACGGCAAGGCAACCCGCCGAACGGGTGGTGGCGTTCCGTGGAATCCCTGGCAGCGCTACAACACGCTATCGCGTTCCATTCCTAAAGGCGAAGCTTAAGCGTCATTAATTAGCAGTTAATTAGTATTCAGGGATTAATCAGTAATTAACCATTAATTTGTGGTTTGTCATCACTTTGTAATTAGTACTCGATTATATGTGAGGCCACCAGTGCCACAGAAGCAGTCAAAGTGGTGCGGAAAACGCTTTCGCCTCTACGCACTTTAGACAGACAAAGTGCCCCCTGAACTTTTTGAGGAAAGGAAATGGCGCAGTAATTCTCTGTCATCTCGGTGGACACCTGAACCGCACCGTGGAGGAAGGGAGGAAATGGGGGTGAAAGAAGACTGTGGGCCCGTTAATGATGAAAATGAAAATTGTATTTGAGGAAAGGAAATTACGCAGTAACTGTCTCTCATATCTCGGTGGACACCCGTCAAAATTCAGTGGAGGGGGGGGGGCACTTGCGACAGCGTCTTGCAACGCTGCCAGGGAGTCCATAGAACGCCATCGCCCATTCGGTTCTACGCCTCGCTCGTCGGTAAATTGTTTTTTGAGGAAAGGAAATGTATCTGTCGCTCATATCTCGGTGGACACCTAAACCTCGCTGGAAGGGAAGGGAGGAGGATGAAAGTGAGCGAAGACACCGTATTCACTAGACACGCCTTTGTTTATTCCAAACCATCGAGCTGGCATGGCGGTGTGGATAGCATGCTCGTCTCGCACTCCGAAGACCGCGGTTCGACTCCCGAGCTCGACCAATTCCTACTCGGTTTTATTTATTTATATAGCCTGACTAGGAAAGTTAATTAGCCTAATTGGGTAATTAAGCAATTAACTAAACTCACCTCACTTACTTGGAGCATCACTATACGATCCCTTCAATTGGTTGCATGGTTATTAGCCAAAGTACAATTGGTCCCGTTTAAATTTCGCGCACTGTGACGTCACGACCGTTTGGACCAATTGAAAAGCGTGACATTTCTGTCCACAACTGCTGCTTACAACGATGAGGCATTAAAGGCTTCCGCCTTAAAAGTGTACAACAGCTGTATCTTACCGGTACTCACCTATGGGGCAGAAACGTGGAGGCTAATGAAGAGGGTTCAGCTTAAATTTTGGACAACGCCGTGAGCTATGTAAAGAAAAATGATAGGTGTAACGTTAAGAGATCGGATGAGGTCGCAGTGGCTAAGACAGCAAACGCGGGTTAATGACATCCTACTTTAAATCAAGATGAAGAAGTGGGCTTGGGAGAGCGTGTAATGCAAAGGGAAGATAACCGCTGGTCCTTAAAGGTGCAGTGAATAGTAATCTGAACTCGCCTTTTTGCCGCTCAGTCTACACGTTCCGAGCATTCTTAGAAACCTCGATTTGTTGCCCTGTGTGGTCGATTCTCCTCATTAAATCGAATTAACATCCGGCTCCCGCCTTTTTTGCTTAATTCTCCCCGTACGGTGGGCGGAGTCGACCAACGCGTGGAGTCCCTTTCACCCAGTCAAGTGGCGACTTGCCATGGACACCGACATGCACGTAAACAGGCGACAAGCGCGGGCTCGGGCTCTTGAGAGACAACACGGCTCCCGACCCGGTGTATATTATGTAGACGTAGCATTCCCATCGCCCACGGGATTTTACACGGCCGCTGTCGTTCACCAGGAAATGCACGTTGATGGACTCTCTTTTCGAGCCCCGAATTCAATGCGAGCCGAGGAAGTAGCGATAGCGCTTGCTGCCGCCCAAGCCAATTCGAGAATCATCATTACGGACTCCCGAAAAGCATGTGATCATTACTTGGCAGGGGAGATCTCCCCCTTAGCTGCTTGCATTCTAAGACGGACTGCCACTGATCCAACACCCAAAAGAATCATTTGGGCTCCTGGCCACCAGGGCTTACGAGGTAATGAGGCCGCTGACGCGGCTGCCCGAGCGCTTACTCACCGGGCTCCTCATCCCAGCTCTTCTGGCTCGGAGACTAACCAGCCGCTGCTGCGATTCAAGGAAATTATAACGCATTATAGCGACATCAACCGCCTTTTCCCGGCCCCTGCAAAGGGGCTGAGTAAGACGGAGGAGCGAACTTTAAGGCGCCTGCAGACAGGTACTCTACTCTGTCCTGCAATCTTAAAGCATTACGGTCCTAACACGGATGGGCGATGCCCACACTGTGGGGAGACCTGTGATATCTTCCACATGGTGTGGGCATGTACTCAAAATCCCCACCTCCCCCCTTCCCCTACCCCTTCCAGAGAGGCATGGGAGACTGCCCTTCTCAACTGCTCCTGGCTTGAGTCCCAAAGGGCTCTGGTGAAACGGGCTAGAGACGGGGCATTGTCATGCGGTGTCCCGGACTAGGGACGCCGACCATGTAGCGTGGCCACTCTGTGGCTCCCAACTCTATTTCAGTAATTAAAAGTTTTCACCACCACCACCACTTGCCATCGGAGGAGTAATACGTAGTAATGCGTAGTAGCAAATAGTCCACACGTATTTTTTCTTCTGCGGGCTTATTTTGAGGCTATATTATCTGCGAATGAAACTATTAATTCAGAGAAACCTAAAACACAAAATAAAGCGAAACCAAAGCCTCCACGCAGCTTGCTGAAAGGCACTCCACGCGTTGGTCGACTCCGCCCACCGTATGGGGAGAATTCAAGAAATAAATGCGGGAGCCGGACGTTAATTGGATACAATTAGGGAAATCACCTACACTGGACAATAAGTCGAAGTTTCTAAGAATGCTCGGAACGTGTAGATCGACTTCTCGCGGCAAAAAGACGAGTTCAGATTCCTCTTCACTGCACCTTTAAAGGTAACGGAGTGGATTCCAACAGAGGCAAGCGTAGCGGGGGGCGGCAGAAAGTTAGGTGGGCGGATGAGATTAGAGAGTTTTAGTATAGCGTTAGCGTGATAGCGGACATAAAGGAAATTACGTTAGCGTACCGCAAGCAACTTATACCCACAGACAGTTTTGTGCAGCGTTTTGAAAACGCTAAACGCCATCTGCTTGACATGGATGCCAACGGTCCTTCTAAAATGGTCGACATTGCCGCTAACTTGCCAAAGTATAATATTACCGAGTTTTTTAAACGAATTATTTGTGCAGCGTTCATTTTCGTCTGCAAAATGACCCCAAAATTGAAATAAAATGAAATAAAAAACGTAAAACAGTGCCGCCATCTAGTAAAGGCAATGTTAACTACAAGCCGTTGGAGCTAGAATATTTGCTATCACATGACGTCTAATGTTCAAAAAACTTTCGTAAATTTAATATAAACTCTCTTTACATACTTTAAGTCCATAGAACACCGCGAAAAACCTCCAAATCTATATTTGTCTCCTTCCAAACGTTTTTGCTAGGTTTCTGCTGCGTTTCGGGCTGTTGCAGACGGTAGCAGTGCAGCTTGAGGTTCCATTAGGCTTGCGCGCTCCGGAATCGAGAGCGTATCTCAAAAACTGGGCTGAATTGCAGCTTAAACTTTATCGTCGAAGCAAGGTAAGTCATAGCGAAAAGCAAAGACACCAGTAGTTGCCGGTAAACATGCCGACCGGAATCGCAAGAGCTGCTGAATCGGCTGAAGCGGGCGGCTGTCGCTTGAAAGGACGCCGCCATGTTTCCACGCTAAGGTCGCAAAAGCCGCAACTGCCGCAACGCTAAATTCTGAAAATGCGTGCGTACGCTAACGCTATTTCCCCGTTAGCGTTCTGCGCATGCGCACTCTGGACCCGCTATTCCGCTATGCACGCAATTACGCAAAGCCCGCAATACTAAAACTCTCTATTAAGAAATCTGCGAGAATACGGTGGCCCCAACTGGCGAAGGACAGGGTTAATTGAAGAAACATGGGAGAGGCCTTTGCCCTGCAGTGGTCGTAGTCAGGCTGATTATGATGATGAGCCTCGGAGCTTGCTCTGGGGCCTGTGAAATGTGTACTCCGCACTTTCTGAGGATACGGGAAAAGCTTTCTTTGACTGAGGCACATCGGGTATCGCAGTACGTTTCATATTGTTCGGTGTTCCTTGCAGTGCTTCACTCCTGTGTTCGAGTTTTCTTGCAACATCGGGGACGAAATTTCTGGGGTAACGTTTCGCTCGCGATCACTGTTTACTCACTTCAATTACCTCATCGAGGCCTACCGGGTAGGAGCAGATATTGCTTGCAGTGTTAGCTGCTGAGGCAACCGTTGATTGCAGGATGCGCAAGAAGTGAAGAGGTGAGTCTGCGCGCGTCCTGCGCCCCTTGTCCACTGTCGCTTTTGCTGTCCGTGTTCTCTAGCGCAGTAGCCACATTTTCTAGAGAACCGTCCACCAACTATCTCAGCTTGCCGCACTACCACTGACCGCTGTAAGGCACATGGTTCAAGCCTGTTCTAAATCATCATAACTTCTCGAATGCATTGGTTTTCGGAAAACGCGGAAGCATAAGCGATGCGCATCATGCTTGACGCGGACGTCGAAAAACGGATTGCTACCATTCGCCTCCTCTAATTGATGAGTCGTTCCGTGCCATTCAGGTTTTAAAAGAAACTTTGTAGATGCGGCTTGTTTTGACTGCAACAATAGTCAACAAAATGCCTCAGGAACGCCTGCGGACGTAATGTGATCAAGTCCAGGGCTTCTTTTTCAATAATTTTCTATGTCAGTTTTGCAGCCGTGGCTGAAATTGACGCTCCCATTGCAGTTCCAAAAATATGCTCGTAAACCACACCATTGTAAGTGAATTACGTGTAGGCGAAGCAGAAGTGAAAGTATTCGCTGTTCTGTTTCCATCCAACGGTGTCAGATAAGTTTTTCTGATAATTTTGCTGTACTTCCGAAGTCGTTACTTGGACAGCTTAGAGTAAGTCGTCGCGTCCGCGAGAATTTCTGCTATTGTTTAGTGGTACGCGGAGCGGTCAAAGAATGCTGTCACACTTCCTTCGTCGGCGGTAAGAACGGCGAGGTCTCTGCTTTTCCGCACTGAGTCGTCGGCATTACTCTAAACTTCTGCAAGAATGCATTGGCGAAGTAGATTTAGCATGCTTTTAAGCACACTGACCGCGTTTTTTTTTTTCTGACATCCTGACGAACGCCTTTATCAAGCAGGCTAATAGGTAGCTGCTTACACGGTGTGCATCATTTTCCACGTATCCGTTGGCTTGCATTGATGAAATTCAATGCCCGGTCGAGCACACTTTGTTCGGTGTCACTGAGGGGATGCAATGAGTAGTTCAGCAAGGCAGAAATTTGGGCGAGTTGGTACGTATTCATGATATTGTTCACAGCACAACAAGAACGGGAAAAAAACGAAAGACGGAAGAGTAACACAAACAAGCGCTGCTTGTGTTACTCTTCCGTCTTTCGTTTTTTTCCCGTTCTTGTTGCGCGGTGAACAATATCATGCAATGAGTAGTGTTGAACCTGAAATGCTGCTCTTTTTGAGATGTGTCCTATTTTGTCCAGCAATGCGCATAGCTAGCTTTTATAAGAGACTTCGTTCTTTTCGGTTGACCGTCTCATCGTTAGGTCGCCAATGACTTGCACCTCAGGGAAGACATTCGGCATGCGCAACGCCAGCCGTAGCTTCGCAAATAAAGTGTCCTGTTCTAGGCACTTCAAGGAGCACTTGAATTTGTCGATGCGGGCTTATACAAGCGCCCGCTCCTCCTTTGTCACCACTTTGCGTCCAAAGGCGATGATTACAGGTAATCGAAGCTTCGAAAATTTTTGAGTCACGTCGTTGGAATTGCACTCCCGGCTAAAGCTCAAGAGCGTGTGGAAGGTAGCCAGGCAAGCTCAAATACTTATAAACTGCGTGATTCAATTGTCAGCCTGTTGACGAAACTGCTGACGAACATTCACGTAGTATCACGTTCGGCGTTATATCGTCTGGTCAAGATTAAGCCTATTAACAACGCAAATGTTTGATCGTTTACAAAGTCAAACACAAACGAAAATGAGTTTTCACGAGCTCGCGAGTGTACCGGTCGACCTCGCCGCAGATACCAGCAAAGAACTCCTGAAAAATTAACCAACGATTCCACATCGTAGGCCATTCGACGCCAATGAGATCAGTGAGCTTTATCTTGTTTGGCCAACGTCTTTCACTTAAAAAGGCCGGGTATAAAAGGAAATTTTTGGAAGTGCAACGGAAGCAGCTTGGACTCAATCACACCACTTCGAAAGGTGTTTTTTAGGTACACTGATGGCCGCTTTTGCATTCTAAATACGCAACGTCTGCAAAGCTTCCTCGAACTCCTGAATGCCGCGTAGTCATTCATAAATTTTACACTGGAAGATTAGGCGAATCTTAGCACTCCGTTTTTGGCGTTGTTGTCAAGCTATATGAACCAACGCGCTCGGGAATGTATCTCAGTTTTAATCTCCTCACCATATGGCTCACAAGGGATCAGTGGTGACGTTGCTAGTCAGCCGTGCCAGAAATATTTGTTCCGAACCGGCAACCCTCAGTAACGAAGTCAAGGCTAATAGCTTCGTCGTAGCTTCGAAGCCTAATAGCTCCGTTGGTAAACAGGGACTTCGTAGGAAAGTTTCCCCTCATGTTTCTTCAACAAATTGACAAGGAATTTCGAATACAGGCCAGAAGCACAATAACCGACAGCAAAAATGCTGAAGCGTGCTCTGATTTCCGATGTGCCTTACGTCAGTGAAACCCTTTTCCGTGTCTTTAAAACACATGCCAACAAAAGAGCCCTGAACCCAACTTGTCAATGTAAAGAACTCCTTAACGGTTGGCAAGCTCCGTGGTGTGGTTTATCGAATCCCATGCAACGACTGCCCCTCCATATATATCGAAGAAACCGGCAACTTCTATTGAGTCACCAATGCTCATCATGGTGGAGTCAGTAACAACTACGCATCAAAGAAACTGATTCTGCAACATGTGCAGACCACCAACCACGAGATAGGGCGAGATGATGTGGAACTCGTGGCTACTGAAAAAAACAAGGACTGCATCGAGACTATTCTTCTACTCGGCACCGGACATACTGAACAGGAATTACACATAGGTCTATATATAGCGGTTTTACAGTCAAAGTCATATATGTACAGTCACAGGTCTGACCACAGCATCAGTCAGTTGCTCCGCAGCACCTGGGAACTGAGGGACTGGTGGGGGGTTTAACCGGCGGAGAATTTCGTGGCACCGGGTTTTGAACCGCGGCCGTTATAGACGCTAGGCGGATGGTCTACCTGTAATCTACCTGTAAGGAAGCTATAATCCCTACGGCATGTTTCATATGAGCGGCGCATATGGAACTGCGGAAATATATGGGGCGATACGATAGGCAACAATAAATGAGACCATTTATTTATTTATTTATCATCATACCCACAGCGCCATCATCATACCCACAGCGCCATTGGCTGGCATTACAGTGGGGGGGTAGAAGAAAAAGTACACAAATGCCACCGCGTGCAGGTGGTTACAAAAAAAAGATAACAATGAGATAGAAAGAACACGGAATTATTATACACAAAAAAATGTCACAGCATGGAAGAAAATGAATCATTTGATAATATGGACACTACTTCCTCAGGCAGCTTGTTCCATTCAGAAACCGTTTTGGGGAAAAAAGACATTTTAAAAAGGTCAGTCCGGCACCTGTATTCTTTAACTTTAAGTGAATGATCTCTACGTAAAGACACGTAATCAGGGTTGGCTATATATTTGGTTCTGTCTATTCCAGTTCTAGAATGAAAAATATTATGAAATAATTTTAAACGCAGTACTTTCCTACGTTTTTGAAGTGAGTCCCAACCCAAAGATTTTTTCGCGCTCGTTACACTAAAATATCGTTACACTAAAATATAAATGAGCCCCGCCGCGGTGGCTCAGTGGTTACGGCACTCGGCTGCTAAAAGACGCGGGTTCGATCCCGGCCACGGCGGCCGAATTTCGATGAAGGCGAAATTCTAGAGGCCCGTGTGCTGTGCGGTGTCAGTGCACGTTAAAGAACCCCAGGTGGTCGAAATTTCCGGAGCCCTTCATTACGGCGTCCCTCATAGCCTGGTCGCTTTGGGACGTTAAACCCCATAAACCAACCAACTTTTCGTTCAAAAGGAAGAAACGGGGCGAAGAAACACGGACACACGAAGAAACGACACACACACGAGCGCTGACTCACAACTGAATTTTTATTCTGGTGGAAACACGCTTATAAAGAAAACATGAGGGTGCGGGTAACAGGGCTGCTGCAGCGATAAAGGGCAATCAGTGTGGTCGTGTCACAAGACAGCAAAAAACGCAACAGGGAACAAAAGAAAGTTATAACCGATAAAAGGCTGTGTAAACGGCCGCTAAACGATGGTCAGGTAGGTAACATTAACAAAAAAAAAAGAATGAAAAAGTACTCAAAAGGCGGGGAATGGTGAAAACTATGAAGGACACATGAAATTATACTGGTGAAAACATGAAAATATAAACATAGAAACGTGAAGAAGGTAAAAGTTTTAAAAAACGTGCCCAAAAGGGTGTGTGGAACTAAAAGCAAGTACCAACGAGGATTCCGTGAATTAATCAGCTGTGTGCGGCGCACCAGAAACCTTAGGTGTTTGTCAGTCACCCAGAAAATCCAGTTCTTTTTTTGACAAGGAGAGGGATGGAGTACTGACGCATTCTTGAGCGGCGTAATGGATTTTGAGGGCTTCAACGAATTCCCTCGTCAACCTATCTCGTCCTCGCCCAATAGCGGTGTAATGATTAAAGTGAGTGGTGCAGGTTCCCAAATTTGCACTTCTTAAAATTCTTAGCCAGGTGCCCAGAAATGGCTATACTTTTAACACTGTTTTGATGTTTTTGGAGTCTGATATTGATACACCTTCCCATTTGACCGATGTACCTCTTCCCACATGACACTGGCACAAATTATTCCTGAATCACAGGGGGCATATTGGTCAGAGTGTGTCAGCCTGCACCCTCGGGGTCCCCGCAGGTTATTCACTTTGGAACAGAAGGCGGAAAGCTTGTTGGGAGCCGTGAAGACGACATCCACACCAGCGCGCTGTGTGACTTTTTTTTGACGATGACTGACTGTGTGGAGGTAGGGCATTACCACAAGAAGGAGCTAGACACCGCAGCGGACACGGGACAGAGAAAGAAGACGACACAGGGCGTTACTTGCAACTAAAATTTTATTTGAAACTTCATGGCTTTATAAAGACCAAGGCACGTGTGATCTTACAATCGGGTAAAAAAGGATGAATGAAAAGCAACAGATAACAACACCTAACTGACAACAATGCACAGGAAAGATATGCGAGTCACAATGTACAGAAATCAGATATTAAACCTTATGCAATGCTCATCATGCGAGTCACAATCTACATATACCAGAAGTGTACACTTCTGGTATATGTAGATTGTGACTCGTATGATGAGCATTGCATAAGGTTTAATATCTGATTTCTGTACATTGTGACTCGCATATCTTTCCTGTGCATTGTTGTCAGTTAGGTTTTGTTATCTGTTGCTTTTCATTCATCCTTTTTTACCCGATTGTAAGATCACACGTGCCTTGGTCTTTATAAAGCCATGAAGTTTCAAATAAAATTTTAGTTGCAAGTAACGCCCTGTGTCGTCTTCTTTCTCTGTCCCGTGTCCGCTGCGGTGTCTAGCTCCTTCATGTCTCACCAACTGGCCTACATATCTACCCTCCTAAGCATTACCACAACATTTCTGCGCTTATTGTTTGCTTGTTACTTTTCGTAGGGTCCCACAAGCCTTCCGTACAGATTCCTCATTATTTATTTATAATGTGTGTGACGTCAGAGGAGTCCGTTGGCGTTCCCATCTTTCCGTGTACGTTCTAAGTAAAGTCTGCGCATACTCTGCAGTTTCCATATGGCTTCGATATAGAACATGCGCAGCAGATACAGAATTTACGGGAATCGTCCTGTGGGACGTTTCAGTAGGGCATAGAGTGGTTGTATGGCGCCCAAACCTCCGACGTAGGTTTAAAAGGCTGTATGGTGTTCTCGCGTGGGTGAATCAATGCTGACGAACACAGCCAAACCTGTGATCCTCGACTAAATGGCTGCTCGTCTCCGCCGCGAAGCGCTAACGTTTTCTCTCGCTGACGCAGCTTCTGGCGAACGAGAACACCCGGGGCCCTCTGATGACGCAAGCGCCGCTGAGCCCTCGATCCCCTTCGGCTTTACACGGAACGTGACGAGAGGTACGGATTTGCATTGCTACCAGCCGTACACGAGGAGTGAGCGTGCGGAACAGACAGCACGTTGAGCACAAGTGGAGCATGTCTGACAAAGTAGTCTAAACGTATTCCCTTCTTAACCCACTCAACCCACACAAGACCTGTCACCTTAAATATAGCATGCGTTTGCAATATCGATCTCGCCCCTTCACAGACATAACATGTGATACCGAGAATCATTCGAGTTTCAAGTTGCGCCTTGTGGCCTTCGTAGGCGGTGTCATATGAAAGACCCCTCGGCAGTACTTTTGTTTGAAGGGTGCACAGGGTGGTCGCGTAGAGTGTTGATACGGGGCGGAGAGGGACAGGCGTTGTGGATGACAATAAACAAGCTTCCTAAAGCGCCAAAATGGCAACACACGTGTCTTTCAAAAATAATTTCAGTTCTGCTAAACGAACTATAATAACAGCGCAGTTCCAACGCACAATGAACGGCACTTTTGGTGGCTTTTAGTAGCACGAGGATGAAGACCAGCCACATTAGAGGACAAAGGTAGCTGCGAAGGCGAGAAAATCACGGGCTCAAAGGACAGCACCAAGTGGAGAAAGGTCTTCAGGGTGCCAGGCTACGTTGCTGGGACATGTGACCGCAGGACACGCGCAGAGGATCAGCCAGACTTTTAAGCTCCGTATTTTCTGCGGCGCACTGACTCACAACTTCGACGAAAGGTGCGGGCCACTGCAGCTGTTTTCCTCGTCTCTTCTGAGGCAAGGGAATGACCTTTATGTGGTAGAGTCTGGCTGTCATCTGGTCGCTGAGTGACGTGGACACTTTTTGCTGGAGCGGATAGAATAATCGACTCACATGCAGAGGTTTGTGCTGTCTTGCTCAGGTCAGAGCACTAAGTCACATTGCCTGAAGCCGCTCCACGAATTTTCGACTCCAACGCAGAGAAATCGTCACTTCCAGGGACCGGCTTCTGATTAGGTTATTGTTTGGGGCCACTAATGAAGGACATTTCACGGTGTAAGGCGACACGGAAGGGGCAGCCACTGAAACTTGCGCGTTGGCCACCTCCACAAGTGGAGGTGGCCCGTTTTCACTACATCTTCAAACCTGAACCAACTAGACAATGCAAGGGCTTTACTTGAGCGAATTTCTTCTACATTGGGCCCTTTCATTCATCGACGTTTCCGCACCTGTATCGATCGCTTCATGCAGAGACGCGACACATCAGTAGCTAGGCCAGAAAAGACCCCCGGTCCTTTATTGCGCATAGATTTATAGCTGCGGCTGCAGCGAGGGAAAGGGAAAGGAAGAAGGGGCGTTGACATGTTATCAGGCCGCTTGCTTGATAGCCACATCTGATACATCTTCTTTCCTCTGTGAAAAGATCAGTTTTGACAATGCTCTAAGAAATTTGCCGAAACTTGTGATCATAAGTCAGCCGTTTAGGTTCCATGCGTGGCCGGGTTGTCCTGCGTGGAATGGCTGGCATGGTTGATCCAGCAGCTGCACCTGATGCTGTGAGCTGCGTGCTTGTGGCAAGTCCATCACGTGGCAAGTCCATGCTTGATCCACCAGCTGCACCTGATGCTGTGAGCCGAGTGCTTGTGGCAAGTCCATCACGTGGCTCACCCTGTTCATCGGCGGTACCAGGACTTGAAGTTCTTGTAGCCTCGGAGCGGATGTCCACGTCGTCGTCGCTGTCATCCATGACGTTGTAGTGCTCTTGGGTTCGCAGCAGATGTTGCCTATTACGCCTTAGAAGACGGTCGTTGTCCATTCTCACGATGTGGGATCGGGGAGCCACCTTCTGGAGAACCATCGCTTTGCGCGACCATTGGCGGTCGTCACGAACCCGCACCGTGTCGCCTTGCTGCAGTGGAGGCAGTAGTTTGCCCTTGGACGACTGGCGGTGCTTGACTACCGGGCGCTCCTGTTCGACGCTGCATTCAGGCAGAGTAGTGCGCAGCTGACGACCCTGCAACAATTCTCCCGGTGATTGTCCGTCCTCTAATGGGGACGCGCGATATGATAAAAGACCCATCCAGAAGTCGTCACGAGACTCTGCAGTTTTCTTCATAATGCGCTTCACTATTTGTACTTTCTCGGCCAAACCATTCGACCGCGGAAATTCAGGGCTCGAAGTAATATGGACAAAGTCATAGCGCCGTGCAAACTCCGCGAACTCTTGGGAAGCAAACTGAGGTCCGTTGTCGGTACACACTTGGGCAGGAATTCCGTACCGCGCAAAAATAGACGTAACCTTTGTAACGACTTCGCGCGCAGTGGTGACGGCGAGCTTCTCAACGTCTGGAAAGTTTGAATGCGCATCAAACACCACTACGTACATGTCACCAGCGAAATGAAAAAGGTCGATTCCCACCCGGTGCCATGGCACCTTGGGTGTTGGCCACAAAATAAAAGGCTCAGAAGCTTGCTTGTAGGCGTACTTTTGGCATGCGCTGCATTTGCGAATGAGCGTTTCAATGGCACTGCCCATTCCTGGCCAGAAGATCAGGCCCCGAGCTCTGGCTTTACTTTTATTCAGCCCAAGATGTCCCGCGTGCAACTTCTGCAGCATCTCCACTCTCATTGTCTTCGGTACGACAATTTTGCATCCTTTCAGCAGTATTCCATCAATTTCCGATAGTTCTGCTGCAAATGGCTTTAACTCTCCTTCAATCTTAGTTCCTTGTGCCACCTGCTCCAAGACTTTGCTCAAGTATGGATCCGCTAAAGTTTCACTTTGCAGGCGCCGTTTTGTTGGTGTGCTTACTATGCTTGAGAGGACCTGTACAGCATGAACGTCGACGTCTTCGGTTGACTCCAGGACGGCACGGACGGCAGGAGCACGGGACAGCATGTCCGCCAACAGCAGGTCCTTGCCAGGAACAAACTGCAGTTCGTAGTCATAACGAAGAAGACGAATAAAGAAACGCTGCAGCCTTGGTGGCATATCTCCGATTGCCTTTTTCGCGATTGCCAGCAAAGGTCTGTGATCCGTTTCAATGACAATCTTGCGGCCATATACCAGCTGGTGAAACTTTTCACATGCGAAAACAATGCCCAGGGTTTCTTTCTCGATTTGCGAGTACCGTGTTTCGCTATCGGTGAGCGCTC
This sequence comes from Amblyomma mixtum, assembly GCF_055824585.1. NCBI lineage: Eukaryota > Metazoa > Arthropoda > Arachnida > Ixodida > Ixodidae > Amblyomma > Amblyomma mixtum. Next base: position 107,541,755 of record NC_143012.1, on the reverse strand, counting down.
GCGAAGCGTACATGACTGGGCGCCACTCACTGCCATGCTTCTGCAACAATGCTGCGCCTAACCCTAGCCCAGATGCGTCAGCCGAAATTTTGGTTTCTTTCTTCGCGTCGAAGAAGGCCAGCACAGGAGGCGTTGTTAATGCTTCGCAGACCTCTTTCCACTCACGCTCATGAGCCGAACTCCAGTCAAAAACGACGTTCTCCTTCACCAAGCTGCGAAGTAGGGCCGTTTTATCGCTCAGTCGAGGCACGTACTTGCGGAAATAGTTAACGACTCCAAGCATTCTGCGGACTGCACTTTTGTCATTCGGGTGTGGCATAGCTTGAATGCTTGAAATTAGATCAGAACTCGGCAGTATGCCATGTTCACTGATGACGTCTCCAAGAAATGTTATTTCCTTCACACCGAAGGCACACTTCTCACGGTTGAACGTAAGACCAGCTTCCTCTGCCCTTCTCAGTGCTGCTCGCAAGCGCTCATCATGCTGCTGTTTGCTGTTGCCACAGATTAGCACGTCGTCAACATATACATGAACCCCTGGCAGGCCGTCGAAGATCTCTGCGAGCGTCTTCTGGAAGACCTCACTAGCAGACGAAATACCGAAAGGGAGCCGAAGGAATCTGTAGCGGCCGAACGGAGTCGCAAACGTGCATATTCGCGACGTGGCCTCATCTAACGGTATTTGGTGGAAGCCGGAGTTTGCGTCAAGGCGGGAAAACAGTCGCGCCCCTGACAATTCGCACTCAATGTCTTCACGTCCGGGCATAGGGTAGTGCTCACGCATGATGTGCTTGTTAATTTCTCTTGGGTCCATGCACACCCGGAGGCTTCCATTCTTTTTGCGAACTATGACCAAGGGACTCACCCATTCGGTGGGCTCGTCTAACCTTTTGATGATGGACGCCTTCTCCATGCGGTTGAGCTCTTCACGTAGTGGTTCCCTTAGGGAGAAGGGTACCCTCCTAGCTGGTTGTACGACTGGAACCGCACCGGGCCGCAGGACCATCTTGTAGTGTCGTTTGACGCAGCCGGTTCCACTGAAAAGGTGCGGGGCCGTTTGCTCTGGTGTTTCATGCCCATCCTGCATGTTAACGGCATCGACAACTGATGGAATGAGGCCAAATTGCAGGCATGTGTTAAAGCCAAGGATTGCTTGTCGGCCTTTTTTCACGATAAAAAAATTCGTCTCGTGCTTCGCTTTGTTCAGGAGCAGTGATGCTGTGGCGACACCCACGTGCTTGATAACGCTGCCATTGTAGGCAGTAAGAACCGCTGTACTCTTGCGCAGGGGCGTTGTACTGCAGATGCGTCGAAAGATGCTGAGGGGAAGAAGGTTTGCCTGGGAGCCCGTGTCAACTTTGAAACTGATGACGCATCCGGCAATCTGGCCGTGCATTGTCCAATCTAGCCCTGCTTGCCTGTTGACACTACATATGCTGACGTCCAAAACTTGGAAGTTTTCATCGCTTTCCACCTCTTCCTGTACTTGGTTGACTTGGCGACTTCTGCAGCACAACGAGAAATGATTCATTCTGTTGCAAGTGTAGCAGCGCTTCCCGTAAGCTGGACACTGTCGCGGCGCGTGCGCCTGGTTGCACTGCTTGCATCGAATCCGCCTTTCTTTACCAGGCTGGTTTCTTACGGCGTAGTCAACGTGGACGTCGCCTTTGGACCAGGTAGCATTTTGCTGCGCGGCAGTCTCCGCTGCCTTACACATCTCTTCTGCTTTCTGCAATGTGAGACTCTTATCTCGTAGCATTTTTTCTCTGAGCGGGGTACTATTAGTGCCGAAAACAATCTGGTCTCGTACCATGGATTCTTCAAGGCCACCAAAATTGCAGAGCTTAGCTTGCGTTCTGAGGTCTCGTGCAAAGGGCTCAAATGGCTCGGACTCACCTTGTACCCGCATACGAAATACATGCCTCTCGTAGACTTCGTTTTCTTTTCCGTCGAAGTAACTGTCAAATTTCTTGAGCAGCGTGTCGTAATCATCTTTGCACTCATCTTTCGCGTAGCTGAAGTTGTTGTATATGTCCAGTGCCTCGTCGCCGGCAGCGCTTAGAAGGATCGCTGCTTTGACTGCTGCTGACTTTGGGGTGGCGGTCGACGTCGCTGTCAGGAACAGTTGCAGCTTCTGCTTGAATATTAGCCAGTTTCTTCTGACATTCCCAGTCAACTGCAGTGGTCCCGGCGGTTTCACGATGTCCATTGCTTCGGCTGCTTGAATAATCCAGCTGGGCACACCGGGCCACTTCTGACACCATGTATCGATCGCTTCATGCAGAGACGCGACACATCAGTAGCTAGGCCAGAAAAGACCCCCGGTCCTTTATTGCGCATAGATTTATAGCTGCGGCTGCAGCGAGGGAAAGGGAAAGGAAGAAGGGGCGTTGACATGTTATCAGGCCGCTTGCTTGATAGCCACATCTGATACAGCACCCATACCGCCATTTTGTGTGTTAAGCTGATCACCGCATCAACCTGCTGGAATTCTCTCGAACATCTGTCCGCGCGCCACCCGTTTCATCAAGGGCGCGGGGGGGGGGGGGGGGGGGAGGGGGGGGTTGGTTTCAGCCGCGCGCGCCTTCGGGAAAGAACTCATTTCTTTTTCTTTTGCGCGTGCGCCGCAAACGCCTTGCGCTCACTATGGTGGTCTTACACAAAAACTGAAGACATTGCAGTTGTCGAGACGCACTGTACGTCGGGCAGATACTGGTGCATATGAGATGGTATGTGCGGTCTGAGGTGAAGCACAGCGATTGAAGCCGAATGTCGTCGCCTGCTTGATGACATGGCGCCCCTTAACACGGCGCAGTCACACGTCTCACGCCCCAGAGCGGACGGACGCCGCGCAGCGGATCGAGCACTACCACCAAGGGGCGCCCCGGAACGCTGCAGACCAACATGCTGCCCTTCCGCAGCGTCATTGTGCAACTGTTCGAGTGGCGCTTCGAGGACATCGCTGAGGAGTGCGAGTCTTTTCTTGGTCCACATGGATACGGTGCTGTACAGGTAAACATACGGTTCAAGTTGAAGTTCATTTCCATTTCAGTGAGAAATGAGGGACCCGAGACGAAAAGTGAACGTTAATTCACTGGACGGCGCTCGGGCCCCATTACATGGCAAGACAGCGAGGTGTCGGTAATAACAGTTCTACCAGTACATTTACCAGACATTGTAGCTCTTATTACACGTAGTTCAGATTTTGTGTATGTGTGTGTTAAGGGTAAAGGCATAATGTGAATGATAAACATTATGAGCGAATAACAGCAACTGTGCATAGCAACAAACCCACAAAAATACAAAAAGACACAGGAGGAACACACTGCAAGAAACCAGAAAAAAATTACATTTGCGAGAGAAAGAATTAATCTATTCATTTCTCATTAACATTTTAAATATTAACTTATTTTTGGCAAAAATAGTTTAACAGAGTGGGCAGAGTATGGGCAAGCATTTGCTGGCCAAACGTCGTTAGTACGAAAGGTACCGTCCGGTTATGAGCAGAACGCGAAGGATATGTACGTATAAATGTTGTTAAATTGGCGATCGAAAACATTCTACTCTCAGAGTACTTTTAGTTTGCCAACATTTTTAAAGTGCTTCCTGTCGCAAGTTAGGAGGCCCGGTTTGGCGTCATCGTCGTCCCGGCCACATTACCCAGAAAAAAGAGTAACTACCATTAATTGCGGTATAATTTTCGCACCCGCCGCATAGTCTCCATGGTTCAGTTTAGACTGAGATAAAATAAACTTTACTACATAGTCTGCAACCGGTGCATATTGTCCGCACGCCGTACTAAGAAGCTCTTTATGCATTTCATTCTGTATTGATAGATTGTGAAAAGTAAAGCCGTGTCTAGTCTACAGCTATAAACATAGTCCTGATGTATAGGAAGCAGGCTATGCATAACAGCCAGCTCCAGCTCGCAGCCATTCTACCTACTTGACTTTATAACTTCCGGCGAAGGTCAGCTTGGGCAACCGATTTCGAACGGGAAGCCCAAGTTGACCGTTGTGCACTTCTCCTCAGATCCGAATCCCCTCCGTCATTCGTTAACCAGTGCGGCTGTTTCTGTAGTATGAGTGATAGTCATACGTAGCGCCTTTGTGGGGCTGATCCTTTCACGAAGCACCAGCAAGCGGCTGTAATTTTCATAGCTGCCACGCGGTAGAACGCACTCCAATTAAAAAAAAAGGTTTGAATAAAACTGCAGCAATAAAATAAGGCGTGTTTTCTATAATCTAATTTCCTGCATTCTACTTAAAACAGCCTCTGACTTTTTTTTCACAGATAGAGTGCTATGGACACACAAGCTAGATATGAGCAACACACGGTTTACACTGCGATGCACAGCCCTCTAGAGCACTGAATGCTTTAAAGCAAGGATGCGGTCACCAAACTGTATACTAGTTGCCGAGGAAACAAAACTTTACTAACGAGCATATGCCTCAACCCAACCAGTAGTGTTATCATCATCAAAGTTTGCCCATCTTTAACGACCCATTCACAATATTACACGAATAATGAAAGAAAAATTAACATGACTACAAGTATTACCTAAGAGAGAAAAGTTAAATATACATATTACCGAACATAAAACGCAATTACGATAACATCCAAACCTGCTAAAAAAATTCAAAGTAGCTTTTAGAGCGTCGATTACGTTTGCAAATAACGTGCTAAGTGTTATGGTCTGAAGTTGTCGTTATAATTTTTCACTCTTTCTCAAATAACTTAGAGTAAATTATTTCATTCATCGGCTAACGTATGAAGAAACAAGCGAGGAATTTTTCCGCAACCTTGCAACCGCTGTATGTTAAGAGTAAGCATAGTTTTCGTTCGAGCTAGTTGGTGTTTTAATTCCTCGTGTCTTCTCTTCTTTCTTGCACAACTACTCAGCGCCTGCAATTTACTCCAAAATTAAGAGCGGCACAGACGACGTGATTTTAAAAAATTGGCAGTGCCAAGCAATCACCTAGTGAATATGTAATGAGACTATTGCGAGGACATTTAGCAAAGCATTCTTTTGGCCACGTTGATACATGGTCATAATCATAGTCCTGGCTACGTCCACTGCAGGGTGTGGCATCCCCAGAGAGACGTTTGGCTTCGAGAAACGGCTTTATTTACAGCTGACAGAGACAGCAGGTACGAACACATTACTGATGCATTGGTCAGCCAGTAGATCCGCCAAACGATCCCTTCATGGCCCTTTTGTAGGCACGGAGAGATGGGGAGGAGGCCGCACTGGACGAAAACAACAGCCCAAGCCACCTAGAAGTTCTAGGTGGCTTTTCAGTAACGCGGCATGACACGCGAGCATTTCAACCTTCGTTGCATAGAACCTTCCGTGCAAAGAACGCGTGCACAGGCCGCAACGCGCGGATGCAATACAGGGCAAAGAGCTCTCCCATATCTCTACAATTAGTCGCCGCGGTAGCTCAGTGGTTATGGCGCTCGGCTGCTGACCCCAAAGACGCGCGCTAGATCCCGGTTGCGGCGGTAGATTTTCGATGGAGGCTAAATTCTATAAGCACGTGTACTGTGCGTTGTCAGTGCACGTTAAGGAACCCCAGGTGGTCGACATTTCCGGAGCCCTTCACTACGGAGTCCCTCATAGCCTGAGTCGCTTTGGGACGTTAAACCCCCATAAACCATTGCCAGCTGCGGCCACCTTATCCCTGCAAAGTTCCTACTCTCATCCGCCCGCCTCATTCTATCCCATCCCGTGCTATACGCTTGCCTTCTCTTGAAGTCGTGCCCGTTCTCCTAACGACCACCGGTTATCCTGCCTCATTTGCATGCCCTGACCAAGCCAATTTCTTCCAGTGGGCTTCAAGTGAGAAATAATTAGTGCGAGTTTATTCCCTCACACGCTCTTCCCGTCTCTTAACTTTACAGCTGTCAACTTTACAGCTGTCATCATTCCTTTGCAAAGCTCTCTGCGGTTTCCTAACATAGTTCCAAGCCTTCCCTAGCCGCCAAATTTCCGCGCCACAGGTTAGTGCCGGTAAGGTACAGCAGCCAAGCTCGAGCGCATCATAAAGATGAGACAGCGAATAAGAATTTAAAGACACACGCAGCGCTTTCTTGTCCACCATCCCTAGTTGTTTCATTCGCTGCAGCTTAGATAGTATGAATAAACAAGCGCAAGTTTTCACGTTAGTGAAGGTACAGCTGCTGTATACTTTCCTTTGGCGGATATCAATAAACTTCTGTTCATCATCTCAGAGTGCCCGCCCAACGCACTCCGCCTCATCCTTATTTTTATTGCTATCGGTAAAAAAGGTGCGCGACACAACGCAGACCCAGGAAGGACAGGCCACGCGCTCACTAATATAGATGAACAGTGCCTGAAACAAGAAGAAAGAACGGGTAAACAGGGACATAGCGCTTACTTTAAAAGCATTCTTCACGCAAAGCGCGCACACAATTGTAAAAGAGAAAGTAAGTTTGGTTTATGAGGGTTTACAGTCACAAAGCGGTAAAGCCTCATAAACTTTGAGGGACACCGTAGTGAAGGGCTCCAGAAATTTCGAACACCTGGGACGCTTCAACGTGCACTGACATCGCACAGTACTTGGGCCTATAAAATTTCGCATCCACTGAAATTCGACCGCCGCAGTCTGGATCGAACCCGCGCCTTCCCGTTCAGCAGCCGAGCACCATAACCACAGAGCCAACGCGGCGGCCAAGACAAAAAAACAAAGTATTGTGATCATGCAGAGCAGCAAAATGGCTTTCCCTCATAATATCAGGTACAACCAGCTTAAACATTGTCAATTTTTGTAAATCAATGGCTGTCCCTTAAAATATCAGCGACAACCAGCTTAAACATTGCCAATTTTTGTAAAATCGCTGCACCTTTCACACTCCCCCCTCCGTTACTCCCTAAACTCTGACCAGTATCAGCAATTCGCACCGCCCCATCTTTTTCTTCAATTAGCATTACCAGAAACGTCTGGTCAAACTTCGTATGACCTTACCTAGGTTTTAATCAGTGCTGGCGAGTGACCAGGCGGGACGCACGCCTACGCTGCACCTCAGCCATTGCCCACCACATACCCATGCCAGGTTATTGCACGCGGCTACTCTCAGCATAAGGCACTCACTGAAGCTTACCCGTGGTTCTAATACTAGCGTAGCTCTATAAACGTAACATACTTCTGCATCCGAACTTACTACACGCTCCCACATTTCTTGCCAGCTCTCGGACTGGCAACAGCATTTTCCTGCGGCCACAGCTGTCGATGCAGTTCGCTTTACCGCAGTGCTGAACAACCGGTCATTTCGCTCCTCTGTTCCTCCGTAGACGTCACCGGTGACCGAGCATGGCATCATCTTGGAACCGGTGAACCGTCCTTGGATGGAGCGCTACCACCCTGTCAGTTACAACATCCACAGTCGCAGCGGCAACGAGACACAACTGCGTGATATGGTGCATCGGTGCAACAAGGCGGGAGTCAGGCAAGTGTCCTGCTCTAGGACTTCCGTAGCGTTATTTGCAACCTTAAAATGTGTGGCGCTTTGCCCACGCTTTTCCGTTACTGCGACCCGCACCGCTGCGCGAAGACACGCCACGCGATGTGAGAGAAAGGTCCGCCTTGCGTAGCACTGAAACGTTAGAATAATAGAGAGTTTTAGCTGAGCGGGTTTGTGCGCTCGCTCCGCTCAGCGAGCTAGCGGGAGCGCTACTGCGCATGCGCGAAGCGCTCGGGCGGGAGCGCGCGAGCGGAACGGCTCCTCCGCCCCGCTCCCGCGCGAGCCAAGCGGAGTCCGGAGCGGGCCGACGAGCGGGCCTCGCGCAAAGCCTTCTGGGCTCGCGCTAGCCGAACCAAACGTAAACATTCAACATGGCGGCCGCGAGCGCGGGTCTTGCCGGATACTTTTTGGCATGGCGAACAGATTGCAGGCGGTGTCGGATAACTTGCGAACGTAACTCGATCACGATCGACGCTCGCACGCGGAGGGGATGAATGCACACGCTAGACAACGCTACAAATGCGTACACGCGCACGCTGCGAGGGGTGACTTGCGTGGTCTTGGCTTGGCTCTCGCAGTGGCAGACATTTAATTTTTTTTTTGTAATACGAAAGCTTCACTGCTAAAACCAAATCGCTGTTGCTACCAGAAAGCATACAGCAAACGTAAACAGCTATCATTTATTTATTCACGCACATATAAGAGAGGCTTACTTATAACCATTTTCTGGCAAGTCCACTTACCACCACTAGGAGGCGCAACGAGTCACACCGCTTGAGCGGACGGGGAAGACGCTGCGCTAAAACTCTACTCTTGCGCGACGCTCCGCTGTGGCTCCGCTGGGAACTGCGAGCGGAGCGGACAGTAAACCCGCTCAGCTAAAACTCTCTGATAATACTTTTTCACCGAGCCGGAGCACCCGGGTTCGAACCCGACCGCGGCGGCCGCGTTTCGATGGAGGCGAAACGCAAGAGGCGCCCGTGTGCTGTGCGATGACAGTGCACGTTAAAGATCCCCAGGTGGTCGAAATTATTCCGGAGACCTCCACTACGGCACCTCTTTCTCTCTTTCTTCTTTCACTCCCCCTTCCTGTCTTCCCTTGCGGCGCGGTTCAGGTGTCCGCCGAGATATGTGAGACAGATACTGCGCCATTTCCTTTCCTCAAAAACCAATTTACCAATTTACTAATAATGCTTTTTCACTTTGGTCGTACGTTATTATATTGCATGCAATTATTCTTTAGAAAAAAAATTGGCTCTGGTTTGATCAATGGCCTTTCGGGAGTACAATTGCGGAAGCAATGGCGCGGCAATGGCAGCGGCGGCGGCACCCCTCAGTCACCCGCACAGCGGAGGAGCCGGCGGTGGCCCCAGTGCCGCAGCTGTGCGCCTTGTGACGTCACTCGTCCTGCTGGCGCAGCGACGACAGCACCTCTGAGTCACCCGCGCAGCCTAGGAGTCAGTGGCGGCTCCGCGCTGCTCTGACGTCACTCGCTCCTCGCGCATGCGCAGTTGGGGTTTTCCGGGGCTCCGCTAAATCGCTCACACCTAGCGTAGTGCTGCTTCCGCAACAAAAGTGGTTCTCTGGCTCCTTCTGGCTATGTTGACATTTGTCCGGCAGCAAAAGATCACCGAGAAATTTTGGCATTAAAATCTTCCCGCCAGCTCATTGAAACTCGCAACGGCCTCACTGAAATGGAAGGGTTGCCACCGTTTTTATGTGCATGGCGATGGTGCGTAGCTTACGAGATCTGCGCGTAGAAATCGGTGTCTGAACATACATTTTACACGCATTTTACTGTTTTATAAATTACAACAGCTCCATTTTGGGTATTAGTGGTCCCTTTTCGATCAGAATGTGGTACAATATCGCATCGTCCGGCTAACTACGTCGACTGCAGGACCTGCACTGCTTTATGAATTCGAGAAGAAACCCATCCAAAGCCTAGACAAATACACCGAAACTGCCATTCTCGTAGCCGACAAGGGCCACTTGAAACAGTGTGCTACTTGAAATATACAAGATAACCTGTGCCGACTGCAAGGATGCTTACACTGGCGCAATGGGCAAGTTCTCAAGATGCCTACGGAAGCAGAAGCGTCACGTGTAAGCGGTATAGTCAAGCGACGATCGCCATTAACAAACACGCTGAAGCACACAATAGACCCTTTAGAAAATTCAGTCTGGCAATTTGGCATGCATCATCATCAGCAACTTTAGTCGGCTCCATGCGCCATATTTTGGGCATCTTTGCACCCTTCTCGCAGCCTTTGCGCTAGTTTTCACCTTGTGGCATGTCTACAGCACTTTGGCTGCGTTTGTAGAAGCGATGGCGGAAAATTTGCAGTGGTCGAGGGACCTGAATATCATCCGGGGCGAATTTTCGGAAAGGCTTTTGGACTCCTGTTGTGATGCCCACGGTGTGCGCGGTCCGTCCGGCCGCATTTCTCAGCGAAGCTACAAGCTGGTATGCGAGACTTACTGCGACCCGTCGACAGTGCGCGTTGCCGTGTCATCCTGCAGGTACAGTATTAGTGCCTCTCTCCCGGACTTGCAAAAATTCGCGTTCTTGGTGCTTCTGCTGCGTCCGTGCATACCAGTGAAGCGCGTCTGCGCTGCACGTCAGTTTCAGAGAACGCGTTTAAATCTAGTTGCGAACCGCAGCATGTCTTCTCACTAGGAAAAATATAAGCGTAGCGTGTTTAACAACCGTTAACGCACAAACTAGAAGTCAGGCGTCATGTTGCGCGAAAATGCGATACGAACGCGCGCTCGTACTTAACGTTCTCTGAAGTGGCGTTGAGCTTTGCACTCTGGTCTGTAGAGCTCTGGAGCGGTGTGTTACACAAGTAACCAGAAGGCTTGCCGCAGCTGCTTTGTTGTGAGCACTGCGCTTTTGTTTTTAAGCTTCGTGTGGCTATGCTGCAGCGATTGCGTGCTGGGATTACCCGTGAAAGCACCTCTTTTTATATTTCTCATCTCTTGCTTCGCGGGCATCAGTTCGGACGCTCTGGACACGCCTGCGTCTGTGTAGTGTTCTGCGTTAGTGACTACAAGCGTGCTGCGTTGGGCTGCTCTCTGTTCCCTTGGAACAAGCGCGTAGAGGAAGCAAGCGGGAAGCGACGCGGCACGCCGGTGCCGTGTGTTCGGTAACTCAAGACGCCTGGCACATCTGCTCCGCTCGTCGGTCGCGGGAGGCGCGCTGCAGCGTAAATAAACATCTAGCCGCTTTGCCCTTTGAGATATCTCTCTCTATTTGACTCCCACATCTTTTAGAATTCGTTTTCCTTTGTCAAAAACAGAGTCTGCGGGGAACCTCCACGCTGAGAACATGTCTCATTCTGTCTGCCGAATGAGGCCCTTGCTACAAGCGTATGTTCATGCTGCTGGCGTACAAGAGCAGCAGGAGCACCATAGGATACTAGTACCTAAAAAGAACAAAACATATATTCTGAGCTCTACATATAGTAATGCAGTTTCAAGCAAGCATCATTATTTGGCATATCTATAGTTCACCAAATAGGTTGCATAGAGCTATAATGGAAAGTGTACAAAAAAACCAGTATCAGTATGTAGTGGTCAAAAATTTCTCTAAATGGTTGACGTGAAATGTTCGTATTTTTTTGCAGGCCTGATGAGGTGCATGTCAAGTGCACTTGTTATCGGAGCCAGAAGAAGGCGTCAAAGCCCTATGAGGTCTGCCTCACTTTGAAAAGCTGTGGATCAGTGGCGTCTGCAAGATGGGATTGCCCAGCTGGTGCCTGTGAAGCGTGTAGCCACAGTGTAGCCGCTTTAAAGCTATTGTTGCTATTAAAGGCCAATGGCTGTAAGGAACATCCACCAGAGGTAGCATGCACCAAGCTGCCACAGCAGTGGAGGCGCCCTCGTAGCAGCCCACTCGCACCTCTACCTTTGCAGTTTGTGGACTGCAAAGCGTACGACAAGGTGGCCTCTCACTGCCGATCAGCACCAGGGTTTACGACGCAAGACAGCACGACCAGCCATTTGAGGACCTTTCTTCAAGAATTAGGACACTTGGGGCAAGCATTGGTGAACTGTGTCCTTCGCCATTTTCAAGACACCTTGAAAGCATTGAACTTGTTCAAGCATCTTCAACAATTGGGCCGACACCAGTTGGGAGTCCTTTGCAGTATTTTATGCCTCTCGTGCCACATGGATTTCAAGTCCACGTGGCACCAGAAATAGTGTGCACAAATGCTGGCACTGCAGAAATGCCGACTCCACCACAACTGTTTCAGTCATGTCGCAAGTGGCACCTGCAAGATGGGGATTTCCCTGCCGCTCAAGCAGCCATCCTTAAGGTATGTGCACCTTTTACCTGGAGGCTGAAGATAACCGAGTAAATGGCTTGCTGATCCACCTCGTGCATGACTCAATGAGGCCGACGACGCTCTGGATGGCATTCCCCCTCAAAGGATCCTGTGGTTAATCCCAGGGAGCGTCATCACAAGAAGTGGCAGATGGAAGGCAGTTAACAACGCCTTAATCAGATTGACCGGGGCACAATGAAAATTGCTTGACACCGTTGGCTGGTGGGGGATCATTTGAGGGGAAATGTCTTTTTTTTTTCAGTTGTATCCGACCGTAGTGTGGCTTCCGTGTTGTGCTGTTTCTTTCTTACCTTCCATGTTGAGAACCTAGCTGCAGCAAATCGCACAGCACTCTGTTTTGTAACTGTTGAAATAATTAAAAATAGATGTTCACACATGAACGACAAAAAAAAATAAAAACCAACAACTAGCAGCTGGTAGTTTAATTAGCAGGTGTCCATTGCAACGATTTCAGTTGCAGAACAGTAACCTTGACATCAGTCATCGCTATGGCCGCTCAAATATTGAATGAATTGTTTATACTGGCTACTGCCTCTGTGGTGAGAAAAACTTTGGTGTGCGATTGCTAGACCACTTTGTGCGGTAGGGGCTTGAAAATGTTGTTCCTTTTTTTTGAGAAAAATATTTTTAAGCTGTCTACACAAAACTGTAGAGACATAGCAAACAGCACTACCAATGTAAGTAAGTCTTAGGCGACAGGTTACACAGGTGAACAGCTGTTATATCAACAACTATCTAAAATATGTTTTATTTCCAGGCTTTGCAGGTATCCAGCCAGGAGGCCATGGACCTTGAAAAAAACACGAGGCAGCAGTCTGGCAGTGAGACATGGAAAAAAGCCCGCGTCCATCGATTGACTGCTTCGTCATTTGGGGTTGTGGTCAAGCGCCCTACGTGGACAGAGAAAGGCCTGCAGAACCTGACCGCAGACAAGGACTTGTCCCGTGTCAGGGCTGTTCAGTAAGTGAGGACTTGTTTTTTAAAGTGCGGAAAGTGGATTTCAAACAACACATGGCGTCATGGGTAGTGCTGTGAAGCCTCCTATGTGCACGTCGAATAGCACAACAGGTGACCACGAGTGATAAATTTAATCAATGTTTATTTGAAATGACCAAAGGTCCAAATTTCTTTCTTCAGAAAATGAAGAAGGAATATCAACAGGTGTGGAGCATATGACATGGCGTACAGAAGGTTGCCTGAACAGCTCACCATAAGAATTTCAGGAAAATATATGGACTTCTGAAAAAAAGAAATCATTGTTGCCCTTTAAAGACCTTTTCAAAAAGAGGTCAAAGGGTGTCGTCACATTGGACACTGGGCTGTGCTCGTAGAATAAGAAAGAGCTGGTGGTTAAGCTCCCCTCTGCTCTCCTCATATCTGTTTGCTGCATTGTCATAATAGTGGATTGTCGTGATCTATTGCAAATCAGTGGATTCCATTAGTTGGAGGGCCTCCTTTGGAGAGAGAGCATTTGCTTCTTTGCTGTGAATATACACCAAGTCAGGATCAGAACAGCATGTGTTCTTTTATCTTAATTATTTGATTAGCCGACTGTCCTACAATACAATGCGAACAGTTCTTTTATTGCTGTAGACCAGGCGAGGACACCCAGCTCTGCTCTAGGTGAAAGTTCCTCTTGAGGCGAAAGTGAAATGTTGGCTTCCTTTTTTATTGCAGGTACGGCATTACGAATGAGCAGCCGGCTGTGCAACGGTACGTGACTGTGATGAAAGCAAGGGGCCATGATGTTGAGGCCTTTCGGAGTGGATTGGTCGTGGACCCTTCGTGTCCATGGCTGGGAGCTTCACCGGATAGGCTGGTCTGCGACCCGTGTGAAACTCCTTTACATGGCCTTCTTGAGGTGAAGTGCCCATACAGGTTCATTTATTTATTTATTTATTCAAAATACCCCCAAAGGCCCTCATTTGAGGGTATTACATTGGGGGGGGGGGGGGGGGGAGTAAGTACAAAGCATTGTTATAAGGTTAAAAATATTGCACTAAAATAAAATAGAAATCACAAAATATTAATCATAAATAGGCATTCACAGAAAGGGTCGCAACAATGCACATAAAAGCAAAATTTGAGAATAAATAACAGCACCGCTAGAAAAAGGGAAAAACGGGAAGGGAAAAACTCCCGACGATATGGGGGATGGGCACTCCCTCAAGAAGGACAGTATGGGCGTGTTTAGGCTGGACCATGGCCATAACTACTACTATCAGGTCCTTGGCCAGATGGCTTTATATGGTTTATCTTGGACCGATTTTGTTGTGTTTTCTGAGTAGTTCTTGATCATTGACCGCATCAAGTTTTCTGCTCAAGATTGGGCTGTTGCAAAACGAAAACTTGACAACTTCTTTTTTCTGTACTCTCGCCATACATGGCCTCGAAATTACCTTAAGGCCCGCAGCCATTAAAATTGTATTTCGTCTGCCATCGTGTCGTCCTGTTCTTTGGCTTGCCACCTCGTATCAGTATAATTAAAGGAATGTAGACACCAAATTTTTGCTCGTTTTTCTCCTCTGTCATATGTGAGTAAAGTATAGCTCTTGTGAGGCATGAAAACTTCAGCATAATTTGCTTTCTCATTTCATTCACTGCAGGACTAAGGCCAGCGAGTACCACGTGGTGATCTGCATTTACTAGTGTGGTAGCAACCGTTAAGAAATCATAGCAACTAAAGTTTCCCGTCTGTACTCTAGGGTGTGTCTTATGTGACTTGGAATAGAATAGTTTAGTTTTTGTTATGTGATGGAGATGACAAGCATGTCGAAATATTTAATCAACACTGAAAAATACATGGGAATCCTACAAATCTTCATTTGTACCCCGTGCCCACACAAATACTTGTTCCGTTGGTTCAATGGATACCCAGCAACCAGTTTGGAGTGTCCAAGTCACTGCTGGCATTCATGTCACTCTTTGTGGCACTGGTGACTTCCACCTTCATATGCCTGTCTATACAACCTCATCCTTCCATTTGTTCTTGCTTATTGTTGCACTGTTATGTTGTAAAGCTCCTAATGTGCCAAACTGGGTTTTTCATGCCAGACTTCCTTAGTGTGCTTCTCTGGTAACCAAGCGACAAGGGATGAAAGAGACCACCCAGACCTTGTTGCTTTACCTGAGTGAATAAGGAAGTCGAGCACTGACATTTATATTGCTCAGTTCTTGTGTCAACTCGTAATGTGAAATGGGTGCATTTAATGATAACTCAGATTTTCTGGCATGCACATTGTATTCTGTATGTTGCATCCTGCAGCCTTTGTCTTCCTCTTTCATGTCCGTGTAAATGAATGTCATGGTTGTGAGGAGACCGGTAATGGGCTGTACAGCTACTTTATTCACAAAGTCCTGTGCAAGTTTTAAAGCATCACTTATTTGCAGTCACATACAACATAACATCAAGGCTCCGAAAAAAAGAGAGCAAAGCAAAGCTGGCCTTTTATTGTGGCAGGAGCAGATTTGTGCAACATTCACTCATCAGATTGTTGCACCAGCGGAGACTGGAAGTTGGTTAGGATAGCACATACAATCCACATTTCATTAATGATAGGGCACAGAGAAAGTGGTAAAAGCCTATCGAAGATGTGAAAACTTTTGATGCGCTGTATGCGTCGCTCAACATGTATCCGCAGTGTTAATGGTTGTGTTAGTTCGGGGCGTGGGAGCCCCGCATGCGAGGAACCTCTCAACACAGTTTCTGGGTGGAGACTGGAGGTTTATTACAGCAGAGGGAGAGAGAGAGAGAGGGGGCGAGTGTACAAGAAAGCACTTCCGCTTCTGTGGGAGCGCGGATGGTCACGGCATGGTGCCAGTCAGGGGGAACGGGGGAATGCGTTAGTCGACGGGGCTGTACGGATCAGATGTCGTCGGGGAAGACGCCTGCTAGCTATTGTGGGAGCGGCCGGCCCGCGCTTGTTTCTTGGAAGCGGGCGGCGAGTATGCGCGGAGGAGGCAAGGGCTGCTGGAGCGGCCTTGCGTCGCTTGGTCGACGAACACGACATCCCTTCCTCCTTGGCTGTGGTCACCGTATCGGTCGGGTGGGCGCCGTTCACGCTGGGGTCTTAGCGTTTGCTGTTGCGTTGCGTTGGTCTCCGCAAGGTTGTGTCGCACGGTCGTCCAGACTGGCCGCGGTTCTCCATGTTCGGAGGGGGGCGCTGTAGACAGATCGAGCACAGGCGAAGTTTCCGCTGGCAGCGTGACCACGTACGGAGCCGGCACAGTGTATTGTTCACATGCTGCTGGTCCGTTCATCCGATGGTCTGGGGGCGGATCATCCGTCGGGTAGGCTGCTGCATCTGGCTTAATGTGATCCAGGTGCCGACGAACCGTTCCGTTTTTAGACTTTATTAGCCAAGATCGATGCCCGAGCCTCTTCAATACGGTTCCTTCAATCCAAGCAGGGCTTCCTGTGAAGTTTCGGATAAAGACCGGTTGTCCTACGTGCACTCCTCTCGGCGAATTAGCCACTCTGTGGTCAGAGGTCGCTTTCTCAGCAGGTCGTGGCTGAATGCGTGTGAGTGCCGTTGTGAGTTCGCGACCGAACATGAGTGCTGCTGGCGTTCTGCCCGTCGTCGCTGAAATCGTTGTGTGCTGCTTGAGGAGAAATCGAGCCAGTCTGCACGCGAATGGTCCAAACTGGTCCTTGGCCAAAGCCTGCTTCGTCTCGAAAACCATTCTTTCGGCTTGCCCATTAGTGGCTGGATGATAGGCCGCACTCGTAATGTGCGTCACCCTGTTCTTCTTTAGGAAATTTTCCATTTCCGTAAAAACAAAGCACGGGCCGTTGTCTGTTACCAGCCTTTCGGGAATGCCGAAAGTCGCAAACAGGTTTCGTAGTTCCTCGATCAAAGTCGGCGACAGTATGTTTCGCATGCAGCGCACTTCGAGCCACTTGCTGTACGCGTCGACAACAATTAGCAGCATCCTTCCTTCCACGGGGCCCGCGAAGTCAGCGTGGATTGTGTGCCATGGTGCTGTCGCGCGCTTCCAATCGGGAGGTGGTGCCTTGGGTGGCGCTCTTTGTTGCTGGCAGCAAGCCGCACACCTTTCGACCAGGTTCTCGATGTCCTGTCGACACCGGGCCACCAGAAATAGCTTCGAGCGCATGCCTTCATAGCAACTATGCCCCTGTGACCAGAGTGTGCCGCGACGAGCACGTCTTTCCTCGCTTTCGGCGGAACGACCAGTCTGATACCTCTCAGAAGGCAACATTCTTGTAGCGAAAGCTCAGGTCTAAGCTTAGTGAACGCCGTTTTGGCAACCTGTGCAGCTCTCCAATAGCGACAGCTCTCACTACGCGGGATAGTAACGGATCTTCCTGGGTCATTTCCGCGAGTCGACATGGGGACAATTCGAAGCTTGGCGTGGAAGCCAGCATGAGCACATCTCCAGGTGGGCATGGTTCATCTACCTGGGCGGGCAGTGGCAGCCTGCTGAGTGCGTCAGCATTTTGGTGCAGGCGTCCAGGCCTGTACACCAAATCGTAGTCGTACGTGGCTAGCTTTAAACACCATCGGGTCATCCTAGGTGAGAGCACCTGAGGTAACTGTTTCCTTTCTCCCATGATGCCCAGGAGCGGTTGGTGATCTGTTAATACGGTCACGTGATATACTGGTGAAAGTGGCTCACTCCATAAACCACCGCGAGACCCTCCTTGTCCAGCTGGGAGTAGTTTTTCTCCGCGCTTCCCAAGGTTCGCGACGCGAAAGCAATGGGAGCCTCTCTGCCGGACGCATCTTTCTGAGCGAGAATTGCGCCTACGCCATATGGTGACGCATCCACGGACAGAAGGAGAGGCTTTGTCTCGTCATAATGCGCAAGCACTGTTGAAGATCGGATCAACCTCTTAAGCGCATCGAACGCAGCCTGGTGCTTTTTTTCCCACGCCCAGGGCCTGTTCTTCTCGAGGAGCTTGTATAGATCTGCGGCAACCGTAGCTCTGTTCTCCAAAAACCGATCATAAAATGCTAGGAGCCCTAGGAAGGCCTGCAGAGAGGTCTTGTCAGTCGGTCTCGGCGCGTGAAAGATTGCCTGGACCTTTCCCTCGGTCGTGTGCACACCCTTAGCGTCAATCTTGTGTCCTAGAAACTCGACTGAGCTTATGCCGAAGCGGCATTTCACTTGCTTGAGGCGCAATCATTTCTCGCTTAGCCTCGACAGGACTTGGTACAGGCGTTGCGCATGCTCTGTAGTGTCTTTCCCACTGACAATAATATCGTCAAGGTAAGCACTCACCCCTGGAATTCCCGCTAGCGTTGTCTCCATCATACGCTGGAAGATGGCTGGCGCAGCAGATATTCCGAAAGGCAGCCGGTTCACCCTGAACAATCCCTTGGTGGTGCTTACGGTGAGCAATGCGGCTGTCTCGTCGTCGACCTTGAGCTGTTCATAGGCCTGGTAGAGGTCAAGCGTTGAGAAGATGGTGCCACCACGCAACTTTGCGAATACCTCTGCGGTTGTCGGTAGCGGGTACGCCGTCTTCCTGACCACTGCGTTTACCGTGCTCCTGTAGTCGCCGCAAACGTGAAATGTGCCGTCCCTTTTGCGCACCCACACTAAAGGTGTGGCCATCACGGCATGTTGCGTCGGCTCCAGGATGCCTTGCTTTTGCAGACGGTCGAGCTCTTCCTCCATTGGCTCTTGGTAGGCTAGAGGTACTGGACGTGCCTCACAGAACTTTGGCTTTGCGCCTTCTTCCAAGTCCAAATGAACCAACGGTCCCACGTAGCCATCGATGTCTTGCTTGAATACATCAGGATGGCGTGCGAGAACCTCCCGGAGCTCTTGACTTGGCTCAGCTACCTGGTTAATTCCCTGCACGCAGATGTGCAGCGCCGAAAACCAGTCACGTCCTAGCAAGTTGCAGTCAGTTCCTTTCATCACCAGCAGTGGTAGCACACATTCCTTTGATTTAAATCGCACACGAACTTGTGCCGATCCGAGGGTGCGAAGTTCCTCTCCCGACCAAGTGCGTAAGTCAAGGGGTTCTCTCGAAAGCTTCGGGGCGTTCGTTGGCCATGTTTGGTGGTAAACAGCCTCGACAATCAGAGAACATGATGCACCCGTGTCGACTTCGAAAGTTAGGTGCCTTCCCTCGACTTCAACGTCAACAATGTATTTGGGGCAGGGTTTTCGCCCACTTACTACGTGAAGCTCGCAGCATGGATCGCTGTGCGAAGTGTCGTTGCTCGTGGACTGAGCGTTCACACTGTGCGTTACTTTCCTGGTGTTGGACTTGTCTCCCTTGCTTTTCTTCTTCCGAGTGATGCAAGCATTCTCGATGTGACCCTTCTCGGAACAAAAGCGGCATTGCGCCGTCCTGAACTTGCAGGTAGCAGCCTCGTGCCGGCCGTCACATCGATAGCAACGCCGTTGCTGCGGTGCGTTCTTGCATTCCTTGGTGGGTTGAGAAGTCTTGTGCACTTCTGCGGAGCTCGTCGCTCCCTTGAGTCCTCCGTGCTGCCTTGGCGCACTTTCTGATGACAGTGCCAGGTCCAAAGCACGTTGAAACGTCAAGTCTTTCTCCGCGAACAGTCTCTGTTGGAGGTGCTCGTCGCGGATCCCGCACACGAACCTGTCGCGAAGCATGACGTCCTGGGGCATTATGGTGGGGTTCTTTACGACGGCTGTATGGCTTTCTGTCGGAGGCGTCGATGTTGCAGACGTTGTCGTTAGCACCCCAAAGTTGCAATCGGCTGTCAAACCTCTGAGGGCTGCGACGTAGCTGCTGATAGATTCCTCGGGCTGTTGGTCACGTCGCTGGAAAACGTACCGGCTGTACAGCTCAGATGGTCTGGGATCGAAGTGCTTCTGGAGAAGTGTGACCAGATCTTCATGGATGACTTCTCCAGGAGTCTTCGGTGCGACCAGCGCACAGGCAGTCTCGAAGTTGTCGGCTCCGCATAGCGTGAGGAGGAGCGCGCGCTTCTTTGCTTCGTCGGAGACATCATTTGCCACGAAGTAGAATGTTAGGCGCTGTATCCATGATGACCAATTCTTGCCGTTAAAAGGCTCGTTGCCACCGTGTAGTCTTCCAGTAGTCATCGGTGACACCTCGAACTGCGTGCGTTCTAAATCCAGCTTCTCGTCGCCAGTGTTAATGGTTGTGTTAGTTCGGGGCGTGCGAGCCCCGCATGCGAGGAACCTCTCAACACAGTTGCTGGGTAGAGACTGGAGGTTTATTACAGCAGAGGGAGAGAGAGAGAGAGGGCGAGTGTACAAGAAAGCACTCCGCTGCTGTGGGAGCGCGGATGGTCACGGCATGGTGCCAGTCAGGGGGAACGGGGGAATGCGTTAGTCGACGGGGCTGTAGGGATCAGATATCGTCGGGGAAGACGCCTGCTAGCTTTTGTGGGAGAGGCCGGCCCGCGCTTGTTTCTTGGAAGCGGGCTGCGAGTATGCGCGGAGGAGGCAAGGGCTGCTGGAGCGGCCTTGCGTCGCTTGGTCGACGAACACGACACGCAGGGATGATATCTCTTCAGTTTCTTTCACCTCCTCTTCACTGAGCTGACCTCTTCTGAGGAAACGCGGGTTATTCAAGGCCACCTTGATTTTCTCGAGCATTTCTTCAATTTTGAAGCCTTTGTCCGCCATGACAACATCACCATCATTGAAAGGAAGGGCCAAGAAACCACTCTTGCTCACACATTCTTTGTCAGAAATGGATCCTGGGAACAAATTAGAGACAAAGGTCACTGTACCGTCGGGTGAGATGCCAATCAGTCCTTTAAAGGTGTTTGCTGATTTGTATGATGAAAATGTTGCTGACTGCAGTGCCAGTGCGCTGGCTGCCTGACATTTAATTTCCGTTGCGTCCAGGATAACCCTTGTAGCAGAATACCTTCCTTGGAAGTATAGTGGCATTTCTCTTTGAATGTGCTCCTTCGACATCCACAGAGGTATCTGTGTTAGTTTCGTGAAGGAAAAACTGGCCCAGGTAATACAGATTCTTGACACTGTGGCAGTTGACACACAGAACCTGTCAGCAACGTCCTTTTCGAAAAGTCCAAGGCGCATTCGCACAAGAAAGAGGAAAAACTCAATTTCCACTTTGAGGCTTCTAAGCCTGCCTGCCTGCGATGGGTGTGCTTGTGACGAAGATTTCAGTCTGATGTTTCTCCCTGTTCCCCTGGATTGCAGAAAACTAAAATTGTTTTAAACGTTTCATATGACGGCAGACCGGTATACAATCTCATGTCATCATCACTGTGCTTGAATCGATCAATCGAAAACTCTCTTCCAACTTTCTTTTCAAGCTGCTCTGCTGTTGCTTTGGAGAGTTCCAGATCTCTGCTGGTACGAAACAGCATTTCTTAAACTGAATTTATTTCTTCTTCCTTTTCTTTTGCTTGTTGTTTTGCTCTTTGAAGTTCCACGTGAGCATGTAGGAGTTCTTCTTCGGTAACTTTCAGCTCATGCTTCACTGCTGTGAGTGATTGCCTCAGCTCTTCTGCTTCTTTTTGTGCAGTGCAGTCCCGTGTACATTGAGGCGGCTGTGACTTCAAGGAGCTGCTGTCCATTTCAGCATCCAGACATGCTGCTGGTACATGAAACTGTTCAGAACATTCATCAGAAATGTTGTCAGCTCGCATTCCACTGGCTTCTGTCGCTTCTCCATTCAGAGCAACATTCTGCACGCGACGCTCCTTCGGTGGCTTCCTTTGAGCCTTATTTCGCTTGCGTACAAAACTAAATATGCTTGGCACCGCATCATCCTTGAGGCGCCTTGTGCCGGTAGCGTAGTTTGCGTAACAGTCGCCATCAGCAAAGTGCTTTGAGCACACCTTTGTGTGCTTGTCTATGTTGAACTCCTCGCCCTCGTCTCTCCTTATTGCGACAATCCATTTTTTTTTCGAACCAGGATTTGTGGGGAACCCCAGGAAAGAGACCTGCAAAAGTACAGCCAACTTAGTAATTGGTCAAGATACACAATGTAAAAGAATAAATAAACATGCACTTTTAGAACATGGTATCTGATGTACTCTTTTTGCACATTCATCAAGGTAATGAAATGAAAAATAAACATTTTCTTCACCTCTTCAGTACATACCGTCTTTATCAAAAGTAACCAGGCTTCATGGCTTGGTTCTAGCTTGTACAGTGGAGCCCTTGTGGCTTTCCTAAATGTGTTGGAAGGTAAAAAGACCCCCACTCCTTCCCTTTAACGACCATTTCAGCTTCAGGGAAGCTGTAAGGGCTCCACTGTACAAGTTAGAAGCAAACCGTGCATCCTGGTTACTTTTGACAAAGACGGTACAGTTGAAGACAGAATAATATGGACCACGCTTCTACAGTCAAGCTCGTCTAAGCATCATCTAGCAATATTAATGCAGTGTCTAATACTTCTGCAAGTGTCACGTGTGCACTTGCACATAGAGGAAAACTTTTGTATGTTCGCAAGGCAGGAGTTGAAACCACAGAGTGGGGCCCATAATATTTTGTCTGCGAATGCGCTTCAGCCTGGCACATTGTTCCGGGGATGCACGGGAAAAGTTTGGCATCCGTCGTGGTAGCATCCGTCGCGCGGCAAGAGTTTAGGCGCACCGTTAGTTAGTACTAAACTAGTGGGATGACTTTGAGCACACTAATAATGCTGCTAAAGGCTGAGCTCTATTCACACGATATTTCGAGCGAAGGCTTTAGCGACGAACGGCGCTGTCGCGCTCTTTTGCCTGTGTCGCGCTAGGTTCTGCATTCACAGAAAATGTTGCCCGTATCCCAGAAACGCACGCCGTTTATGCTGTGTATTAGGCTTCCAGTTTTTGCGCTCCTCCCCATGATCCATCGTCGCCTCAGCAAGCGCACCGGCTTCGGTCATCGCCGTTGCCGTAGAGGAAATATTCCTTTTGCCTTGACTGTGAGGCAGAGCTGCAAAACCTAGCTTAACTAAACGAATTTGCTGTCGATAAAGGAGGGCTAACAACACTTGGGGCGTACTCGACTACGAGCAGGCGCACTGCAGGGAGAAATGCGTGTCGATCCGGGTACGGGCGATCGATCAGCAGTTCCGGTGCGCTAGCCGTCTTTTCAAAATACTCTGGTTGTAGCGCAGTTTGCTCACTTCAGATCAAGATGACAGATTACCGGAGTGCTTGCTTGCTGCTGCACTCCGCCTATGTCGCCGTCGTTTTGATGCAGGTTCGCGACGGAGAGAACGACGGCGCTCCTTGCCGCGCCGCTTTTTTTCGCGCACGCGGAACCTACTATGAATGGTCGAGACACGGATGCTAGCAACTCCAAAACAAGCGCACTTGAGCAACGTTGTGATTTTATGACACGCCGAAACAGTCGCCAGCATCGGAAACCATGCATGTCCTCGAGTGCACCGCAGGTGGCACCTTTATACTTATGCTCACTATACAGCGGAAGGGCTACACTGTAGAATGAACTTTTCGCTGGTCTTCTGATACTTATATCATTTATTTTAACGTGAAAACGAACAGGTCACGGACGAGAAGAAAGAAACATGCAGCTATTTCATGCGCTCCGCGCTCTGGATACACACCTTGTTTCCGTGCGCGTCTCTTACGCTGCGCTGGCTGCAGAAAGGCACACAGCAGCCTGCCGGCATCGCGACTGCAGCTTGGAGGAGAGAACCAATGCAAGGAATATGGCTACGAGACAAACAACAAAATTTCGCTTGTTGTGGCTTCGCGGAGGGCCGTGCTCTTCAATCCGGCCAGAGCGCAGTCCGACAGCCCAAGCAATGGCGGAGGCACCGCGGTTCGCGCGCCACATACCAGATGGCGCTGAATTTTCTAAAGGGTCTATTATGTGGACAACGTCACCGTCATAGCCACTGCCATAGAATATTGAGGAAAGGACTTCGTCAGCACTGCATCAATTGCACTCTTGAAGAAAGAAAAAGCGTTCTTGAGCAATTTTTTTACCTGATTCATGAGCCAGTTAAAAATTTTCTGCCAGAATGTGTTTATATGGATTTTGATTTTATGGGGATTTAACGTCCCGAATCAACTCAGGCTATGGGGGACGCCGTAGTGAAGGGCTCCGGAAATTTAGACCACCTGGGGTTCTTTAACGTGCACTGACATCGCACAGTACACGGGCCTCTAGAATTCAGAATCATGATGACCTTTGGTTTTAAACGTGTTTGTTCAGCGGCATTAAATTTTGCCCTTGTTTAGCCGTGTTTACGTTGGGGTCTTGAATTTCTTTTTTGACGCGGCTCCCATCTATGTTCAGGCCTTTGTTTTTACCTTTTCTTTCCCCTTTTTGAAATGGTGCCTTGATGTTACGCATCCTTGTTAAAGTTTTTATTTACTGTTTAGCTCTGTTTAGCCGTGTTTTTATTCGCATCTTCATTGAAGTTTTTATCGCAACTTTTGCTTTTTTTTGGCATCTGGATTTTTGTTTTGTTTTTATTTCATTTTTCAGATTTGTTCTTGGCAATCTGTCGGTGTTTCGTTAGCACCTTTTCAACTGAGATGTGACAATTACTCTGGTTTCTTGTTTATCACTGCTTTCCGCATTCTCGTCGACTCCAAGCAGGCCAAGTACACCTTATCCACGCTCTTTCTTTGTTGCTCTTTTATTTCCCATGCGCTCAACCCTCTCTTCTTTCTCCCCTTACCTCTTCCCATTGCACATACATTCCGCTCCGTTTCGCAACAAAAAAAAAAGAAAAATAAAGTTGGCAGAGAGCGAACCATTCTGAGTGCCTCCCAATGCCCCAGTGTTCAGGCTGGTCACAAAAAATCAGAAGAACCCTTGATTATGACTGCTACGAGAATCATTGACCAGGCAAAAAACAAGTGACACGATGAATAGTGCCGACAGAAGCATGGCGGCGATCTGCCGTCATTAAAGCTGGGCAGTCCCCAACCAGTGTATAGACCACAAGACTAAATATTTCTGGAAAACGTTTTTCCAAACTCAGACCATACAGCACGCATCAAAACAGCTCATCCGCTTGCATTCTGGTGCATAAGGATTGCACGGCTGTGACAATTGAGCTGGAGTTAGTCACTGAGGTGGAGCATATATTTATTCAGCTTCTACCCAACGTACAGAGGGCAAAACGCATGCCTAGAACAACCAAACTGTGCGTTCCGGAGCTCCCAAAGCCGCTGCGACCAAGAAAGCAAAAAATGACGATGAAATTCTATGAGTTTAACAGCACATGTTTACATCCAGACCATTTTTAACCAAATCTTATGGCTAGTTATCGCGTGTTACGCCCGAAACACGCTCAGAGCGTGTTCTAGACATGCGTTTTGCCCTCTGTACGAACTAGCAAAAGTGCGTATGTGTTGAACATATATAGTCGATCGAAGAACAGGGGTGCGTCTTTCGATGAGATTTTCCAAAAGGCCGCGCAATTGGCAAAAAGTGCACCTCTCATCATTGTGGGGGATTTTAACGCGTATAGCTTCTTGTGGGGATATAGTAAGGAGGATATTAAGGTTGGTTGGTTGGTTTATGGGGTTTAACGTCCCAAAGGCTATGAGAGACGCCGTTGTGGAGGGCTCCGGAAATTTCGACCACCTGGGGTTCTTTAACGTGCACTGACATCGCACAGTACACGGGCCTCGAATTTCTCCTCCAAAGAAATTCAACCGCCGCGGCCGGGATCGAACCCGCGTCTTTCGGGCCAGCAGCCGAGCACCATAGCCACTGAGCCACCGCGGTGGCCTATTAAGGGCAGGAGGCTCGCTCCGGCCATATCGGACCTAGTACTGACGATTCTTACTGACCCGCAGCATCCCACGAGGATTGGCAACAGTGTCTCGAGAGATACATGTCCAGATCTCTCGTTGATTAAAGGAGCGAAAAACTATGGTTGGCACAACACGCAGGAAACCTTAGGGAGTGACCACTGCATTCTCAAGATCTGCCTCGAGTATAATAAGCATCGCAAACCGAGAGGGAATGTGCGGCTCACGGACTGGACGTTGTTCCGACAGGCGGAAGACTCTGCGCTCAACGCGCACATTGAAAAGCACGAGGAGTGGGCTGAGTCGCTGCTGGCAGTCAGGGACCGCTTCACACGTACGCTTCAGACATCAGAAGAATCCCGGCCATTGACAAACACCTACTACATCTATGGGAGGCCAGAAGTCTCACACGGCGGTGGAAAAGGCAAAAACATAACCGCAAGCTCAAGATCGCGAAATTAAGCTTGCAAGCAGAAGAGTATGCATGATTCCTGGCCAAAAACAACTGGTTGGCGAAATGCGACTCCATGAAAGGCAACCTTAGCACCAAGGTGGCGTGGAGTTTTCTCAGATGTTTGATAGAGCCCTCCAAGTCTCGCGGGGATCAGCAACGTAACCTTAAGAGAGCCCTACACGGCTTCCCGGCAATTCGTCAAGAACCTTTCGCGCATCGCTCAACCTTTGACCCAACTTACCAAGGCTGACGTGCCTTTTAAATGAGAAAGGCCGCAAGAGGAAGCTTTCAAAGAGCTGAAGCGCCGCTTACAGTCCCCTCCTGTGCTCGGACACTTTGATGAAAACGCCGAAACCGAAATTCATACAGATGCAAGCAGTGTAGGCTTAGGTGCGGTCCTCGTTCAGAAAGATGGTAAACAGGAGAAAGTTATCGCGTACGTAAGTCGTTCACTGTCGAAAGCCGAAGCCAACTATTCGACGACCGAGAAAGAATGTCTCGCCATTATTTGGGCCACGTTCAGATTTCGACCCTACCTGTACGGACGACCATTCAAGGTTGTGAGCGACCACCATGCTCTGTGCTGGCTTGCCAATTTGAAGGATCCCTCTGGCCGCTTTGCTCGTTGGAGCTTGCGTCTTCAAGAATTTGACATAACTGTAGTCTACAAATCTGGCCGCTAGCATTCCGACGCGGACTGCTTGTCCCGAGCCCCCGTCGACGCAGCACCGGAAGAGGAAGACGACGACGCTTTCTTAGGACCGGTAAGCGCCAGAAGTTTCGCGCAGAAGCAGCGCTCGGATCCTGAGTTGCAAAGCCTATAGTTGCTTATCTGAAAGGAAAGACCGCATCGCCTCCCCGAGGGTTCAAGCGCCAACTGTCGTCCTTCGTCGTTCACAGTAATGTCCTCCTGAAAAAGAACTTCGCGCCCAACAGGACAGTGCATCTTCTTGTCGTGCCCAAAGATCTCAAGCAAGAAATTATGCAGGCATGCCATGATGAGCCGACTGCAGGGCATCTCGGTATTGCTCGCACGTTGCACCGCATCCAGGACAAGTACTATTGGCCGCGGTTAGCTGCCGATGTTTCCCATTACGTGAAAACGTGCCGTGAGTGTCAGCGACGCAAAACGCCTCCGACTAGACCAGCCGGACTCCTGAACCCCATACCGCCTCCAACTAAGCCATTTCAGCAAATTGGGATGGACCTCCTCGGCCCTTTTCCGACTTCATCATCGGGTAACAAATGGATCATCGTGGCCACCGACTACATGACCCGATACGCCGAAGCAAAAGCGTTGCCTAATGGTAGCGCAAAAGAAGTCGCTAAATTTTTTGTCGAACAAATTCTCCTGCGACACGGCGCCCCCGAAGTGCTCATCACAGACAGAGGAACGGCGTTTACAGCGGAGCTGACGCAAGCCATTCTCAACTACAGTCAGACAAGCCATCGGAGGACAACTGCCTATCATCCACAAACCAACGGACTCACAGAGCGTCTGAACAAGACCATCGCAGACATGCTCTCCATGTACATCGACGCCGAGCACAAAACGTGAGACTCCATTCTGCCCTACGCGATTTTCGCCTATAATACTGCCGTCCAGGAGACAACCACGTTTACCCCATTCCAGCTGGTATACGGCAGGAAGCCCACGACAACACTCGACGCAATGCTCCCGCACGTTTCCGACGAAGACAACCTCGACGTCGCCGCCTACCTTCATCGCGCCGAGGAAGCCCGAAGACTTGCGCGGCTTCGAATTCAAGACCAGCAGCACACCGACGCCTGACGCTACAATCTGCGCCGACGAGACACGCATTACAAGCCAGGTGATCGTGTTTGGATATGGACGCCAGTTCGCCGCCGTGGATTGAGTGAAAGTTGCTGCGACGCTACTTTGGCCCGTACAGGGTTCTCCGTCGCACCTCGACTATGAAGTCATCCCCGACGGCACGACAGCATCTCAGCGACGCCGCACACGCCCGGAAGTCGTGCATGTCGTACGCCTGAAGCCATATTATGAACGCTAAAGGACTCAAAGTTTGCATTCTCCGTGTTTTTTTTGTTTTTTTTTTAAAGCATCGAGACGATGCTTCTTTGGGAGGGGGGGTAATACCACGTATCATTGTAGCGTCCGTTCGTTCGTGCAAGGCCGCACAAAAGGGGTGTTATCATTTTTGTTCGGGACGCGAGAAGCGACCGGACTAATCTCGATTAGCTGCATCTACTTGTTTCTAGATTACTCTAGATGATCTCGACTTGTTATCTCGAAGTTTCCTTGCCGGCTTTAAATTGAACGACGCCGCGAGCAGCGGGCATTCGTAGTTCGACGACCGACGAACACACTTGTTGCTTACGCCGCCTCCGAGTGATTCAGTTCTTTTGCGGGCGCAAGTCAGCCCAAATAAAGAGCTTCGTTTGCAAGCCTTGTTGCTGTATTCCTGACCGCTGGACTGCCGTCACTACAACGTGACACTACAACATGTCTAACTTTAACGCCACTAAGAGCGGGGCGAAGGTCTTCGCCTATGTCAGAGACTTCCTCTCTGCGCGTCAGGCACTCCTCCGGATCGATGACGAGGACTACAGCCCGTACTCTATGGGTACACGAGGTACATCACAGGAGGCGGTGTTACCACCGCTCCTTTTAAACATCGTCATTGTGCACCTGCCCGGCCGACTGGCTCAGGTGGAGGGCATAAAACACGCGCTCTACGCAGACGATATTACAATCTGGACCACCGAGGGGAGCCTTGGGGAAATGGAGGACCGCCTTCAGCAGGCCGCTTCCATAGTCGATGCATATGCTGCCGACTGAGGTCTACAATGTGCTCTCGCCAAATCAGGGCTTCTAGATGTCAGGACAAGCCGCAAGGACAACACGTCTCTACACATATCTCTGTCGGGCGGCCCCATCAGAGAAGTGGCAGAGCTCCGGATCCTGGGTCTGTTCATAAATAACAGGCTTAGGCCGGACTCCACTATAGCGAAAATCAAGCGCATAGGTGAACAGGTAGGGCGCATGATCCACGCGCTACCGCTCGCCCATACCTTCGTGACCAGCCGGATCCTCTACGCCGTGCCGTACCTACGCACCACCAAACAACAACACGAGCGCATTGACGCCATCATCAAGAAGACAACAAAGCGAGCTCTGGACCTCCCGGTGGCTACCTCCAACGCCAAACTGAAGGCGTCGGGAGTGGCAAACTCCTATCAGGAGTTGCGCGAGGCCCACCTCGTGAACCAATATACGTGGCTATCGCAGACGGTTCTTGGGCGCCGCCTGCTACACCGCTGACACATCCAACACGCATGCATACCAGAGGGGATGGAGAACGTCCCGGTGCTGTGGCGCCACATGCTCTACCTCCGCAGGCTACCCGCCGACCTTATCTTCCGCAGCAGAGTCGATACTAGCAGAATGCAGAATGTCACGAGCAAACTAGACAGTAAGGACATCACGTGTATTCTCTACGTTCACCAAGTATCGCACAATTTGAAAAAGACTGTGAACAAAGCCGGCTTAGAGCTCCTTTTCTCTGCCAGGAACAAGTTGGGAGGCCTGTGCAAGAGAGCGAACCAGGAAAGTGGAAAGAAAGCGTGTCAGACGAAACACCGAAATAAGTTTGTCAGCTGTTAATGTGGTGTAATTATTATTATTGTTATTATTATTTACAATACTGCCAGTCCCATCAGGGACCATAGCAGGTGGGCGAACAAAAATGACAAACATGATAAAAATTTGAGCAGTGCACTCTGGAACTCAAAAAATAGTGAATACAAATCAAACACAGGTGAACAGAAAGGAACAAGCAAAAATAAAAGAAAAGGTAAACATTAGCAAGGAAAAAGAAAAATACATGTCTAGGAGTCGGATGGAGCATTGCCATAAGGAATTCAATTAGAGCACATGGGAACACACAGCAGCGGAAAAAATAAGAGAGACTTTCTTCACGATTAATTAACAATCTAATGAAGCGATGAAAGGCGGTTGAGTGTATCAGTGAAACTGCTTTATTCGTTAATTGATAAGGATTCTATCCGTGACGTGAACTGAGATAATGTGGTTGAAGTTATGATTGAGGGATCAAGGCGATTCCATTCTCTGATCACGAGGGGAAAGTACGAATTCATGAACGTGTCGTTATGGCATGAGTATTCTGTTATCGCGCGTGCGTGTTTATGCCTCGACGGGCGTGATTGCGAGAAAGATATGTATTTTGATACGTCTATCTTGTAGTAGTTGTGCATCAGGTGAAATAAAAATTTTAGTCGTGCTTGTTGCGCTCTTGATGATAGCGTCGCTAAACACGAAATAGCCGCGAGGTTAGTTGGTGAATCTGTGCGCTTATATTTGTTGTGCATAAACCGCAATGCTTTACGCTGTGTTAGCGTATTCTACTGTGTTAGCGTATTCTAAAACTGGTCGAACGAAAGTAGTATATGCGAGAAGCTTTGTCGATGTGGGTGCAAGGCGCAGACATCTTCGAAGAAAAAATAGTTTGCTTAATGCTTTCGAGGTTATACTAGCAATGTGCGTATCCCATCTGTGGTCAGAAGTTAGTGTGATACCTAAGTACTTATGCTGGTGAACTTTCGTCAGTATTCTGCCATTAACAATGTACGGAAAATCATAAGGCTGCCTTTTTCTTGTTACCGTCATGCAAACAGATTTAGTTGTGTTTACCGTCATTTGCCATGTTTTGCACCATTCGGTTATTTTGTTCAATGAATCGCTGATTGAAATGTGGTCTTCGTAGCTGTTAATTGTTTTATAGATAATGCAGTCATCGGCGAAGAGTTTGACGTTAGAATCGATATTGTTGGTTATGACGTTGATGAAAATTAAAAATAACAGTGGCCCCAACACGGATCCTTGAGGTACACCTGATATGACGGGTACTGTCGCAGATTCCATGTTCTGAAACAGTATGAATTGTGTCCGGTTTGATAACTAATCTGAAATCCAATCTAAAATTTCCCCATCCCCGATGGCACCCCGTAACTTTGCTATTAATTTGTTATGACAGACGCGATCGAATGCTTTAGAAAAGTCCAATAATATAATGTCAGTCTGGCTACAGTTATTGATGGCGAATGCAAGGTCATGCACAACCTCTGTAAGCTGTGTGACGGTTGATAGCCCATGCCGGAATCCATGTTGGTTTGATGATAACAGATTGTGAGTATCAAGGAAGTTTGTTAGGTGTTTAAGGATGATATGCTCGAGCATCTTGCAAGCCGGGCTGGTGAGAGATATTGGTCTATAATTCGATGGTAATGTGGTGTCTCCTGTTTTGTGTATTGGTATAATCTTTGCCTTCTTCCAGTCGTCGGGTAAAGTTGATGACGAGAGAGATTTACGAAATATCAGACACAAGTATCGGCTGCACCATTCTGCGCATCGTTTCAAGAAATCGTTTGGGATATTGTCTGGTCCGGGTGATTTTTTAGGGTCAAGCGTGAGTAATAGATTAAAAATGCCCGCATCTGATATGATTAAAGGGTCAATGCGTGATGTTTGATTGCCGTAAAAGTCCGGGAGATTACCGTCATCTTTTGTGAAACTTGAGTGAAAAAACGTGTTGTACGCATTAGCATTGTTAGCTCTATCCTCAGGATGCAAACCGGATAACGGGTTTTTAGTTGGGCGGAAATGGTTCCAAAATCTATGCGGGTTGTTTGTCAGAAAGCTAGGCAGCGTTACATTAAAATAGTGTTTCTTGGCCTGTTTGCCTATCTCTCTGAACTTTGCGATTGCGCACGCTAGTTGTGTAGTTTTAGAAGGACATGAACCATGATTTTTGATAGAAATACGCAACCTTTTCACATGACGTTTGGCGTGGATGACATCCCTTGTTACCCATGGACTGTTTCTTTGTGGACGCTTGGTTTTTAGTGGAACATGATTAGTTATGCAGTGTGAAACCATAGTCTTAAAATGAAGCCAAACCCTGTTAATATTGATTGAGGGGTCGGAGACCAAGTCAAGTCAAGTCAAGTCAAGTCAGTTTTATTTACATCATTATGATGTGGGCAGGCTCAGGCAAAAAGCGAACGATTTTCGCTTGAGGGCGCCCGAGCCCCCCTACATGGCGTACAGCAAGGGCAAAAAATTTAAAAAGAAGTACAAAATCCACACACGCTACCTAACAGAATATAATACAGGAATTTCAAAACAATCGATATAAACTCTTGGTACATGCTCATTAATACGCAATACATTGGCGTTAACATAGATGCAAAAGTCATTCGTGTCACACTTTTCACACAAAGGGAATACAGCGGCTTACAAAAAATGATTTCTTAGAGTTTGTGTACTAGATGTTTCAAGAGAAAAACGTTCAAAGATGAATTTGTTTAGTAACCTTGGAACTGCATGACGCATCATCTGTCGACCGTGTTCTGTACGGCAAAAGGGAATGGTCCAACGTTCATGTTTTCGAAACGAGTATGGCGTTGAGTTTGTTTCGAGGGATGACAATGCTGTCAAGAAGTTGTCACAGTGAGAAATGGATTTTTTATATCTTATGGCTAAGGAAAATTCGTATAGCTTATGAACGGGTATGATTTTGAATCTCTTAAACAGTTCTTCGGTATGTGCGAGGTAGTCAATATTTGCTATATGACGTACTGCTTTCTTTTGCAGCATGTACATCTTGTGCAGGTTAGTTTGAGTAGTAGAGCCCCAGACAAGGAAACAGTAGTTAACATACGACATGAATAATGTGTTGTATATTATTAACTTAATCGATACGGGTAGATAGGAGCGAAATTTCGCGAGCATTCCGACGCACTTTGATAAATTGGTTAAAGTGAAGCTAATGTGAGGGTCCCAGCTCATGTTCTTGTTAAAGAAAATTCCTAGTGTTTTTACTGTTTCTACCACCTCTATAATAGAGTTGTCTATTTTTAGCCTAAGATCTGATGTAACGACACTCTGCCGGTAATGAAAAAGTACCGCTTTTGTTTTTTTACTATTTATTATCAAGGAATTTGCTGCGCTCCATGATTTCAACTTTTCTAACACACTGTTTGTGTTTGAAATGAGCAATGGAATGTTATTGCCCCTAAATAAGAGACTGGTATCGTCTGCATACAGAAGATATTTTGGAAGGTTACTGATATTTGTTATGTTGTTTATGTATACAATAAACAGTAGCGGTCCTAAAATACTTCCCTGTGGAACTCCAGTGGTTATAGGTTGAAGAGTTGAAACATGCTGATCTATTGTTACACATTGATGTCGATGCTGTAGGTAGGACTTTAGTAGACAAGATGCAGTGCCACGGATTCCATATTTTTCTAGCTTCTTGAGTAGTATTTGATGGTTTAGGCGATCAAAAGCCTTCGAGAAATCCACAAAAACACCTATGCACATCTCCCTATTTTCAAGTGCCTCGAGGATTATCTCTTTTTGCATTAGTAAGGCTGTTTCAGTGGACCTGTTTGGGCGGAAACCGTGCTGTGACGGATTAATGAGGTTAAGTTTATTGCAGAAGTTCATGAGTCTTTTATGAATTACTCTTTCTAGGCCCTTAGAAAAAATCGGCAGAATAGAAATCGGTCGATAGTTGGACATATCGTTTTTATCGCCACTCTTGAAAAGTACAATTACTCTGGAGATCTGCATTAATTTGGGAAAGCAACCTGTTGATAACGCCAGATTATATATATAAGTCAGTAGGGGGGCGATTACGTTCAGCACATATTTAACTGGAATAATTTGTATGCCATCAATATCGCGTGATTTGCTATTTTTCAACGAGTTGAATATATTGCATACCTCGCGTTCATCTGTCGGATCAAAATAAATGCTGCGGCTATTCCTAGGAATTGTGCTGCTCAGAGATTGAGGGTTTTGAGAACTGCTGACAACATCTTTAAAAAATTTGTTAAATTCTTCGGCAAGTTCTGTACCATGTATGCGGCGGCCCTGAAAAACGAGAACCATTTCACTGAATGCTTCAAATTCATGTGCGAGGTAGGTTAATATGCTGGCATCATCAGCCTTATCGAAGTTCAGTGTCGTCTTGACATCAGATCGTTTTTTTATGGTTAGCAGGCCCCACTGTGTTGCAGGTCTCACTGTGTTGCAGCCGTTTTTACATCAGACAGACCGGACGTTGCGTCCATGACCGACTACGCGAACACGCGAAAGATACTGAAAACCAGTCGCGTCGAAATAACATTTGTCATTCACTCTGCAGATTGAAAAGACTGAGGCATTTCTGAACCGAACCACTATCATCGCCAAGTATAGAGATCATACCTCGCGCCTGATATCAGGGGATTTTCACATTCACGAATTTGGTAACTATGCGTAAGCCAACCATCGCTGGCTCTATACCCACAGGAGCTCGCCTTTCTTAAGAAGTGATGAGTTGATAGCTGCCGAATGTATGCCATGGCATTTTCGTCCCGCATTTTCTTCCATTTTGTGCTTTGGCTTGCCTTGAAGCTTTATATTGCCCCCCCCCCCCTCTGTTGTTCCCAATAAACCGTTTGTTTCTTAGTTCAGCGGATGTGTCTGTCCATTTTTCTTCCGTCCCGTCAGTGACCACTGTTTTGTCGTACCATTCAACTGTTTCCATACACGAGAAAACAGTATCACACAGTAGACAGAAACTTTGTTATAAAGCAAAAGTCTTAAGTTAAACAGAAGTACAACATCGCAGTAGCTATGAAGCTAGCCTGTCATGCCAGCTAATACGGTTGATCTGGAGTAATACTGTAAGTCCCGTAGCATATGCTACGAGAATATAATCCCGAATGTTTTGAAAATGCTTACAATACATATGGGTCTTTCATTCAGAAAGAGCGAGTGGCCTTGTTCTAAAAGCTTGCCTTCTTTTGTCTTGTCTTCTGTCTTTTGTGCGCTTTTTTTCCCAACATGACAGAATGCGGGATTCCAACAGATTGTTTTATCGTCAGTAACGGAGTGCCCGTTTTAAAAACTAAAAGGCAAAACAAAAGTAATGCTTCTCAGGAGGTTTGCAGGAATGTGAAACTTGTGTCTCCCGTGCGTCCACCTTTCTGCGCAAAATTTTAACAAAAGTTGCAAATAAGTTCAAGTTTTCCGTGGTTTTTTTCCGCCCGTCGCCAGCTGCGTTCCTTGTGTCATTGGATTATTACAGAAAAAAAAACTAAAAGAGCAAACCTATGGAAGCAAGCATGCCCAATTGGAAGTCGGGTGCAAGGAAAGCATGGTTTACTAGATTCCGCTCATATGCGGGAATCTTTACTGTGACAACACTGACGAACGGAAATCAGAAAGGGCACGACGGATCATTTGAGAACGCTAGACAGTTTACAGTCTCCCGCTTCACCGCAAAAAGTGTGTTTGCCTGGCTCAGGGGAAACTTCTGTTCACGACAGAAGTCAAGGCAGTGAAGCCGAAGAGTTTAATGAAGCCTTCATCATCAAAAGAAAGGGATCAGATTGTGTCATTGACCCCTCTAAATCGCTGTAGGAGTGAACTGCCTTTTTTAGGAGGCTTCTGCTGAATTTTCATCATGAATTTCAATCCAGGAACCGCACACGCCTGATTAGCTGAAAGTAACTTCTTTTAGAGCGCAGCTCTTTGGCGTCCGTTCCTGGGTTTCGCGTCGTCGTCGGCCTCGTAACCAGCTCCGCCCCCAATGTCACGCTTTTCAATTGGTCGAAATGCTCGTGACGTCACAGTGCGCGAATTTCAAATGGGGCCAATTGTACTTTGGCTAGTAACCATGCAACCAATCAAAGGGATCGTATAGTGATGCTGCAACTAAGTTGGACTGAGTTTAGTTAATTGCTTAATTAATCAGTTAGCCTAATTAATATAGAGGAGAATGAAGAGGTCAGAAGAAAAGAAAAGGAAGACGCGCGCCGCAGCGACAACAGCGTCCGCGGAAGGAGACGCTGCTGAAAAAAAAACAGATAAGTACGAAGGCGCGTTCCCTCCACCACCACGCACTTCCCCACTCAGTAAGACGTTGCTCGTTTCATATAGACCATTTCATCTAGGGCGCCGCCATCTTGGGGAGGTGGCGCCGTCTATGTTCTGTTCTTGTCCCTAGCGCCATGCTGGTATGCGCGCACGCATTTGTGCTACGCTCACGGTGCCGGACGGCGGTGCCGCAAATTGACCTGTCGGAGCTTCTCATTTATTTTGTCTGTTACAAAAGCGTCTGGGTGACGAAAAAAGCTTTTCGAGCAAGACAAACATCGTTTTGCTGAGGGATGGCCGGAACTTCGTCGGATTATGGGGCCGGAAACACTTCCACCGTCGTTCCGATGATTGACCTAGGTAAGCGAAATTTGTTTACGAGTTGTTTGTTTACTCTAGTGCATAGCAACGGTCGCACCGCTGGCTACGACGGCGGTCGAAGAAGCGACACAGGCAGCCGCCAAGCTTCTTGTATGCTATCTGATTGAGTTCGATAGACTACGATTACCGCCAGCATAACAAAGTCACTTCATGAATGTTTACGTTAGCCGCACTTCACTTTGCTTAAGTGCGCCTGGTGTGCAGATGCGAACTTTATTGTTCGACCACTCACGGTGACAAATTCCTTTCGTGATAGATAACCCGAATACAGTTCACAATTTCAGGCAGGTACTACAGTGCACTTCTCAGCGAGATACGCGTCGTGTCAGATTCAGGCGCTTGATACCTGGTGTTATCGCTGTGTTTCAGCGGATTATCACTTTGAGATAAATTCTCACCTACGAGCAGGTCTAGGCGGTAGGTGCGAGAATGTTTACTAAGCCAGAGCGCGCAGGCACCGAACAAAAGCACTGTCTACGCTAGTTGACATCGCGTATGTCATCGTCGCTTGCTTGGGGCACCGAGCGAGCGCGAGCAATGGTCGTTCTCGCTGCCTCGCCACTTTTTTTCTTGTACGTGTCCACTCTTCACTCGACGAAAGAAATGTGTTGCGGCCTCAAATAACTGTCAGGCTAAACAACGAAAGTTACTTTAGAGGTTGCATGGGTATTTGCTACGCGGCAGACGAAATTCGCCACGCCACCCGCACCTCGATTGTGCTTTGACGAGCAAGCGCGTTTACGGTCGTAATTAAGCACGCTACGCGTCTTCACACAAGTTTTGCAGGCTTTGGTATCTTGACAACAGGTGCAATGAGCACACTGTTTTGCTTCTGCCAAGGCCCGGTAGTTCGCGGTAACAACATTGCTTACTTGGCAGTGCTGTAATACCGCATATTATTTGCTGTCATATTTAGCATGCAACAAAAATTTTCGAGAGGTATTTTTTTCTGCTTATCTGAACTATCAACTTCCATTGCTCTGATTTTGTGATCTCCATATTTGTCTGCAGGTGGCAAGATGTACAGTCATCCAAGCGTTGTCACAGACTGGAGTGACGACATAAAGAAGTGGCCACAAGTCCAGATGCCACACATTATATTTTACTTTCTTGAAAATAAAGCATGTGACCTCAAGGAGGTGAAATCATTCAGGAGCATGGAATCCTACTCATATTTGCAGAGTGGATGGGTAGGGACAGTGCTCGTACATACAATAGATACTGAAATGGCATTGCTGAAATGCCAAGTACAGGCATCACAGTGTGTCAAAGTGCTTCACGAAGCATGGGTGTGCTGCGGCAAAAGCGGCGAGATCATAAATAGTGGCTGCTCTTGTATGGCAGGGAAGGGAAAAGTGTGCAGCCATGTGGGTGCGCTACTGTGGAAAATTGACCTGGCCGTATCTTCAGGCCTCACCGGGGAAGCATGCACAGATAAAGCAGCTGCTTGGAATCGAGGCACGAAAAGAAACTTGGTGCCAGCAGCCCTGGAGGATATTAACTTCAAGTTGCAGAAGCGGACAATTGACCAGGAGAGGAAGAAAAATCAGCCACTATGTATCCCCCGCATCTTTGTCAGCGATAAAGATCTGGCAGAGTTTTACGAAAACTGCCCTTTTAAGGATCTTCTTAGCATTCCCGGTAAGTCATTTCCTAGATATGTTTCTGCAACATTATTTTAATCCATGCATTTATGTTAGCTATTCTGCAGAAGTTCTGTGAAGATTTTTCCATTCTGTTTCCCTATACTTTTACAATACTATGCGCCCTGTTAAGTGGATGTCATCAGCATATTTTAAATGTCACTAAAACAACTCCTAACAAGAATTAAAAGCCGCATATTGTAGCCAGCCAATATAACAAGCAAGAGTTTTTCAGATTGTCAATCACTAAGGCACTCCACCTGCATGGCAACAGATTTGATGTACGGTGCATGAAAGTTAATTTCATATGTTTTGACTTCAGGGACTCTCCTTCATGCAACAATGACAGCTGCTGTGCGACAACCACCTTCAAGACCGGCTCAACCACCAATTGCTGAGCATGCCTCTCATGAGGAGAGTGAGAAATTGCC
Source organism: Amblyomma mixtum (assembly GCF_055824585.1). Taxonomy (NCBI): domain Eukaryota; kingdom Metazoa; phylum Arthropoda; class Arachnida; order Ixodida; family Ixodidae; genus Amblyomma; species Amblyomma mixtum. Next base: position 107,503,393 of record NC_143012.1, on the reverse strand, counting down.
AGAAGCATGTGAATTATGCAACAGATTTTACCTTAAGTACATAGCAATTTCCACAGAAGCAATGCAGTTGTTGAAGGCAGCCACAAAAAATCAAAATGGCCACTTATGGCACACCTCACGACGAGTGCGGTTAACAGCTTCGAACATCAAAAGAGTGCCCAAGAGGCAGACGACACCAACAGAAAAAGCCCTGTTGTCGCTTACTGCTCCCACGTTTCATGGAAGTGCTGCAACACAACACGGCTTGCGATATGAAGCCGTGGCTCGACAACAATTCGAAGCCACCTTTGATTTGTCAGTTTCATTAGAAGGCATTCATGTATGTAAGGATGAGCCATGGCTCTCAGCAACACCTGATGGCATCATAGCGTCCAATGATGCAATCCTCGAGATCAAATGCCCAGTAGTCGAGGATTGTAGAGACTTAATCAGCTCTGGGAAGTATGATGTGAGTCTAGATAATGGAACCTATGTTCTAAATGAAAATGGACCCAACGGCTATTATGGCCAAGTACAGTTCACAATGCTGTGTGCCAGGAAGAGTCTATGTTTCTTCTATGTATGGTCCTTAAAATGGGCCATAGTTGCAGAGGTTCCTTTTGACGCGACATATGTGGAGCACACGATGCAAAGGCTACGAAAATTTTATTTCAGTAGCATGCTGCCCCGTCTTCAAATTATGGAAGCAGAAGGCAAACTTGACCTTTCAGAATACAAACAGATCTTAAATCTCTGATGTCATTGCAGTCCATGGTACAGAGAGGGTATGATAGATGATCCTTGGCGACCACAAAATGAACAAGGGAGGGGAAAACTTCAGGTTGCTTGAGCGAAGGCCCTATTTAATCTCTGCCAATGATGAACGCTTTGCACAGACGAAGACAAGTCCCCTTGTCAAAACGTTGTCTCAAGCGACCTGAGGTTTTCCCCTCCCTTGTTCATTTTGTGATGTCATTGCAGTCAGTCTTGTGGTTCATTCACTTACAGCATTCTGTAACAAAATGAAAAAAAACTTCAATGTCAGTTTGCATGAAAATGTTTATTGCCTTTCACAGCACTCCTGATCAGCCCTCGGTTAAACTTGCTGAATCGACTTTTTTGCTTCCAGAGGATTGTTCAGCTATTAATGGCATTTTAAAATTGCAGAGGCCTGCACATACAAAGACCATTGCATCAATAGTTTTTTTGCATTTGATGCTGAGAGCCGATTTGAATATGCGATAAGTTTTTATGCGATTTATCGCCCTCTCGACGTGTATCCGCACTGATGCAATGCGCCGTGTCTGTGTGACCTCCTGCTCCGACAGTTGATGTTTGCCTGCAAGCAAAAAATTTCAGCATGATGCATGTATTCTCTTGAACCTCAACATTAAAAAGAAAGCTGCTTGTTACAGATAAATGTAGCAAACCACAATGTGCCAGCCAAAAATGAAAAAGGAATGCCGTTTTAAAAACACTCGTTAGCAGCGCTACTGGAGCAATGATTTATGAAGCTTTGTGCCAAACAACTGCTAACCACAACAGCACTGTGCCCACTGAACAACTGTTGAAAAAGAAGCAAACAGCCTTTAAAACCTGGTGATGCATTTCTAGAAGGAAGCTTTCCTTTTTTATCATTAGATAAGTTCTGCAAGATTGTGCCTCGTTACCTCTAGTAAATGCTGGGGTATTCAGCTTGACTCCCTGGGCCTCCAGGTACGGGTCCAAGGTAAAACCTCTATCGGCCATTATCACATCGCCTCGAACAAGGTACTCCTGGACACCGGACTCCCTAACAATGTGCTTGTCAGAGGCACGTCCCCCAAAAGTACGGGACACAAACATTATGTACCCACAAGGGGCGATAACAATCAAGAACTTCACTGTGTTGTGCCCTTTGTAGGAACTGTATGTTTGAGCTCTTGCTCGTTGTTTTTTTGGCCTTTCCAGAGCAACCTCCGTGCAGTCAAAAATGCAACGAGTGTTTTCATAGCCATTCTCTATGAATGAATATGGCATGCTGCTTTCAATTCTAGCTTTCGGCAGCCAAATCACATAATATTTCATAATTTCTTTCAGGCACTGTAGAGTGCTATTAAAGATTTTGCAGACAGACGAAACAGATATTCTAAACCTGAAGGAAAGGTCTCTGTACAGCAGGCCAAGCCTGAAGCGCATAAGAGTCAAAAGGAGCTGGTCCTCCAATGCTAGCCGTGACTGTGGCATTGGAATTTTTTCCAGACAAGTCAATAACGTCCTGAAGACATGGTTAGACACCCCAGTGTAAAAAGCTATGTCTTGACAAGTGATCTGTGATGCCATCAGCACTTGCTGCCGTAAAGTGTAGGTGTGGTCAGCCAGAGAGGGGTCTTCCCACTGCACACTGTGGTCTCATGTGCAGACCTGGAAATGCAAATATTTAGACACACTGTATTAGTAAGCCATACCTTTTGAAAGTGAAATAGAGAGTGGTCACTTAGTTTTGAGGTCATGCAAGGAAAACTTGTATTTAGTGTACAGTAAATGCTTGAATAAAAAACACTTACAGTTTCTGTCTGTGTTCCTCTGCTGCTTGTGTTTGTTGTGGCTGCAGAACTGAGCGCCTGCAAAACATGCTGTATTTCAAAAATGCAACTCTGTCCTGCACCGTTTAACATGTAAGAACAAAAAAAAAGTAAAGCCTACTGACATGGTGACTGTGACCTTCCAGTGTCTGGGTCGGGCAAGCTGCAGGCATGCATTCTTCGAGGCACAGTGATGACTGAACAAATTTGGAAGTTTTACTACTGCAAGCCTAAAATAGACTGAGTACAAAGTTACATTGCTATCTGTTGCCTCTCCTTTCTGTCTTGGAGAAGGAACCATCTGTTTATCTGCATGCTGCTCACACAAGTGCATGGCCGGAATAAATAAACTGTAAAACTGATTCACTGAGCATGCAGAGTGTACTGAAGTTTAGCAGCTTACAGCATTAAGGTCAGACTTCAGCACGACAAGCATGCTGGGACTTCCAACATCTGTATCCTGCAAAGGAAATTTAAACAGCACCTGTGTCACACCATGGCATAACAAGAGTTAGAACACACTGCAAACAGTAAGTAAGAAACTATTTGCAGGAAGCAATACAGATAATCCCTATGGGTGGCCTACGGCTAAAGGTTCGGAAGCCTGACGAGGCCTTAGCCCCCACACACTTTTGCAGCAGCATAATCACATTTTCTTTAGTTCAAACGCTTACGTGGTTACAAAAGTTATGAAAGTGAGTAAAAGAGATGACAGCAATGACTTAATGAGGCCTAAGCAATCAGTGATAGCTGTAAAAGTATTCTTTCATAAATTTGTAGCAGAGGAAAACAATGCTTACACTGCAGGAAGCACACAGAAAAACCATACTCCTACTGCTTTTAATTCATTGCTTTGCTACAGGCTATTACTGACAAATAGTGTTCTTGAACATACAGATACCTCTGATCCAGCTAAGAGTCCAAACAAATGTGTTCTAGCTGCTTATTTAAAATAACTTTGTTTCATTTATATGTCTCATAGTATGTGTGTTAGTATTACTTAATGTTACTTCTAATAGAGACTGCTAAGTAATATTGTCTCAAACAATGCTTTTTCTTTGAGCCTGTGAGGCAATTCCCCCAAATAAATATAGTCCTTCAAGCACCACATGCAAAAATGCAACTCTGAGATAACAAAACCCTCGGAACGGCACTGCCATGTAGAGGACAATGTGGACAGTCTCAAAAGCTGTAAGCGACAGCCCATTATTGTGCTAAGCACTGTAGATGCCATTCTGCAAGTACGTCACTCCATAAGTGTATGTTAAAAGTGACTTCATTCACCTGATCGACTAGAGCGCAGTTTAAATCTTCATTAGCAGCAGGTACGACGTCTTGTACTGCATTAGGTGCAGAAGTATCAGGGCTGGTCTCCGTGTCTGGCTCCACAACCTAGATAAATGCAACAGAACAGAGTGACAAAGCAACTTTTTCTTCACTAACTGCCTCCTTAAGTTGATTGCACGATCCACTCAATTTTTTATGGACGTGATGTGTGTACACTGCTCAAGTTGCACATGCATTAGGAACAAAGCAACTTATTGCATCCATTTAGCACTCAAATAATGAAAGTGATCCACAGCATGTATCCCATTGTTAAGAGAATTAAATAATAATTCGAGAACATGCAGCAGTGGACAGCTGCGTTATCTACAGGTACAAATGCCTTTTCTAATACGTAGTTAGTACCTTGCATACATTAAGCTAATAATTAATATCATGGAACAATCCAATTATGCACTCGAGAGAATGTTTCTTAAGAATAGGTGATTAGGTACAATGATATCTTGTCATGACTCATACAAAAAGCAGAATGTACAGAGGTTGAAATTCACGTTATTACATTAGAGTTGAAACATATTTTATGCATAGGTATTAAGCATTAACCACCTGTTCTGCATGATGAACCCAAGCAAGAGATAACATCTGTTTACATAAATCATGTCCAGTTGGGCTGATACTTGATTAAAGTTATGAAATTTCACTTTTGCAAAGCTAGCAGACAAAGCCTCAAAAGAGATTTAAAAAAAACATTGCAACAAGGATTGGAGAAAATCTAGATTACCAGTTTTGACAAAGCCTGCATCAATTGTGGCACTGACACCAATGTTTTCATTGGTGCATGCTGCATGAGCACAGTTCATGCAGCATTCGAAACTCTGGATCTCAACAATATTTTTTAAAATGTACAAACGACCATATAAGGCAGGGATCTCGAGTCTTTTGGCTTTGTGAAATACAGTGGCACGATTTTATTGCATATTGAAAAATCCACAGTATTTTTATGCAAAACTTCACAACGAATTTTTGCGATATCGCGCTCTGTCTGTCTGTGTGCTTGTTATGAGTAATTGATCCGGGGCGTGAACGGTGGGGTTACAGAGCATCAAAAGCAGTCAAGGGATAAAACACTGACAAAACGGCGAACTTTCTGCTCGTTTGCACTTCATTTCTTGCACCCTACTTATTTTCACAGCGCTTGTGCGTTGTTAACATTTGCGCATTTTCGACCTTTTCGCGCTAAGCAATGAAAACACATAAGACGTACAACTCGCCTAACTATCGGCTTTTTGTTTGCATTTGCACGAACAAGATACCATGATATGCGCGAAACGAACCTCACCTTCCTTTTTTTCGTCGGCACGTAGTCCGTTCTTGCGATACGTCTCCTGGCGGTCTTGACCTGAGCGAAAGTTGTCGCGCACAATTATTCTCCAGTAGAACAGTCACCTGATTAAAAATTCCCGTGTTTGAAGGAACCACGCTTTCACACACGGCCACATACGCACGTAATGCTTACCTTCCGTTCGTAGCCCAGCTTAAGCATAGGCACGGAGTTCGTGGCTGTCCGTTGTCCGCCAACAAAGTGTTCCGAGCAGACACGAGAGGCGGCCGATGGCATAAAATCCTTTCTGTTGACGCTAGCCAGCCAAAGACGTCGCTCGTCTTCATCCGACGGAAAGCGATGCAGTTGGAACAAGTTGCAGCCGCACTGACTCCGCGGCTGTTGATGCTGCGCACATGGCTCTGCGGCTATTTTTTTCCGCTTGCGGTAGTTGTTGGTGCAGCCAACAACAGCGCAGTGGTATCCTGATGACCTCGGCTCACGATTCATGTTCACAGTCAGCATCAAAACACGTAAAAGCTGTTTTCTCGCGCAAAAACAGCAGGACACGCACGGCACTCAACGCGTACCTCGCCGCTCGCGCATACCAGGAGGAGAGGAGGAGGAGAAGCGGCGCCGTGCGCGCGCTGGTTCGAGGCTATTTTCCTCCTCGCGCCGAAAACGGTCTATACGTTGTGTCGAACATCCTAGACAGTTCCAACAATTGACAGGTGAATGACAGAACACGATGGATAGAAATGCAATAATATAAATATGAAATAGCCTAATTAACCTTTCTAGTTAGACCGCATAAATCAATAAAACCGAGAACGAAATTGGTCGAGTTGGGGAATCGAACCAGGGTCTCCGGAGTGCGATACGAGCACGCTAGCCACTCCGTAATGCCAGCTGAATGGTTTGGAATGAACAAAGGCGCGTCTAGCTAATACGGTGTCTTCGTTCACTCCCATCTTCCCCCTTTCCCTTACGGCGAGGTGCAGGTGTCCACCCAGATATGCGAGAGAGATACATTTCCTTTCCTCAAAAAATAAATTTACCGTCCAGCAAGGCGTACAGCCGAATTGGCGATGGCGTTCTGTGGACTCCCTGGCATCGTTGCAAGACGCTGTCGCGTTCCACTCTTACAGGCGAAGCTTAACATGTTAACCACACATCAGTAACACACGCAGACATCCAATGGACGCGTCATTCACTGGCAGCACATAATTCATCATTCACAACCACATTCTTAACGTATGCTCCCTTGCCGCACATGCCAAGGACGTACACCACGATCACATTCTGCGCCATTCCTCTGTACTTTGCTTTGCTGAAACCTGGATGGATCCCGAAGAGCCTCCCGAAATCATAGATTTCCTATACTGCTGTGGTGCTCGCAGAGACCCCAACAGAGCGGCGGGAGTCGCTATCTACTTGCGCACAGGTCTCTCTGCAATACCAGTCGAAATGTTTGGCACGTCACATGAAGTTGGCGAACTGTGCGCCGCAAAGTTGCCCAACGGCTTGCTGGTAGTAGCTGCCTACTTCGCCCCTACCGCACTCACGAAAGACGTCGTGCACTTCCTGCAACTCGCATTAACCGTCCATCGATCCACACCGATGTTAGTAGTGGGGGACTTTAATGTTGACATAAAGACAAACAGCAATTTCCTAACACTTATGCGGGAGAACATCCCGTTCCTCTCGCTCGTAACGCGTCCCACGGCTGTGACAACCTCGCGAGGCACTTGTATAGACCTCGTCTTTGAGAATCAAGCATTGGTGTACCAAGTCGAACATATATCAGTCTATTCCTCCGACCACAAAGCTTCCTTCATGACTGTCAAGAACTGTTAGTGGAGTCTTTGTTAAAGGAATACGTGTGAAAAATAAAAAAAAAAATTCTGTGATAGCGCATACATGTGTTGCTCGATTTCTTTGCCTCAATCTATCGAAAAGGTGAAACAGCTTATTTGCTGCGCTCAAATTTCGCATTAGGAAGTAACGTAATCGTCGGTAATTTTTTTTTTGCGAAGATGGTTGCACTGCGTAGGCACTTTTTTACAGCTGCCTAGCGGTTTTAGACCATCTGTTTAATTGGTTTTTGTCGTGTCCAATACGTGGAATACTTCTTTTTTTTACCTTTTGTTACCAACCTATCTTTTATAGTTGACTCACCTTACCATACATATTTTTTTCAAATTTATGGCCCTTACACCACGTGACGTTTACGGCCTCTGATTAGCAACGCCATAGTTCGCATATGTATTGTGTGTTTCCTTCAATGAAAGATAAGTGATGAATAAGTGCTCTTTCGTGTCACTCTCTCACCTTTGTTCGTTTTTGTCTTGATTCTGTTTCTCTGCATTGATCTGGTTTTTTTTTCAAATCCGAATTCTCACGCTGTCTCCATTTCCACATAACACTTGCGGTAATAGAGGAAATTCTTTGCCCACCTATTGTACGAGGTTGGCGATGATAAACACTCTCAAGGTTCACCATCATCATCAGCCTACGTCTATTGCAGGAAAAATGCCTCTTCCTCGTCTTTCTATTTATACCGGACCTGTGCGAGCTGCGCCAAGCTTATCACCGCAAGCTTCATTATCGCATCCGCCCACTTAACTTGCTGCCGCCGCCTGCTATGCTTTCCTTCTCTTGGTATCCAGTCCGTTACCTTTAACGCCCAGTGGTTATGTTGCCTTCGCGTTACATGCCCTGCCCAAGCACATTTCTTCCTCTTGATTTCGACTAGTGTCCTTGCCCCGCGTTCGTTCCCTGACCCACTGTCCGCTTCCGGTCCATTAACTTTACACCAAATCATTTTTCTTTCCATAGCTCGCTGCGTTGTCCTCAGCTTAAGCTGAACCCTCTTTGTTAGCCTCCACGTTTCTGCCCCATAGGTGAGTACCGGTAAGATACAGCTGTTTACTGACTCATAACCTGGGAGATCCGGCCAAATGCCCCCACCACACTTATTCATCTAGTTATTTCCCTCTCGTGATGATAATGATAATGATTTTTATGGCGCAAGGGCATCTATAGCCAAGGAGCGCCATGGCAGAAGGTTTTTTTTTCTTCGACACAAGGTGGGGTCAAAGATCCATTTCCCAAGCATTTCACCCTGTTTAAGCTGAGCACCAGGCTAGGGAAACCCGTTGCGGGGCTAGTTGATTATGCATTTTCTTTCGTTCAAATTTAAGCAGCGCTAACTTTTAGGACGAATACACAGAGGACATGCCAGGACGGGCGCTGTCCTGTCATGTCCTCTGTGTATTCGTCCTAAAAGTTAGCGCTGCTTAAATTTGAACCAGGCTAAGGGTAGCTTGTGACAATTGCATCATCGGTGGGTACCCGGTGGCACTGGGGATCGAACCCCGAACCTCCCGCATGCGAGGCGGGTGCTCAAACCGCATTTCTCTCTCGTGATCCGGATTTGCGGTCACTAGCTGCCCTAAGCAGACGTGTTCCCTAACCTCTTACAAAGCGTCGCTACCAGTTGCAAACTGCTCTTTGTTCCCTTGCGTGGCTGTTGAACATTACTATCGTTTTCTGCATGATAAATTTAAACCCACTGTTCTGCTGTGCCTATCTAAATCATTTAGCAACTCTCTGCAGTACATCTTCTGAATAACTCAGAAAGACATCGTCATCAACGAATCGCTGACTACTCAGGTACTCTATATGAACTCGCATCCCCCAGCTGTTTTCAGTCAGGCGTCTGAATGCCACCTGTAAACAGGCAGTGAATAGCATTGCTGAGATCATGTCGCCTGGCCGCACAGCCTTCTTTATCGATATCGATATCAGCCGTTTTCGATATCGTCTAGTATTTTCGCATGAGGACCACTTCCACACCCGTTTTCGCAGAAGAAACCAAGAGACTGCAGTCTCCTGGTTTCGTTCTGCCTCGCCTGCCTTGTCAGCCCGACTGCTCCGTCGCCAGTGGCGCCGCCCGCGCGTTCGCACGCATGCGCCCGCGCGCTAACGCTGGTGGCACCACTAAAAAGACCAACCCAAGCAACCACAGATATCCGTCGGGCGTACGAGCTAGATCCGAACGTCCTTTGCCGAGATCGGACGTCCATCGGACGTACGAACGCAATCCGATTTCGGATATCCGTATTCGTACATCAGCCGGACGTACGGACAGTGTCCACTTTTGTATATCCGCATGAGAGACGAGGTGTACGTCCGAAAGATGTAAGGCTGAGTATTTTCCCAGGCCATGAGTATGGACGTTTTTTATTTCACAGAAAATTCGCGTCTTTCGTGTATGTATACTGTTTTATTTACATCAGTTGGAGGGTTTGACGCGAAGATGTTTGTAAATTGGTGCGATTCCACTCCTACCTACAGTGCAAGAGCCGCCAACGATCTAAATTTATCTAAGAGGAGAAGCAGGTGCTGCAGAATTTTGCAAGAACTAATGACTAGTTTTCTATTTATAAAACTTCTCCAAATTAGTGGAGTTGTGCGACATGTCCACCGTTTTGCTAGCTAAACTTGCCATTGAAACCATTCGTAAGTATCAAAACTCCCGTGCATTCTGCTATCACCATCATCATAGATGTCAGTTCGCGGTCAGTCCAATCCAATCCATCAGTACGGCTCCGTAGCGCTGCGCTGTTGTTGATTCGCTGCGTAGTGCTGTCGCGCAGAGCTTTATAGCTCTGTTATTATAATGTGTGGCTTTGTTCGGTCTGTGGACGAAAGTAGCATGTAACTTAAGCAATTCGAAAGGTACGGGAAGCGCCTAAAGCTCTTGTCGAACACCGGAATCCCGTACTGCGTCGACCTTGGTTTAAAGAAGGCTTAGTGCACATGGGATTGCCTACGAAGGTATGTATTCAGTACACTTTTTGGAACTTGCTTCTAGGACAATGCAGCATGCTCATATAACATTCGTTCACAGGGCAGTGGGAGCAGTAAGCGCGAGGAGATGGCTTCCACAAGTGTGTGCTGTTCTCACACTTTTGGGAGCCACACAGCTGCGGGAGCCCTCAACTCGCGCGGCTAATTCCCACTCCTCTTCAAAGTTGCGGGACGGAGTATTTTAGCATCTTGTTAATTTTTAGGGCATCGCTAGGTTCACTGTGCCTATATAAAGAGTGACAACGCGCGAAAGGCAGACCATAGGAAGCACGTGTAGTTTGCAGTGGTTCGCAACGGAAGCTTTGCGGCTTTCTGTGCACAGTCGCGTACAGTGCTGCGCAGGTTAGTGCCCTAAGGCCCATGAGAAAAAATAAAGAACAGATACATTGTCAAATATGGTGTGAAAAAGTGAGAGCTGTTATTCCCTTATACTTATTGAGGTGTTTGTTAAAGTGCATTGTCTTTTATACTTGCAGCATTAAACACTTCTATTAATTGGTTCCAATATGTTTTTACTTGGGCTGCTGCATTGTGCCATTTATTTCACATGACTGATGTTTGCCGCGTTCTTTTTATTTCAGAAATCCTGTGGGTGGGAAGATTACGGATGTGTGTCCCAAGCTTGCCACATTTGAAGAGTCACATTTAAGAAATTTTCCGAATATAACTCATTGCTCTACTGATGTATCATCAACCACAATAAAATATGCGTGCTATGCATCAAATTGTTTTTGGTTTTATTGCATCGCGCGGAGTGAAAAAAGCACGCATGCACCATATATGCGAATATTCGAGGAAGATCCGCCAATGGACGTACTCAACTGGACGTCCGTTGGCGGGCGAACCGTATACCTTTGGCCACCTTTCGGACGGCCGACGGACGTCTACCGGCTGTTTGCGGATATTCAGTGGACGTACAGAACATCCGAAACAGACCTCTGTCGGCCGTCCGAAGGATATCGGTGGTTGCTTGGGAACTAATCGCTGACGCAGTTCCTGAGGCCAGATTTCACCGAGTGTCCACTGTTTATGAATCTCTTTCTTGTCCGGCCACGCAAACACTTGTGGCCGGGTCGGTGCCATTAGGAGCGGGTCGCACCAGGTATGCCAAGAGCGAGAGGTTATCGCTTGCGATCTCGCGTGGCAGCGCGAGCGTGGCCTCGAGGCCGACGCCACCCGCGTCTCCCGGCATCCAATCCACTCGAACCTCCAAGCCATGGTCCCGAGAGAGTACGTGCCTCTTTTTTTTACGTTTCCCAAAATTTTGCTGATTCTACAAGTGTTATCTAGACGTTTTGGAGCTTCACGGCTGTCAGTGTATATGAGCCCTCGCCCTTCGGGTCTTCGCATATCAGTGAGTGTCTTCTTCCTTACATTGTGAACTGCGCTCAAGGCCGATAAAAGCTCATTTTGAGTACACGCCCTGTATAAACATTGCATTGAGGATATGAGCAATCCCTCTCGCACACTGACAGAGTGCGTGGTGATGCGTTTCGATACCGCAATGGGTGCCACTGAATCGTATGACTCCTCTGCGTTCCTAGTCGCCTCTCGTACACGTTTTAACGTCTTTTACATTCAGTGGCAAGCAATTCAGAATGCGGTCTTTCACATGAAATGTGCATGTATTTGGCCCGTGGCTTCCGCATTAACGGAGTGCCGTTCGTGCAGGGTTTACGTGGAGGTCGTGCTGAATCACATGGCTGGACCGCTGGCCATAGACCGCGGCATGGCGACCACCTTATTCGACCACGCGAGCAAGAGCTACCCGGGGGTTCCGTACGAGGCTTCCCATTTCCACACCAAGGAGCAGTGCGGAACTGCGTCGGGACAGATCGAGGACCACTTGAGCGTGCGACAGGTATAGTTGGATCTGTGAGGCAGTTACTTCAGGGCTTTCTTCTTATCACAGCAGTGGAAGAAAGTGGTCATTTGGAGATATTACATTTGATCTTGCGGTGCAGGTGTCCTTGCTGTTAATCTCGTTATCTGACTGGTCGACATCTCCCGCAATAATACACTGGCACTAAGGAAGCGAGTGTTCCTGGATGCATAGAGCACGCTTCTATGCTTTGGTATCTTGTCTTGGGGGATTTAGTTGACATATGCTCTCTGGGAGCGATAACGCCTGGAACACGCATTTTGCACAGGGGGTGCGCACACAAGGTAGGTCGCCGCAGCGGCTTCCCTAACTGGCAACGGCACAGTGCAGGAGGTCAGCTACGCGACTTGGCATAAAATTGAGTATTGGGGGACAAGGTTTGTAACAGCGCCATCTCTGGACGATGGGAGCGCTCGAGGAAGAAGAAACGACACGAGCCACGTGACAGAAAGACTGGGGCCCTATGTCGGCTCGAGGAGATCAGAATAAGAGTAAACATGTTCTGGAATCGTGGGAGGGAACAGCGCGAACAAGACGACAGACGAAGCAAGAGGACACAAAGACGAGCGCTGATCCGAAACTGAATTTTTTATTGAAAAAAGAAAACATATATACATCAAAATCACGTGAACAAACAGAGCAACGAGCATTGGTCTAGCGGAATCAAGATCACCAAACGCACAATATGCCACGTGGTGAACTCCGAACAAAGGCACCCTGAGAACCGAAATGAAGCAAGTCACAAATTATCTAAAAACGACACTTCTTTGTCAACTAATGCTAAAGAAGGCTGGCTGATACACTGTGATTCTTTCTTCCGTATGAAATAAGCTTCCATAATCTCCGTGGTCAATTTATCTCGGTGTCTAAACAAAATTTTAGTTTTTGTGACCAAAGGGCGGCACTTTTTCGGTTTCTTTTTATCATTTTCCTTCCCACAATCGCGGCAATGATCTTTCAGATGAGAGTATCTGGTGTCTGATAGTGAGTTCAGAGGTTCCCTCAGGCGAACGTTAATACGTCGTCTTGTTCGCGCTGTTCCCTCCCACGATGTATTATTACAAACACGCCCAGGTATCCATCCTTCTTCAATGTTCTGGAATCCATCAGACGACTTGGTTGGGGTCCTGTCTCCACCTCCATTACACAGCTGGTGACCTGCGGACGTGCTCCCCGTGGCCCCTGCTCAGACGAGGTAAACCCACGGGGTGCCACCAGGACTCGCTCTCTATGCAGAACCCCGAACGCAGCTCGATTCCGACGCCTGAGAGCGCGGAACCTCTCATCTGCTGCTGTCCTCCTGCCGCCCTTTTTAGAGAGCAAACCAGCACTTTGTTTTCTCCAGATCGAAGTGTACACTTCGACCTGACCTGGATCATATAGCAAACTACATGGTATTTACATGTCGCCTTCTCACTATTTCCCACCGTGGCTGTAGAGGTAGCCGAGATCCTGACCCGGTTCCGATTGAACCCCCCGGCTGATCCCTGTGACAAGCTCAATGCAGCCTTCCTTGTGCGCACTGCAGTGTCCGAGCGATCGCGCATTGAGTAGCCTCTGTCGCCGAGAATCTTGGAGGCTGTCACCCCAGTCAACTGGTCCGTCGCATGGTGCAGCTTCACGGCGCACGAGCCCCACCAGTGGACGACACTCCAACGTGAGCTGTTCATCCAATCTCTTCCGGCGACAGTCCAGATGATCGTGGCTACTGCCTCGACAATGGACCTAACTCGCCGACTTAGCCAAGATCCTGGAGATCAGCAAATCCTGCCCTCAGTGCCAGTGCCACCTCTTCCGCCACGTCTTTGGCCCAGGCATTCGTAGCACCTCATCCGGAGCAGACGGCTGGGTATGCAACTCTCGGTCAGCTCTGCCACAGCCTAGATCAGCTGATCACTGGAACACCGCATCGCCTACCGTCCCGGTAATCAGGAGCACCGTCCAACCACACCATTCAGGCAGAAGGGTTGAAATGCGGGCCAGTTGGTACATTGTAAACGGAGAAAAAACCAGTCACACAAGACGACGGACAAGAAGAGTGTACACACCACAACGACTGGACTAACAACTGAAGTTTATTGGAAAATACATGGTCCGAGGAAGGCCAGCAGAGCATGCGCAACAGCATCATCCCTAATCACTGCGCAAAAAGAGACAAAGACAAGAAATCTAAACTATCGTGGACGACCTAAAAAAGCAAATTCTTTTTCAAGTAGGCGCACCGAAGTTGTGCTTATACAATCAGAGCCTAACAAACCGATATGATATGCCTCCAGTATTTCCCGCTCCTGTTTTCCCTTGCCTCTACCAAGAATGGTGGTATTGCCGAACAAAGGATAACAGCCACATTCATTGCAATGGCGAGGCAAGTTTGCACCGCCACCAGACCCCAGGGAGGAGTGATGCTCACGAAGCCGGTCATTAATACACCGGCCAGTTTGGCCGATGTAAACTCTCTCGCATGTGAGGGGGAACTTGTACACCACCTGTGCGACACATGTCGTGAAGCGATTCTCATGCTGCGTTGTGCAAACGTGGTTCCTTTCCCTGCCTCGAGAAATGCGCGAACAGAGTCCCGACAGCTTGCAAGGAGCAGAGAACACAATGCTCACTCCCTGCTTGGCGGCCACTTTTTTCAAGTTGTGGCTCACTTTGTGCACGTACGGCATGACCTCGAACTTCTTTCGTTCAGTTGGCCCAACGTCAGTCTTCTTCGTGCGTCCTTTCTTGAGGTTCTGAAGCAGCGATTCAGCCACTGCCTTCAAAAGTGGTTTAGGGAACCCCGCAGTGGCTGAATCGCTGCTTCAGAACCTCAAGAAAGGACGCACGAAGAAGACTGACGTTGGGCCAACTGAACGAAAGAAGTTCGAGGTCATGCCGTACGTGCACAAAGTGAGCCACAACTTGAAAAAAGTGGCCGCCAAGCAGGGAGTGAGCATTGTGTTCTCTGCTCCTTGCAAGCTGTCGGGACTCTGTTCGCGCATTTCTCGAGGCAGGGAAATGAACCACGTTTGCACAACGCAGCATGAGAATCGCTTCACGACATGTGTCGCACAGGTGGTGTACAAGTTCCCCCTCACATGCGAGAGAGTTTACATCGGCCAAACTGGCCGGTGTATTAATGACCGGCTTCGTGAGCATCACTCCTCCCTGGGGTCTGGTGGCGGTGCAAACTTGCCTCGCCATTGCAATGAATGTGGCTGTTATCCTTTGTTCGGCAATACCACCATTCTTGGTAGAGGCAAGGGAAAACAGGAGCGGAAAATACTGGAGGCATATCATATCGGTTTGTTAGGCTCTGATTGTATAAGCACAACTTCGGTGCGCCTACTTGAAAAAGAATTTGCTTTTTTAGGTCGTCCACGATAGTTTAGATTTCTTGTCTTTGTCTCTTTTTGCGCAGTGATTAGGGATGATGCTGTTGCGCATGCTCTGCTGGCCTTCCTCGGACCATGTATTTTCCAATAAACTTCAGTTGTTAGTCCAGTCGTTGTGGTGTGTACACTCTTCTTGTCCGTCGTCTTGTGTGACTGGTTTTTTCTCCGTTTACCATTCAGGCCACCACTCTTAGGCGAGAAACCGGCCGGCCGACTGCTAGCGGTGACCAGTGGCCAAGGCCAGAAGCCCTGTCGCCTTTTCTGCATGACTTACACGACAACCAGCTTCAAATTCTAGACTGATACCGATGCACAAGTCAGTATCCTTTCTGCTACACTCCACGACCGTGATTCGAGGCCGCTCACCTATCTGCTCGCCGCGATCGGCACACTCATTCAAGTCTACAAGCAGCTGTCTCTGATACTGGTCTTGGGTGTTCGTCGAGTTTGTGGATAGACTTTTGTGGCTGTCGACAAGCGCAAGTCCATTACCACCACTGGCCTCCTCACTCATCAAAGTCTTCTTGACGACGTCAAGTCTCGCCTTCTTCTGGACTCCAGCACTTGACTCGGTAAGGGTCAAGTTTAGGGTTTAGGGTCAAGGTTTAGGCTCTTGCAAACTCATACAGCTAATGATGTGGCTCCTTCCTGTGCCGCGGTTTCCGATCCTCCGAGCGGACCTTTAATACGCGAGTATCCGACCCTCATGGCTCCACCAGATTGGTACCTGTTCAGGTGCGTCAGTAAAAGGTGCGTCACGATCTGGTCACCACTGGTCCACCTGTCTTTTTTCCGCCGACGTCTCCACGCCGCAGACAAGTTCAAAATCACTCGTGTTGACTTTGAGCACATGCTCAAGCGTGGCATTGTTCGACCGTCTTCTAGCAGTTGCGCCTCTTCACTTTAGATGGTACCCAAAAAAGACCATGGGATGGTGGCCATGTATCGACTACCGCACTCTCAACGCCCGCATCATCCCTGACCGCTACCCCCTTCCCCATATCCAAAACTTCACCGCAGTTCTTTATGGCACGGCCATCTTCCTGAGGGCTGACCTCGTCCGCGCCTTACACCAAATTTCAGTGACCGAGGAAGATATTCCGACGACAGCCATCACAACACTCTTCGGCCTCTTCGAACACCTGTGGATGCCATTCGGGCTGCGGAACGCAGCAGAGACTTTTTAATGTTTCATTGATAACCTCCTTCCTGGTCTACCCTTCGTTTTCGCTTACGTGGACGACCATCTTGTGACCAGCCGATCACTTCCTTCATCTGCGCCAGTGGTTTACCGACTTTGTGCCCACGGCGTTGTCATCAACAGTGCTAATAGTGAGTTCGGTGTCCCGTCTCGACTCCTTTGGTCACCACGCTGACACCTGGCATTTCGACCTCTGACATCCAAGGCGCAAGCGATTGTGGATTTCCCCCAATCGCCTTTGTTACTTGCTTACGCCAAATCCTGGGCATGGTGAGCTACTACCACCGTTTTATTCGGAACTTGCCATTTTGTTCAGGTCCCTTGATCGTCTGCTCATAGAGAAATATAAGATAAGCTTCCGGGCTAGTTGGTGCGGACCCATTGCGGCTGACAGCGCTTAGGCACACGCCTGTTCGTGTGTCTAAGCGCTGCCAAGCACGATAGAGATATACAAGATGCGTCCCCTACACTTGGACGCCGATGCCTACACAGAGTTCCTCGCCATCAAGAAAGCCCTGGCCGACGCAGCCCTGGTCGCTCACCATAAGCCAAACAGTTCTCATGTAATGATGACGGACGTTTCAGTACTGCTGTCGGCGCCTGCAGCCTCCCGCATTCTTCTCCAAGCGTATGGCTCCTACTCTGGCCGGAGGTACTTGGCAGGTACCTTGCTCTTCGCCATTTCCGTCACCTTCTTGAAGGTCGTGACTTTTTTGAAGGTGCTTTCAGCACCTGTGAAGCTAAACCAACTCTGCTCACTCAAAGCAATGGAGAGGCCGACCGGATGCGCCAAAAAGCATGGCAAGCCCTAGGTTAAATGCGCGAAAAGCTTTGTGCATGGAATTCCACTAACTTGTGGACAGGCCTACCATTGGCCAAAGAGGACTCTGCGGTAATGGTGGTGCAGCGATACCCCTCTCGCCTTATAGAGAAACGAGTCAGCCCGGTTAAAATCCTTCGTGTAAGGTGAGATGGTGTTATCACGTTTACAAGGCATGCTGTGGTTTATCCGCCACGCATGCGCCTACATGTCTCACATTTTGAGGTGTTAGCTTCTGAGTAAACAAGTTATCAGTTTTTGCTCGTCCTGTCGTGTCTTCGGTTTTTGTGCCTTTTTTTGCGCATAGCTTTGATGGCATTACAACTTCACTATCTTAGCCGACCACAAGCCCCTGACGAATGCGCTTAACTACTCATCAGCCCTTACACCAGTGGGAAATTCGTCAGCTAGCCTATGGGTCGGAATAAGCCTTGGCATTTGACACGTCAGCGGCACAGCCAGTATTCTAGCTGACACTCGTAGACGTGTGAATGCCTTTATAGTGCATCTCCCAATTCCCATTCACATGTCCCATTCATCGGCTTGACGCCGCCCAGTTACCGACTCCAAGCTGGCACGTTTACGCGCGTCTAACTTGTCCCTGCAACTCGAGTAAGTCCACATGCACGGCACCACTATCAAGTGAGATTGCTCCACTGGCTACCCAAGATAATTTGTGCCTGACTCTTTCCGTAAGCGCATCTTCGACACCCTGCACAAGTTGGCCACCCTGTAATCCGCTCGACGCAAAGCTGTCCGCGTCTCGCTACGTCATGAACGCTTATATTCGTGACATGGTGTGCGCATATGCTTTTGCCAAGGAGCGAAAGCTCACGGCCACCACATTCCACCAGCCATTACTCTTAATGTGGTAGGGTTAAACGCCCTGTTCTCCAGAACACCCGGTGCCGGCGTTGTCGAAGTCGGCGTCGTGAGCGAGAAATCACGAGCAAACTTCTCCAGGTGCTCCCCAGAGAGCAACACAGGAGGAAGGTGGGCCAACTAGGTCACGAGGCGTTGCGGCATCATCACATCTTGGTCACCGTGGCAGGTGGCAGTTAAATTGATGATTGGCCACTCGGTAACAGCAACCTGGCCCGCACAAGAAAAGCTGCTGGGAACACGAGCCATTGCAGGTCAGTAGCGCATCGCTTAACCGCTGCATCACTCCGCCAAGGAGGGGATCGAGGACCCCCAGAGATCTGTCGATGTAAACTAGACAATGACTTTCGGCACATATTCCGCTAGTGCCTCATACCCTTAAGGCATAGTTCAATTGTCTCCTTCAATTTTTTCTTCATTTATTCATTCATTCATTCTGAAGTTGGTTCTTCACAACATGGCATATACCAGAAGGGTATATGCTTGGGCTTGTTGGTTCATAACTGCAAGGTGAAAAACGTAGCGCAAAGAGACGAGGACACAGCGCCGTGTGTTGTCCGTCTTTCTGTGTCCTCGTCTCTTTGCGCTACGTTTTTCACATGGCATATACACTGCGGATGGGCCAAGAAGAAAAGCCGTCTCATTAAGGCTTGAAAAAGTGTTGGTTCCTTTGGCATCGACTGCACCGAAGCAACTCAGGTAAAAAAAAAAGCGTGACTTTTAGAAATGGCACCAAGAGACGCGTCCACAGTACAATTCAACAACTTCCCCACAAATACATTTGTAAAAGAGCAGCGGCAAATTGTTCTGATAAAGTGCTGTATTTCCGAAGCGCGTGTTGTGGTCAAATACGAGTAAATTAATAAAACAATGCCTCAGGTCCCAGAAATGTAATTCTGAATTATATTTCTCTGCTTTCGGGTATTCATCTTTAATAGAGGCAGGTTTTTCTGAGTATTTGAAAGCCGTAAGTGGTACGACATTTTCACACTTTCTAACGCTTTATTTCTCTAGTATTATAGGCCTGTAGTTCGATGGATGGAAAACTTTATTAAGCAAGCGAGTTTTAACCGTTCAAGGTCGCAGGGGCAGCGCACAGCCCTCACATTAAGCGGATGTGTTCAGGCCAGGCAAGGCCGTGGCATTGGCACCCCGGCTCACACAGCGAAGTTGCTTGTTCGGGTCCTGCGACGCGAGGAGGGCCTCCTATTCCTCTCATGTACCGATGGCGGACTCTCCCTGCGTGGGAGGATCGGCAGGGCAGCCGAAGAGGATGTGGTCCAGGGTGGTGTGCGATTCTTCGCACACCACCTGGGGAAACGGGGTGGAAGTAGAACTGAAGCTGAGGGGTAGGAAGAGTTCGGGTCTGGAGTCGCCCCCAGAGAATTTGTTGGAAGTGGAATAGGCGAGCGTGGGGAGTGGGGTAGAGTCGACGGGCAAGGCAGGATCGTTATGTGAGTTCTCAGAACGTGTGTACCCGCTCCATCAAGAAATTCCGGTGGGGGTCGCCCTTTGCTTGGCAAATAAGTCCTCGGGCTATGCTAACGGCAGCCTCATTTCCGGGATTGCCACTGTGAGCCGGCACCCAAACAAGCTCAATACGCCTATGGCAATTTAGTGCGTATATTCTCGATATCTACCAGCGGGGGGATGGACGCGTCCGCGGGTGAAGTTAAGAATGGCTTTTTTGGAATTGCTAACTATATATGATTTGGGCGATGGCTATTGTTATAGCTGCTGCCTCTGCTTTTTCCGGGGTGCAGGGGCGGGAGAGTCTATGATGTGGGTAATTGGGGGGGGGGGGGGCTGCTGGTTTGTGAGCCACAGCTACTGAACGGATGATACAAAGCGCAAAAGGTACAGGACGAACGAAGAAGCAACACGGACAAGGCGCTGTTGTTTCTTCGTTCGTCCTGCGCCTTTTGTGCTTTGTATCATCTAGTCATGCACCAACTCGCCCACCAATCGATTCTTCTGAGCTACTGAACGGCCTGGACCACACTCGGCGTCCACCCAGCGCACATCCATATTAAGGCGAAAGCCTTTAATGTCTCATCGTTGTAAGCAGCAGTTGTCGACAGAGAATGTCACGCTTTTCAGTTGGTCGAAACGGTCGTGACGTCACAGCAGTGCGCCAATTTCAAACGGGGCCAATTGTACTTTGGCTAGTAACCATGCAACCAATTGAAGGGACCATATAGTGATGCTCCATGTAAGTGGGACTGAGCTTAGTTAATTGCTTAATTACCCAATTAGCCTAATTGACTTCTCTAGTCAGGCTATATAAATAAATAAAACCTAGTAAGAAATTGGTAGAGCTCGGGAATCGAACCCCGGTCTTCGGAGTGCGAGACGAGCATGCTATCCACTCCGCCATGCCAGCTTTTTTTTTTCTTTATTTTCGAGATTGACATGAAAACAATAAGACCACTTCAGCTACACTTGAGCTGATACGGGTGAGGTTAAAATTTCTTAAGTTTCACTAGATCATCTAGCAGTGTTACGCACTGGGGTGGGTCACGCTGCGCCTGGTAACATTCCCGCAGATAAACAGCACTTTCAACAAAGTTCTCACGTGTACTACGAGTGTTTATATCAGCATGCCTTACTTGCATTCGCGTTTCCACAAGCTGTGGAGGCCAAGAAGCATTAATAAGTCATAGGGTACCTCTTTGCGATCAACTGGTAGAAATCTGATCCCATAAGGGTGCAGTGGTAGTTCTTTCTTGATGGTTCTCTGCAGGACATCCCAGAAAAGTATGGCGTCCCAGCAGTCTAGGAAAACATGTTCAATTGTCTCCGGCTGCTTACATAACAGGCAATTTGTTGTCCATGGGACTAAGATTCCTTTTTCATGGAGCCAGGTTTTCATGGGTAGTGTATTAGAGTGCAATTTGAAAAAGAATGTTTTCACTGTCGGCCGGACGGCATCATTTTCACCCGTTTTAAAATATCCTGCCCTGGGCCTCCACGGTAAGGCGCACGATACAAATGTGGCGGCAGCATAATATTGTTACGTGGCAGGAGGCTTTCACGCCACGCAGAACACTGGTGCACTCACGCTGAACAGAACACAAGCACAGGGCGCACCGGATGCCAAAACACAGGCCACCGTCCAGGATTCGGAGCCCGAGCACGCGCCAAGCGCCCTCTCACTTCGTCGGCCTCATCTTCTCTGAGTCGACCCGTAGCATGACCCCCGGGCGCAAAAGCACCGTCGCGGTGCTGCTTAGCGAGTGTCAGAAGAAGGTACGTGGTAGGGCTTGAGGCGCGACACGTGCACAATATCGGAGGGTGGAGTACGGGAAGTGCACTCGGGGAAGGCAGGCTCAATCTCGTATGTGACGGCTGTGACTTGGCGCAGCACACGATATGGGCCCACATATCGAGAAAGAAGCTTTTCCGAGAGCCCTACACGGCGAGAAGGCACCCAGAGCAATACAAGGGACCCAGGCAAGAAGGCACTGTCCAGGTGGCGGCGGTTATAGTGCTGTTGCTGAGAAGCTTTGGAGGCTTGCAAGCGGGAACGGACGACTTGGCGAGCCGCCGGGCTTCGTCATTGTAGCGGTCCCGGTGTAGCGACCGCTGCGAAGCTCCGTGTTGGGATAGTCCAGAACGAGAGGAAGGGGAATGTCCTCACCTCCACCAAGATGTTACGTGGCAGGAGGCGTTCACGCCACGCAGAACACTGGTGCACTCACGCTGAACAGAACACAAGCACAGGGCGCACCGGATGCCAAAACACAGGCCACCGTCCAGGATTCGGAGCCCGAGCACGCGCCAAGCGCCCTCTCACTTCGTCGGCCTCATCTTCTCTGAGTCGACCCGTAGCAATATCAACCAGATCCTTATACAGCTTCTTTTTGGGAACGTTATACAGGTATTATAGTGAAAAACGCACTTCCAACAACCGGAAGGAAAGGACAACCTCACGCAAATATCCGTTTACAGCACCACACATGTTTTCACACGATGACACTGTGATTCCGAGGAGCAGCCTTTGCAACCGCATTTGCATAACAGTTCTCAAAAATATGTCATTTTGATCACGAAGGAAAATAAAGCGCGACACCACTTGACGCAAAAACAAATGAACCAGTCCAACGCCACCGCTTTTGACTGAAATAAACAAGTTTGTTCGCCCGGTTTTCTCCCAGGTCGACGCCCAAAGAAAAACTGCAAACACTCGATGGATTTTTTGAATATTGCTGCGCGACGCACAGAGCACATTAATCACGTACCATATCTTAGAAATCAAGAAAAGATTGCACACAAAGATTGACAGCTGCCTTCCTTGCCACGCATCCGCTTTCTCTCTTGCCTTTAACGTCTCCTCGTTCCAGTGTGTGCTGGGATCGCGATAACTTTTTAGGGGCACCCCAAGGTACCGCGTCGGTAAGTCAGTCCATTGCAGTCGAGAAAAAAAATCTGGTGAAATATCCCATTCCCCATGCCAATATCCTAAGCTTTCTCTCTTGCCTTTAACGTCTCCTCGTTCCAGTGTGTGCTGGGATCGCGATAACTTTTTAGGGGCACCCCAAGGTACCGCGTCGGTAAGTCAGTCCATTGCAGTCGAGAAAAAAAATCTGGTGAAATATCCCATTCCCCATGCCAATATCCTAAGCTTTCTCTCTTGCCTTTAACGTCTCCTCGTTCCAGTGTGTGCTGGGATCGCGATAACTTTTTAGGGGCACCCCAAGGTACCGCGTCGGTAAGTCAGTCCATTGCAGTCGAGAAAAAAAATCTGGTGAAATATCCCATTCCCCATGCCAATATCCTGAGCTTTTTCCCCAGTTTATCTGACATCCAGTTTGGTCGCAGAACTTTTCTACCACATTCGTAGCTTCACGAATGCTGTCTCTGTTTGTGTAAAATACCGCTATGTCGTCCGCGTATGCAAGGATTTTCACTTCGGCTGCCTGAAGCTTCAATCCAGAAATGCAGTCACTGTTAAGAATGGCCAAGCACAACGGCTCGAGATATACTGCAAAAAGCAGGGGAGAGAGCGGGCATCCTTGCCTCACCGACGAGCGTACTATGAGGCTGTTGGTAAGTTCGCCGTTCTCGTACAATTTGCGTAAGCCATTTTTACCCCTTCTACTATTACGTTACCCAGGTTGGCATGCTCTAGAATGGAGAAAAGAATGTCATGAGAAACACGGTCGAAAGCTTTTGCTAAATCTAGCTGCATCATAGCTACTTGACTGCCAAGCGCGTCAACGCATTCTAATACGCTTCGTGCAACATGTATATTTGTGGCAATGCTGCGACCTTTGATGCCACAGGTTTGATGCGGCCCAACTAACTTGGTGATTACACTTTGCAATCTGCTGGCTAAAATCTTCATGAACACCTTGTAATCCACATTTGTAAGGCTGATTGGTCTATAGGACCCCACCAACATACGTTTATCCGTGTCATCAGTCTTGGGAATTAAAACAATGTGGGAGGTAGTAAAAGACAATGGAACTTGATTATTTTCATAAGCTTCTGTTAATACTTTGAGCATCAGTTGAGCGACGTAGTGTTTGAATGTTTTGAAGAATATAGCACTCAACCCATCCGGCCCAGGGGCTTTCCCAGATGGTAGGTCGTCTATTGCTTTTTCTATCTCCTGCAAGGTAATTGGCAGCTCTAGGCGCTGCTTGATTTGATCGTCAAGTGTTGGCATCAATTGTAAGAAGTTTACATGAAAACCTTCTACAGTCTGGCGCTTGTTACTGAAAAGTTCTGTGAAGTGGTCCACAAAGGCGTTCTGAATATCTCCTGGATCGCTGGTAATTGCGTCTCCGTATCTTAACTTTCTGATTTCTTTCTGGCAAGCGTACCGTTTTTCGTCCGCGAGCGCTCGCTTTGTAGGCGTTTCGCCTGCCCACAATTTTTCGGACCTTGCACGTACGACAGCAGCTTTATATTTTTCTGTGTCATTGCGTTCCAGTTCGCATTTCACATCTCTGATTTGTTTTGTGAACATTCCAGGAGCTGCGCTTTCCATGTTCAGCAAGCATTCCAGTTCAGCGCGCCGGGTTCTTTCTTTTCTTTCTCTTTATACCTAATCACACTGCTCCTTTCTATTGCTTTAATCTTCACCTGCTCTTTGAATCTTTCCCATTCCATTGCAAAAGAAACTGGTTGGGCAATAAGAATGTTCTCAAAATCAGCCTTAATTTTCATCACGAACTCTTCATCCTCCAAAAGTTTCGCATTCAGTTTCCACAAGTGCCAGTTAAAGCGTGCTTTCCTGCTCTTTTTTCCAAAAGTGGCACTCACATACCAATGATCACTGAATGTCACTGGTTGTACATGATAACTAGAGCATAAGGGAACAAGATCAACTCACACATATACTCTGTCCAATCGCGCATGACTATCGCGCTGAAAGTGCGTGTATTCCGGACAACTCCCAGTGGAGAACACACTGCCAATATCCTCTAAGCTGTAGTCACTAACAAATGCGGTCAGCATTTCAGCACTCTTATCTCTAAATTTTCTGCACTTAGCTCTGTCAACAGCCATGAACACGCAATTGAAGTCCCCAAGAAGAACCAAAATTTTGTCGCACTTGAACCATGACTCCAAGGATTCAACAAAATTCTGACGCTCTCTTTCCACATTCGGAGCATATCCACAAATAACACGCCAACATAATTTCGAAAAGGTGAAATCAACAACCAAAAGACGGCCACTTTCACAAGAAAAAACCGAATCCACGCCTATACCCAAAGTGTTGCGTATAAATAAGAGGCATCCACCAGATGCACCTACAGAATGGCAAACGCACACATGAAAATTTGCCTGAAAAGGAACCACCATGCGGCCGGCATGTTCCTCTGACTCTATCTTAGACTCTTGGACTGCTATCAGGTATAGATCATTGTCTAAAAGGAGGTGGTGAAGCTGGTACTGCCGTCTTCTTGCTCCAAGCCCTCTGACATTCAGTGTGGCTACACGAAGTGGTGTGTCCAGCTTAAATACCATGTGTTATAGAGAGAGAAAACACGCTTCTGGCCGTCGCGTTCCTACCTCCGTGGTCGGTGTGGCTTTCGTCGGTGGAAGGTCCGCAGCGTCCGCATGACCATGCGGCTTCCCAAAGTAACGTCCGGTGGCGATTGGAAGCACGTCGGAGGAGCAACCTCGATTTTTTTTTCCAACACAGACACATCGCCGCTGCCGGACCATCTTGAAGATGATCGACGAAGAGTTGACATTCACACCAACACGGTCTCACTAGAGCTACGGAGGCGGTTTACCCGCCTGCCGCGTGTCAGCCGAAAAGATCGGCCGTGGCCGTAGCGTCGAGCGTCTGACTCCCGATGTCTTCGGCGGCGGTTCATCATTGCCCCCATCAGGCGGAATCTTCTCGCCTACGCTCTCGTCATGCGACCGCTTCGCAGCTGCCATAGCGGCCTCTTCCTTGCTTGTGTCCATGGCGACGTCGTCATCACTCTCTACGCTGCTCGTGGTGTCGAACGCGACTTCCGTCGCGTCCGTCTCCTGGCCACTGTCTTGTTGAGAGCCATGCTCCACTGATGCTGCAGCTGCTACTTGACTGGTCGTCGTCGTCACCTTTTTTTGAAGAGGCGTCAACGTAGGTCCATCCTGCAAAACTGGTTGACCAGTTGTTTTGGCTGCCTCTTCCGCGTCCGCCTCATCCATCAGATGCTCGGACGCATCGTCACTGGTCCTAGGTCCTGCGATGTTCCCGTAAGTGCGAGAACACTGGCCTTCTTCATGGCCAAAACGCCGACAGGTTCCGCAACGCGGGACTCGGCACTCCCGACCAATGTGGCCCGTACTTCGGCAGCGAAGACACAAAGGGGGTCTTCCGAGTACCACAACGAGTGCCAACTCACCTCCGACGTTCAGCTGGTGAGGCAAATCGTCAAGTTTAACACCGGCCTTCAACTTCAGGGTGACAAGCCTTGTGGTCGACCCCTTCTCTGAGACGCCTTTCACGCGCCAGCGTTCCCGGGCCACTTCTGCGACCTTCCCATACGGCGCAAGGGCGAGACGCACGTCCTCGTCGGGCACGTTATGGAGCAGCCAATGGAGCTTGAGGCGCACGGCGCACGTCCTGGTTCGTCGGGTCGATCACTAAGCAGCGGCGTTCCTTCACGAGCAGCTCACCGACGCCTGCAATCTTCCGCGCTGCATCGGCATCCTTCATTCTGATAGCCCAGACGTGGCTCATGCGATACGCCCCCAGGGCGATAACGTCAGGGAGCAGCGCATGCTGGGCTAACGCGTCTCGGAAATCTTCCACCCGGTAAGGCCGGGCCGCGATGTCGGCGTGCAAAAAAACGGTATTTAAAACAAAACGCCCTGTAGGCAGACCTGGCAGAACAACCTGGTGGGAACTTTCCTGTTCAGTAACCCTGTTTCTGCGGCCAGACAAGGCCGCTGAAGCCGCTCCTACGGAGCCCATGATCGCACGTCCGAACACTGCGGTGGACGGAAGTCAAGACCCTCCACCATGCCAGCTCGATGGTTTGGAATGAACAAAGGCACGTCTAGTGAATACGGTGTCTTCGCTCACTGCCATCCTCTTCCCTTCCCTTCCGGCGAGGTTTAGGTGTCCACCGAGATATGAGATAGATTGGTTGGTTGGTTTATGGGGTTTAACGTCCCAAAGCGACTAAGGCTATGAGAGACGCCGTAGTGGAGGGCTCCGGAAATTTCGACTACCTGGGGTTCTTTAACGTGCACTGACATCGCACAGTACACGGGCCTCGAATTTCTCCTCCAAAGAAATTCAGCCAGCCGCCGCGGCCGGGATCGAACCCGCGTCTTTCGGGTCAGCAGCCGAGCACCATAGCCACTGAGCCACCGCGGCGGCATATGAGAGAGAGAAATACATTTCCTTTTTTCAAAAACCAATTTACCGACGAGCGAGGCGTAGAACCGAATGGGCGATGGTGTTCTATGGACTCCCTGGCAGCGTTGCAAGACGCTCTCGCGTTCCACTCTTAGAGGCGAAGCTTAACAACTTAACCACACATCAGTGACCACACTTTAGGTCAAAAAGTGCACCCCCCCCCCCTGAATTTTGACGGGTGTCCACCGAGATATGTGAGCCAGTTACTGCGTAATTTTCTTTCCTCAAATACAATTTTCATTTTCTTCATTACGGGCCATCTTCGTCTTTCTTCTTTCACTTCCACTTCCTCCGTTCCTCTACGGTGCGGTTCAGGTGTCCACCGAGATGACAGAGATTTACTGCGCCATTTCCTTTCCTCAAAAACCGTTGCGTTGAAACGGCAAGGCATCGCGCCGAACGGGTGGTGGCGTTCCGTGGACTCCCTGGCAGCGCTACAACACGCTGTCGCGTTCCACTCCTAAAGGCGAAGCTTAAGCTTAAGCTTAATTAGCAGTTAATTAGTATTCAGGAATTAATTAGTAATTAACCATTAATTAGTGATTTGTCATCACTCAGTATATGGTACTCAATTTCATGTGACGCCACCAGTGCCACAGAAGCACTGAAAGTGGTGCGGAAAACGCTTTCGCCTCTACGCACTTTAGACAGTCAAAGTGCCCCCTGAATTTTCTTTTTGGCTCGCGCGTCTTGTTGACGGGATTGATGGTATTCAGGGTCGACATTCTTAGGAAGGGGTTTTGAGGATAAGCGCGGCTTGCATGTCACGAGCTAGAGAGATTAAGTCTGTAGCATGTGCGGGTATGCGAATTCCCAGAGAATCTAGTGTATATTTTCCTGATTCCGTGCCAGCCAGATCAAGGTACTTTTGAGCGCTGTGTCTGTGCTCTTCTTTTCTGTAGTCCCGTGTTTTCGCGTTCCAGTATCATGAACCAACAAGCCCAACGATCGTCCCTTTTGAAGGCACTGTGTGTGGCGATGTGCATCTAAGTTCTTGTATAGTGTTGTGCACTCCTAATTTTAAGAGCTTGTCCGTGCTAGTGCTCTTTGGTATTTGTAGCGCTGCTTTGATAGCCATGCGGATTATGACATTGGTCTTATTTTTATCCACACAGTGGAGGTTCAGGTAAGGAGTGGCGTAAAGAATGCGCTAAGCACAGAGGCATGCAGCACCTTGAGGCTGATGCTTCGTCTGGACCGGGTTGTGAATGTGAAACCCTTCTAAGAAGATGGATGACGGAGTAAGAGGACTGTTTTAGTAGTTTCAGTGTAAGGTTGTTTTCCCCGCGCCCTGTAATGCAGGCCAAGAATGCGGAGGGTAGCTTTTTGCGGTATGGGGGTGTCATGCAGGGAAATCGTGATGGGGGTGGTAGGGACGCGCCGCGGGCGGAATATGAGGAGTGCTGACTTTGTGGGGAAGCATTCAAGCCCAATGCTTGCCGCGTGAGTATATAGGTGTGGCTGCCTCCTGAAGGGTCGATTCTATGTCGCCGTCCGAGTCGTATGTAGGCGGGACCGTTATATCATCAGCGTAATGTGTGTGAGGTTGAAGAGGAAGGGAAATAACATCCTTGCGGGGTGCCAATGTTACCAAGGGTGAAGGAGGGGGTCTGTATATAATCTGTATAGAGGGAGGCGGTCCGGCCGATTAGGAAGGCACGGATATAGTTACAGGCTTTAGGCCCTAGCTGCTGCTCTTGGATGCCCTGCAGGATTGGCAGTGCGTAAATTTGTCAAACGACTTTGGTGAGGTCGACTGCCAGGATTTCTCTGGTGTGATGTAACATGTCAACGAAGAAAGCGTGTGAAATCTGCAGTAGGGTGCCCTGTGCCGAGAGGTGGGCTCAAATCCTACCGTAGTATGGGGATATAGTCCATGAGATTTCATGTGTTGCGTGAGGTGGGTAAGGATAACATGCTCAAACAGTTTGCCGAGGGAAGAAGTCAGCTAAATGGGGAGGCGATTTTGGGCATTAATGGGCTTATTGGGTTTAGGGATGAAAATTATTTTCCCGTGCTTCCTTTCAGCAGGTAGCTGCTCCATTTGCCAGCACTCATTGAAGTAGTCGCTGAGAAGAGAAATGGAACGGTCATCTAGATTTCTGATCATGATATTTGTGATTTGGTCCACCCCAGGGGTTGAGTTTCGGTCCTTGATAAGGGCTGCTCAGACTTCAGCCTCCATAATGGGGACGTCGAGGGAGGGTTGATCGCGGCCTACGTAGTCGGGATATGATATAGCTTGGCCCACAGTGGTATAAGTATATTGAATTGGTGTAACAGTGCTTGATGACTTTGTCGATTCTGATGGGGTAACTCTGTGGAGTGTAAGCCGTGTTTGCTTTTCAGCTTTAGTTGGGTCTATCATATGTCGTAGAAGATGCCAAACCCTGGTGAAGGAGAGATTACCTCATAATCCGTCCCATAATTGGGGTCAGTTAGATTTATTGAGCGCAGCACGGTGCTCTTCAATTTGTTTTAAAGCTTACGTTTCCGATTCTTTTTCTCGGTTTTCCAGTGAGTGAGGATACTGTTTTGTGCTTGTAGCTGCGCTAAGCGACTATCTGCGACAGGGGTTTCGGGGGTGGCGTCTGACGTTTGTGTGAATGCCTGGATATCCTGTTTCAGCTCTGTCCACCATGTGGCGAGGTTAAAGGGCAATTCTAATGTTTTGGCCTCTCTGTGCTTTCGAAGATTATCCCAGCCAGTTATTCGGACACGGTAGTTTTTAGCTTTTTTGGCGAAGGCAAGCTCTATATTTATGATATGATCGCTGCCCAGGGCCTCATTTGAGTTCCTCCAGATCTGTGTGGGAAGGTTGCGACCAAAACTAAGATATGGGCTAGTGTCGGCGGAGACAGTATAGCCGATTATTGTGGGTGTACTCAGATCATTATATAGAGGCAGGTTATGCACCTGAAGGGTGTTGTGCAATTCCGCTCCTATCTTGTTGGTGCGTGTGTACCCCCAGTCTGCATATGCGCATTTGAAGTCCCCTAATGTAATGGGGGGGTCCTGTTTCCAGCGATGGAGGCGGCTTTGCGAGAAATTGAATCTGAGACCGGTTGTCTCGGAAGGAGGTAACGGTTGAGGATGAAGAGGGGGTGAGATCTGTGAGTAGAGGGGAATGTGTGAATTCTATGAATGTGTGAACTAATGGAGAGGTTAGTACATGACATGTGTATGGTACAAAATGTTGAACAGAGGTGGTAACCCTGGGGTTTGCAGTGGTGTCAGAGGATACCAGGGCGTATCCTGGCAGCGATAAATTTGTGCCAGCATCCTGAGGCGCTACTATATCAGGGGCGTGGAGGAAGCAGAGAGGAGCTGCTGCAGGGGGTCTTTGCGACAAACTGCAGTTCCATTCTAGGATGCTTATTAGAGATTATTGCCCGTCAACTAGGCCCTACTGGAAGGGGGCGGAGGGGGGGAGTATGAGAGCAGCTATGGGGTTGTTGGCTGGGATATGCGAGGACATTCCAGCAATTATTTGTGGAATTGGTTGTAGAATGGTGGTAGTTACTGATAATCGTTCCTGTATGCTTAGTGATGGCGGCTTCAAAATAATTTTCAGTCTGAGCCAGAATACTGGCTTAGAACAGTTGGGCAAAGATTTTGAATTTAGAATTCATGTCTGGAATGTCGTCTGGTCTGCGTTTCCTTTGTGGAGGGGGTGTGGAGGATTCGGGTGTTGTTGAAGGGGTTTGGGGTGTTGGTGAAGGAGTGGATGGAGAAACAGCAGAAGGGATAGAAGTAACGGCTGCCCTAAGATGCCTTACCTCTTCCCGCAGGAGAGCTATCTCTTCCTCCCGCTGTGAGGCTTGGGATGTACCAGTAGCTTTGCTTCAGGCTCGCTGGCGATCTTGATGAGGCACTGGCGGTGGAAAGTCCTTTGGCGCGGGCACTGGTTGCTTGAATTTTGGCGCGGTCTGTCTTCTTGGGGGAAGCTAGGGCTCTGGCTTTGCACGAGCATGTACCGGTAAGGTGGATCCCACCACAAAGAATGCATCTCGGCGTGCAAGGGGTCTCTTGAGTTGTGTGCTTCTCGCTACACCGCGGACAGAGTCCAGCTTTTGGGAGAGGGCATTCCTGTGACCAGGTTCCCTGCGGTTCGTACAAGCATCAGGGCTGCCTTTGTACTTGGTGCAGCGGCATACCACACACATACATTTTATGGTGTGAGGCACGGGAGCAGAGACGAAGGTTGTTAGAATCGATACTGTTTTTCCAATGCGTTGGGCCGTTACGATGTTAGCCTCTAGGTTTCGGTATTTCATGTCACTTGGGATTTGCTCTGGTGCTTCATTCCACTATGCCCGGGAAATCACACCCTTGACTGCCGTTGGAGGGGCCGCGATGTACGCGGCTACTGGGTATTGCTCTTCATTTAAAGTGATTTGCTGCATTTTCAACTAAGCGAGAACTGTTGCCTACTGTCGCCACTGTGAAGGTGTTGTTGGTGGGATGAACTCTGATGTTCATCCCACCAACTCAGCAGCTGAGCGTCGAGTGAAGTGCCTGCAGGATACTTGGAGCCGGCAGCTTTTCCAGGGAGAGGCTGCCTCGCGGGCGAAAGACGACTCCCATGGTTCCCGTTGGCAGTGCGGCGAGTTGTTTACTTCTTTGTACGGCCGCGCACGTCATGCATAGCAGCTGCAGCGTCTCCTTGAACGTAGATCGAGAGGTTCCAGATGTAGCGTCCGGTGGCGCGCTGGCGTTGCTGACGTTTAGCTTAGGTTGAACCGAGGCCGATGCGGGGTGTTTTGGGGGCAAATTTGAACCGGGGGTCCGATTTCGGTAAGCATGGAGCACAATTTTCCACTCACCAGGGTGGCTGTCGAACGGGTTCGAGGCCTCTCCATCCACGGGTTCTTCCATGGTTGTTGGGGAATGAGGAACGCGGCGCGCCGGCGAGGCTTGCCTCGAGGACGCGAGGCTTACCGCAGCGCCGTGGCTGCCAGAGAATTTTTCACCGGGTAGTTCACCGAGGTCATTGGGCACATAAAAAAAAATGGTAGCGATTAGGGTCCGTGTACCTTCCATGATTCGTTGAGTGCCTTGACGGGTCCTAGGAAGGACTGAGGCTGACACAGGAACCAGAAATTGGCGGAGCCGGTACTACACGCGTCCGCTCACTCACGTCCGCTATCGGCCAACCTGTAGTTCGAGACATCTCGGCTATCCTCTTTTTTGTTCTTGTAGAGCAGGATTACTCGTTCCACTTGCATTTTTGATAAATTAACTACCGCTTATAGGCATAGAGTGCATATATATACGTTAGTGTCGGACGTATAATATTGATACATGCATTCGAAGCGACCGAAGTAGTGCATGCACGAGAAGAGGAAGAAGTTAGCTCGCTCTCGCTCTCGCGCGCTTGGCCACTGAGGGACCGCCGCAGTTTTGTCGTCTCAGCTCCGGTGTTCTATTTCGCGTTGCACGCTACAGTTTGGTGGAGGTGCTGGGTACGCTTCCCGACCTGCGCACTCCGTACAGCGTCACTACGGACCTCACACCGGTTCACCAGCGACCCAGCCGCCGTCTCCGCGGAGAATCGCCTGAATTTGGGCCCCTTCCCCCGCCAACAAGGACGACGCAGCCTCGACCGCCGAGTCCAACTGACATGGCCACTGACACCAGGACCCCGCCGCCGACCCAGCCTCTACCGTCGAGTACAATTGCCATGGCCGCTGACACCAGACCCCTGGCGCCGATCCTTTGCCACCCACCGCGAACACCGCCATCTTTTCACGGTGACGTGTTGGAAGACGCTGAGGACTGGCTAGAGACCTTCGAGCGGGTCGCACGCTACAACGGCTGGTGCGACGAGCGCAAGCTCAATAAATTCTACTTTGCCCTTGAAGAGACTGCTCGGACATGGTTTGAAAACCACGAGGCTACCCTTCCCACCTGGGAGACGTTCTGCCGGAGTCTCCTGGCTACGTTCCCCAACGCTGACCGCCGGGAGAAGGCCGAAGCCGCGCTGCACTCCCGAAATCAGCGCACGAACGAAAGTGTGCGCATGTATACCGAAGATATGGCCCGTGTCTTCAAGCGCGCCGACCCCAACATGACAGAGGAGAAGAAGCTGCGCCATCTCATGCGTGGGGTTAAGCAGGAGCTGTTTGCGGCCTCGTGCGCAGCCCACCCCGCACGGTGGCGGAATTTCTAACCGAGGCGACCACGATGGAGACGACGCTGCAACAACGGGCCCGCCAGTACAACCGGGACATCAACTACATGGTGCCCGAAGGCTTTTCGTCGTGTCTCGGCGGCACTGCAGACACCTTGCGCGAACTAATTCGCTCTGTTGTCCCGGAGGAACTTCAACGGATCCATCTGCCCCAGGTTACACCTGCGCCGCTGGCAGAGCTGACCGAAGTTGTCAGGGACGAGGTGCGACAGGCTGCACAGGCACCTCCTGTCCCCGCAGCGCCGTCCCGGTTCGATGACCGACCCACGTACGCATCTGTTGTACGTCGCACGACAGGCTACGGTCCCATTACCCCAACGCCTGGCGTGAGCAACACCGGCACATGTCACGCACGCGTGCCTGGCTACGGTGTGACCCCGCCGACCCCTGTGAGTAACATCGCCGCATATTCTGCAACCGCATCTGCTACAGCTGGGCCACGCCCTCGCAAGTCGGATTTGTGGCGTACACCGGACCGCAAGCCTCTCTGCTACCACTGTAGGGAGCCTGGTCACCTCTACCGCGCCTGTCCGTACCGCCAAGTGGGCCTTCGCGGTTTCCATCCCGACGCACCCCGCCCTCAGAACGGCGAACGGCCGCATGAGATTGCGCAGCATCTCTGGGCACGCCAGAACCCTGCCTACTCTGGAATCAAGGAGAGGGCTGAGTCGGGCTGGTTGGTTCATGTTGAATGGTACGGCAAAACAGCGCTGACGGACGGGACGGAAGAAGATTAGACAAACACATGCGCTGAACTAACAACCAAATGGTTTATTGCGAAAGAGGGGTGCAATATAAAGCATAGAAGGGAAAACTGCGGTGTAAACATGACAAGGCATACATTCCGGATATCATCAATGATTAAGAAAAGCGATCTCCTGTGGGAATAGAGCCACCGATGGTTGGCTTACACATGAGTTGCCTAATGTGTGAATGTGAAAGGCCTCCGATATCAGGCGTGAGGTGTGATCTCTATACTTGGCGATGATAGTGGTTTGGTCTAAAAATGCCTCACATTTGTCGCAATCTGTGAAATGAATGACCATGTTATTTCGGCGTGACTTGTTTTCTATGTCTTTCGCGTGTTCGCGTAGCCGATCATTGACGCACCGTCCGGTCTCCCCGATGTAAAATCGGCCGCATGACAGTGGAACCTTGTAGATCACACCACAGCAACAGTTGACAAATTTCTTTCTGTGTTTCTTCTGACATGCCTTCTTTCCATTTTCCTGATTCACTTTCTTGCACAGGCCTCCCAACTTGTTCCTGGCAGAGAAAAGGAGCTTCACGCCGGCTTTGTTCACAATCTTTTTCAGGTTGTGCGATACTTGATGAACATACGGAATACATGTTATGTTCTTGTTGTCCAGTTTGCGCGTCTCCTTCTGAATTCTGCATTCTTTTAATATCGACTCTGGTATGCCAGATAAGACCTTCGTCGGGTAGCCTGCAGCGGTAAGCCTAGTAACCTGCGCGTCAAAGCTGGCTTGCGTTTTATGCGCACATGATCTAAACAGAGCGGCTTTCATGCATGTTTTCGCTATCCCGCGCTTAACTATCTTAAAGTGGGCCGACCGGAAGGGGAGCAGGCTCTTCTGGGATCGCGGGGAGTACATCCAACAGATATGGTCACACGATAGCTCAAGTTCCAGATCTAAAAACCTTAGTTTGTTGTTAGTAGGTAGCTCTGTGGTCAACTGTAGGTTGTTAAGTTCAGTACTGAACACGTCAAAAATCTGAGCAACACTTCGTTGGGCGTCACCTTTGAGATAAAATACTAAAAAGTCGTCTACATAACGCATAACCTTAACAACGGTGCCGTCAAGCTTGGCTTGACGTTGTCTATCGCACGAAGCTAAAAACAGATCGCTGAGAACGGGAGCGAGGCTGGATCCAATACAAACACCTTGTTTTTGGATGAAAAAACTATCGTCAACTCTAGCCAACGTGGACTGTAAATAAAAGTGGAGCATTTCTAGAGACATGCTTACGTTCATACCACTAGAGTTCTGGAACTTTGTGACTCCGTGACGGTCGATGCGCCTGCTGATTTCTGCGATCACCGCGCTTTGCGGCAGGGAGTAGTATAAGTCCTTGACATCCACCGAAAACGCGCTAACGTCGGCAGGACACTCGTTTTGAAGGAATTTCGACACGGTCTCAGGCTTTCTGATGAGGAAAGGATCTTCGACCTCAAGGTGCGACAGGCACTTCTGCAGGAACACCGCTACCTGGAAGGCGCGTCCCGTTCCCCTTCGCCTCTCCGTTATCGCTCTTCCAGCCCTGGCCGCCAGAGTAGCTCTGCTGGCCGTCGCTCGCCGAGTCCGCGTCGGGAAAACTAACACCAGCGACCTGTGGAGGCAAGGCCGCTGGCGTCGGGACGTGTCAAGATCCTCCATCGCGAAACCCTCGATCCGACGATACCCGGACAGAGAGAGGCAGCGATAGTAACAGATACGCTGCATCCGATTTACGTGTGACAATTGAAGGGACTGAGATTACCGCGCTGCTCGATACCGGTGCTGACTACTCTGTTATGAGCCGTGCCTTTGCTGGAGAACTTAAGAAGGTTCTGACAGCGTGGACGGGGACCCCCATTCGCACCGCTGGTGGCCACCTAATTTCCCCTGTGGGCAAGTGCACGGCTAGAGTTGGGATTAGTGGTTTCACGTACGTTAGTGAATTTGTCGTACTCCCCGAGTGTTCCAGAGACTTGATTCTGGGGATCGACTTCCTGCAGTCGAACGGCGCTGTGATTGACTTTCAGGAGGCACGTGTCACGTTCTCGACCAAACAGGCCGTGGCGCGCTTTGACTCCCGCGATCCCTGCAGCAATGCTCTGCGCATTGTCGAGAACGACGTTACGGTGCCGCCGCGGTGCTGTGTTCTGGTGCTCGTGCGGAACGACCTCTTTCACGACAGCGAGGGCCTAGCGGACAGCCATAGTCCACTGCTGCTTAAGCGAGGACTTGCCGTTGCAAGAGGTCTCGTCCAACTACGTGACGGCCGCACCCACGTCCTCCTGACTAACTTTGCCAACGAATATCAGCACCTGGCCAAAGGCATGGCTATTGCCTTCCTCCGCGACGTTGCTGAGGTTCCAAGTTTGTGCACCGTGGGAGGACCCACTCCGGAGTACGCTGGCCCCCATCACGTTCTTCAGTCAGTCAGAATAAATCCTGCCCTGCCGTCGGTTCAGAGGGATCTTCAGTCGGACCTCTTGGCAGACTTTGCGGACTGTTTCGCTACGTGCTCGAAGGTCGGCCGAACTCCACTCGCGAAGCACCGTATCATCACTGATAACACTACGCGCCCCGTCTGCCAGCGCCCATATCGTGTTTCCCCGGTGGAGAGAGAAGCCATTCACAATCAGGTTGCCGAGATGCTTGCAGACGATGTCATTCAGCCGTCCACCAGTCCGTGGGCATCGCCTGTGGTTCTTGTCAAAAAAAAGGACAATGCTCTGCGTTTCTGCGTGGACTACAGGAAACTTAACAACGTGACCAAAAAGGACGTTTACCCGCTGCCCAGGATAGATGACGCGCTCCACCGATTGCGGAACGCCAGATACTTCTCGTCATTGGATCTTAAAAGCGGGTACTGGCAAACCGAAGTGGACGAGAGAGACCGGGAGAAGACGGCTTTCATGACGCCTGACGGCCTCAATGAGTTTAAAGTGCTCCCATTTGGTCTGTGCTCAGCACCGGCCACGTTCCAACCAATGATGGACACTGTTCTCTCCGGCTTGAAATGGCAGTCCTGCCTGGTGTACCTGGACGATGTCGTTATATTTTAGACCACCTTTGACCAACACTTGGAGCGGTTGCGCATTGTGCTACAAGCGCTCAAATCCGCGCAACTCACCATCAAAGCCGAGAAATGCCATTTTGGCTTTGAGGAACATCGCTTTCTTGGTCACGTTGTCAGCGCACAAGGTGTTCGCCCGGACCCTGACAAGACCGCTGCCGTCTCAGGTTTTCCACGCCCAACTGACACGAAGGCCGTTCGCCGGATTTTAGGCCTGTGCTCCTATTGTAGGCCCTTTATTCAAGATTTCTAGAAAATCGCGGAACCGCTGAACGCATTGACCCGTGACGACCCGCCCTTCTTGGGGGGGGGGGGGAGGGGGGACCGACGAAGAGGCTGCATTTGTCGAGCTTCGCAGCCGTCTGCAAAACACTCCGATAATCGGCCATTTCGACGAGCATGCTGCCACGGACATCCACACTGACGCCAGCAAATGTTGGCCTTGGTGCAGTACTGATCCAGTGGCAAGACTGTGCAGAACGGGTCATCAGTTATGCTAGTCGAACACTTACACGCTCCGAGACCAATTATTCTACGACGGACAAAGAATGTCTTGCAGTGATATGGGCCATTTGCAAGTTCCGACCGTACCTCTACGGACGACCCTTCCGTGTGGTAAGCAACCACCACTCCTTATGCTGGCTGGCGAGCCTCAAAGACCCCTCAGGACGCTTGGCTAGATGGAGCTTACGCTTGCAAGATTACGACTTAACAGTAGTTGACAAGTCTGGCCGTAAGCATCAGGATGCGGATTGTCTGTCGCGCGCGCATATCCCAATAAATACCGAAGAAACCACCGATGATTTTCCTTTCCTGGGCTCTGTTAGTACCACCCAAATGGCGCAGCTTCAGAGGGCGGACACGGAGTTGGCGCCGCTCATCGATTACCTCGAAGGCAGTGAAGCTCCCATTCCGCGTGTTTTTCTTCGAGGGCTTCACACCTTCACTTTACGGTCTGGTGTTCTCTACAAGCGCAACTTTTCCAACAGCGAAGAAGTTTTTCTACTTGTCGTACCATCACAGCTGCGGTCTGAGATCTTGAGTGCCTGTCACGATGCACCATCCGCCGGCCACCTTCGAGTCTGCCGTACACTCGCGCGCATTCGACAAAAGTATTATTGGCCCACGTTACTCCCATCGCTGCGGGCCTCGTCAAAACATGCCGTGAATGCCAACGTCGGAAGACTCCTTTTTTATTTATCCCCCCCGTCGATCCACCGAAGACCCCTTTCCATCAAGTGGGCATGGACCTCCTTGGTCCATTTCCGAAGTCTTCGTCTGGAAAGCGTTGGATAGTCGTTGCGACTGACTACCTCACACGGTACGCTGAGACCACGTCTCTTGCCAAAGGCACTGCTGCTGAAGTGGCGCAGTTCTTCGTCCACAACATTGTCTTGCGTCATGGGGCACCCGCCGTTGTTGTTACTGACCGGGGAACTGCTTTCACGGTCCGCTTAACCAAGTCCGTGATGACTCTGACGCACACGAGCCACCGACGTGCTACGGCGTATCACCCGCAGACAAACGGATTGGTAGAGCGACTCAACCGCACACTAGCCGACATGCTATCAATGTACTTACGTTGACGTCGAGCATCGAAATTGGGACGCCATTCTGCCGTACGTAACGTTTGCGTACAACACCGCCCTGCAGGAAACCACCCGACTGACTCCCCTTCAGCTTGTCTTCGGTCGCCAGGTGACCACTCCGTTGGATGCTATGTGGCCCGTTAACCCTTACTGCGACTCAGACGCTGACATCGACGTAGATACCTTCGTTCAGCGTGCTGAGGAAGCGCGTCAACTGGCCCGCCTGCGCATCCACCGTCAACAGGAGACTGACGCCACTAGGTACAACTGTGGACGCCGTTTCGTCAGTTATGCTCCCGGCGACCTTGTGTGGATTTGGATAGCTGTTCGTCGCCGCGGGCTCTCTGAAAAGCTGCTGCACCGATACTTCGACCCTTACGAAGTAGTGCGCCGCATCAGTGATGTGACTTATGCAGTTGCTCCCGCCCCGACAGCCTGTTCATCGCGCCGGTCGCACCGAACTGAAGTCGTACACGTTGTTCGCATGAAGCCTTACCACGACCGGCTACCTGACTGAACTGCGGTCCACTGCAGCTGTGTTCTCCCCTTTCGGTGACTTTTCTCTCCTAGCCGCATCGTGTCGATGCTGCAGAAGTGATACGTGCATTCGAAGAGACAGAAGTAGTGCATGCACGAGAAGAGTAAGAAGTTAGTTGGCTCTCGCTCGCGCACTTGGCCACTGAGGGACCGCCGCAGTTTTGTCGTCTCAGCTCCGGTGTTCTATTTCGCGTTGCAGGCTACAATATCAAGGACGCACTTTATTGGCGTACATCATTAGCCTCACAACGATGCGAATTAGTTAAAGGTGATTTGTTGGTGGAAAAGCAATATATCGGCACTAGTTGGACCTAGAAAGCTATTATATGCCGATGAGCCTGTGATTACTTTTCAACCAACAAGAAAACCATTAAAAGCATTAACCATTCCTTCACCTTCCAGCGTTTCTGCCTAGCGAACAGTTTCAACTACGAAATCTTTTGCATGCCCACGGCCGGGAAGAGCGTTAATTTTACTCCGAATTTCACTTGTACAAGCTGAACATGTAGAAAAGGAATGAAATGAGAGGCATCCCTGCAGCTTTTTAATTTCTTATTTAGAACATCACTGAACCGTTCCAAAGCATGAAGGTCCGCTTCATCACGAGAATGCATGGAGATTTTGCAAATTCGATACTTTTTATTATTTTCTTAGGAGTTCAAGGGGCATCCAACATTTTTTTATATTCTTGTTTATCAAAAGTTCCTTATGAATGAAATGCTCACTACAGATGGATAAAAACGACCCATAAACGCTTGGTAAGCGCCATTTGCTTGAATGATACTCTGAATGTAACCCCAGCTTATGGTTCTTAATTCCCGACGAAAAAAATCCAGGGATTGGTGCAAATAGGTTAAGTAGTGGCATCGTACTGATACGTGTTAATGGGGCTAGTGTCAACCTAGCAGCATATTCCCTTATGGTCACTAATGGAATAAGTCAAAATACCTGTGGTAATAGAACCTCTGTCATTATTAACTGCAAACAAATCTTTTTTTTTGTTTTGGAAGTAGTTGTCCCAATGTCCGTAGTGCCTTTGTCAGGTCGTACGGGAGGGACGTGGGGGCGCACACTGGCGTAAAGGCAACACGATTTTTTATTTATTAAGGCGGAAGCCTTTAATGTCTCATCGTTTTAAGCAGGAGTTGTCGACAGAAAATGTCACGCTTTTCAATTGGTGGAAACGGTAGTGACGTCACAGTGCGCGAATTTCAAACGGGGCCAATTGTACTTTGGCTAGTAACCATGCAACCAATTGAAGGGATCGTATAGTGATGCTCCAATTAAGTGGGACTGAGCTTAGTTAATTGCTTAATTACCCAATAAGCCTAATTAGCTTTACTAGTCAGGCGATATAAATAAATAAAACCGATTAAGAAATTGGTCGAGCTCAGGAATCGAACCCCGGTCTTCGGCGTGAGCGACGAGCATGCTATCGACTCCGCCATGCCAGCTCGATGGTTTGGAATGAAGAAACGCGCGTCTAGTGAATACGGTGTCTTCACTCACTCTCATCCTCCTCCATTCCCTTCCCGCGAGGTTTAGGTGTCCGCCGACAAATGAGAGACAGATACATTTCCTTTCCTCAAAAACCAATTTACTGACGAGCGAGGCGTAGAACCGAATGGGCGATGGCGTTCTATGGACTCTTCGGAAGCGTTGCAAGACGCTGTCGCGTTCCACTCTTAGGGGCATCAGTGACCACACTTTAGGTCAAAAAAGTGCCCCCTGAATTTTGTGAGACAGTTACTGCGTAATTTCCTTTCCTCAAATACAATTTTCATTTTCTTCACTACGGCTTCTCTTTATCTATGTTATTTCACTCCCACTTCCTCCCTCCCTCTACGGTGCGGTTCAGGTGTCCACCGAGATGGCAGAGAATTACAACGCCATTTCCTTTCCTCAAAAAGCGTTGCGTTCAAAGGGAGGAGGAGGAGGAGGAGGAGGAGGAGGAGGAAAACTTTTATTCGTATTTACAGTGAGAGGTCGATGGGGCGAGCCGGAAGGGCCCGCCCCTTACAAACACTAGGAGGGATCCCTAGTCCGGGATCCCTGTAGCTTCCGCAGCGGCCCGGGCTCTAGCTACCAATGCCTGTTGGGCTTGGAGTTCGGAGCAGCCGCGCAGGGCAGCTTCCCAGTCCTCTCGAGTGGGGTGGAGGTGGGGTGGGTAGGCAGGATTGGAAGGGCATGCCCACACCATGTGGTAGGTGTCCGAAAACACCTCCTCACAGTGTGGGCACGCGCCCGAGAAAGAAGAATTGAAGTGCTTAAGTACTGCCGGGCACAGTACAGTATTGGTATAGAGGCGGAGAAGCCAGCGCTCCTCCACCCTGGTGAGGCCTTTACAGGGAGGGGGATAGAGACCATGAAAATTTTGATAAAGAGAGGTGATCTCTTTAAAGGTGATGGCCGGATTGAAATTGAATTCCGGATCAGGCTGCGGATGAGGCGACGCCCGGTGAGTAAGCGCGCGGGCGGCAGCGTCTGCTGCCTCGTTCCCCTCAAGACCCGCATGAGCCGGAGCCCACACGATGGTACGATGGGTCGGAAACCCTGTGTATTCGCATGCGTGGAGAATTTTGAAAGCACGGTCTGGAATATACCCTTGCTCAATATTGCGGCAGGCGCCCCTGGAGTCCGTAATAATGACTCGGGACTCTGGATCTGCGGCGGCCAGTGCAATGGCGATCTCTTCCGCAAATGTAATGTTTGGGGCACGGAAAGTAAGGCCCTGAACTGTAGTGTTTTGGTGGATGACGGCCGCCGTGTACCAACCCCCATGGTGTGGGCCGGCCGCATCCACATAGAAGACACCTGGCTTATGGCCATATTGTTGAGAAATAGCCTCCGCCCGCGCGAGACGGCGACCATCATGGGTGTCTGCAGTCATGTTCTTCGGAAGGGGTCGCACCTGGAGTGCAAAGCGCCAGGCTTCAGGGATGCGGACCCGTTCTTCTGTATGTGTTGCATAGGATATGTGTAAGCGGGTCAGAAGGCGGCTCCCCGCAGGTGTTTTGCTTAGGCGCAAGTATTGATTGTTAAGATGAGCTTCTCGTAACTCCCCAAAGGTGTTGGTCATCCCCAGACCGAGGAGACGCTTGTTGGAGGTCGTTATGGGGAGGTCGAGCGCTCTCTTATAAATCTTGCGGAGAACTACTTCTAAGGCATTCTCATCGCATTTGCGTAGGCGGAGGTAGGGAGCCGAATATAAAATCCGGCTGGTCACGAATGCATTGGCCAGACGCAGGGCATCTTTGCATCGTAGTCCCCCCCTTTTATTGGACACCCGGCGGAGCATCCGACCCACCTGGTCCCCCACCTTACGTAGCTTGTTTAGGGTAGTGTCTATCTTGCGCCTATGATGAATGAAAAGCCCCAGTACCCGGATCTCCTCGTGTTCAGGTATCGGTCCGCTAAGTAGGGAAAGGGCAATTTTGGTTGTGCACTTTGAGTTGGGGCGTATGTGCACAAATTCAGATTTGCTCGGGGAGCATTCAAGACCACAGCGACGAGCGTATTCGTCCACAATAGCTGCCGCTTGTTGCAGGTTGGTCTCGATGTCTCCAACCGATTGTTGTGTTGCCCAGAGGGTGATGTCGTCCGCATACAGAGCGTGCTGCACACCGGCGACCTCTGCCAGCTGGGTAGGGAGCTTCATCATGGCCAGATTAAATAGTAATGGCGAGAGGACAGCTCCCTGTGGGGTCCCTCGTGTGCCAAGTTGATATGGGCCATATTCTGTGTCTTGCAGCCGGATATAGGATTGGCGATCTGTAAGGAATTCTTTGATATAATTGAAAGTATTGCGCCCACAGTCTGTTTGCGACAAGTGGGATAGGATGATCTCGTGGGTCACATTGTCGAAAGCCCCCCGCAGGTCAAGTGCGACGACTACTTTATCATTGCTGGGGTGCTCGACGGGGTCGAGAATCTCCTTGTGAAGTTGCAACAGGACATCTTGTGCGGATCGGTGTGGGCGGAAACCGTACATGGTGTCTGCGAAAATGTTTTGCTGTTCCAGGAAAGCCGACAATCTGTCGCGTACCATAGTCTCCATCAGCTTCCCCACACACGAAGTGAGGGAGATAGGCCGGAGGTTGTCGGTGTTA
Source organism: Amblyomma mixtum (assembly GCF_055824585.1). NCBI lineage: Eukaryota > Metazoa > Arthropoda > Arachnida > Ixodida > Ixodidae > Amblyomma > Amblyomma mixtum. Next base: position 107,460,098 of record NC_143012.1, on the reverse strand, counting down.
ATGGCTTTACCTGGCTTGGGAATGAAAGTTACTAGTGCCGTTTTCCAATCTATGGGGAGTGGTGTGCCTCCAATCCAGATAGTGTTGAAGTAATCGAGGAGAGTTTCGTAGGCTGGATCTGGGAGGTTGGCAATAAGCTTTACCGTCACCTTGTCCCGGCCTGGTGCTGTACCTCGCTTCATTTTAGCCAGGGCCGCTTTTAGGTCATGGAGCTGGAACGGTTGATCCAAATCCGCGTTCTCGGAACCTGCATACGAGTACGCCTGACCACGGGGATCCTGGTGTATACTCAAATATTTGTCGCGGAGCGCATCGGCCAGTTTGGCCGTGTCTCCAGTGAAGTTATGTATAGCCCTTTGAAGCTGTTTTTGTGTCTCAGTACGGGTTTGTGCCGGATCAATAAGGGCGCGGAAGAGGCGCCACGTACTCCGACTCGACATTTGCCGAGCTGCAGTGTTGCATCGGTGCACCCAATTGGAGTCGGCGAGTTGGGCCGCGTATTGTGCCGCCTGTTGGGTGATATCCGCGATGCGAATTTTGAGTTTCCGATTGTGTTTTTGACGACGCCAGCTGCGGACTAGGCTGTGTCGTGCCTCCCAGAGGTGGAGGAGATGGTTATCCACCGCCGGGCTCGCCTCTGAGAGTTGAACATTTTGCTCGACTGATTTCAACTGGGATACTAGGTGTTGGGACCACGTTGAGTATCCTTGGTCCATTATTGATTGAGGATTGGTGTAGCTGCTCCTAAATTTGGTCCAGTCGGGTAGTTTTGCATTGGCCTGTGGTCTTGTGAGTGGTTTGGTATGGATTGTAGTGGTAATTATGCAGTGGTCGCTACCGAGGGATTCCTCGGTGTTCCTCCAATCTGCATAGCGAATATTTTTCGTAAAGGTGAGGTCCGGACACGTATCGCGTGTAACGGAGTTACCTATACGAGTGGGTTGCGCGGGATCCGTGTGAAGAGTAAGGCCCAGTGTGGAAACAAGCTCCGCCAACTTGCGTCCGCGTTTCTCTTCACGTGTGTACCCCCATAAGGTGCTGGGAGCATTAAAGTCCCCAACGATTATGAGGGGATCCCGATTCGCGACCTTCAAAGCCCGGCTGAAGATGTCTGCGAATGTAACATTTGGTAGCTTTGGGGGACAGTAAATGTTGAGTATGTGCAATGGGGGGTCCTGTTTGCGTAGCGGAAGGATCGTCACCATTACATAGGAGAAATTAGCGCTAAGATCCAGGTCAACCTGGGAGGCCGTGTAATTTTTATGTACGCAGAGGCAGCTCTGCGCATCCTGCTGGTACACCGTGTAACTGGCAAGGGTGGCGCCATTTCCTGGCTCCTGAAGGGCCACCACAGCAGGTAATTCTGGGAAAGTTGTAAAGAAAAGGCGTAGATCGGCTCGCTTTGTGCGTGCCTTGAATCCGCGACAGTTCCACTGTACAATTTGAATAGGGATCGAATTGCTTCGCGGATGCTTCCTATTTCTAGGGGCGCCCGCCATGATCAAGGGTAGAGTTGTGAGTTTGGAGAGAGGAGGCTTGAGAGCCAGTGGCTCCAAAGAGAGGAGCGTTCGCTATACTGGGGATGGCACAGGGGACCTCTTCTTCTTCTCCGGCGATTCGACGCCTAGACGCTTTGAGCTGCCGGCCTGCGAAGGTTTTGAGCGGGCCAGCGCGCTTGGGAGCGCGGGTGAGTTGAGCGAACTGAGCGGTTATGAGGTTTGGGATAGATGCCGCAAGGTGGCTAATTTTGTTGAGTGCCGCCGTAAGTGTGGCATTGATTTGCGTTTCCAATGCGGATATTCTGTTGTTAACTTGAGTTTCGAGCGCGCTCACTCTCGCCTCGAGTGCCGTGAGGGCATGCGCAGCCTGTCCTGAAGGGGCTGCGTCGCTTTCCATTGCCTCTGCTGCGGGTGAGGCAGAGGTGTGGTTGGGGGAATTTTGGCGGGCCTCCGCTATTGCGAGGCGCTTTTGAAAATTTGCAACCTGCTCGCGGAGAGCAGATATTTCTTTTTGTTCGGCAGAGATTGGCCGTGGTTGGGATTGGGAAGGGGGAGGGAAGGGAGAAGCTGCCCTGCCCGCGCCGCTCACCTGGGAGTGTTGCTTGACAACGTTTGCCCACGTCTTGGAGCCGCCGTTCTGGGGAGGTCCGAGGGGCTTCGCTGCACCGGCTTGAGGCGGCGGTGGCGCAGCTGGAGGTTTCCCCTGGCTCCCGGTAGAGGAATTCACAGGCTGGTCCATGGCTTGGTCGGCAGCCTTGGCCTTCAGCTTGTCCGGGCGACGCTTGCCACGCTTGCGTCGATTCCGCTTCGATTTACGGCCGCGCTCGGCATGCGGGGGCTGGATAGCGCGATATTTAGCCGTACACGCAGGGCCCCCCGTGGCATGGGCCCCGCCGCACAATGAACACTTTGGGTTGCACTGGTGAGGGGCCCGCACCCCCTCAACGAGTAGAGCCTGCTGTCCGCACAGGCCACACCTGTCCAGCCTCTGGCCGGGGCAGGCGTCCACGCGGTGGCCGACCACACCGCAATGTCGGCAGGCTGGAATGGTTCGCTGGTAAGGCCTAACTTGTACAAGCTCTGAATCGTAGTGCACGAAACGTGGCTTCTCTGTTCCGGCAAAAGTCAGTCTCGCTTTGTTGGATGTCCCAAATTTTCGCACTTCCACGATGGTGCCGTAGCGCCATTGGAGCCTAGTACGGAGCGAGTCCGTAGTTTCAGAGTTACGGACGGTAATGACGCCGTAGCAGACGTCCTTGCCGTCTTGGCGCAGGTGCCCCACAAGGGGGACCCTCCCGTCGGGTCCATTAAGTTCAAATTCGCCGATGATCCGGTCGGCTAGCTCAGGTTTCGCAGTCTGAACAATAATGAGGTTTTGTTCTCTTACCGGTATTATGGTAAGGTCAGTTGCGGGTTGCGTGCCCAGGAGAGCCGTGAACGCCCGGCCGTAGCCGGTCTCCTGGAAAGTCTCGTACAACGAGACGCGGGTCCGGGGCTTGATGACGACGACGTAGTCGTCTGGAGCAGGCTTGGGTATAGCAGGCGGTTTCCACTTCGTGAGCAGTCGCCGACTGCGGCCCGACGCGTGCGGGGCGGGTGACTACTGGTTTCCGGCGTGAACGCCGGCCGCGTCTACGGACGCCGGCTTTAAGGCTTGGTCTTGCGCTCGGCGCAGCACTGCGGCGTTCAACGCGGCGCTGCGAAATCTTGCCGAATCTGGGCCTCCGGTTGCCGCTGGGGTAACCGTTGCCGAAACTGGGCCTTCGGTTGCCGCTGGGTTAACCGTTGTCCAGTGCATGTTTTCGGGGTCGTAGCCTCGGCAGGAGATTTGCGGAGCAGCCATACTGGCGTCAGTGGCCAGAGGCCCCGATGTGCCGGGTACCGGTTCGGCCATTAGGCCTAGCCGCGCCACCGGCCCGATCGGGCCATGTGTTGCCCGAAAAAGGGGTTTAACCGGGCCCACCTTGGAAAAAACTGGTGTCCAGATGTTCCCGACAGCTTTCGGTGCACGTTGGGGATGAGCTTGCTAGGGTCAGGCGGAAACTTCCGCTGCTCCGGCTGAAAATCAGCGGAGCCGACGAAGAGCACGTCTGACTCCCCGTGCGAACGCGCGCGTCTCTCCTTCAAAGGGCAAGGCATCGCGCTGAACGGGTGGTGTTCCGTGGACTCCCTGTCAGCGCTACAGCGCGCTGTCGCGTTCCACTCCTAAAGGCGAAGCTTAAGCGTCATTAATTAGCAGTGTAACGGGGGGTTTAGTACGAGGTACTGGGGCGACGGGAATGGCAACGGCAGCAGTCCGGGATCAGGTCGGCGAAAGGCACACAAGCGTAGCGCTGGCCAAAGACTCTCGAGAGCACTGTCACTTCGTCTTCGTCTTTGCAAAACCATCAGACGCATCTTCTTTAGCCTTACAATCGCCCCGGGGACAAGAGGAGCCATCCTGGCGACTTAGGATGATGGCAAGACGGCGGGGTCGTAGTAGGGCTTGAGGCGCTGGACATGAACGGTCTCCCGTCCTCGGCGGCGGAGATCAGGAGACGGCGTGAGGGGTTCCACGACATAATTAACCGGAGAGGTGCGCTCCAGTACACGGTAGGGACCATGGTACTTTGCCAGAAATTTTGAGGAGAGACCGGGAGTGCCTGAAGGGATCCAGAGCCACACAAGTGCTCCAGAAGAATAGTTCGGTGAGGTTTGGTCTTGGTCGATGCGAGAGCGCTGGCGATACTGGGTGTCAGTCGTGAGTGAGCGGGCGATTTGGCGGCAGGCTTCGGCGTGTTGCGCGGCTTGGGAAACAGGCCGATATTCAGATTCATCAGGGTGGTAAGGGAGAATTGTGTCGATAGTAGCAGAGGGTTGGCGGCCGTAAAGTAGGAAGAAAGGAGAGAAGCCGGTGGTGGACTGCGTAGCGGTATTGTACGCATAAGTAACGTACGGAAGAACTAGGTCCCAATTCGTGTGATCAGAAGCGACGTACTTGGAGAGCATGTCTCCGAGGGTTCGATTAAATCGTTCAGTGAGGCCATTGGTCTGCGGATGATAGGCGGTGGTAGTTCGGTGAATCGTGTTGCACTCTTTGAGAAGCGCCTGCACCACCTCAGATAAGAACACGCGGCCTCGGTCACTGAGCAGTTCACGAGGTGCACCGTGACGAAGGATGAATCGGTGCAAAATGAAGGAGGCAACGTCCGTCGCTGTGGCAGCCGGAAGGGCAGCAGTTTCGGCATATCGTGTAAGGTGATCCACCGCTACAATAGCCCAACGGTTGCCGGCTGCAGTGTAGGGAAGCGGACCGTATAAATCAATGCCAACGCGGTCGAATGGGCGTGGAGGGCATGGTAACGGCTGCAGCTCAGCAGCAAAACGATGGGGAGGTGTCTTGCGACGTTGGCAGGGAATGCATGAGCGTACGTACTTCATGATGAAGGTGTACATTCCGCGCCAGTAGTAGCGCAGCCGTATGCGGGTATAGGTCTTGAAAACGCCCGCGTGACCACTGTGGGGGGCAGCATGGAAATATGCGCATATCTCCGAGCGTAAGTGGCGTGGAATAACGAGCAGCCACTTGCGACCTTCGGAGCTGTAGTTACGGCGATAAAGTAGGTTGTCACGAATCGCAAAATGGGCAGCTTGGCGGCGGAGCGCACGGGACGGGGAAGCAGCCGTCGGGTTGGCGAGAAAGTCGAGTAGGGAAGCGATCCACGGATCCATGCGTTGCGCTGAAGGCATGTCGCTGAGACGAAGCAAGGGCAGAGAAGCGCCGGAGGTGGAAAAGGTGGAAAGGCTGGCGATCTCGGCTGGAAGGGGGCAGCGTGACAGTGCATCGGCGTCTTGATGCTTGCGGCCGGTGCGATACACGACGCGGATATCATATTCTTGCAAGCGAAGGGCCCATCTAGCGAGGCGGCCGGAGGGGTCTTTCAGGTTGCAAAGCCAACAGAGCGCATGGTGGTCGGTCACAACGTCAAAAGGGCGCCCATAGATGTACGGTCGAAACTTCGCGAGGGCCCATACAATCGCCAAACACTCCTTTTCAGTTAAGGAGTAATTGCGTTCTGCTGGTGTGAGTGTGCGGCTAGCATAAGCAACGACGTATTCGTCAAAGCCAGGTTTTCGTTGGGCGAGGACAGCGCCGAGGCCAACACCGCTGGCGTCCGTGTGAACTTCGGTAGGAGCGGCCGAGTCGAAATGGCGCAGAATGGGCGGCGCCGTGAGGAGACGGCGCAAGGTGTTGTATGCGTCGTCGCACGCTGGAGACCACAGTGATAGATCCGCACTTCCAGACAGCAGTTGAGTCAAAGGCGCAGCAATGGACGCAAAGTTGCGAATAAATCGGCGGAAATACGAGCACAAGCCCAGGAAGCTGCGCAGGTCTTTGATGGAGGTGGGTTTGGGAAAGTCAACCACAGCACGAAGTTTCGTTGGGTCGGGACTGACACCCTGCTTAGAGACAACATGACCTAAGATGGTTAATTGACGGGCGGCAAAACGGCATTTTTTTAAGTTCAGCTGCAGGCCGGCGTCAGAGAGGCAGGTCAAGACGTGCTTCAAACGGGAGAGGTGGGTGTCAAAGTCCGGGGAAAAGACCACAATGTCATCGAGGTAGCAAAGGCATGTCTTCCACTTAAGTCCGCGCAAAATGGTGTCCATCATCCTCTCAAAAGTCGCGGGGGCGTTACAAAGCCCGAAGGGCATCACCGTAAATTCATACAAGCCATCCGGTGTCACAAAGGCGGTTTTGGGGCGATCGGCTTCTTTCATAGGAACTTGCCAGTACCCGGAACGCAAATCGAGGGAGGAAAAGAGTTCGGCCCCTTGCAAACAGTCCAGAGCGTCGTCTATGCGCGGGAGGGGATAGACATCTTTGCGCGTAATCTTATTAAGGCGGCGGTAATCTACACAGAAGCGGATGGAGCCATCCTTCTTTTTGACGAGTACCACAGGCGACGCCCATGGGCTGCTTGAGGGCTGAATGACGCCGCTCTGGAGCATCTTGTCGACTTGGTCTTCAATAACTTGGCGCTCGGCGACAGACACACGATAGGGACGTTGTCGCAGCGGTGCGTGGTCACCTGTGTCGATGGCATGGGTGACAGTGGAAGTTTGGCCCAAGGAACTTTGATGTGAGTCAAATGAGGAGCGAAACTGATCAAGTAAAGTGAGAAGCTGTGCCCTTTGCGGCGCTGGAAGGTTGTCGTCGATGGAGCGAAGGAATGCTTCGGTTGAGGAGGGATCGGGCGCAGCAGTAGGTGGGCTGAGTGCGGCTATGGAGAGGTGCGGCGCGTCGTCCGCCTCTTCGCGGATGAGCAGAGACGCGAATGGCTGTACAGTGCCGAGACATTCACCTAGGCGCAAGGCGTTGGGGAACGAGAATGGGTTAGACACGAACAGTACGGAGAGGCCAGCGGATATAGTCAGTACGGCGTATGGCAGAGGCAGGCACTTGCGGTGCAGAAAGATAGAGGACGGAGTGAAGAGGACAGTGTCGTCGCGAAGAGGGCCGCAAGAAAGGGGTACGAGGACAGAAGAGCAGGGAGGCAGGTCAATGTCTTCGGCAACGAGGGCCTTAACACAGGCACCAGAAGGGGGGGCAGTGTCCAAGACAGCTTCGGGCAGGTGAGAGAACTCGATTTCAGCTCGAGCACAATCGATGATAGCAGCATGGCGCGATAGGAAATCCCAGCCCAGGATAACAGCATGAGAACAGCAGGGCAATACGACGAATTCGACGGCATAGATGGTCCCCTGGATGACAACGCGAGCGGTACACGCTGCTGACGGCTGGATGTTCTGAGCGCTGGCAGTGCGCAGTGAGAGTCCAGCAATTGGCGTCCTTACTTTTCTTAAAGAACTACACAGCTTTGCGTCCATGACGGAAACCGCAGCACCAGTGTCGACAAGCGCCATGACAGAAACGCCGTCGACGGAAATTTCAATGAGGTTAGCGGCTGACGGATGAGGCCTTTCGAAGTTCGTTGTGGACGCAGTTCTCGCCTCAGGAACTGCGGCGCCTAGTTTTCCTCCTGGTTAGCGGTGGGGCGACGTCGCATAGGCGAGATAGACCGGCGTCGTGGAGAAGAGGGCCGGCGGCTGGAGAGGGTAGAACGGTCCGGCGAGAAAGTACGACTTTGCGGCGGCGCAGCTGGCACAGAGTACTGACTCGGTGGAGGCCAGTACCCAGGAGCTTGGGGAGGAATTTCCGCGTCCGGGAGACGACGGCGGCAATGCCGAGATACATGACCTGGGAGACCACAAAAGAAGCAAATCGGCCGATTGTCCGTTGTGCGCCAATAATCGCTGACCCTTGGAGTAGGTCGACGGTAAGCCACTGGCCCTCGCAAATGCGCCGGAGGCGCATTATAGATTTGCGGCTGCGGTCTTGCGACGACATCGGCATACGTCACTGGAGCCGCGACAGGAGGCGGTCTTGCGACGGCTTCGGCATATGTGAGCGGAGCCGCCACAGGTTGTGGTCTGGCGACAACGTCAGCGTATGTCAGCGGAACCGTGACAGGTGGTGACGGATGGGCCGGTGGAAGAGCCTCAGCAATTTGTTCTTGAATTGTATGTCGGAGGGCTGGAGCCAGATATGATGGTCGGTCGTGAGCGCTCGGCAGAAAGGAAAGTTGACGTGCCACTTCTTCCCGCACGAAGTCTTTAATCTGCTGTAGCAGCGATGGGTCAGGAGCAGGCGTGAGCCCAGCAAGCGACTCAACCTGCTGTGGCCGCTGGCGTGTCAGAATCCTCTGCTTGCGCAACTGCTCAAAGCTTTGACACAGCGTGACAACTTCAGCAACGGTACGCAAGTCGCGCGCTAGAAGCATCTGAAAAGCGTCGTCATCGATGCCTTTCAAGATGTGTTGGATCTTGTCGGCTTCCGACATACGAGCGTTGACCCGCTTGCACAAGTCGACGACATCCTCAATGTAGCTAGTGAAGCTTTCACTAGCCTGCTGAGATCGTTCGCGCAATCGCTGTTCGGCTCGGAGTTGCCTGACAGCCGGCCGACCAAATACTTCGGAAAATTTAGTCTTAAAGGTGGACCAGGTTTGAATATCTGCCTCATGGTTGCGATACCAGAGGTTAGCCACACCGGCGAGGTAAAAGATGACGTTGTTTAGCTTCGTCACATCGTCCCATTTGTTGTATACGCTCACCCGCTCGTACGATGTGAGCCAATCTTCAACATCGTTCTCGTCGGTGCCGCTGAAAATGGTCGGGTCCCGTTGACGAAGGGAGCCGGCACAGATGACAGCCTGGCCCACTTGTACGGCCTGGTGTTGGACGTCCTCAGGCATCTTGCGCGTCGGGAGAGCACGACTACGGAGCTCCAGGGCCGATGTTTTTACCCCGGCACTTCCACCAAATGTAACGGGGGGTTTAGTACGAGGTACTGGGGCGACGGGAATGGCAACGGCAGCAGTCCGGGATCAGGTCGGCGAAAGGCACACAAGCGTAGCGCTGGCCAAAGACTCTCGAGAGCACTGTCACTTCGTCTTCGTCTTTGCAAAACCATCAGACGCATCTTCTTTAGCCTTACAGCAGTTAATTAGTATTCAGGCATTAATCAGTAATTAACCATTAAGTAGTGATTTGCCATCACTTAGTAATTAGTACTCAATTATATGTGACGCCACCGGTGCCACAGAAACAGCCAAGGTGGTGCGGAATACGCTTCCGCCTCTACCCACTTTAGACAGTCAAAGTGCCCCCTGAATTTTTTACTGATCCACCTGATGCCGAGAACTCTTGCACCAGGCTCGTAAGTTCCGAAATAGAAACATATTACAACATCCTGTTTTCTTTGAGGGAAGAAGACTGTCACCACTCCTCGCCACCAGGCAGTCACTGCACTACATAATCACTTAGATAGTAGCACTCTTTTCTGCACCGGGCGGGGTGTGGACAGCACTGAATGTTGTTGTGCCCTAACACGTCACTCTTCCACAACACTGGGTGAAATGTTAAGTTCAAAGACATGTGGTGTGGCAAGTGGGGTCTATGGTGACGTGCTGGCACTCTCTGGACTAGTGGGAAACTCTTCAATGTCCGTAGAGTCTATCCCTGGGTCTGTGTAATTTGGTTTCGGCACTTGTCGCACGATCATCCAATTTCTTCTCAGTGTGCTGCCATTGACATGGACCATGTAGTACCTTGGAGGTTCCACAACTGTACCCTTTTCCCACGGCAATCCTGGAGCAGGTTGTTTTACTCGCACCGTGTCTCCTTTGCGTATTATGGGGAGGTCCTGTGACGCCCTGTTGTAGTATATACTACAACTACAATGTACTACAGCTGCTTCCACCATCGCGTCTCGTTTCGTTTCTGCCTGAGTGGCCCATTTTAAATGTCCGTCTGCAATCATAACGGTCCGTGGCAAACGGTTCTAGTAGTCTCCTCTGAGCTTCTTCGCCTTCCCCTCTACGACTCTCCTTTGTACCACCCACAGACCAATGGCCTAGTCAAACGCCTCTACCGCCACCTAAAGGCCGCACTCACCGCTTATCCCACACCAACGGAGTGGGCCCAGCACCTGCCTCTCACCTTATTCGACATACGCAGCATTATCGAACAAGACATCTCTGTTCAAAGGCTGAGCTTGTTTATTGCATATCACTTCGTCTTCCTACTGACTTCTTCGGGTTTCCAAGATCATCTCCCAGCCCTAAAGACTAAATACAGCTCCTCCACGATGTGTTTCGATATCACCTATCTCAGCCATGGCACTCCGGGGCACCAAGTCAAATGCAAATCTCCTCGGACCTCAGGACTGCTACCCACGTTTTATGGATACTTTCGATTCTGGAGGAAAGCCAGTCGTCGAATTCCTGGCCATCGGACCCGCTGAAGATGGTTAGGCCGCGCTGCCGCAGCGCGCCAGGGCCAGTTTGCTCGGTGGCCAAGGTTTCTTCAATGCCACTGCTTGGAACCGCGGAACGGTGACTTATCACCTCAAAATACAACGGGGTTTGTCCACAGGGAGAGCTTGCGTGTAGAAGAGCAGCCAAATTGGCAGCAGAAACGGCAACAGTCTGCGCACGGGTCTCATGCTGTGCGCTAGTGGTGCGTCTGCCGCCGCGTACCATATTCCCCTTTACGGTGCATTTAACAATTTATCTCAGTTAATTAAATGAATAAAACCACTGCTTAATCACAACATACTGGTTGCCTAGCTTTGCTGGACACCTCGCCGGTCACTAGTCGCGATCATCATGCAGGCGTTCGGCGTCACTCGTCAACAGCCGGTAGGCGACGCAATCTAGGAGACCTTCACATGGTCAAGGTATTGCTGAAAAGTATTCTCTATAGTCAGCCTATGCACGCAGTAACAGCTGCGGGCATGTATACTGGCACTAATTACTATAAGTGAAGTCAAATAGAAAGAAAAAATGCTGAAGAAAACAAAGAGCGGCTAACAGAGAGAAGTTATATATCACTGGAATTTATACAGTTCGAAAGCGGTGCTGTATTTTTTATCCTCACATCCAAATGAGAAATGCACTAGTCCAGTTAATTTTTTTTTTTTACAGCAGGGCGGCTAATAGATTATTCGCGTTTTCTCTGGTGCTCACCTTGTCGTAGCCTATCGCGTGATCGCGCCGCCCTCGTTACCCGCGTCGCAAGCATGACCCCTGCTCCGTGACACCACCATGAGCGTTCTTCTGAAAGAACACAACAACGAGCCCGGAAGAAGTGCGTTTGTATCCGCTATGCACCGTGGTCAGTCCCCCGCCTTGGGTATGTGCCATTAAGTCTGAGGATATAATCACCATCATCATCATCACCAAGTAGCCCGGCTCGTGAATTAAGCCGATGATGACGATTATGACGATTATTACCATGAGGTCATCGTTATCATTCGTCTCTCTCAGCTTCCGCGGTGGCTCAGTGGTTATGGCGATCGGCTGCTGATCCGAAAGTCGCTGGTTCAATCCCGGCCACGGTGGTCGAATTTCGAAGGGGGCGAAATTCTAGAGGCTCGTGCACTGTGCGATGTCAGTGCACTTAAAAGAACCCCATATCGTACAAATTTCTGGAGCCCTTAACTACGGCGTGCCTCATGGAGTGAGTAGCTTTGAGATATTAAACCCCCATAACCACAAGCCGTTTGCCTCTCTCGAATGGCGATGCACTTCTTGCTTCTGCTGGGTTCGCCCTGAACGAATAGACAACACTACTGGCGCCAGTGAAAGGGAGCTCAGCGCGCTCAGCCCAACAATGCACTCCACTACCGCGGATGGACGCAGCAGCAGCCAGGTGTGCCGCTCGGGCAGAGGGGCTGTTACGGCAGTGGCAATGTCTTTCCCTACATGCCTACATGCAGCCGAGGCACAAGAAAAGTGACACCGTAAAAAGCATCCTGCTGTGCGTGTCGCAGCGGCAGAACGAAAGCGTGTATGGAGGCAAGGAGGTCACTGCGAGTGAGCCCGCCGACACAGAAGCACATCGTGTACGGAAGTATGATGATCCTGCTATACGAGCTGCCTAGGGTGACGACAAACGCAGGCATTGCATCGCCAAGAGTTAGGTTGCCACAAAGACGCACAGAAGAGCGGCTTTTGTCAAGCGTGATGATGAACAGCATAATCGCAGCACCCTTTTCTAGAACGCAATTTCTGCCCGTGGGGGTGGTCACTGCTCACCTATGAACTCGGTTATTAAGATGGAAGAAAAGGCCGTGAGAAGCAATTATTGATTGCAAAACAATGGGGTATTTTCGATAACATGGAGTAGACCGGCAAAAGTTCTGCAAAAGGCCGGGAAGATGTGATCATGGCCCTCAGATGTGATCATGGCAAAGCAGTATTTTGAGCAGCGCGAAGCTAACTGACGCAGAGCTGCAACTACACCAGTTGTTTCCGACTCGTAGTCAGCAGTCATCTGAAAGCAGGCAACGGCTCAAGTTGTGAGGCACGAGTTGAGAAGCTCTACTAAAAACCAATATGCTTGCGGAAGACAAGCTTGTCGCCTCGGGCTCCTTCGCTAGCGTAGTCGACCTCTTTCGGGTGATGCAAAAACGTCAAATCGGCGCAGTTGATAGATCGGTAAAAATGCGGTCCTGTTGCAGTAGTATTCTTTAAAAAAATAACACATTTGATGGTCAATTTATGAACGCTGTACACCCATGGCGCAAACCTGCTTCGCTTTACGTGCAGATGCAGAACTGCGAGCTGGACGGACGCCGGGATCTGGACCAGAGCAAGGAATACGTTCGGGAAAAAATGGTGCAGTTCCTCGACTCCCTGACTGACCTCGGAGTGGCAGGCTTCTACGTAAACGCTGCCGAGAACATGTCTCCGGACGACCTGAGGGAAATCTTCGGCCGTCTGAAGTCCTTGCCCACTGCTTTCTTCCCCGAGAACTCATCGCCGTTCATCTACCTGCAGCTGATTCGGCCCCAGCAGAACGAGGGAGTCCAACACTGGCAGTACCACAGCTTCGGCAGGGTCACCGCGTACGGCTACTCCAGCTTTCTCGGTGCGTGTTGCGGCCGGCGGGAAACCTCGTCCGCATTCTTCTTCTTCTTCTTATTATTATTATTATTATTATTATTATTATTATTATGTTCCTTTATTTGCTTCCTTCAGTGATGGGAGGGTCGAGGCAAAACGCTGCAGCCCTTGACTAGCCCTGATCCCCTACTATGCAGCAGCAGCACACGTTGCGCAACCCGACACTCGTTACTCAGAAATGTGAAAAAAAGCAATAGTAAAGACGGTGAAAAGAATATTAATATTAAATGTGCAGCTTGCACAATACAGGATCATGCACAAAGGAACCAATTCGTAACAAGTGAAGGTATACACATCTTAACGGAAGCCTACATGTGATTAAACAAATAGGTACAGGTTTTCAGAGTAAAAGATAAATTATACCTGTGCAATTTCCACCGAAAACCACTAAAATCTGTAAATTATTCAAATATACGGCAAATAGTGAAGAAAAAAATAATACACAAAGGCAATAGAGCCAGCACAGGTCATACTGGTATATAGCACAGATTTAACAAAATCGTTTCACAATGCTACATAGGCATAAAAAGAAAATAAATCATGCTTTCTGACTATCCGTCACGAAAATCAGAGTATGAAATGCTTGAAAAAAAACGGCAACTATATTGATATGCATTTCAGTTCATTTGGGTTAAGACCTCAATGTCTTTTATGTGTCATACTGAAGATATTTAGCGTAGTTTCTGCATGGCTTTCTGTGCGCGTCTATAGCTACGCCCAGTGCTAGGACTGAGTGTGACTCGGCAAAATGCGAGACAGCTGAGCGTGACTCGAAGAGCACTAGGCAGCTCCAAGTGGAGCTGCCACCATAATGTCGATAATAATTTCCATGGCTGCAAGGCTCCTGCATCAGTGCTTCAACCCATTCCAGTAATGCCCTCCATTAAGGCCTCTTCATATGTCTGCCGTTGCCTCATTCATTATGGACGTTGTGCACACAAGTTTTGCAGAACTGGTGCTTCCTGATGAAGGTCACCTTCACTGGCTGAATGCCACATGCCTCAGCTTGGGTGCCACATTGTGGCCAGAAAACTACTTCAGCTTCTCCAAGTCCTAGAGGTTGGGCCTTGGATTCAGATTCTCAATGCGCAGCGTCTGCAGAAAAAAAGCCAGCAGTATGTGCCCCCAAAAAATTCAGTTAAAGGATCCCTGAGAAGGATCTTGGAGATTAGCTATAAAACGCTAGCAGTATGTAGAGTACAGGCCACCGAGCGTTCCCCTACTGAAAAATCCGGTATGAATTTTAAACCGGAACCGCATACCGGGTTATTGTGCAGGATTTGCGATATCGGAGTTTCCTGTATAAAACAGGACAGTCCTGTAGTGCAAAGACTAGCCCGGTATTATACAGGAGGGCTCTTTATCACAGGACAAAGGCATGAATAAAATGCTTCAAATATATCCCACTTGTACTAAATCTGCACAAACACTGGGGCATTTCTGCAACAAGTGCCCTAAGTGTACAGCCAAATGATGCAATATACAAAGCCTCAGAAACTGGTAATCTGCGATTATCAGTGACTCGCACTGTAGTCGACGTGCAATTGTGTTATTTGCTCCCAGCTTTCACTAAGTATTGGTAGCTTGGTGAGTATTATAATGCATCAAAAACTCCAAAAGTCGTTTATTTCTTTCGCATGTCTTGAACCAGCTCACTGAGGAAATAATTTAACTTTTCGCGATGATCTACCGGCGCTGGGGTCTCTACAGGGTGCTGGCCAATGAAGTAGTCAAAAGCACCTGCAGAAAACAAAATATGATTGCTAGTACATAATGCACCCAGCTGGTCATATAATTGGGCACTGACACATAACATAATGCATGGAGCAATGTGACATGCAACTTACGGCCAATGGCTTGTAGCTTTTCAGGCGTCATTGGCTTTCTCCCCACTGTGGAGGCTTCTGACTTCAGGTACCGACGGCAAGCTTTCCCTCTCACGCTCCTTTCCAGGAGTTGTGGAGTCGTCCAAAGGCTGCGTCCTTGCAGAAACGCGAATCTTTGGGTGCCACCGTAACTGCTGCCCACATTGCTGAACGAATAAAAATTCCATTCCCGAGGTGGACCTGCATGCAATAATCACAAATGCATACCCCAATAGCACGAACGGGGCTCTGAATTTCGGGCCCTCGTGGGCACATACATGCGCAGACCAGCCAGGCGTCCCATTAAATCCTCACATTAAATCCTCAGCTTTACGTAAACTTGGTTTTCTTCGCCATAAACTTAAGGACGCACCTAGCAATTACAAACTATTAGCCTACAATACTCTTATAAGACCAAAACTCGAAGATGCCGCCATCACTTGGGACCCACATGCAAAAAAAGACATCTGAGAATTAGAAAAAAACAACAGGGGCTCGCAGTATGTTTTATATTTAATAAGTACAACAGAACTGATTTTCCATCTTTGTTAATGGCAGCAAATGATATTAAACCTCTCCACGTCAGACGCAAGATAGCCCGCCTATCCTTCCTTCACCAACTAATCCATGGAAAACTAGGCATTTCTCCAGCCCCCTGTGTGCAGTTTTCTGAAACGCGCAGAACACGTCGTCATCATAATCACACTTTAGCACCACACCTCGCGCATACTAACGCTTTTAAATTTTCTTTTCTCCCGAGAACTATTGACGAATGGAACGCTCTGCCTCTACAGGTGATATCGGCTGTTGATTTTGACAATGCACTTTGTGAGCTTTTTTAGATTGTATATGAGCTACAGTGTTGTGTAAATGTCTTTTTTTTGCCCTCCCTGCATGGATCCAAATGAGGGTCTGCAGTATTGTGAAAATAAATAAAAAATAAAACAAGTGACGCCTGGTCCTGAGCATTGGCAATGCTCAGTATCGTAAATGCACCTCACGCCTTTCGTATTTGAATCAATAATGTTTTGCAGATTGGCCTGGTAACGTTGTTAGTGTGTAAACAGGTTGCTCGGACAATTCCAATGCTTGCGTGGTCATCCTCCTTTATTTACGGCACATTCCGCAGCATCGATGCGATGCGTGATGCTTGTTCAAGGCCTTGAGCCGCTCCCCCTCAGGACGCTATCGCTGATTCCTCTCGCAAGTATACACCATATGCCTTTTTAAAAAAAGAATACAAACCATAAAACTAATGTTAGTCATGTTATCATGAAAGACAAGCAATTTCGGAATGTAACTGAAAGAAAATTTCGCCGGATTTCGTCCGTCTACGCTGTGAAATCTACAAATGGCTAGTTAAAAAGACACTGAACAGTTAGAACTTTTCTGTTGACGCCGATCATGTAACCGAGACAGAGGCAGTACTTAGGGAACAGAGTGGTTTGAAATGCATACTTACGTCCTAGCAGCACGACGTCACCGTCATAAAATCCGCCTTCACCGCCGTGGCCTCCACCGCTCAAATGTCAGTAAATGTTACTGTTCACCACTCACGTCTTTCGGAGCGAAGTCATTCAACACTGAGAAAAGGACGACAGGGTTCCCCGATACATGCACTGGACGTACGCATGGAAGGCGATGTTATCTTCGATTGTGGATCGATCAAGGCAACACCAGGAAAGGCGCAAAAAACTGTAAAACACAAATTCAACGAGGACTAGCGAGTGCCAGAGTGTTTTCGCAGCTTCCTTCATCGCCTCACACTCAACCCAACCACAGGAGAGAAGAAAAACCTGTTCCAAGACAACGCAGGAAAGTACTATTGTGAGGCATTCCAGCGGCTAAAAAGACAGGGACGAAGGTAGCCGAGACAGGACGTCTACCTTCGTCCCTGTCTTCTTAGCCGCTGGAATGTCTCACAATAGTACTACCAACCAGCTAGCCCAACTTTCTACGCTTAACGCAGGAAAGGCCGGGAAGCACTTCTGCATGACGTCACCGCACAGTGACCGGGCCCAGTCACCCAGTGAACAAGTAGAATCGGAGCCTCTTCTCCAATTCATGGAAGCGTCGCGGGGAGCGTGGTCGAGAGTAGGGCGGAAAATGTTCGGTAGTGGGTTGTGGAGTCACCTCCGCGCCATTTCGGGGAAAGGGGCTGGGAGGGACAGGACAGACGCAGAGGAGCCCTCGGGGAAGGAACAAAGGCCGACAGAAAAACTAGAGCTGACCAGGCTTTTTGTTGCGACCAGAATCATGAAAGCAGAGAAGGTTGTGGTGAGAGGAAAGAAAAAAGCTTGCAAAAAAAAATTTGCACAAAGACTGGTTTCTCTTGTGAGGTTTCTACAGGTGGTTTTTGTTTTTATTTTGTTCTCTCGGGCGCTCTACCTTTTCGCTAGCCCGAAGCGTCGCCCTTTAGGGAACACCCCAAGCTGCCGGCTGCGTTGAATTAACCTTTTCTTGTTCGTCGATAGAAATGTTCTGGGTGATTTGTTCTGGGGTGTTCTGGGGTATCTCTTCCTGATAGAGTGAAGGGTGGGGCCGCTCGCGATGGCGCATGGACAAGTTGCGTTATCAATGGGCGATCACTTGACGAAGAAGCCCAAGGAATTCCTGCACGAAAACCAAGAAATTTCTTTCTTTATCGATGCGTCGCTACAGACTGCTGCTAGCGGATATTAAGAAACCTACTGTAATGAACGCGACAGTAACAAACCTTTTGGAGCCTCTGGCGCAGTCGCCGGAGGCTCGCCATGTTCATCAACCAGGCGTGAAGTCCATGTACCACATGTTGCATGGAGACGAAGAAAGCGCTTGTACTGCTGGCGTCACCCAGACTTCGCGCACTTCTAGTGGGAAGCTCCCAGACACCCTTAGAGCGTGTGGGGGTAGCGGTCTCGGACTCGAAGGAGATGCCCTCGACTCGGTGTGGCAAGCTCAGCGGTGACCAGCCACCAAGTGACAAGAGGTTTTTGGGCGTTCGGTGCCCAGCTTTCGCTGGTCGCAAGCCAGAGAATGGGTCGGAGCCAAAGGTCTACAAAAAAAAAACAAAGTTTATGCAGCAAAGATACGATACAGAGGGTTACACAATCACTAGTACAAGCACATACAAAGTGATTAACAAACGATGCAACTCGTGCAAAGTTAATCTCGAGAGAGAATGCAATATACAGGCAATATTGCACCTAAAGTGCACTAACACAAGAGAGAGAGGTAAACAAGCAAAACACAATTTGTTCACCGGGCACTGCGGCAGTCCGACGACCAGAGTTCCATGACGATGCCGTCCCGCAGACTGGCGACCGTTGCCTCGTTGGTCCGATGCTGGCCGAGTGGTGTTTTCCCGGGAGTCGAACGGGCGCGCTTCGATGAAGCTTGAACGGCGGTCCGGACTGACTGATAGCTGTCAACGCTTTCTTTTATAGGCTCGCTTCCACGTCTGTTTGTTCAACGCCCCAGAGTAGGCGCGCACATACACGCAGCATTTGCAGTGCTGTCTCCCTTCCCTCTTCTCACTGGCCGCGCGTCCCCATTGGTCAGAGTCAGGAGTCGTTTCGCGAAGGTTCCCGCGTGTTCTAGCGTGGCGCCGTCGTGGCGGCGTCGCCGACGACCGAGTGCAGAGGAGGGGGACGTGACTTAGTGCACGCAAGGCTACGCCCTTTCCCTCCGGACAGCAGAAGAACCGACTCGCATGTTCGAGAATCTTCGGCGTGGATGACTCATTCCTTCGGCGCACGCCGTGGCGATGGAGAGAGAGGCGCGCGCTCGGCGGGGGCTTTCCCTCTCTCCCGTTGGGCTCGCGCCGGCGAGACGCCGTGCGCGCGGCGGTTTTTCTTTGTTTGTTTCTAAAATGCGCCGAATTTTGTGTCAGCTGGCGTAATTGAAGTGCACTGAAACAAGCAAGAAACCTTATGCTAGCAGCTTTCTCCGCGGCGACCGTAGCACACCAGAAAAAAATGAAATGCCATAAACGCAAAAGAAGCACGAGCAAATCTTTTTTTATTACGACGTTCAAAGAGCAGCTCTTCATCAGAGTGAAACATGCAAGGTCTTGCTATTTTTTTGGGTAGGCTTTCAAAAACTATCCGATAGAAGACGTGGCCTACGTGGACGCAGCTAATTGCGGGAGGGGGAGAATGGTGATAGCGGTAGCTAGCGCCGAGACATATCTCCGAGCCGGCGCTTCGATCACGACGGACAGTCCCGAAATTGCAGAAGAAGCCGCCATCGCACTTGCAATAGTGGGCACGGATGCGTCAATAATAGTCAGTGACTCAAAGGTAGCAGTGATGAACTTTGCCAAGGGGAGGGTCTCCCCTCTGACGAACGGAATCCTGCGGACTGCAAGGGACGACAGCAAAATTCGCATAGTCTGGACACCTGCACACGCATCCCTGGCTGGGAATGAAGCAGCTCACGAACTGGCTCGAGGTCTTGCTTTCCGAGCCAGTGGCCATACCGAGGGCTTCGCAGACAGGGATCGTCTTGTAGGTTACAGAGAAATCACACAACATTATAGGCTCAATCGAACAAAGTACCCCGCTGCTGATAAATCATTGACAAAGAGTCAGGCCACCTCTTGGCGCCGTCACCAAACTTACACGTTTCCGAACCCGGTTATGTGTAGTCGTTATTATCCGGGACAATATTCAAACGGATGTAAGCAATGTAAGGCCAAAGCGGATCTCAACCATATTCTCTGGAAATGCCCTTTTGCCCCCCTGGAGGGACAAAAAATAAAGTCACTTGAACAATGGGAGGCTCTCCTACTCAGCTCCGATCCGGAGACTCAAACAAAAGTCGTCCAACTGGCCGAAGACGCCGCCAGGAGCCAAGACCTTCTGGCCGTCGTTTAGGCGGGGGGCCTATATGCCCTTCAGACTGTTGGCAATAAACGTTTTACAATCCAAAAATGGGTAGGCTTAAACCTTTTACCTCTGATGTAGGATATGCAGGCAGGCTAAATGTGAGAAGGTCGACTCTTCTCGTGTACAACTAACGTACGTGGGACTGTCGATAGGTGTTACCCGGCAACTCGTTATTGGCGCATGACAGTTCTGCACGGAGAAGCCCAGAGTAATCTCAGCAGGACTTACGAAGGCTGCTGGCCGTTACTAGCCGTTTGCCCGCACACAGTCGCCCTGGCTTTGTGAGGGTGCTGCACGGGAAGCCAATATGGCGGTTGCGCGCAATTAACCTTCATGCATCCCCCGTCTTTCATGCACAAACTGCATGTGTTGCCACTGCGCTGCTCACGCTTGGCCATTTTCTTAGCCCTTTCAACAAAACCACTTATGTGTTGATTATCGCACTTATGCGCACGCTGCCCCCTCCCCTTCTCCCCCTAAAAAATATCTGTTGGCGTACCACAGTAAATCTACAGACCAGGCACCAAAACCACGCAGCACATATCGCTCTGAATACAGGGTGGTCTGTCCGGTTTGAGCTTCGAACCGGGAATGACCTGTCGGTTATGAGCTCCGTACCGCAGCGGTCTGTCCGGTTCGGAATCGATACCGGACCGGTATGAACCGGTATAGCCATCAAACCGGACGGGCCTCGCCGGTATGAGAGTGATACCGGACCGGTATGAAACCGATATGTTCCGGTAAAATCCGGTTTGCCGCGATACCGGATCTTTCAATAGGGTCATGCCGCGTACAAGACCTCAAAAGCGAGCCGATAATTTAGAATACGATTTTAAAAACTCCCGCTTCTGCGCCTTGCGGCGACCAGCAGTGGCGAGCTTTCGCCTGAATCCGACGCGCATTGCGTCACGTAGCGTTCTTTACGTCAGCAGTGGAATGCGATCATTGGTTCGCCGCGCCAGCGCCGTCGACGACAAACCAGTTTAGCAGGCGTTGGCTCCGCCCCTTGGGAATCCCCACGCGCGTCTGCGGTCCGCGGAGGGGCCGAGTGCGTGCAGCCGGCGGACTGACATTTCAGCGTGCATAAAGTGACGAGAGAGGAGGGAAAGGCGCGATTCAGATTTTGACTACACATAACTCAGCTTCCACAAAACGCGTCAAAAGATTTTTTGCCGGAGGATATTTGTGACGTTGAATCCTTTAGCATCCTAGCCATATCGCATCTTTGCTGAGACCCCCTTTCGCAGCCCCTTTAATCTGTTTTGTGTAAATTCCGGAAAAGGGCACAAGTAGGTCTAAGGGAGAAGCTTGGGCGAGTTGGTGGTGGTTCATTCTAAAACAGGGCAAAAAAGATACGGACAACAGGAAGAGACGTACAAACACCATGCATTATCTAATGGTGATTTCGAAAAGTTTCAGTTTTTAAAAACATAAACTGCAAAAGCTGACTCAAGTACACAATCTGCTCGGCATCAAACCGGCACAAAATATTGTCACGCGTGGTTCAGTACGTCACGCACGGTTGGGTACGTCACAGTAGGCGGCTGCAGCGGACGTCGGTAGCAGCCCAAAAAGCGATGACTCGTTCTTGACCTGCTTGGATCTTGACTAGGACAGCACCTAAGCCGATGTTGCTGGCATCAGTACGGAGCTCCGTGTCGGCGTTTACGTCGAAGTAAGCCAGAACGGGAGTTGCCTGCAGGAGGCTTTGTAGGCTGCGCAATGCATTTTCTTGCGCTGCTTCCCATCTGAAAGGTGTGTCCGTCCTCGTAAGGCGCGTCAACAGCTCGGCAATGCGAGCAAAATATTTCAGGAAGCGACGGTAATAAGCGCACAATCCAAGAAAACGGCGGACAGCTTCTAGGTCTTGCGGCGGCGGAAAATGGGCAATAGCTGTTGTTTTCTCAGGATCAGGCTGAACACCGGCTTGATTCACAACGTCCCCTAAGTACCTTAGCTCTGTATACGCTAAGTGGCATTTCTCATTTTTCAGCGTGAGTTCAGCAGAGGCTTGTAGGACCAATTTGAGGCGGTGAAGATGCTCCTGGAAAGCCTGGGCGAAGACGACAACATCGTCAAGATAGACGAGACACGTCTGTCATTTTAAATCGGCAAGGATGGTGTCCATGAGGCGTTGGAAAGTTGCCGGTGCAGAGCACACTGCAAAAGGCATGGCCGTATATTTATAAAGGCCATCTGGATTAATAAAGGCCGTTTTTTCACGGTCCCGCTCATCGACCTCAATTTGCCAGTAGCCTGACTTGAGGTTCATCGAAGAAAAGTGTTTTGCGCTACAGAGGCGATCCAGAGCGTCGTCGGTCCGGGGGAGAGGATAGACATCCTTTTTGGTGATTTTGTTTAGGCGACGGTAATCTACACAGAACCACAATGTTCCGTCTTTTTTCTTCACAGGGACGACTGGCGCCGTCCAGGGACTATGGGAAGGACGAATTATGTCGTCGCGGAGAATTTCGTTGACTTGGCTGCCAATAGCGTCGGGTTCAGTGGGAGACATTTGGTAGGAGGACTGACGGAGAGGGTGCACGTTATCGTCCATAATAATGCGATGCTTCGCTAGGTGAGTTCGTCCAACACGCGATGATACCGAGAATGTGACGCCGGAGCGCAGAAGATCTTTAACTTGTTGCTGCGTCGGGGAGAGTGCTGGATTGACGTCGAACGTGAAACCAGTGACTGGGCTCTGCTGTTCCGACAACGACATTGTGGAAATACTGGGTGTGCTGCTGACATGGGCGATGGCATCAACGTGAGCCACAACGGTTCCCACGTTCAGATGTTGGTGTGCACCACCGGAATTGATTATCAGCACTTCTGTTGCTCTGTCGATGACATGAACGACTCCTCTGGCGACAGCAAGGCTCCTGGCAAAAAGCAAGATCTGGTTGCCTTCCGCGACGCCTTCGAAATTCCGCACTCTCTTGGCGCCGTCGTGTGGTCTACATATATGTGTATTGCGTTCTCTGTGGAGAAACACACGGCCTTTGACTGGAGGTCGATGAGGACTCCATTCTCGGTCAAGGAATCCATTCCGAGGAGGACGTCGTGTGAACAATGTTCGAGTATAACGAACGTTGCCAGGTAGGTTGCGCCTTCAACTGTCATTCTTGATGTGCAAGTCCCGGTCGGTGCAACTAACTGACCCCCGGCTATACGAATCTGTGGGCCCACCCACGGAGTGGTGACCTTTTTCAGAGTTGCGGCGAAATGTCCACTGAGGATAGAGCAATCGGCCCCTGTGTCGACGAGTGCAGTGACGTCTGTTCCGTCGAGAGAAATGCTGAGGTTTGCTGTCGTAGACGTCGCGTGAGAGGTACGGCGCGGTGTTCGGTCCCGGCTACGGTGCGGCCCGGGTTCGCTTCGATTTGTCAGGTGGCATTGACGTCGAGTCAACGTATCATGGTTTTGGACGGCAGTCGGTCGTGGCATCAGGTGGGCACCTAGTTGCGGCGTAGGAGGGTCTTGTGCATTGCGTCGATGAGCAACCTCCCCTTAAAAGGTTGCTACTTTTAGTTTTCCTGGCGGGGGCTTGGCGACCTTACCCGCGGAAAGTCACCGTAAGACCGACGAGGAGAAGAGAAACGACGTTGAGATGGGTGGGCTCGGAGACTGTGCCACCGCGCAGTTCGCTAACCGCTTCCCTTTCGCCATGCAGATCATCATCTGTCTAATCAGCAACCTGCTGATTCCCGCCCTGGCTTGTGTATCTCCGGGTGCCTCGTCAGGACGGGCCTTCCACTGCAACGAAGATGGGGCGGCCATATTCCACCCCTTCCCCGGTTTCAACTCATCGCCATTTCCGTCAATCTTATTCCTGGAACCTGAGATGCCTGTCCTCGAACAACCCTGGAAAGACTCATCGCCG
The DNA here is from genome assembly GCF_055824585.1 of Amblyomma mixtum. Classification (NCBI taxonomy): domain Eukaryota; kingdom Metazoa; phylum Arthropoda; class Arachnida; order Ixodida; family Ixodidae; genus Amblyomma; species Amblyomma mixtum. The sequence goes on along the minus strand of NC_143012.1, from coordinate 107,436,470 downwards.
TCAAGGGCAGCCAATCCGCCAGCTATAAATGAGGAGCCACCGTCGACGCAGTTTTGTGGGCTCGGAGACTGTGCCACAGCGCAGTTCGCTAACCGCTTCCCTTTCGCCATGCAGATCATCATCTGTCTAATCAGCAACCTGCTGATTCCCGGCCTGGCTTGTGTATCTCCGGGTGCCTCGTCAGGACGGGCCTTCAACTGCCACGAAGATGGGGCGGCCATATGCCACCCCTTCCCCGGTTTCAACTCATCGCCATTTCCGTCAATCTTATTCCTGGAACCTGAGATGCCTGTCCTCGAACAACCCTGGAAAGACTCATCGCCATCAAGAGCAGCCAATCCGCCAGCTATAAATGAGGAGCCAGCGTCAACGTAGTTTTGTGGGCTCGGAGACTGTGCCACAGGGCAGTTCGCTAACCGCTTCCCTTTCGCCATGCAGGTCAGTCAACCATACGCACTCTATGCTAAAAAATCGAGCAATTACTTCTTGGTACAGCTCCCGAGCCCACAGTGTTGTGTCGCAATTGCTTCTGAATGTGCCCATGTTGTCCGCCTGTTACTAACCCTATCCGGTGATGTAGAAACAAATCCTGGCCCTGCTAACCTAGACACTGTCCTGGCCGAATTGCAAAAACTAACCGCAGGCCAAGCGCTACTTGTAAAGAGATAAAGGATCTTAAAGTACAGCTGACAACAACAGACAAAACAATAAACGACCTTAACAACCGCATGATCGATTTAGAGGCCCACTATCAGACCCTCATGCCCCTACGCCAAGACATAGAAACCCTGCAAGCGACCTCAACTGAAACAACTCAGAAGAATGGCCTGAGGGGCGAGTTGGTGCATGATGTGCGCATGTGGTGTCCCCTCTCTTGTTGTGTTCTTCTTGTTGCGCCGCCGTTCATTTCATCATGAAACAACTCACCTTGTTTCAGAGCTAGAGGCTCGCATTGATGATGCTGAAAACCGATCACGCCGTTGTAATCTGATCTTCTACGGAATCCCTGACACCACTACTAATGAGACATATGCTCAGTCTGAGGAACTAGTCATCCAGATTTGTCATGAAAACTTACAAACTGATATTAACCCCGCAGACATAGAACGGGCACATCGTTTAGGGAAACATTCAGAGGACCGGAATCGCCCAATAATAGTAAAGTTCATGCACTGGAAAACTAAATACGATCTTCTATCAAAAGGCCGAATGCTGAAAGGAACAAAATACAGTATAGGCGAAGACTTCACTGGCCCCGTCCAGAAAGCAAGAAAACATCTGCTGGCATTCGCTAAATCCAAATCAGTAGCTTACTCTCTACGTTACAAAACCTTGTGCATCGGCCCAAAACGGTACATTTTCGACGAAGCTTCGAACAGTGTCACAGAAATTCAGTAGCAATCATCCCGTTCCTTAAAGGTAAGAAACAAACCAAGACCCACATCTAGATTTAACCTTTCATTATCCGTAGTTTACACCAACGTTCGCAGTTATCTTCCGAAGCGAGAGCTCGTGTCCAACATCATATCATCAACAGGCAGCAATCTGGTCATCTCAACAGAAACCTCGCTAAAAAATTACGTCACCGATACCGAAGTTTTGGCAGACCTATCTGACTTCCAAGTTTTTCGAAATGACCGCGAAGGATCAAGGGGCGGTGGTGTTCTCATAGCCGTTCATAGCCAAATTTCATGTACTATGATAAATATCAAATTAAAGACTGAAATACTCTGGTTACTATGTCGAGCATCACCAAAAACAGTGCTACTGGGAGTCTGCTCCAGGCCTCCCCATCCCACACCCGACTTTTGCAACGAACTCAATAATAACTTAATTCATCTGACAACAAGCTATCCAAATGCCTCCAATCTCCTTTTCGGGGATTTTAACTTCCCAAACATTGACTGGTGCAACCTCCCATCTGCTTCAATAGCAGGTCCTGTAGAGGAAAGGAATTTCATTGACATCTGTTTGAACTTTAATTTAACACAATTAGTGTCACAACCAAAGCGCGTCACGCCTGAATCTGAAAACATTCTGGATCTTATTTTGACAAATAACCCGGATGCCCTACTTTCCGTTGCATATCTTCGAGGAATTAGTGACCATAATGTCATTCATGCTACCTTCTCATTTCCTGTAACACCAAATAAGACTCAAAAGAAAATTATAACACTTTACGAAAAAGGTAATTATGACGCGATAAATCATGAACTTGATACCTTTTTTCCCAGCTTCGAAGCTGCATGTCACACTCAAACGATCCAAGATAACTGGGCGATGTTTAAGAATAAGTTAAATGATTTGGCTAATAAATATATACCATCTGTCAACATTTTGCACCAGCCACCAAAAACCATGGTTTACTAAATCCTTAAAAAGACTAGAAAATAAAAAAGCGTCTCTATCGGGCGGCTAAAAACAACCCATCCCGATGGCAAATCTACTACGAAGCCGAAGATGAATATTTGACTGCGATCCGCAGCGCAAAGCGTTTATTTTATGCTACTACACTTCCAAATTTGTTGCGCAGTAACCCAAGACAGTTTTGGCAAGTAATAAACCCTCACCCACAACGCGCTATCACTCTCACCAATCATTTACAAGAAACCATTACCGATGCTGAATGTGCCGACGCTTTCAGTTCCGCATTTGCCACTGTTTTCACGAAAGAAATCGAAACGCCCTTTTCTTTTCCTTATTCCAAAATGGAAGGTGCCATGCCAAACATCACATTTTGTGAAGACGGAATTTCATCCATAATCCAGAAGACTAAGCTGTCGTCATCATTTGGCATTGATGGTATTAACTCTAAAATTCTAAGTAACATGAGACACACGGTTACTTCATACTTGTCATTGCTCTTCTCCCAGTCACTTTCTTCAGGAACCATGCCAGATGATTGGAAAGTGGGAAAGGTCATTCCAGTCTACAAAACAGGTAACAGAAACTCTCCATTAAATTACCGACCTATGTCCCTAACAAGCGTGCCATGCAAAATCATGGAACATGTCATCTACTCTCAAATTATTTCTTTCTTAGACTGTAACAATTTTTTTCATCCCTCGCAGCATGGGTTCCGCAAAGGTTTCTCCTGTGAAACCCAATTAGCTCTTTTTGTTCATGACTTACACACTAACATGGACACTAATGTGCAAACTGACGCAATCTATCTGGATTTCGCGAAATCATTTGATAAGGTATCTCACCAGCGCTTATTACTAAAACTTCAATTGCTGAACCTAGATCCTAACGTTATAATGTGGATACAGGAATTTTTGTCCAATCGTACGCAAATGGTTTTAATCAACAGTAACTTATCTGGGCCCCTCCCAGTAGCTTCCGGCGTGCCCCAATGATCTGTCCTTGGTCCTCTGTTGTTTTTAATATACATTAACGATTTACCTCAGTGTATTTCTTTTAATATACGCATGTTCGCAGACGACTGCGTCATTTACCGCACAATCAAAAACATATCTGACCAAACTGCTCTCCAGAATGATCTAATCAGCGTTTCAGACTGGTGCAACAATTCACTAATGACGCTAAATGCCAACAAATGTAAATGCATGTACTTCTCCCGCCGGCGCAGTCCCTTTTGTTCCTCTTACACAATTCTTAACACACCCCTGGAACTAGTGGACGGCTGTGGACGGCTGAAAGGGAGCTGGGGCTGTAAGCGCCTGTTGCACCTCTTCCCTAATAACCTCGGATAGGGTAGAAACCGTTGGCGCAGGCGACGTAGCCGGGAACAGCTTATGGAGCTCCTCGCTAAGGACAGCTTTTTTTTTTCTCTAAGCACGTCAGTAGTATTTATTTGAGTGGCTGCCGCAGTCATGGCCAAAGCCTGACGCTCGTATTGCCGCAATCGCATATCGAGTGTCTTTTCCGTGGTGGTGGCCTCCGACAGAAACTCTGCGACCGTGCTCGGTGGATTGCGAACCAGTCCGGCAAAGATTAGCTCCTTTGCACCTCGCCTAAGGTACCGGAGTTTCTTGTGCTCTGTCATATCCGGGTCAGATCGACGAAGTAACTTCGCCATCTCTTCGACGTACTCCAGCAAGCTTTCATTTGGTAGCTGAGTTCGGGACTCAAGGAGCAGACCGGCCCGTTCTCTTCGAAGCACCGTGGTGAAATGCTTCAGGAACTGCTCTTTAACTACATTCCGCGTCGTTATGGACGACTCCCGGTTCTAGGAACACGTACGAGCTGGGCCCTCCAGCGAAAAGAACACGTAGTGAAGATTGGAGTCATCCGCCCATCTGTTGTATCGGGCCACTCGTTCAAATTTCTCCAGCCAGTCTTCCGTGTCTTCGCGTAGAGATCCTTGGAAGATCGGCGGCTCCCGAGGCTGCTGCAACACAACGGAAGGTTAACTAATCGTCGTCTGCATGCCTATTTCGGGCTGGACGGTCGTCGACGGTGGCGATGGACGAACCGCTTGGGTCGAGCGAGACTCCAGAGGCACAAACTCGGGTTGAAGGCCTTGGAGCCGGCGGCTGCCGTGGTGTACAGGTGTCACCTCCATGGCACATGACTCTTGAGGACTTGAATCCCTGCTTGCTGGTGGAGTCTGAGCCATGGAATGCGTTACCCAGCACCTCTACCAGATGTTACGCGTGGTTCAGTACGTCAGGCACGGTTGGGTACGTCAAAGCAGGCGACTGCAGCGGACGTCGGTAGCAGCCCAAAAGCGGAGCATTCGCTTGCCAGACACTCCGGCTTCTTTCTTCCTAAGGCGAGCTCGCGCGCATTCCGCGCTGTCGTGTTTCCAGGAGAACGATGACGACGAACGGACGGTGTCATTATTTATTAATCGTATCATACGGGAATTTTGAAGGCTGTCGAACTGATATTTTATCAACTCAATGGCACTTGAATGCTGCTAAATGGGCAGCTCCAGCAGCCACCGAGGCCCTCGAGCAGTGCGAAGCTCTCAAGATTTCACAGGCCTTCAAGTGGCAGAACCTGCCACTCTCCGACATGAATCACTCGCAAATAGATACTAGGCTTAAAATCAAAGTAATTTATTCACTAAAAAATGGCCAACCTCAAATGTACCACTTATTGCACTGAAAAAAGACAGGCCAGCCGAAAAGCATAATATCGCTGGCATCAGTTTTGCCATTTACGGGCAAAAGCTTTGTAAAAAATGTAAAGAACAAATAATTGTGGCCTTTGAATATTGATAATTCCATGCTTACACAAGTCATATGATTCTGTAATGAACACTGGCGCTATATATGAGGTCGAAGTGGCTTTCTGACGCCTACTCCTCTCATTGATCACCTTTGCTCACTCGTTATATAATTAAAGATAGGAGCATGTAACCGAAACGTTTCCAATGTCAAGCACGCTACGACTTTTATAGATTCTGCTGCTGAAGCTCTGTATTCTATTATTTTAACTTGCAGTCGAAGGTGCATAACCACTCCTGCTGCTACATCAGCCAGAGGCTAAAGCTGCACGAGCTCAGTTCAGGCATACAGTACACCATCTTTCTGCTCATTGTAACACTCCTCTGTATTCTGAGTTTTTCTAACACGACCATTATTTTTCCGCACCATGACCACACAGTGCGAGAAAATTTGAGGCCTATTGTGTACTCAAATACAATACGTGTGTAATACGTTTGTCAGCCTTCGTATACAATGATGAAGAAGAACTTCTGGCTGGGCGAGTTGTGCATAGCTTTCTTGGTATGGCGTTGCGCACACGAAAAAACATACACAGGAAAGAGCAGAAGATGACAGATAGAGCGCAAACTATCAACTGAATTGATTGCTTTTACAACAGAATATATATGCAGAACTCACACGTGCAAAACACGATGGGGACATGGAGAAGGGAGAACGAGTGGGGACAATGATGAGTCTTACTAAGTGAATAACATTCATGTAAGTATAAGAAAGTCTTGGTTTTTTTACTTCTGCTGCTATGTTTGCTTGCTTGCTTTTTAAGGCGGAAGCCTTTAATCCCTCATCGTTGTAAGCAGCAGTTGTCGACAGAAATGACACGCTTTTCGATTGGTCGAAACGGTCGTGACGTCACAGTGCGCGAATTTCAAACGGGGCCATTTGTACTTTGGCTACTAACCATGCAACCAATTAAAGGGATCGTATAGTGATGCTGCAAGTAAGTTTGACTGAGTTCAGTTAATTGCTTACTTAACCAATTAGTCGAAGTAACCTTTCTAGTCAGACCAGATAAATAAAAACCGAGTAGGAAATTGGCCGAGCTTGGGCATCGAACCCCGGTCTCCGGAGTGCGAGTCAAGCACGCTACCACTCCGCCATGCCAGCTCGGTGGTTTGGAATGAACAAAGGTGTGTGTAGTGAATACGATGTCTTCGTTCACTCCCATCTTCTTTCCTTCCCGTTACGGCGAGGTTTAGGTGTCCACCGAGATATGAGAGACAGATACATTTCCTTTCTTCAAAAACCAATTTACCGACGAGCAAGGCGTATTTATCCGCGTTTCAGATTGGTCCAAATTGTCGTGACATCACCGCGCGCGAACTTTTACGGGTGTCCACCGAAATATGTGAGGCAGTTACTGCGCAACTTCCTTTCCTGAAATACAATTTTCGACTAGTGTCTACTGAGATATGTGCGATAGTGACTGCGTAATTTCCTTTTCTGAAATACAATTTTCATTTTCTTCATTACGGCCCCTCTTCTTGCACTCACACTTCTTCCCTTCCTGCACGGTGCGGCTCAGGTGTCCACCGAGATGACAGAGAATTACAGCCCCATTTCCTTTCCTCAAAAAGCGTTGCGTTCAAAGGGCAACGCATCGCGCCGAACGGGTGGTGGCGTTCCGTGGACTCCTTAGCAGCGCTACAAAACGCTGTCGCGTTCCACTCCTAAAGGCGAAGCTTAAGCGTCATTAATTGGCAGTTAATTAATGCATCAACAAAAAGTGCAGTGAACAATCGCGTAGCAGAATGCAGCACTCAGGCTTTCGCCTTTCACCACTTTAGTCGCTTAAGTTCCTCGTAATTTTTCTTTAGTTGAAGGCATTCTTCCATCCCTTAATCCTATTCCTATTCCTCGACACTATTCCTCGACTGACCAATCCAATTAGCGATTCCTACGTAGCGAAGGGACGTTCATGAACGATGACACAGGGCCTTCTTTTTTTGCAGCAATCAAAACATCCCTTAGTCACAACGGCCCTGAGTGCAACACTATATTTTCGTTACAGGCCAAACACTTATACAGTCTATCTCAAAATCATGCAGAAATTCACTAGTGCCATTCAGTAAATAGCCTAATTATGTAACCATATGCTTTAAAAGAACGTCAGTTTGGGTAGATGGTGCATTATTTGAGACTGAAAAGGCAATAACGCTACTGCGAAACTTACACAAGAGAGACTGACGCAGGACATGCGCTACCATATGCCTACCTGGCCACCATGGTCAGCGCGGCAAGGCGTGTAGCTTGTGTGTGTGAATCCTGAAGTGAAAGAAAATGCTAAGTCCACAAATATGCTCTTGAAAAGTTACGTTTTCTGCGTAATGAAATGTAGATAGCTGTATACGTAGCTGCATCAAGAGAAGATGGGCTAGAATCACAATGCACAAAATATCAAAGATGGGGAACCAAGCTAGCAGTAGTTCAAAAGCGTAGCTTTTTGGGCTTGTTGGTGCATGATCATAGCGAAATAATATAGCGCAGAGTAGGACAGGACACAAATACACAACACGAGCGCTAGCTCCAAGATAGCAGGCATGGAGGAAAATTGGCAAGACCCATGGTACCTCCCTTTACCATCGTTTTTTCTTAAATTTTGAATAACCCGAAAATGGGCATACGCAGCGGGCAAAACCTTGCCTAATGCATCAAAGCAAATCAGCATCGAAATGTGTGAGCAAAATGTGCAGCCTTTTAAATGATAGTTTTGCAAGTCCCGGTTTCCTATGTGCAGCTCCTGCAGCAATAGAGAAAAAGTGAGCACAGCTTGGGTTTAGCCGGTGGTGTTACTTTACGCACCTGACAATTGCTGGCATCCATCTATTTGTACTAGCTTTGTAATAATATTCCATAATTATCTCCTTTATTGTGACAGTATAGCATGAGCATACCTGCAAAGTAATACTGTTGACTCCACCCAACAGAATTTTACTCTGTTGAAGGAGAACAAGTAAAAATTACGAGGAAGTTTAGCGGCTAAAGTAGTGAAATCCGAAAGCCTGAGTGCTGCATTCTGCTACGCGATTGTTCACTGCACATTTTGTTGATGCATTAATTAACTGCCAATTAATGACGCTTAAGCTTCGCCTTTAGGAGTGGAACGCGACAGCGTTTTGTAGCGCTGCCACGGAGTCCACGGAACGCCACCACCCGTTCGGCGCGATGCGTTGTCCTTTGAACGCAACGCTTTTTGAGGAAAGGAAATGGGGCTGTAATTCTCTGTCATCTCGGTGGACACCTGAGCCGCACCGTACAGGAAGGGAAGAAGTGTGAGTGCAAGAAGAGGGGCCGTAGAAAATGAAAATTGTATTTCAGAAAAGGAAATTACGCAGTAACTATCGCACATATCTCAGTAGACACTAGTCGAAAATTGTATTTCAGGAAAGGAAGTTGCTCAGTAATTGCCTCACATATTTCGGTGGACACCCGTCAAAATTCGCGCGCGGTGATGTCACGACAATTTGGACCAATCTGAAACGCGGATAAATACGCCTTGCTCGTCGGTAAATTGGTTTTTGAGGAAAGGAAATGTATCTGTCTCTCATATCTCGGTGGACACCTAAACCTCGCCGTAACGGGAAGGGAGGAAGATGGGAGTGAACGAAGACACCATATTGCCACGTATCATTGTAGTGTTTGTTCGTTCACGCTCAAGGCTGCAGGAAAGGGTTGTTATCACTTTTGTTCGCGACGCGAGAAGCGACCACACTAATCACGATTGATCGCACCCATGAAAGGCTGCATCTAGGTTTTTCCAGATTTCTGTAGATGATCTTGTCTTCTTATCTGGAAGTTTCCTTGCCGACTTTAAGTTGAGCGATGCCGCGAGCGGCGGGCATTCGTAGTTCGACGACCGACGAGCACGTTTGTTGCTTACGCCGCCGCCTAGTGATTCAGTGCTTTTGCGGGCGCAAGTCAGCCCAAATAAAGAGCTTTGTTTGCAAGCCTTGTTGCTGTACTCCTGACCGCTGGACTGCCGTCACTACAACGTGACATCTGGTGGAGGTGCTGGGTAGCCTTCCATGTACCGGACACCCCCTACAAGTCGTGACGCCAGCCCTCTCAGTCATCTACCGCAGGACCTGAGTCCAGTCCACCGCGCAAGCCGACGCCTGCAAGGGGACGAACCAGAGTTCGGGATTCGGCCGCACCCTACCCGGAAGCGCAAGCCAGCAGCGACGTCTACCATGAGCTTGCCCCAGACAATGACTCCAATCATTCTTAAGCAGCCCCGGGTGCCAACAACCTTCGACGCTTCGCCTGGCGCCGACCCCAAAGAATGGCTGGAGCAGTTCGACCGTGTGGCTATCTTCAACAACTGGGACGATGCCACGAAACTTAGGTACGTCTTCTTCGCCTTGGAGGGACCAGCAAAAGTCTGGTTTGAGAATGAGGAAGCTAACCTCACGAACTGGGAGACCTTCAAAGAGCAGCTTCTAAAGACCTTCACGAACGTCGTGCGAAAGGAGAGAGCCCAGCAGCTGCTACAGTCTCGCATACAACACCCAAACGAGACCGTTGCTGTGTACACTGAGGAAATGAAGCGTCTCTTCCGGCGTGCCGACGCGAGCATGAAGGAAGAAGAGAAAGTGAATTTGCTTATGCGAGGAGTTAAAGAGCAACTATTTGCCGGCCTCGTTCGCAACCCACCGAAAACCGTCGCGGAATTCGTAGAAAAGGCATCCACAATGGAGAAAACTCTTGACGCCCGAGCCTGCCAGTATGACCGCCAGCAGCGCTTTTTGTCAGCAAGCTGCATGGACACCGCTAACAACGATAACCTGCGGGAGGTTATACGTGAAGTTGTGCGAGAGGAGCTCCGACGATTGCTGCCAACGGGAACGCAACCGCAACTTTCATCGCTCACTGACGTCATCCGGGACGAGGTTCAACAGGCCTTGGGTGTGACGCCGACACCCACGCAGCCTCTGCAGCCCCCAGCCATGAGTTACGCCGCAGCTGTGCGCCGTCCTGCACCTCGACGACGGGACCCACGCCCATATCGCCCTCAGCCAGCTGCGTTGGACCGCCGCCCACTCCCCCCAACCCGCCCGTCCTACGAGCGACGCGCGCAGCCGAGGAAATGCGACGAGTGGAGAACTCCCGACCAGCGCCGCCCACTATGCTTCCACTGTGTCGAAGCCGGTCACGTCCTCCGGCACTGCCCATACAGAAGACTGGGCATCCGAGGGTTCTCTTACGACGCTCCACGACCCCGACCCGGCCAGCGACCAGACGAAATCGAGGAGTTTTTGCGTCGGGAAGAATACTCATCGCCGAGCCGCCTATCACGTTCGCCGTCGCCATCGTCCCCGCGCTTTGTTTCTCCTAGCCGAGGTTACGCCATGCGTGGACGCTCCCCCAGCCCCCGAAGGTTAAACTAAATAAAGCAGCCTCTGGAGGTGAGGTTGCTTCTAAGCGCAATGACAAAGATCCTCCATCGACGAGTACTCAAGACCATGCCTCAACTACGACTACAACACCGACGACGACGACGACGCGGCCAGACTTGAAGCTTTTACCGCTGCCATTGAAGTAACGTCGCAGTACGCCCACCGCAGCCTCACTACTCGACGAAGCCGAGATCGGACACCGAAGACAACGTACAATACGAGAACGCGAACAGGTGACCTTGAATTTACGGCCGACGGTCACGCGGTTACTGCCTTGGTGGACACTGGAGCTGACTACTCTGTCATGAGTGGTCCACTCGCTGTCCGACTCAGGAAGGTAACAACAACCTGGGATGGCCCGCTGATCCGCACCGCAGGTGGCAACCTGATTACGCCGGCAGGACGCTGCACCGCGAGAGTTACTGTAAATGGGAGAACCTATGCGGCAACCTTCCTGATCCTACAGCAATGCTCGAGAGACGTGATTTTGGGAATGGACTTCCTTAACGAACATCGGGCCATCATCGACCTTCGATCTAAGTCGATCAAGCTTTCCACGGAAAAAGCCATACCTGTTGCGACGAGCGCGACTCATCTCGTTGCCGTAAACGTCCTCGATGAAGCATTGAGCGTGCCGCCCCGATCAAGTGTTCTCGTCGGCATAGGTACTGGAGACATCGAAAATGCCGAAGGCGTTATCGAGGGCAACACCCAATTACTCCTGGATCGAGGATTGGGAGTCGCGAGGGGAGTCGCCGAAATCCGAAATGGCCAAGCCCAGGTGTTGCTAACCAACTTCACCGAAGAATACCGGCATCTGAACAAAGGTACGACGATCGCTTTCCTCGACGAGCTGGCAGACATCAGAGACGTATTTGCCCTACCCGACCAACCCGCAGAACTATCTGAACAAGGCCATCAACCCAAGTTCAACATCAGCCCGGCATTACCCCGGAGCAGACAAGACCAAATACGCAGTCTTCTTCAAAGGTACACCGATTGCTTCTCATCAGCATCGAATGTGCGACAAACCCGGCTTTCCAAGCACCGCATTGTCACAGACGAACAGGCACGACCACTGCGACAGAGCCCCTACCGCGTATCACCGCTAGAACGCCAAGCTATCCGCAAGCAAGTTGAGGAAATGCTTCGTGACGACGTCATCCAGCCATCGAGGAGCCCCTGGGCAGCACCGGTCGTCCTAGTGAAAAAGAAAGACGGCACCCTTCGCTTTTGCGTCGATTACCGCCGCCTGAACAACATTACGAAGAAGGATGTCTACCCCCTCCCCCGCATCGACGATACACTGGACCGGCTGTGCAACGGTAAGTACTTCTCATCGATGGACCTGAAGAGCGGCTACCGGCAAATTGAAGTCGACGAAAGAGATCGCGAGAAGACTGCGTTCATCACGCCAGACGGACTCTTCGAGTTCAAGGTGATGCCATTCGGCCTCTGCTCTGCCCCAGCGACGTTCCAGCGAGTAATGGATACGGTGCTCGCAGGCTTGAAGTGGCAGATTTGCCTAGTCTACTTAGATGATGATGTTGTCTTCTCCTCAAGCTTTGAAGACCACCTCAGAAGGCTTCGGATAGTGCTGGAAACGATCAAGTCTTCAGGCCTGACACTGAAACCAGAGAAGTGCCACTTCGCCTACGAGGAGCTGCTGTTCCTTGGTCACGTCGTAAGCAAGGATGGAGTTCGCCCAGACCCCAAGAAGACGGCTGCGATCGCAGAGTTCCCACAGCCTAATGACAAGAAGGCTATACGCAGATTCCTTGGATTGTGCCCTTATTACCGGCGATTCGTCAAGAACTTTTCGCGCATCCCTGAACCTTTGACCCAACTTGCCAAGGCTGACGTGCCTTTTAAATGGGAAAGGACGCAAGAGGAAGCTTTCAACGAACTGAAGCGCCGCTTACAGTCCCCTCCTGTTCTCGGGCACTTTGATGAAAACGCCGAAACCGAAGTTCATACCGATGCCAGCAGTGTGGGCTTAGGAGCGGTCCTCATTCAGGAAAATGGCAGACAGGTGAAAGTTATCGCGTACGCTAGCCGTTCACTGTCCAGAGCCGAAGCCAACTATTCGACGACAGAGAAAGAATGTCTCGCCATTATTTGGGCCACGTCCAAATTTCGCCCCTACCTATACGGACGACCATTCAAGGTTGTGAGCGATCACCATGCTCTGTGCTGGTTGGCCAATTTGAAAGATCCCTTCGGCCGCCTTGCTCGTTGGACCCTGCGTCTTCAAGAATTCGACATAACTATAGTCTACAAATCTGGCCGCAAGCATTCCGATGCAGACTGCCTATCGCGAGCCCCCGTAGACGCAGCACCGGAAGAGGAAGACGACGACGCTTTCTTAGGACCGGTAGGCGCCAGCAGTTTCGCGCAGCAGCAGCGCTCGGATCCTGAGTTGCAAAGCCTACTTGATTATTTGAAAGGCAAGACCGCATCGCCTCCCCGAGGGTTCAAGCGCCAACTGTCGTCCTTCGTCCTTCACAATAATGTCCTTCTGAAGAAGAACTTCGCGCCCAGCAGGACAGTGCATCTTCTTGTCGTGCCCAAAAATCTCAGGCAAGAAATTATGCAGGCATGTCATGATGAGCCGACTGCAGGGCATCTCGGGATTGCTCGCACGTTGCACCGCATCCAGGAGAAGTACTATTGGCCGCGGCTAGCTACCGACGTTTCCCATTACGTGAAAACGTGCCGTGAGTGTCAGCGACGCAAAACGCCTCCGACTAGACCAGCCGGACTCCTGAACCCCATACCACCGCCAACTAAGCCCTTTCAGCAAATCGGTATGGACCTCCTCGGCCCCTTTCGGACTTCAGCATCAGGTAACAAGTGGATCATCGTGGCCACCGACTACATAACCCGCTACGCCGAAGCAAAAGCGTTGCCTAGTGGTACCGCAACAGAAGTTGCAAAATTTTTTGTCGAACAAATTCTTCGCCGGCACGGCACACCCGAAGTGCTCATCACAGACAGAGGAACAGCATTTACAGCGGAGCTGACGCAAGCCATTTTAAAGTACAGCCAGACAAGTCATCAGAGGGCGCCTATCATCCGCAAACCAACGGACTCACAGAGCGTCTGAACAAGACCATCGCAGACATGCTCTCCATGTACATCGACGCCGAACACAAGACGTGGGACTCTCTTCTGCCCTACGTGATCTTCGCCTATAATACTGCCACCCAGGAGACAACCACGTTTACTCCATTCCAGCTGGTATACGGCAGGAAGCCCACGACAACACTCGACGCAATGCTCCCGCACGTTTCCGACGAAGACAACCTCGACGTCGCCGCCTACCTTCATCGCGCCGAGGAAGCCCGAGGACTTGCGCGGCTTCGCATTCAAGACCAGCAGCACACCGACGCCCGACGCTACAATCTGCGCCGACGAGACACGCATTACAAGCCAGGTGATCGGGTTTGGATATGGACGCCAGTTCGCCGCCGTGGATTGAGCGAAAAGTTGCTGCGACGCTACTTTGGCCCGTACAGGGTTCTCCGTCGCATCGGTGACCTCGACTATGAAGTCATCCCCGACGGCACGACAGCATCTCAGCGACGCCGCCCAGGCCCGGAAGTCGTGCATGTCGTACGCCTGAAGCCATATTATGAACGCTAAAGGACTCGAAGTTTCATTCTCAGAGTTTATTTTCATTTTAAAGCATCGAGACGATGCTTCTTTGGAAGGGGGGTAATGCCACGTATCATTGCAGTGTTTGTTCGTTCACGCTCAAGGCAGCAGGAAAGGGTTGTTATCACTTTTGTTCGTGACGCAAGAAGCGACCACACTAATCTTGATTGCTCGCAGCCATGAAAGGCTGCATCTAGGTTTTTCCAGATTTCTGTAGATGATCTTGTCTTGTTATCTGGAAGTTTCCTTGCCGGCTTTAAGTTGAGCGATGCCGCGAGCGGCGGGCATTCGTAGTTCGACGACCGCCGAGCACGTTAGTTGCTTCCGCCGCCGCCGAGTGATTCAGTGCTTTTGCGGGCGCAAGTCAGCCCAAATAAAGAGCTTTGTTTGCAAGCCTTGTTGCTGTATTCCTGACCGCTGGACTGCCGTCACTACAACGTGACAATATTCACTAGACGCACCTTTGTTCATTCCAAACCATTGAGCTGGCATGGCGGAGTGGTAGCGTGCTCGACTCGCACTCCGGAGACCGGGGTCCGATGCCCAAGCTCGGCCAATTTCCTACTCGGTTTTTATTTATCTGGTCTGACTAGAAAGGTTACTTCGACTAATTGGTTAAGTAAGCAATTAACTAAACTTAAACTTACTTCAGCATCACTATACGATCCCTTTAATTGGTTGCATGGTTAGTATTGATTGTAAAACATTTTATTCGCCGGGAAGAGCTTGGCAAGAGGTCGCGTTAAGTGGTCGAGAGTACATAGCCCTCGACGACTTTGTCAGCCCACTCCACCGCCAAAACTTGCGTTCTGGGGTCAGAGCTAGGCAGCACGGTCTCCCACCGCTCGAGAGAAGGAGCTGTAACTAGATCACCCGGAGGTGGCTCTATTTTACAGTCCCACAGGATGTGATCGTAGGTAGCACGTTGGCCACAGTGTTTGCAGTTTTGGCTGTAAAGATCTGGATAAATGTGCGCGAGGAGTGATGGGGTGCGCATCGATCTCGTCTGTAGACGACGCCACGTAACCTCTTGTTCTTTAGTAAGTCTTTTGTCTGGAGGGGGGAAAATTCTCCTCTCTAATTTAAAATGATTGGTGAGATCATGATATGTGATCATGGAGTCCTTCGTGAAATTCAGGGAGCCAGACTCATCCACTGCCCGGTCGACGAAACCTCGGGCTTTATTGTGGGCTGCCTCGTTCCCCGGATTCCCCGAATGGGCTGGGACCCATATCAATTCGGAATAATTTGGTGAGAATTTGGTTGCGTTAAGGATTCTAAGGGAGGTGTTTGTAATTCGCCCTTTAGCGAAATTATTGATACCCATTTTGGAATCGCTGAGGATGATGCTCCCTTGGGTATGTGCTAGGGCGAGGGCTATAGCCGCCTCTTCTGCCGTTTCAGAGGATTTCGTTTTGATTGTCGCCGAGACGATTTGGTCGCCATTCTCGTTCACAACCACAATTGCAAAGGCATTGGTATTTTTGTATTCTGCCGCATCTACATAAAGTGTTGCAGCGCACTGTCTGTATTTGTTATGTAAGGCCTTGGCTCGTGCTTGTCTTCTACCCTCATGGTGTAAGGGGTGCATGTTTTTGGGGAGTGGTTTGATTAGTAGGGCCGTCCTATAGTCGCGGGGTAGGTCTACTTTAGCATCGTTATTCGTAGGTTGAAAGTTAATTCCGAGCCTGGTAAGAATACTCCTGCCAGTTCTGGAATTGGCTAATCGCGCTGTTTGAGCCATTAAATGGGCTTCTTTCAGTTCATTGTAGGTGTTATGTATTCCTAACCTCATAAGCCTTTCGGTTGAGGCATTTAGTGGGAGTCCTAACGCAGCCTTATAGGCCTGCCGTATCATACTATCCAATTTGTCCCTTTCTGCTTTCGAAAATTTGAGATAAGGGGTGGCATAGAGTATCCTGCTTAGCACAAAGGCCTGCACTAGGCGGCATAAATCTCTTTCCCTCACCCCTTGTCTGCGGTTAGCTATGCGGCGGATTAATCGCGCCGTCGCTTCTACCGTGCGTTTTAGCTTAGTGAGTGTGTCAGTATTCTTTCCATTTGTTTGTATATACAACCCCAGTATTCTCATGGTCTGTACCTCTTTGACAGGTCGTCCATTAACATAGACGTTTATTTGCGGGGGGGATGTTGTGGTACGCCTACCTCTTTGTTTACGACGGATCACGAAGAGTTCAGATTTTTGCTCAGAACAAGTGAGGCCGGATTCCCATGCGCATGCCTCAATGATGTCCACTGCTGCTTGGAGTGTGTCTTCTATGTAGCCTTCGCATCCTTTGGTTACCCAAAGTGTGATGTCATCTGCATAGAACGTGTGATGTAGGTCTGGTATTTGTGCCAGTTTGGGGGGAATTTTGATGAGGGAGAGGTTAAAAAGGAAAGGGGACAGGACGGAGCCCTGTGGCGTTCCTTTACTTCCTAGTGTGATTGGGGCAGACTCTATTGTTCCGACCGTTATCACTGCTGTTCTGTTAGTGAGGAAGGATCGGATGTAGTTGTACGTCCTTTCTCCGGGGTTGATTTCTGACAAGTTTGTCAAAATGGCTTTGTGGGTGACGTTGTCGAAAGCTTTAACAAGGTCTAAACCCAATATTGCTTTCGTTCCTGTTCCCTCGTCAGCTTCAATTATGTCCTTGTTAAGCTGCAAGAGTATGTCCTGGGTAGATAGTTGGGCCCTGAATCCTAACATTGTTTCAGGTAGGAGGTTCATGTCCTCCGCATAGTTTTGGAGCCTATTGAGGATGACATGCTCCATGAGTTTGCCTAGGCATGATGTTAATGAAATTGGGCGTAGATTCTCAGTGCTGAGTTTCTTACCCGCTTTAGGAATAAAAGTGATTTTCGCGTGTTTCCACTCTGGTGGTATGTTGCCTGCATGCCAGTATTTGTTCATAAGGTCTGTAACCGCCGCGATCGACGTTGCGTCTAAGTTCCTGAGAGTCTTATTTGTTACTTTGTCTGGTCCTGCCGCAGATGTTGTCCGCAGTTTTCCAATTGCGTACCAGACCTCTGCGTCTGTGATGTCTGCGTCTAAATTTGGATTAGGAGTTCCCCGGTAGTCTGGTTGTGTGGTACCATCATCCGTGTTTAGATAACGTTCTGCTAGCTCTTTGATTAGGTCTTCAGTTGTGCCCGCATATTTATGTATGAGTCTGTACAGTTGACTTTGTTGCACGGGACGTGTTTGTTCTGGGTCGAGCAGGTGTCTTAGAAGATGCCATGTCTGCTTATTTCCGAGCTGTCCATTGAAGCTTTCACATATTTGGTGCCATTGTTGTGTTTGGAGAGTAAGTGTATGTTCCTCGATTCGCCTCTCGATGTCAGCGATCTTTTTGCGTAGTCGCTTGTTGTGTTTTTGCTTCTTCCAGCGTTTGTGGAGGCCTTTTTGTGCCTGCCACAGGTGTAATAGTTTTGAGTCTGCAATCTGCTCCTCCTTCTCAACTGGCACCACAACACTAGTGGAGCTGACATCCTCATTCAGGGAGATAACCCAGTCGCTAAGGTTAGAGATCTCCTTTGGAGCTGTCTTGTCGCGAAGTTGCCTGAACTTGTCCCAATCCGTGGTTCGTATTTGTTTTGCTTTGTTTTTAAGTTTTGTCGTGGGGAAGGTGATGCTAAGGATGAAGTGATCACTACCAAGGTTTTGCACGGTGTTGACCCACTTTGCGTCCTTGACGTTTTTAGAGAGGGATAAGTCTGGAGATGTGTCTACACATACACTGTTACCCATGCGTGTGTGGTCACTCGGGTTGTTTAGCGTTGTGAGCCCTAGTGACTGTATGATTTGCCAGAGCAGGTTCCCTTTCGGAGTTGCTTTGGTATATCCCCATGCTGGGTGTTGAGCGTTGAAGTCTCCCACAATTATTAGTTGAGCCCTAGCAGCCAGCCTTACCGTGTTTATCAACAAGTGTGGAAGTCCATTGCCTTTGTTTCTGGGCGGGTTGTATACATTAAGGATGAAGAGATTTGAGTCTCCTTTTTGCCTTGGTACTATTTCAAGTAGGGTGTAATCTTCTTCCGAATCATTTATAAAATGTTGAATTGCGGTGATATTTCTATGCACCAGAGTGGCTGTGAAGGAGCCGGCTGCTAACCATGCAATGAGGTAGCATATCTGCCACCTCATTGCATGGTTAGTAGCCAAAGTACAAATGGACCCGTTTGAAATTCGCGCACTGTGACGTCACGACCGTTTCGACCAATTGAAAAGCGTGACATTTCTGTGGACAGCTCCTGCTTACAACGATGAGGCATTAAAGGCTTCCGCCTTAAAATTGAATTGCCTCATTACCTTGTCACCATCATTAAAAAGTATAGGACTCGAAGAATTGTTAACTTACACCGAAACGAACGGGTTAGAGTGAACTCTTCATGACCCTTCACGATATTAAGGCGAAAGCCTTTACTTTCTCATCGTTGTAAGCAGCAGTTGTCGACAGAAATGACACGCTTTTCAGTTGGTCGAAATGGTCGTGACGTCACAGTGCGCCAATTTCAAACGGGGCCAATTGTACTTTGGCTAGTAACCATGCAACCAATTGAAGGGATCATATAGTGATGCTCCAAGTAAGTAGGGCTGAGCTTAGTTAATTGCTTAATTACCCAATTAGCCAAATTACCTTTTCTAGTCAGGCCATATAAATAAATAAAACCGAGTAGGAAATTGGTCGAGCTCGGGAATCGAACCCCGGTCTTCGGAGTGCGAGACGAACATGCTATCCACTCCGCCATGCCAGCTCGATGGTTTGTAATGAACAAAGGCGCGTCTAGTGAATATGGTGTCTTCGCTCACTGCCATCCTCCTCCCTTCCCTTCCGGCGAGGTTTAGGTGCCCACCGAGATATGAGAGACAGATACCTTTCCTTTCCTCAAGAACCAATTTACCGACGAGGGAGGCGTAGAACCGAATGGGCGATGGCGTTCTATGGACCCCTGGCAACGTTGCAAGACGCTGTCGCGTTCCAATCTTAGAGGCGAAGCTTAACATCTTAACCACACATCAGTGACCGCAATTTAGGTCAAAAAGTGCACCCCTCCCCCCTGAATTTTGACGGGTGTCCACCGAGATATGTGAGACAGTTACTGCGTAATTTCCTTTTCATGACCCTTGAGGACCTTTGGCGAACGCTTCCTTGGCTGAAAAGTTAAACAAGTCCCGAGCCAGGGGCCCACGTTTGCTGATGGACCGAAGAAGCCTATACCGTAACTCTTGGCCATGGTGAGACATGTTTCTGGGAAGGCCGACAATACTTAGCCGGAACTATTTATATCTGATGTTGTATATGTGCCAACAAGGTACAGATTCTCAGGGAAGAAGCTTCGCGTTCAGAAGACTGCTAATTCGCTGCAAGATAACTGTAACTGATTATCTTTGCTTCCGGCTGATAAATATGAAGTTTTTTTTTGTTTTGGCCAAGGGTGCATATGTATCGAAAAGTTCGAATGCCATTCTCGCTGTGTCAGAAAAGCAATGACCTGTTAACGTTAAAAGTCAAGTAAGGCGAAAAAGTAGATCACCTGAATTTAAAAAGGCCCCCCGTTTGATTGACAGCAGCAAGAAATGATTTTTGGAAATATTTTTCACTGCGAAAACCCACAAACCTGAGTGTCTTTTTAGTGTAAGTGTCCGCAACTGAAAGATGGCAGAAGCATGTTGCCAAATTTCTGAAAAACAAACTGAATGTGCTGGCTTTTGATGACCCTTTCAGAGAAAAAATTCAGAACTGATTGCGTTACAAAAATGCAATTACAAAGAGTTCCGGTGATTTTCAATAGATTAAAAGACCTGTATTACACAATTCCTCAAGCAGAAATCATGTCGTCATCCATGAGCAATCTTATTGCCAAGCCCGTTGTGGTGGCATTCTATAATGAGTGCGAAATAACCACAAGTAGTTTGCTCGAATCGCTGCCATTTTATTCAGACTCAATCTTTGCTGAATGGAATGGTGATATTTACCTTCCGAGGGATGGTATCTGCATCGGATCACGCTTAGCAGCAATACTTAATGTTATGTGCCTTGCCTCACGCGACAGATGTTTGAAGGAGGGTTTTTGAAGGGTCCGGTGTTTGTACAGTTTTTGGATTTTTGGACGACTACTTCGTGTTTTTAGAATGTAACAACCCCCTTTCCGAGCAGCATACTCACCATGTCATTTCGAAGCTCTCCGAGTGCCTCAATCCGGTGGTTTTAACACACGAAGTACCCGTTGATGATTTTGTCAGGTTTTTAGATCTCTCGCTTCATTTCACCCAGGATGAAAAATTTCCAACTGGTCCTAGCTGGTTTCAGCTGGGACCAATGCAACTGTGTTGTGGAATAATTCTCAGTTGGGACCCACTGCCAGCTGGCCCCAACTGGGAATTCAATTCAATTTATTTTCCAGAAAGATTCTGGCGGGTTTTAGGTAAAAAGCTGTTCCTGACAGCTTGACAGAGGCCTACAAAACCACCAACAAGGCAGTGGGTGATGACCTGATGGTGCAGAGTATTGAAGAAAAATAAAATATGTTTTACACACAATATATGACCAAAAACATGGATAATTGCAAAGTAACAAAATATACATTTACAAGAATTACATTTTTAAAGTTCACACCTGTTCTACAGAAAACAGTATTGACGAAGTATCGATTATAACTTTAAATGAAATATACACATAATGTTTTAGAATATTGTTATGTGCCATACAAAAAATAAGAGACATTTAGACTAAGCAATAAGTAGCATGAACAAACTCTCCACCAAGCAGTTGACTGGTAATATTTCTAGCGAAAAAAAGTCAACACATAATACACAATCTCGAAACCTACATTGTATAAATATAGCTAAAATGAGGTCACTTCTGCATATCTGATATCATCTGTGAAGAAAGGTGCAACTATGGGGACAAGAATTGGTCAAGTAACTGTTTCAGTGTAGGATTGGATATGTGTTTGTATTTATTTAGGATGACTGGAAGATTATGCTGGAGTGTTTGCACTTTAAAATTTGTGCGGAAACGAGGTATGAAGCATATATCAGTGTTCCATGTATGAGTGTTTTTATTGAGTTCTAAAGAAGCTAACGACATAAGGAACTGCCTGAAAGAATCCATTGGTAAATAAAATGATCGCAGGACGCGAAACTCGTAAGCACGTTTGATGCTATTTATAATGTAGGACTGAAAATATTCTGCTGTTGACGACAAGAAATCGATATTGGCGATGTTGGGAATATTTTTTTTCTGCAATACGTATATTCTCTGGACATTTCTTTGTGATGTAGTCAACAAGAATAAATTCCAATAATTAGTGTAGGAGGCAAACAAGGCATTGTAGACTTGTAGTTTTATTTTTGCTGGTAAAATGACACTGCCTTCTGTAACTTTTGAAAGCTTTTTGCAGAGGTTATCTATGTGAGAGTCCCACATAAGATGAGAACTAAATGTTATGCCACGTATCTTGATTTCTTCAACAATCTCAATAATTTGGCCTTCGCAGCGCATATCATCTTCAATTGTAACTAGCTTATTTTTGGCGCTAAAAATAACTGCCTTGGTTTTTGAGGGGTTGATTTTCAGCTTATTTGATCGTGACGAGAAGATTATTTTATCAAGAATGTTATTACCCTTTGATATAAGAGTATTAACATCGCTGCCTGATGGCAAAATGCTACTGTCATCTGCGTACACAATAAATTTAACCCCTCCGTCAATATGGGCAATATCATTTATATAGATAATGAAAAGTAATTGGCCCAAGAGTCTACCTTGTGGCACACCCGTTAATATTGGTAAAGGTGAAGATTTATGTATGCCAAGGTGAACACACTGAGTCCTATTTTTTAAGTTTGACCGAAGTAATTCAAGAGATTTGCCACGAATGCCATAATGTGTGAGCATAAATCTTAAAATGTGGTGATCAAGAGAATCGAAAGCCTTACGGTAGTCAATAAAGAGACCAAGTGTAAGGAGTTTTTTATCAGTATTTTGCAACACAAATTCTTCAAGTGATAGAAGTGCAGATTCGGTTGATCGTCCCCTTCGAAATCCAAACTGGTTATCTCATAACAAGTTACGCATGTCCAAAAACTTGGTTAATCGTAAAGATATTATTTTTTCCAAACCCTTTGAAAAGCAGGTCTTAAAGATATTGGTCTGCAGTTTCTCGAATCATTTTGATCCCCGCTTTTATATATGATGGATACCCTCGACGTCTTGATGGCAGTAGGAAATACACCATTTTCTATAACAAGGTTGAATATGTATGCGAGTACAGGGACAATATGCTGCAGAACGTGTTTTAAGGGCGTAATCTGTAAGTTACCTATATTCAGGGCTTTGCTATTCTTTAGATTCATAAATGTGGTGTACATTTCATGTTCAGTTATTAAATGGAGAGCAAACCTTCCTACAGGACTATGGTCGGTAGGCTGAGCAGCAGGAAGGCAGCTGTCTTCTGCAGCAACATTGCCAAACACTTTATTCAAGTGAGCAGCCAGTTCTTTATCAAAAACCTCGCGGTTATTATGTACTATTTTCTCAGGAATATCATGTTTCTTTTGGCGGCCTAAAACATTATTTATCAATTTCCATGAAACTTGTGGTTTTTTGCTAACGATACCAAGGAACAGGTGTTCATAATACGCAGTTCTTGCGCACCTAAGTTTTTTATTTACTCTATTTCTATAAGTCTTAAATTCTGTTAACACTGAGAGGAATAGAGTTCGCAAGAAAGCATGGAAAAGTTTATTTTTCTTTTTAATCATCCCGAGGTGGTATGGTGTGATCCATGAGTTCCTAACCCTTTTCGATGGCTTGAACGTTCTAAAAGGGAAGTGCATTGTGTATAGTTTTAAGGCGGAAGCCTTTAATGCCTCATCGTTGTAAGCAGGAGCTGTCGACAGAAATGTCACGCTTTTCAATTGGTCGAAACGGTCGTGACGTCACAATGCGCGAATTTCAAACGGGGCCAATTGTACTTTGGCTACTAGCCATGCAACCAACTAAAGGGATCGTATAGTGATGCTGCAGGTAAGTTTGACTGAGTTTAGTTAATTGCTTACTTAACCAATAACCAATTAGTCTAAGTAACCTTTCTAGTCAGACTAGATAAATAAAAACCGAGTAGGAAATTGGCCGAGCTTGGGCATCGAACCCCGGTCTCCGGAGTGCGAGTCGAGCACGCTACCACTCCGCCATGCCAGCTCAATGGTTCGGAATGAACAAAGGTGCGTCTAGTGAATACGGTGTCTTCGTTCACTCCCATCTTCCTCCCTTCCCGTTACGGCGAGGTTTAGGTGTCCACCGAGATATGAGAGACAGATACATTTCCTTTCCTCAAAAACCAATTTACCGACGAGCAAGGCGTATTCATCTGCGTTTCAGATTGGTCGAAATTGTCGTGACGTCACCGCGCGCGAATTTTGACGGGTGTCCCCCTAATTATGTGAGGCAGTTACTGCGCAACTTCCCTTCCTCAAATACAATTTTCGACTAGTGTCCCCTGAGATATGTGCGATAGTTACTGCGTAATTTCCTTTCCTGAAATACAATTTTCATTTTCTTCATTACGGCCCCTCTTCTTACACTCACACTTCTTCCCTTCCTGTACGGTGCGGCTCAGGCGTCCACCGAGATGACAGAGAATTACTGCCCCATTTCCTTTCCTCAAAAAGCGTTGCGTTCAAAGAGCAACGCATCGCGCCGAACGGGTGGTGGCGATCCGTGGACTCCGTGGCAGCGCTACAAAACGCTGTCGCGTTCCACTCCTAAAGACAAAGTTTAAGCGTCATTAATTGGCAGTTCATTAATGCATCAACAAAATGTGCAGTGAACAATCGCGTAGCAGAATGCAGCACTCAGGCTTTCGCCTTACACCACTTTAGCCGCTAACGTTCCTCGTAATTTTTACAAAAAGTTCCATGAATTTGAAATATGCTTCGTTTACATCAGTAATTGTGTATATAAATGACCAATCATGCGCACCAATATCCCTTTCGAAAGAAGGGAGAGCCTCTGCAGATAGGGACTGAACTGTAACTATGTCTCGTCTGTAGGTTCTCTGCACATAGCAGTTACAGTAAAACATAAAGACTGGACAGTCATCACTAATATCAAGCTTGATTGTTCCTTCATGAGAAATGGTGTTTTCAATATTTGTAATAAAAAGGCCAAAACATGTGGAAGAAGAAACTGTTACTCTTGTGGGAAATGTAATTATGTTAATAAAGCCAGTTGAATAAACAGCGTTGTTAAAGTCTTGTGCATTCGAGGAGCAGGAGGAGATAAACTTTATTAAAGAAGAGGTCTGAGGCGCGGATTGAGGTCATGTTCCCCTCCCCGCGGTGGGCTCCTCTTCTAGGCCGGACGCCAGGTGGCCGACCGATGATGCCGTTCAGCGACCTCTTCGGCTCGCTCTGTGGCTCGAAGTTGAACCTCCGGGTACGAGCTGAGCAGCGCGGCCTCCCACTGAGATTGGGTAGAGAGCTGCAGACTGTGCGATGGCTTGTCTTGAGTGCATGAGTATAGGATGTGCGGTGTGTCTGCCTTTTGGTGCCCACAGAGAGAACAGACGGGGCTGTACTGCTCCGGGAACCATATGGAGTACATGTACGGATTAAAGAAAGTGTCTGTTTGGAGCTGCCGCCAACTGACTTGTTGTGTTTTACTCAGGGATTTATGTGTTTCTGGGAAGATCTGTCTTTCTTTCTTGAAGTGGGTAGTAATTTCTTTGTAGGTTGTCATTCGCTCCTTGGCCGACCTGAGCTGGGGGTAGCGCACCTCCCGGCTAACCACGAATCCTCGGGCAAATTGGTGCGCCGCCTCGTTTCGTCTCCTCGGTCTGGGGATGACCAACACCTTTGGGGAGTTACGAGAAGCTCATCTTAACAATCAATACTTGCGCCTAAGCAAAACACCTGCGGGGAGCCGCCTTCTGACCCGCTTACACATATCCTACGCAACACATACAGAAGAACGGGTACGCATCCCTGAAGCCTGGCGCTTTGCACTCCAGGTGCGACCCCTTCCGAAGAACATGACTGCAGACACCCATGATGGTCGCCGTCTCGCGCGGGCGGAGGCTATTTCTCAGCGGCCGGCGGCCGTCATCCACCAAAACACTACAGTTCAGGGCCTTACTTTCCGTGTCCCAAACATTACATTTGCGGAAGAGATCGCCATTGCACTGGCCGCCGCAGATCCAGAGTCCCGAGTCATTATTACGGACTCCAGGGGCGCCTGCCGCAATATTGAGCAAGGGTATATTCCGGACCGTGCTTTCAAAATTCTCCACGCATGCGAATACACAGGGTTTCCGACCCATCGTACCATCGTGTGGGCTCCGGCTCATGCGGGTCTTGAGGGGAACGAGGCAGCCGACGCTGCCGCCCGCGCGCTTACTCACCGGGCGTCGCCTCATCCGCAGCCTGATCCGGAATTCAATTTCAATCCGGCCATCACCTTTAAAGAGATCAGCTCTCTTTATCAAAATTTTCATGGTCTCTATCCCCCTCCTTGTAAAGGCCTCACCAGGGTGGAGGAGCGCTGGCTTCTCCGCCTCTATACCAATACTGTACTGTGCCCGGCAGTACTTAAGCACTTCAATTCTTCTTTCTCGGGCGCGTGCCCACACTGTGAGGAGGAGTTTTCGGACACCTACCACATGGTGTGGGCATGCCCTTCCAATCCTGCCTACCCACCCCACCTCCACCCCACTCGAGAGGACTGGGAAGCTGCCCTGCGCGGCTGCTCCGAACTCCATGCCCAACAGGCATTGGTAGCTGGAGCCCGGGCCGCTGCGGAAGCTACAGGGATCCCGGACTAGGGATCCCTCAAGGGGCGGGCCCTTCCGGCTCGCCCCATCGACCTCTCACTGTAAATAGGAATAAAAGTTTTCCTCCTCCTCCTCCTCTTTCCAAGATGATCCGAATGGGCGGGGGCCCAGATCAATGTTATCTGGCGGGTATTGGAGATTTGTTGTAAGATTTTGATGGCTGCTGAGTGGGCCCTTCCTTTTGCAAAATTTCGAATTGCTGTTTTGGAGTCACTTATGATGTATTTGGCAGTGGTGGAGGTAATGGCTAAAGCTATGGCAGCTTCTTCGGCCTCCTCCGGAATTTTTGTTTTATCTATTGTCGCCGATGCAAGGGGAGAACCTCGATGATCGACAACTGCCAGAGAAAAGGCGTCTCTGTCCGCATGTTCTGCCACGTCCACGTGCGCCGTGTCTTTCTGAACTGAAAATCTTTCGTGAACTTTTTGTGCCCTAGCCTTTCTTCTGTCCGTATCGTAGTGTGGATGCATGTTTTTGGGCAGAAGAGGGACTGTTAAGTGTTCGTGCACGTGTCTTGGAATTGGCAAGGTGTGTTTACGGATTCCTTCATATTGTAACGAAGACCGGAGCGGCACAGATCACAGTTTCAGCGAAGTTCAGCTCACAGCAGAGAACTCACAAGATGGCTGTCTGAACCACACACACACTTCGTCTTTGTCCACCGGCACACGCACACTTCGTCTTCATCGTCGGCGCGCTCCCATGAGCACGCGCCATTACCCCCTCCATCAAGGCGGCGGCCCGACGCCGGAAACGAACACGGACAGCAAAGGTAATGTTCGGTATAGACGGCGGACGGCAGAGAATACAGAGAGCTGTTAAGCTGGTAAAGCGGCGGGTTGCAGCCTGTCATGGTAGGGCTTCATGCGCACCACGTGGACAGTCTCGGTCAGATGGCGCCGACGTGGTAAGGAGCACACCGTAAAACAGCGCGCTTACACGGGACGAAGAAAGAAGACACGCACACACACAGCGCTGAACTTACAACTGCGTGGTTTATTGCATTGCTCGCAATAAATACCGGAAAGGAAAACAAAAAACAACCAAAGGAAGGCGAGGAGATATCCTCCTGTCGCATTATGTCGTCAAAGGTTATTCAAGATATTTAATCTCTTTTCTTGTCAGTGCCATCGATGGAGTGCTAACGCATGACGCGCCTTTTCTGTCTATGATGAATGCTTCATATAGTTCACGTTTGTGCTGATGATTGTACCGCCTCAAAATCTGGCGTAGTGGTAAGGAGGTCGTGTCCCGCGGAACAACTTCGTATGTGACATCACTTATACGACGAACCACCTCGTACGGACCGAAGTAGCGTCGGAGGAGCTTTTCGGAGAGTCCGCGGCGGCGCACAGGTGTCCATACCCATACAGAGTCGCCCGGGCTCGTACCGAACGCATCGGTGTCGGAGGTTGTAGCGACCAGCTTCGAGTTGTTCATGATTTGAACAGCGCGAACTACAAGGGACAAGAAAAGAAGGGACACAGGACGAGCGCTGTCTCGCAACTAAAAGGTTTATTCACTGAAACCTTCTTATATGAAGAAACAATCAAAGGGAAGAAACAACACAAAAAAAACCAAAAAGCATGAAACGCAACATTCGTCAGGTGCTCCCGAGAAAATTCATCTCCCTATCGCAAAGGAAAACAGATGGTTTGCTGACGCAATTCAGTTCCCCTGCGATGTGAAAAGCCTCGACAACTTCTCGTGTTGTCTGATCACTATGGGTGTATAGTACACGTGTTTGATTGAATAATGCAGTGCATTTTTTCTTTTTCATGACTTTACATTCTAGACAATGTTTGACCAAATGTGAAAGGTCATCACCATTGTTTAAGTTGTTCCTGTGCTCTTGTAGGCGCTTGTTAAGGCAACGCCCTGTCTGACCAATGTAACGCGATCCACAGGAAAGGGGTACACTGTATACAACACATGTTTTACAGGCCACAAACTTATCCCTGTGCGCAACGCCACATCCTTCTTTTTTCTTCTTGGCCTCTTTCTTTCTTTCAATGGCAGGGCATATCTGTTTGAGCTTGACGGGGGCTGAAAGGAACACGCCAACTTTGTACCTACTTGCTACGTTCTTTAGTCCGTGGGAAACGCGGTGAACATATGGCAAAACGGCAAATTTCTTCTTTTCAGGCTGGACGTCTGTCGTAAGCGGAGTGAAAAGAAGAAATTTGCCGTTTTGCCATATGTTCACCGCGTCTCCCACGGACTAAAGAACGTAGCAAGTAGGTACAAAGTTGGCGTGTTCCTTTCAGCCCCCGTCAAGCTCAAACAGATATGCCCTGCCATTGAAAGAAAGAAAGAGGCCAAGAAGAAAAAAGAAGGATGTGGCGTTGCGCACAGGGATAAGTTTGTGGCCTGTAAAACATGTGTTGTATACAGTGTACCCCTTTCCTGTGGATCGCGTTACATTGGTCAGACAGGGCGTTGCCTTAACATGCGCCTACAAGAGCACAGGAACAACTTAAACAATGGTGATGACCTTTCACATTTTGTCAAACATTGTCTAGAATGTAAAGTCATGAAAAAGAAAAAGAAAAAATGCACTGCATTATTCAATCAAACACGTGTACTATACACCCATAGTGATCAGACAACACGAGAAGTTGTCGAGGCTTTTCACATCGCAGGGCAACTGAATTGCGTCAGCAAACCATCTGTTTTCCTTTGCGATAGGGAGATGAATTTTCTCGGGAGCACCTGACGAATGTTGCGTTTCATGCTTTTTGGTTTTTTTGTGTTGTTTCTTCCCTTTGATTGTTTCTTCATATAAGAAGGTTTCAGTGAATAAACATTCTAGTTGCGAGACAGCGCTCGTCCTGTGTCCCTTCTTTTCTTGTCCCTTGTAGTTCGCGCTGTTCAAATCATGAATATCTACCAACTCGCCCAACTGAACGTTTTGCTAAACCATATTTCGAGTTGTTGTTGATGTCGAATCCGGCACCTTGCGAGTTGGCGGGCTTCTTCAGCCCGCTGGACGAATGTGTCAACGTCAGCGTAGGGGCCGATGTCTCCGTCGTTGTGAGCAGCGGGTAGCATAGCATCCAGCATGGTAGTGACACACCGTCCGTAGACCAGCTGGAAAGGTGTAAGACTGGTAGTCTCCTGTTCTGCCGTATTGTAGGCGAAGGTTGCATAAGGAAGAACTTCGTCCCACGTACGATGCTCAACGTCGACATACATAGCAAGCATATCTGCAAGCCTCCGGTTGAGGCGTTCAGTCAAGCCGTTTGTTTGGGGATGATAGGCTGTTTTCTTCCGGTGACTGGTGTGGGTGAGTTCGAAGAGAGATTGCATTAATGCCGCCGTAAAGGCGGTTCCACGGTCCGTGATGACGACTGATGGCGCACCGTGACGCAAGACGATTGATGTCATAAAAAACTGAGCCACTTCTGCAGCACTAGCGTGGGGGAGCGCCTGTGTCTCGGCGTACCGCGTTAAGTAGTCCGTCACCATAACAATCCATTTGTTCCCAGAGGAAGACAATGGGAAGGGACCCAGCAAGTCCATGCCCACTTGTTGGAAAGGTGTTGTAGGCGGTGGGATGGGCTGGAGAAGCCCTGCGGGTTTAACTGGTGGTGTCTTCCGTCGCTGGCAATCACGGCAGGTCCTCACATATTGCTGGACTGATGAGAGCAACTTTCGCCAGTAATACTTCGCACGAATGCGCACGAAGACCTGAAAGCTTAACTGGCGCACAAAACACCAAGCGCCAGGGGGTCAATTTGGTGTTTTGTGCGCCAGTTAAGCTTTCAGGTCTTTGCGCACGAATTATGCCTGGCGGAAATAAGAAGCGTTGCACGACCAAACATAGAACTATGTACACAAAGTGCCGGACCGAAGTGATCTACAAGATTCCGCTGACCTGTGGAAAATTTTATATAGGTCAGACAGGGGACTGTGTGAACGAGAGGTTGCGCAAGCACAGAACAAAAGTCGGCGCTGGTGAAGATGGTAATCTTGCTCTGCATTGCAGTAGATGTCCCGGAAAATGTTCCCCACGTTTCGCAGATGTCACCATCCTGGGCTGCGGAAAAACACGGAAGGCTCGTGAAATCTTTGAGGCCTTCCAGATTGCCAAACATGGTGATGCTTGCGTCAGCTCACCATCGATAGCATTAACGGCAAAAGAATTTGATTATTTGAGTGATCATGTTTGAATGTTGCCTTGGCGCATGCGTGGTGATTACTTGGCGGTCTGTACTCAATGAAAAATTCAGTTGTTAGTCCAGCCGTTGTCCTGTGTCGTTCTCTTCTTGTGTTTCCGTCTTTTTTGGCTGGTTTTCTCCCTTGACTTGTACACTACCGTGATGTCGTATTCCTGGAGGCGAAGGCTCCATCTCGCAAGCCGTCCCGAAGGGTCTTTGAGGTTGGCTAGCCAGCATAACGAATGATGGTCACTGACAGCTCGAAACGGGCGACCATAGAGATATGGTCGGAACTTGCTAATCGCCCACACTACCGCAAGGCATTCCTTCTCTGTGGTAGAGTAGTTTGCCTCTGCTTTCGAGAGGGAGCGGCTGGCGTACGCTATGACTTTCTCGTTGCCATCCTGCCATTGAACCAGAATAGCGCCGAGACCAACCTTGCTGGCGTCAGTATGAATTTCAGTGGCAGCTCGTTCATCAAAATGGGCGAGTATTGGGACAGTTTGTAGGCGGCTGCGTAGCTCGTTGAAGGCAGATTCCTGATCATCATGCCACACAAAAGATACATTGTCTCTAGTAAGCATTGTAAGGGGCTCGGCAATTGTGGAAAAGTTTTCAACGAAACGTCTGTAATAGGCACAGAGGCGCAGAAACCTACGAACGGACTTTTTGTCGGTTGGGCGCGGGAACTGTGCCACAGCGGCAGTCTTCTCCGGGTCAGGACGGACTCCGTCAGCGCTTCTCACGTGACCAAGAAAACTGAGCTCTTCGAAACCAAAGTGACACTTTTGTGGCTTTATCGTCAACTGTGCCGAACGGAGCGCCTGTAACACCATTCGCAGCCGGCTGAGGTGTTCCTCGAAGCTAGGAGCAAAAATGACAACATCATCAAGGTACACAAGGCATGTCTGCCATTTCAGCCCAGAAAGAACGGTGTCCATCATGCGTTGGAAGGTTGCTGGCGCAGAACAGAGTCCAAAGGGTAGCACTTTGAATTCATAAAGGCCGTCAGGTGTCACGAACGCTGTCTTCTCTCTGTCCCTTTCGTCCACTTCGATCTGCTAGTAGCCATTCTTAAGGTCGTGTGAAGAAAAATATTTAGCGTCACGCAGTCGATCCAAGGCGTCGTCGATACGTGGAAGGAGGTAAACGTCACGTTTCGTGACACGATTCAACTTCCGATAATCGACGCAGAATCGCAAGGTGTTATCTTTTTTCTTCACGAATACCACAGGCGAAGCCCAGGGGCTCGTGGACGGCTGGATTACGTCGTCTGCAAGCATTTCTTGCACTTGGGATCGTATAGCCTCCCGTTCCATCGGCGACACTCTGTACGGGTGTTGGGATATGGGGCTAGTCTCCTCGTTGACGATGATGCGGTGTTTTGCTACCGGGGTGCGCCCTACTTTTGATGTCGTGGCGAAGCACTCTGCGAAATCGTGAAGGAGCTCTAACAAGCGCTGCTTCTGACCCACCGACAAGCCGAGATTAATGTCCACGGTAGACAGAACGGCTGCTGCATCGCGTCCGTCCGGCGACGGTAGCTCCAGAGCACATATTTCTGCGGGCTCAACGAAGTCGGTAACGTATGCGACGGCCGTTCCTTTCGCAATAGGCTGGAACTCTGTTCCGAAGTTGGTGATCAAGAGTGTCGCGGAGCGATCCCGTAAGCGAACAAGCCCTCTTGCAGCGCAAATTCCTTTCTCGAGTAGAAGGCTGACGTTTCTCTCTGACATAACGTCTCGATCACCGGGCGAGTCACTGTGCACGGGGACCATCATGCTGCACCGCGGAGGCACCGTCACGTCATCAGCAGCAATACGCAGGGCGGGCATCCTGGAGTCGTCTGGGTCGGCTCTTTCAATTGCTTGCGTCGGCGAAAACGTCACGCGCGGCTCTTTTAAATTGATAACGGCGCCGTTAGCCTGTAAAAAGTCCAGGCCGAGAATGACATCGCGCGAACAGTGAGGTAGGACAACAAAGTCACAAACGTAAACAAATCCGTCGATTGTAACTCTCCCCGTACACCGGCCAACAGGGGTAATTAGGTGCCCACCAGCTGTGCGAATCTGAGGCCCAGTGCACGCGGTTAAAACTTTCCTCAGTTCTTTTGCTAGGTCGTTGCTCATAACCGAATAGTCCGCTCCCGTATCAACCAATGCCGTAACTGCTAAATCGTCGATATCGACCGGTAAGTCCGAAGCTGCACATCCTTTGTGATCGTCACGTGTCCTCGTTTGATAGCCGTCGTCTGGTCGGGAACGCGATGGAGGATGTTCGGCTGTTCTCTCGTCAGCGGCCTTACCTCCGCAGGCCGCTGGGTCTAGTTTCCCCGGCGAGGACTCAGTGAGCGGCTGAAACGGCTTGTCGAAGGACGGGGACTCGGCGAGCGATAGCGGGTAGAGGTTGGTGGGCGGTAGTTAGGGCGAGGGAAATCAGTGTGATCCCGGCGCGTTGACAGGTGCTCCTCAATATCGCGGGGACGTTCGCCATTGGGCGGACAGGGGTCTCGCGGATGAAATCCGCGAATTCCAGCTAGACGATAAGGGCACCACCGCAAGATATGGCCAGCCTTACCGCAGTGGTAGCAAAGGGGCCGCTGGTCAGGTGCCTGCCACACGTCCGTCTTCCGCAGCCTGGCTTCGGGCAACACAGGGACAGGCGGGGGCCGCGGCTGGAAATCAGATGCAGATGGGCTTGTGCTCCAAGGGGCGAGGTCGCAGTTCTGTCGGAGTACCGACGCGTACGTCTGGCGCGGGGGCGTCGATGTGAGGGCATTAGGGGCAACAGGTTCAGGGACCACCTGCTGCACTTCCTCTCGGATAATTTGTGCTAACGACGGACACTGCGGCTGCGACTGGGCAGAGAGGCCCATTTTGTGCAGCTCTTCTTTGACGATAGATCGAACCAGCTCCCGAAGGGTGTCAGCGGAGTCGCTGGACGCTGGCGTAAAGTCGGCAGTTGATACGGTCTTCACGGCGCGATTGTAATAGCGGGCGCGTTGTTGGAGGGTCTTTTCGACGGTAGTGGCCTCCGATAGAAACTCTGAAGTGGTGTTAGGCGGGTTTCGCACAAGCCCAGCAAACAGTTCTTCTTTTATCCCGCGCATCAGGTGGCGCACTTTCTTGTCCTCGGCCATGTTTGGATCCGCCCTTCGGAACAGTCGTGTCATGTTCTCACAATACATTGCGACGCTCTCGTTGGGTCGCTGGTTCCTTGACTGCAGCGCCGACTCAGCTCGTTCCCGACGGTCGGTGTTGACGTAGGTCGCCAGCAACTGGCTACGGAACCGTTCCCAAGAGGGAAACGTTGTCTCGTGGTTCTCGTACCACGTCCGCACCGAGTCGTCAAGAGCGAAGTAAACATTGTGCAGCTTCCGCTCCGCATCCCAGTCGTTGTACCTGGCAACGCGCTCGAACTGGTCAAGCCAGTCCTCCGCGTCCTCAAACACTTCGCCATGGAAGGTCGGCGGCGTTCGCGGCTGGAGGACCAGGAAATGAGCAGCTGAGTTCCCGTTGTCAGCCATAGCTGCCGCGTCTCCGTTGCTAGCCATAGGTGCCACGTCAGTCCTGCGCGTCGCGGCTGGAGCCCTGGTCCTAGGGGATAACGGACCGTACTCTGGTGACTGACCTTGGATGCGGCGGCTCGTACTGCGATGAATCGGAGTCAAATCCGTGTTCATAGAGAGCCTTCGGGGCACGTAGATGTTGGAAAGTACCCAGCACCTCCACCAAAAATGTAACGAAGACAGGAGCGGCACAGATCACAGTTTCAGCGAAGTTCAGCTGTGATCTGTGATCTGTGCCGGTCCTGTCTTCGTTACAATATTGTATTCTTGCTTTCTTTAGGATGAAACGTCCCGTTTCAGTGCCTGACAGTCTTTCATATTGTGCGGTGAGGTGTGCTGCTATCATTTCCGCTAAGGTGTTATGAATTCCTAACTGTAATGGTTTTTCATTTGGAGTATGACGAGGGAGGTTGAGCGAAATTTTGTATGACTGTCTAATTAGAGAATCCAGGTCGTCTCTTTCTCTCACTTTGAGGGTGACGTATGGTGTAGTGTAGTTGACTCTGCTAAGAACGAAGGCTTGTATTAGTTTCCTGGTCTCGGCTTCTTTAACTCCTCCTCGCCTATTCGCGATGCGTCTGATGAGGAAGGAGATTTGGTTGACAGTGTTTCTCAGTTTATTAATTAACGTGTCCTTTTTTTGGTTTGACTGTATCAGCATTCCTAAGATTTTTAGTGTTTGCACTTCTGGGATGGCTGCCCCTTCCGCGTAGATTTTGATCTCAGGCGCTTTATTTTTCCTTTGACGCTTTGGGTGTAGGATGAAGACTTCAGATTTGTGGGGGGAACACGCAAGTCCTGCGGCTTGTGCCTCCTCTACTACTACATCTGCCGCTTGTTGTAGCGTATCTTGTATCGTGGCGATACTCCCCTTGGTGGTCCAAAGGGTGATATCGTCCGCGTACAAAGAGTGTTCTAGGTCTGGGATTTTTGCGAGTGCGTGTGCCATTTTGATGAGGGTTATATTTAATAAGAAGGGGGAAAGGACCGATCCTTGCGGCATTCCTCTGTCTCCTAAACTGAAGGTGTCGGATTTGATTGCGCCAATTTGAATTTTAGCCGTTCTATCGGAGAGAAAGTCCTTGATGTAGTTAAACGCTCTTTCGCCCACATTCAACGGTGAAAGAGATTCTAGGATTGCTTTGTGTTTGACGTTATCAAACGCTTTTGTTAAATCTAGAGCTAGGATTGCCCTGCTGCTCGTTTCTTGCTCCTGAGATAGGACTTCGTTTGCTAGTCTGAGCATCGTGTCCTGTGTTGATAAATGTGGTCTAAAGCCAATCATAGTGTGTGGATATAAATTCTCTTTGTGCATGTGAGACTGGAGTCTGTCTAGTATGACGTGCACTATCAGTTTTCCTATGCAAGATGTAAGCGAAATAGGTCTGAGGTTTTCGAGCGCGAGCTTTTTGCCCGGTTTTGGGATGAATTTAACGATGGCATGTTTCCAAGCCGCTGGGAGTTTGCCCTCCCTCCAACACTCGTTCGCAAAGTCCGTGAGGGCTGTGATGGAAGCGTCGTCTAGGTTTCTGAGTGTCTTATTGTTAATGCCGTCTTCTCCCGGGGCGGATGTCATGCGTATCTTATGAAGGGCTGCTCTTATTTCCGCTATTGTTATGTCAGCGTCCAGGAGGGGGTTCGGTTGTCCTTTATAATCTGGTAGTGACTGCGTCTCTCGGGTTGTGCAGAAGTATTTCTGCTGTAGCGTGTTGATAATGTCTTGATCCGTGCCTGGGTCCATGTTTAAAATTTTGGTGATTTCCCTTTGAGTCGTAGCTTTATTTGATTCCGGATCAAGGAGATGCCGCAGAAGATTCCACGTTTCTCTCGTGCCTAGATTGCCATTTACATTTTCGCAGATATGGTCCCATTGCTGCCTTGCGATTTCTGCGGAGTGGTGTTGAGTTTCTTCTGTGAGTGTGAGTATCTTGTTTCTAAGCTTTTTGTTGTATTTTTGTTTAAGCCATCTTTTTTCTAGGCTTTGCCTTGCCTCCCACATGTGTGTGAGTCGGCTGTCAATAGCATTTACGCCTAGGTCATGTAGTAGTTCTTTAGTGGCCTTTCCCACATCTGATAGGAGGGTTTGTGTCCACTGTTCTAGGTCTGTGATCGGTTCCTGATTTTGGTCGCGGATCGTCCTAAGTTTGTCCCAGTCGGTGATCTTGTTTTTTCTGGGTTGCGGTTTGAGATTGGCAATGGCGATTTTAGACGCTATTATATAATGGTCACTTCCCAGATTTTGTCTGGTGTTGCTCCAGCTTAAGTCTGGGAGATTTTTGCCTATCGTGAGGTCCGGGCACGTGTCCCTGCTCAGTTGCATGGGATCCGTGTATTGGGTTAGCCCTCTTTGCTGGATAAAATCAATTAGGGCCGTGCCTTTCTTAGATATAGTTGCGTGTCCACATTGCACGTGTTGAGCGTTGAAGTCGCCCACAATTAGGGTTGGGTTTTGGCCTGCAATTTGTAGAGCTTTCAGTATAGCGGCTTTCGCTGGTCCAGCCTGCGCCCTGGGGTGGCTGTATGCGTTCAGTATGAACAGAGAAGAGGAGTTTCTTTTGCTGGGTAAAATTTCGATTAATAGACAGTCGAGCTCTACGTTTTCAATTTCGTGGTTAACCACGGTAAGGGTTCTATGTACAATCGTAGTGGTTAAAGGTTGTTCTGTGATGTGACATGGCAGAACTGCCCGGTACCCTGGCAGTTTTAGTCGAGATATTCTGGGTTCTTGGATCGCTATTACGTCAGGTTTTTCGGATTGCGATTGAATATGTAACTGCAGATCTGCTTTTTTGTTGCGCATAGATCTGCAGTTCCACTGCCAAACTGTTATGGTTTTAGGATTGGCCATTTTGCTGGGATAGATCGATTGGCGCCCCTTGAGCTGACGGGGGAAGCAGACGTAACATTTCCTGTAAAATGGTGTCGATTACCCCGAATTTGTGATTTACATCCTGTATGTGTTGTTCGAGTCTTTGTGATAAATTGTCAACTGTTTGTGTTACGTTATCTAGCTTCTGACTGTGCTCTTCCACTTTTTGTTCGAGTTTTGGGACTCTGTCCTCCAATGAGGGATTTCTAACATCAGCTACTACTCGTGTTTTGCGCGGTGTTTCTTCCTTCCTTACTACGCTTACTGGGGTTTGGACTGTTGCGGACACAGTAGTTTCCATTTCTGTAACTTCCTGCATGGCAAGTGGTTTTGGAGGAGGGTCCTTAGATTTGGCGGGTGCTTTTAGTTTACTGTTTTCCTTTTCTAAGTGTTTGATGCGGTCCGTAAGTATTTGAATGTGGTGGAGTGCCTGATCGAGTTTAGACTGTAATAACTGCAGCTCCGTCCCCTTTCCGTGAGAGGCCACTCCCGCCCAGCTCACCTGTTTCGGTCCGTGACAGACACATACATACGATCTTAGCCAATAGGCGGTCCGGGGCTCTGCGTCTGGCTGCTGGTGCCGCTGTCACCTCCACTGCGGCTGCTGCTGCATCCGCTGCGTCCGCTGCGGCTGCTGCTGCGTCCGCTGTCCAAGGGTGGGAAGGAGCTCGAGCGGTCCTTCCTTTGGGTGGATGTTGAGTCGTCGCTGGTCCGGGATTTTAAGGCGGAAGCCTTTAATGCCTCATCGTTATAAGCAGGAGCTGTCGACAGAAATGTCACGCTTTTCAATTGGTCGAAGCAGTCGTGACGTCGTAGTGCGCGAATTTCAAACGGGGCCAATGGTACTTTGGCTACTAACCATGCAACCAATTAAAGGGATCGTATAGTGATGCTCCAGTAAGTTTGGCTGAGGTTAGTTAATTGCTTACTTAACCAATTAGTCTAAATAACTTTTCTAGTCAGACCAGGAAAATATATAACACCGAGTAAGAAATTGGCCGAGCTTGGGAATCGAACCCCGGTCTGCGGAGTGCAAGTCGAGCACGCTACCACTCCGCCATGCCAGCTCGGTGGTTTGGAATGAACAAAGGTGCGTGTAGTGAATACGATGTCTTCGTTCACTCCCATCTTCTTTCCTTCCCGTTACGGCGAGGTTTAGGTGTCCACCGAGATATGAGAGACAGATACATTTCCTTTCCTCAAAAACCAATTTACCGACGAGCAAGGCGTATTTGTCCGCGTTTCAGATTGGTCCAAATTGTCGTGACGTCACAGCGCGCGAATTTCGACGGGTGTCCACCGAAATATGTGAGACAGTTACTGCGCAACTTCCTTTCCTCAAATACAATTTTCGACTAGTGTCTACTGAGATATGTGACAGTTAATGCGAAATTTCTTTTCCTCAAATACAATTTTCATTTTTTTCATTACGGCCCCTCTTTCTTCTTTCACTCACACTTCCTCCCTTCCTGCACGGTGCGGCTCAGGTGTCCACCGAGATGACAGAGGATTACAGCCCCATTTCCTTTCCTCCAAAAGCGTTGCGTTCAAAGGGCAACGCATAGCGCCGAACGGGTGGCAGTGCTACAACACGCTGTCGCGTTCCACTCCTAAAGGCGAAGCTTAAGCTTCATTAATTGGCAGTTAAATAATGCACCAACAAAATGTGCAGTGAGCAATCGCGTAGCAGAATGCAGCACTCAGGCTTTCGCCTTTCACCACTTTAGCCGCTAAAGTTCCTCGTAATTTTTGATCTTGATTGGTGCTCGGACGTTTTCGTGTGGGGTCGTAGAAATCTTTTCTTGCAGCTGTTATCGCCTGTGCGGTGCCCTTCTCCGCAGACAATGCAGACTGGGTCGCAGATTTCTTCTTTGAGGGGCTGGTTGCCGCAGTACGGGCACCGTTGTTGTGGTGGCTCTGGACATACGTCTCTTCTGTGTCCGACTCTTCTGCAGTTCGTGCACGCCTCTACTTTTGGAATGAAGGGGTAGACCGGATACAGGACGCCGAAGTATATGGTGCTATCTGGCAATTCGTCCGCGTCGAAGTGGAGCAGGAGGTTCGTGCTTGGACGATTTCAGGGTTTCTTTTGCGAAGTTCTGTCATCATTTCTTGCTGCGTTTCGCCATCGTAAGCCCGGTAGATGATGCCCTGCAAGGCCTTGTCCGGAGGAGCGACGTACGACGTCATGATGATGTATTTGCCTTCCAGCTTGATTTGTTTGACTGCGACGTAATGTAGTGCGTTTGCCTGCACCGGCGTCGATATGGTGAACACATTCTTTGTGCAGTTCGTTCTGAATTGGTCGTTGTCAGCCTCGGTCGCGGTAATGCCGCTAGCTGATGCGATAGCTTGCCTGATGGATTTCTCTGTGTAGCGCGTGATGTCGACGCCACCCGTTGGTCTGTAGATTATCTTATAGTCTTCCTCCGGTAGTCGTGGAAGTGGTTTCTTAGGATGGAGTGGAGGGAGAGGTTGCGCCTTCGACTTTTCGGTCTGCTTATTTGGCTTCTGAGCTGTTAATGACACAGCTTTGGGGTCCTGATTACGGTAAGACACAACCGTTTTCCAATCGGGCGTTTCGAATTCGTCTGGGGAGGCGTTCGTCCCAGCTACGGCGTACTCCATGACTGCCGCCATGGCGTTCGCGCCGCGCCAGGCCTGGCGTTCGGGTAAGCCAGGGCGCCGGAGCGACGCTGGCTTTAGACAGTCGGAGCTCGGTCTCCCGAGCTCCGATTAGCTTAAATGAGGTCTTGAAAGGTGCCGTATAGACTCACGCTTCTTGTCCGTGTGTCGGAGTCGAAGTACCCTGGGTTTTTTCCTTGCAGAAGGTGTTCGAACGCGGAGCCCATACGAAGCACATGCGCCTCCGTTGGCCCTCTAGCGGGAAAAAACTTGTGCATTCGAGCTATCACGGCAAACGTCTGTGTTGAAATCGCCGCCACAAATCAGCGTAAAATTGCCATCGGAAACAAACTGCAAAAAGTTTTCAAAAACATTTATGAACTTTTTAAAATTCGCCTGTGGAGGGCGGTAAACAACAGCTATTAATTCAACGTTGCGCTTCAAAGTTAGGATTTCATAGCCTGTGGTAACAATACAAAACGATACCTATAACTTGCCTATAAATTCTGCAGACATTTTTGTCTGGCCGATTAATAGATTTACGTGTAATTAACACAAAGAGGTTCCTACCTAGAGCTCTGCTTGTACAGCCACATGCTTTCGCCACTAAAAAAAAAGGAACCGTAGTTATATTGTCACGTAGTGGGGACTGCAGTTCGGCGAAGGGGAAACCAGCGAGAATGTCTTCGAAATGAAACTCTTTATTTGGGCTGGCTTGCGCACGCAAAGAACTGAATCACTCGGCGGCGGCGTAGCAACAAGCGTGCTCGGCGGTCGTCGAACAGAATGCCCGCCGCTGTCGGCCGTGCTCTTTTTAATGTTGATAGCGAACACTCAAGATAAAGCTTGGGAACTTGCTACAACATTCTGGCACAAAATAGAATCGGCTCCGCCTGGATGCAATCAATCCAGATAAATCTAGGCGCGTCTTGCGTCACAAACGAAGCGATAAAGCGCCGTGCCGGCAGCCTTAAAGCATGAACAAATAAACACAACAAACAAACGCTACAAAGATTCGCGACCTTACTCCCCTCTCAAAGAAGCATCGCCTCGATGCTTTAGAACATAATGTGGCTCAATCAAAAACAGATCGTGCAAAAATAAACACCGAATGGGGAAACACGGCGTCCTATAGCGTGTATGATACGGCTTTAAGCGTACGACATGGACTACTTCTGGTCGTACGCGGCGTCGCTGGGATGCAGTCATTTGGTCAGGGGCGACTCCATAGTCCAATTCACCTAGCCGACTAAGAACCTTGTACGGGCCGAAATAGCGGCGCAAAAGCTTTTCACTCAATCCTCGGCGGCGAATGGGCGTCCAAACCCAGACTCGATCTCCTGGCTTGTATTCCGCGTTGCGTCTTCGTACGTGTTAGCGTGTGGCGTCGGTCCGCTGCTGGTCTTTGATCCTTAATCGGGCAAGTCTTCGGGCTTCTTACCCGCGTTGTAAGTAGGCGGCGACGTCGACGTTATCTTCCTCGGTAACGTTCGGCAGCATGGCGTCCAGCGTGGTCGTGGCCTCTCTGCCATGGACGAGCCTAAAAGGCGTTATCTGGGTGGTCTCCTGCACTGCGGTGTTGTAGGCGAAGACTACGTAAGGCAAGATGACGTCCCAGGTCTTGTGTTCGGCATCGACATACATGGCGAGCATATCGGCGATGGTTTCATTGAGGCGCTCGGTCAGTCCAATGTTCTGCGGGTGGTATGCAGTTGTTCTCCGGTGGCTGGTTTGGCTGTAATGGAGGATGGCTTTTTTTTTTATTTTGAATTTTTTCTTTATTTATTCTCAGAAACAGTACACAAACTGTTGTTTGGACCCATAGCCTTTACGGCTAGTGAGGGGTCCAAATACAAAACAAGTACAATATTACTGCAGAACGTGTAAAATAAAAAAAAAACTTCAAGA
Source organism: Amblyomma mixtum (assembly GCF_055824585.1). Classification (NCBI taxonomy): domain Eukaryota; kingdom Metazoa; phylum Arthropoda; class Arachnida; order Ixodida; family Ixodidae; genus Amblyomma; species Amblyomma mixtum. The sequence continues at coordinate 107,395,254 of NC_143012.1, read as the reverse complement.
TTAACACACACAATTGAATTCATTCCTACATTTCCATGGAAATTAAATAGTGTTTTAAAGATGCCGAAAAGTTATTTTTTTCTTTAACTTCATTAGAGATTTCATTCCACACAGAATGAAATGAATGCTGTTCCTCTCTCAGTGATGAGCACATCGGGAGCGCCGTGTCGCAGAAGAATGTTCTCCACGAAAAATTTGGCGACTTCTGCTGCTGTTCCTTTCGGTAGGGCTTTTGCCTCGGCGGAGCGGGTCAGGTAGTCGGCCCCTATGATGATCCACTTATTTCCAGATGTTGATTTCGGGAAAGGGCCAAGCAAGCCCATGCCGATCTGCTGAAAGGGCCTTGAGAGGGGTTGAATGGAGTTCAGAAATCCTGCTGGTCGGGTTGGAGGGGTCTTTCGTCGCTGACTATCTCGGTAGGTTTTCACATAATGCGCGACATCGGCAGAAAGTCGGGGCCGGTAATACTTGTCTTGAATGCGGCGCAGAGTGCGAGAAATCCCGAGATGTCCAGCTGTCGGCTCGTCGTGTGAGGCCTGAAGAACTTCTTCGCGCAGACTTACAGATACAACAAGGAGGTAAGCTGTCTTGTTCGCTGCAAAGATTTTCTTCACGAGGACATCGTTCTGTAAACAGAACGAAGACAATCCTCGCTTGAAAGAGGCGGGGGATGAGGAAACCTTGCCTACCAAGTATTCGACGAGGCATTTTTTGTCGGGGCCCCAGCGTTGCTGTTGTGCAAAAGAGCTGTGGCTGATGGGTCCCAGGAAGGCGGCCTCATCGTCTTCCGGTGGCAGTGCATCTACAGGGCTAGTGACAGGCAGTCGGCGTCAGAGTGCTTGCGTCCGGACTTGTAAACGACGGTTACGTCAAACTCCTGGAGCCGCATGCTCCATCGAGCGAGGCGGCCGGAGGGGTCCTTCAAACTGGCCAGCCAGCACATTGCGTGGTGATCGCTGACCACCTTGAACGGTCGTCCGTACAGGTAGTGGCGGAATTTCAACGTAGCCCAGTTGATGGCAAACACTCCTTCTCAGTTGTCGAATAATTGGCTTCGGCTTTGTACAGGGAACGGCTAGCGTACGCGATGACCTTCTCCACTCCGTCAATTTTCTGGACGAGGACAGCGCCTAGGCCCACACTACTTGCGTCGGTATGAATTTCAGTCTCGGCGTTTTCATCGAAGTGCGCGAGGATCGGTGGGGACTGTAAACGACACTGAAGTTCCTTGAAGGCTTCCACTTGCGGCGCTTCCCAATTAAATGGCACGTCTGCCTTTGTCAGGTGGGTCAGTGGCTCAGCGATGCGCGAAAAGTTCTTCACAAATCGTCGGTAGTATGCGCACAGTCCTAGGAATCTCCTCATAGCTTTCTTATCGGCCGATGGTGGAAACATTGCGATAGCAGCGGTTTTCTGCGCGTCTGGCCGTACTCCCTCCTTGCTAACGATGTGGCCTAGAAACAGCACCTCTTCATAGGCAAAGTGGCACTTCTCTACTTTAAAAGTTAAGCCGGACGATCTGGTTGCGTCTAGTACTGCTTCAAGCCTTTTTAGGTGTTCCTCAAAGTTCGAGGCGAAGACAACGACGTCATCTAAATATAACAGACAAATCTGCAACTTCAGGCCTGCCAGCACTGTATCCATTACTCGCTGAAATGTGGCTGGTGCGGAACAGAGACCAAATGGCATCACCTTGAACTCGGAGGTCATCTGGAGTGATGAATGCGGTCTTCTCGCGATCTCTTTCATCGACCTCAATTTGCCAGTAGCCGCTCTTGAGGTCCATCGATGAGAAATAACTGGCGTTGCAGAGCCGGTCCAGTGTGTCGTCGATGCGAGGGAGGGGGTAGACGTCCTTCTTTGTGATGTTGTTCAAGAGCCGGTAATCAACGCAGAATCGAAGTGCACCGTCGTTCTTTCTCACTAAAACAACAGGTGCCGCCCAGGGGCTCTTTGAAGGCCGAATAACGTCGTCGCGCAGCATTTCTTCCACTTGGTCCCGGATGGCTTGTCGCTCTCGCGCCGACACTCGGTAGGGGCGCTGGCGGAGAGGTGGTCGGTTCTAATGCGATGCTCGGCAATCGGCGCTTGTGGGACCTTCGGCGATGACGAGAAGCACTCGCTGTAGCTTCGAAGAAGATTGCTGATCTGGCCTTGTCTGTTCCGGGGCAGGGCTGGGTTTATGTCGAAAGTGGGTGTCATGCCAAGCAGCAGGAACGTTTATTCCTGCTACTTGGCAGGAAGCCAACAGGTTACCTACTGAGCGCGGTGGGCCTGTGCGAGCGGTCTTTTAAAGCCAGCACGGGCTACCCGATAAAGGCCGATTCACACGACGGACCGTTCGTCCGCGGCCCGCGCAGTACGTGTGCATACGTCAGCACTTTGAGAGGCGCGCTAGATGCATGGTTGGATGGCGGCCGACAGCGCGCCCCTCAAAGTGCTGACGTATGCACACGTACTGCGCGGGCCGCGGGCGAACGGTCCGTCGTGTGAATCGGCCTTAAGAGATAGCTGGGCAGTGAGCATGTTTATTTATTTATTTATTTATCATCATACCCACAGCGCCATTGGCTGGCATTACAGTGGGGGGGTAGAAGAAAAAGTACACAAATGCCACCGCGTGCAGGTGGTTACAAAAAAAAAAGATAACAATGAGATAGAAAGAACACGGAATTATTATACACAAAAAAATGTCACAGCATGGAAGAAAATGAATCATTTGATAATATGGACACTACTTCCTCAGGCAGCTTGTTTCATTCCGAAACGGTTTTGGGGAAAAAAGACATTTTAAAAAGGTCAGTCCGGCACCTGTATTCTTTAACTTTAAGTGAATGATCTCTACGTAAAGACACGTAATCAGGGTTGGCTATATATTTGGTTCTGTCTATTCCAGTTCTAGAATGAAATATATTATGAAATAATTTTAAACGCAGTACTTTCCTACGTTTTTGAAGTGAGTCCCAACCCAAAGATTTTTTCGCGCTCGTTACACTAAAATATCGCCCATAGTTATTGAAAACAAAAAGAACAGCCAAATTCTGAACTCTTTCTAGCTTTTGAACGTCAAGCAAGGTTTTCGGATCCCAGACTGTGCAAGCATACTCAAGTATGCTTCTAACGTTTGTATTATACAGCAGTTCTTTAGTCTTTAAAGGGAAAAGTTTAGCGTTACGTCGCAGGAAACCTAAAACACGACAGGCTTTGGCAGTAACGAAATGCACGTGACGATGCCAAGACATTGAACTTGTTAAATATACACCAAGATATTTAAATTCCAACACTGAAAGCAGTCTGCTATTATTTATGTTATAAGTGAAAATATGGGGAACCTTCTTTTTAGTGAAACGCAGGCAGTATGCGATAACACGCGTGCTTGGTTTCGCGCGCACACAAAATCTCCTTCCTCCTAATGAGCGCAAAGTCCTTTTGCTACATTATACAATGCAACTAATGCTATGGCTGATATCTATCAGGAGGTCGCCGATCCCTCTGTGGATAGCGTCGCTCCCCTGGAGGGTCGTTCGTTGCCGCAGGGGCCGCAGCTGGAATTGGCTCGGTGGCGCTCTCAGGATCCCTGAAATCTGGAATAAAATCTTCCATGATGCTCTGCTTTGAGCTGTCAATGCTGAGCAGCAGCTGGTCTTGATGACGACGCCAAATGAGCACCCCACGATTCGTTCTAACTCGAACCTTGAATGAAACGGGGCCAGACTGCTGAATGATAGTGCCAGGGACCCATTTCTCAGGACCTCTGTAATTCCTCACGAGGACCTCATCGTTGATGTTGAAAAGTCGCTCACGTGCCTTGCGTCGCACCATATCGGAGAGCTGTTGCTGAGCCACTCTTCCCTCGACAGAAGGCTTGAGTGCGTCGAGTATCGTGCGCAGTCGTCTACCTATGAAAAGGTTTGCTGGAGTTTCTCTTGTAGTCGCATGCGGCGTGTTGCGGTACGTCACCAGGAACGTCTGTAAGGTTGCCTGCAAGGAGTCTTGGGGTCGTCCTTTCCGCAACGCAGATTTCATTGTCTGTACAAATCTCTCCGCAAGGCCAATCGTGCTTGGATGGTACGCTGCACTCACGATATAACGACCACCGAAGCCTTTGACGAAGCTCTTGAATTCTTCGGAAACGAACTGTGGTCCGTTGTCGGTCACGATGATCTCGGGTACGCCAAAACGAGAGAACAGGTCTTGGAGACATTGAATTGTGTGGTACGCCGTAGTCTTCTGCATGGCATAAACTTCCGGCCAATTTGAGTGTGCGTCCACAGCAACAAGGAATATTTTGTCTTTCATGGGTCCAGGAAAGTCCAAGTGAACTCTTTGCCACGGCGAAGTCGGCCATGACCATGGATGAAGCGGAGCCGGTGCTGGTTCGTTCCGTTGCTGCTGACACTGTTCACATTTCTCCACGAGTTGCTCTAGGTCCGCGTCGATACCAGGCCACCAGACGTAGCTCCTCGCGAGTTCTTTGCACCTTACGATACCGGGATGACCCTGATGAAGTTCCTGAAGCAAGAAGGCTCGGTGTTTTGGAGGCACGACAACTCTCATACCGTACATTAAACACCCTTGATGAACTGTGAGCTCCAAACGCTTGTCAAAGAAAAGTTTCAACTCCTTTTCAGCGACATGCGACGGCCAGCCAGCACTTGTGAAGTTCAGTACCTTGCTTAGTAAAGGATCACGCCTCGTTTCACGAGCGATGTCTTGGCCTGTGACAGGCAGCGTTTCAAAACGAAGCGAATAAAAAGTTTCGCTTTCTTCTGCCGATTGCTTTTCGCTGCTGTCGAGCGGCAAGCGCGATAAACAGTCTGCTTCCGCATTATCGGTAGATTTCTTGAATTCAAGAGCGTAGTTGTAGGCTGACAGCGTCAGCGCCCAACGCTGCATGCGGGCAGCTGCCATCGCGAGAATGCCTGTTTTCGGGCCGAAAATTGTTTGCAGTGGTTTATGGTCAGTCACAAGCGTGAAGAACCTTCCGTAGACGTAGAAGTAAAACTTTTTTACGCCGAATACGAGGGCAAGGGCTTCTTTCTCAATCTGACTGTAGTTCTTTTCGGCACTTGACAATGTGCGGCATGCGTAGGCAACCGGTCGAACTGATCCATTTGTCATAATCTGCGAAAGAACTGCGCTTATGCCGTACTGAGATGCGTCGTAGGCAAGTTGAAGCAGTCGCTTCGGATCATAATGGGCAATAAATGGAGGGGAAGCCATAGCTGCTTTTATCTCCGTGAAAGCAAGCTGGCAGGACGCATCCCACGTCCACTTCGTTGTTTGCTTTTGCAGCCTGTACAATGGCTGTTCCAAAGTCAAGAGACGCTGAACAAACTTGCCGTAATAATTGACCATCCCAAGGAATGACTGCAGTTGCTGCTTGTCTTTTGGAGCAGGCGCATTTAGCAGTGCCTGTACCTTTTCAGGCGATGCGCAAACACCCTCGGCGTTGATGACGTGGCCCAGATAACGGAGCTCTCGTTGAAAGAACGAGCACTTATCGCGCCGGATGCGCACACCGCGTTCCTGCAATCTTGACAAGATGGCTTCCAAGTTATGGAAATGCTCTTGCTTGGTCTTGCCTGCGACCAGGATGTTGTCAAGGTAGCAACGGACTCCTTCCAACCCTTTCAACATGTTGTCCATAATTGTTTGAAATATGCTTGGGGCGGACTAAATGCCGAAAACCAGACGGTTCATAGTATACAAGCCCTTATGCGTGTTTATTGTCAGTAGTTTCCTGGAGCTTTCCGCCATAACTACCTGCTGGTAGGCCCTACTCAGGTCGATCTTCGAAAATTCTTCTCCTCCTGCACGCGCTGCTAGAAGGTCATCTATCCGAGGTAGCGGGTAGCGGTCTACTTCCAGGCAGGGATTGACGGTGGTTTTATAATCGCCACACAGTCGTAGGTTTCCATCCCTCTTCACTACCAGTACCAAGGGCATTGAGTTTCGCTTGTAGCAACAGGCGTTATGATGCCAAGCTTCTCCATTTTCACAAGTTCAGCTTCTACTGCACATTGCAGAGCAAAGGGAACGCTTCTTGCCTTTACAAACTTTTGCTGTGACCCGTCGCGAAGGACAAGCTCGGCCTGCTCTTCCGTGATGGTACCTAGCTCATCCTTGAAAAGTTCAGAATGGCTGTCTAGCATGGGTTCCATTGCCAGTGCTTTGACATTTCTCGAGAGGGACCAAGGTGCTTCAAAAAAACTAGGTTCTTCCAATCCAGACGAATATCTTGCAACTATTCTCTGCCGAGGAGTGCCGGTCCTGTAGTGTCCACGACGTACAGGGGAAGCTCCACGCTCTGGCCGTTGTGGTGCACGACGACTTTCGCCAGACCCTTCGGCTTTACTATGGCCCCGGTATACGTGCGCAGCTTTAACGATGCTGGCTGAAGTCGCTTACGTGGAAACAGCCTCTGGAATTCGCGCCATGATATGACGGATACGGCTGCGCCGGTGTCAAGCTCCATCGTCAGTAGGACACCGTCAACGTTCACGGGTACAGTAAATGGGTCTGCGCTGACTGATTTAAGTGGGACAGACGACTCGTTTCGGACGGACGTGTGCATCTTCACACGTTTCCGAGGCTTTGCCTCCCTAGCTTTCTTTCCTTTCCTGCAGGCGCGTTGAATATGCCCTTTTCGGTTACAATTATAACATGTGTCGCCGATATGAGGGCATGCTTCGCTAGAGTGATTGGGTGAACCGCAACGGATACAGCATGGCAACATCACAGACTGCTTTTCGCCTCGAACCTTATTCACTTCGTACGCCGGCGATGCGCTGTTACGCGTGAACGCCGCGCTTTCCGTTGCAGTTTCCTAGGCAAGAGCTCTATCTACGGCCTTCTGGAAGGTTAGCTTCTCGTCTTCTGTGAACAATGCACGCTTAATGTCCTCGCCGAGCAGGCCGCAAACGAAACAGTCCCGGAGCGCTTCATCCAAGAAACTTCCAAATTCGCAACTCTGCTCCAGCCTTCGAAGTTCCGCGACAAATTCGGTAATGGACTCACCGCTTCGCTGTGACCGCTTGTAAAATTTCGCACGCTCTGCGATGACGGATGACTGTGGCGCTAGGTGATCGCTCAGGAGTTTCAGAAGACTGTCAAACTCTCGTGACGACGGTGCGTCCGGTGCCGTCAGCGACTTGAGCAGCGCGTAGGTCTTCGCGCCGATGAGACTTAGGAAAGCAGGAACCTTCTTTGCTACTGGAACATCGTTGACCGAAAGATAGGCCTTCAACCTTTCCTCGTACGAGCGCCAGTCGCTCGTGGTCTCGTCGAAAGGTTCAATGTAGCCGATGTGACCCATGACTCACTTTGAAGTTTCGGCTGCCGTGATGCCAGTTTCTGGAATTTCACCGCAGGGAAATCTTCGTGACGGGAAGTTTTTTTCACACAGAGGCCAGGTAGCATCGAAGGAACGTTTATTCCTGCTACTTGGCAGGAAGCCAACAGGTTACATACTGAGCGCGGTGGGCCCGTGCGAGCGGTATTTTAAAGCCAGCACGGGCTACCCGATAAGAGATAGCCGGGCAGTGAGCATGCTCAGGCAGTACGCGATAACACGCGTGCTTGGTTTCGCGCGCACACAACAGTGGGCGAATTGTCTTGGTCAGGCGAATCTTCTACGGATGGGTCGGAGAGCGCGAAGAAGTCTCGTACGTCGGATATTTCCTCGAGGAATGCAATCGTCGTTCCTATGTTAACGAGCCGGTATTCTTCGCAGAAGTTAGTCAGCAGTACTTCGGCTTGTCGTTTGCGGAAATGTGCGATGCCTCTGGCGATGCCGATTCCTGGGTCGAAAAGCAGCTGCATGTTCCCCTCGATAATGGCTTCAGTGTTATTCGCTTCCGTGGCGCCTACGGTGATGATGACGCTTGAGCGGGGTGGGACACTCACTTGGTCCTTCAGGACACTAAGCGCAACGTTATGTTCCGGAGTTCTCATCGACGGGATGGCTTGATGCTCATTAAGGAAATCCATGCCCAAAATCACTTCGCGGGAACATTGCCGGAGCACTACGAAGGTCGCGGGATAGGTATGTCCCTTGAGAGTCACTCGCGCTGTGCATCGTCCTGATGGTGTAATGAGGTGGCCCCCTGTGGTGCGAACTTGTGGGCCGTCGCAAGCGGTCGTTACTTTCCTCTGCTGCACAGCGAATGGTACGCTCATCACCAAATAATCAGCTCCTGTGTTGACTAGAGCGGTGACTTTTCGGCCGTCGATAACCACTTCTAAGTCGGATGTCCTGGCTCTGGAGTTGCACGTCGTCCTCTGTGTCGGGTTACGGCTTCGTGCGGTATGTGAATCGGGGATGGGGCGTTTGCTCGAAGCTTTTCTTGATGGCGGCGTCGTTTTGAAGGTGGTTCGTGTCGTGGTCGAGGTTGTCGGCGTATACGGCGTTGCCGTAGTGGGTGGTGGTGGTGGTGATGGTGAAAACATTTATTAAATCATAGGGAGAGGTGTGGGGGGTCGTGACTTGAAGGGTCACGCCCTTACAACCACTAGGTGGGATGCCTAGTCAGGTACCCCATTGGCGTTTGTCGCAACCCGGGCGCGCTGCGTTAAGGCCCTTTGGGCCTCTGGGGTGCAGCAACCGGACAGGGTCGCCTCCCAGTACTCTCGGGTGGGGTTTGGGATAGGGGGTAGGGATGGGTTCTGCTGGCAGGCCCACACCATGTGGTAAGTGTCAGACACTTCCCCACAGTGTGAGCACCGCCCGTCGAATTGAGGATCGAAATGTTGTAGAGTTGCCGGGCACAACATCGTGTTGGTGAGCAGGCGCAGGAGTACCCGCTCGTTGACCTTCTCCAGCCCTTTGCACGGGGTGGGAAGAGTTTGGTGCGTGGATTTGTAATACTCGCATATTTCTTTAAAAGTATAAATCGGATTGAAATCAGTGTCCTGGTCGGCGTCGGGTCCCGTGGGAAATGCCCGGAGAGAGAGCGCGCGGGCGGCGGCGTCGGCTGCCTCATTTCCGTGGACGCCTTGGTGACCTGGAGCCCAAACGAGAGATCGGTGCGCGGGATCCGAGTCTCGGCTACAATTTTGGTAAATGCGATAAGCTAGGGGAGTAACCCACCCTTTTACGGCAAGCCCCTCGCGAGTCGGTGATTTTGTATTTGGAGGAGACGTGAGAGGCTGCCAAAGCGATGGCAACCTCTTCTGCGTGAATTGCTGAGTGGGCCTTGAAAGTAAGGGCGTTTACTGTTTTACCCTCGTGGACGACCGCGGCCGTGTACCACCCCTGGGGTCCGGTCCGGACGCGTCCACGTAGAATACTCCTGGTTTGCTCCGAAAATGGCGGTCCAAGGCTTCCGCCCGCGCCAGGTGCCTGCCATTATGATCCTCTTTGGACATATTGATGGGAAGAGGCCGCGCGTGGAGGGCGCGTCTCCAGTGAACGGGAAGGCGGCATCTCTCCTCTGTGAATTGAGTATGCTGGAATTTGAAGTCGGGCTAAAAGGCGGCGACCCGACCCTGTCTTTGTGAGACGAGTGTATTCAGAAGGGTAGCGGATCGGGCTAGTTGGTGCAGATTTGACATTTTTCAAGCGCTAAGACAAGGACGAAGAAGGAACAGACAAGGACGAGCGCTCGTCCTTGTCTGTTCCTTCTTTGTCCTTGTTGTCTTAGCGCTTGAAAAATGTCAGACGAGTGTATTGGTTGCTGAGGTGGGCCTCCCGAAGCTCCCTAAAAGTGTTAACCCTCCCCAGTGCCAAAAGGCGGCTGGTAGAGGTAGAGACCGGGAGGTCCAGCGCTCGTTTCATGATTTTGCGGAGGATGACCTCGAGGGCATCCTCCTCCTGTTTCCGCAGGTGGAGATAGGGAGTCGAATGCAAGATTCGGCTGGTCACGAATGCGTTCGCCAGCCGCAAGGCGGCTTTGCATCTTAACCCACCGCGCTTGTTGGAAACCCGGCGGACTATGCGGCCCACCTGGTCCCCCACCTGCCGGAGCTTGGCGAGTGTTGTGTCGCAGCGTCGCTGGTTGTGTATGAAAAGTCCGAGGACTCTGATTTCCTTGGATTCGCGAATGGGACCGCTTTGCAACGAGAGATTGATTTGGGTCGAGCATGTGCGCGAGGGACGCAAATGCACGAATTCCGATTTCTGCGGGGAGCATTGCAGACCACTGTCTGGAGCATAGCGGTCCACTATGCTGGCGGCCGTTTGCAGGCTCGTCTCCATATCCCCCAGGCGCCCTTGCGTAGCCCAGATGGTGATGTCCTCGTCGTACAGCGCGTGCTGGACCCCTTCGACCGCACCCAGTAGGGCGGGTAGGCGCATCATGGCAATGTTGAATAGCAGAGGGGACAGCACCGCGCCTTGTGGAGTCCCCCTCGTGCCGAGCAGGAAAGGTCCGTGCTCTTCGTCCTGTATTCTGATGTAGGACAGTCTGTCCGTGAGAAATTGTTTAACGTAATTGAAGGTATTGGTGCCGCAGTGAGTTTGACTCAAATGTCTGAGTATGATCTCGTGAGTTACGTTATCGAACGCTGCTTTCAGGTCGAGCGCAAGGACTATTTTGTCGTTTTGGGTTGTGTAATGGGGTTCAAGATTTCGCTGTCGAGTTGGAGCGGGACATCCCGTGCGGATCTAGGTGGACGAAATCCGAAAATTGTGTCCGCGAAGGTGTTGTGTTGTTCGAGGTACTTGGACAGCCGATCCCGCACCATCGTCTCCATCAATTTGCCCACACACGAGGTGAGAGAGATGGGGCGGAGGTTGTCCGTGTCGATCGGTTTTCCGGCCTTCGGGATGAAGGTGACAAGGGCCGTTTTCCAGTCAATGGGGAGCGGGGTTTCCCCCGTCCATATCGCATTGATGTATTCTAGAAGGCACTGGTACGCTGTATCAGGAAGGTTCGCCAAATGTTTGACGGTGACCTTGTCCCGGCCCGGCGTGGTGCCCCTCTTCATTTTGGCCAGACCCGCCCGCAGATCGTGAAGCTGGAAAGGCTTATCCAACTCCGAGTTTTCTCTGCCAGCGTAGGAGTAGGCCGATCTGCGGGCGTCCTGAGTTGTGCACAGGTAGCGATCCCGGAGCGCCTGTGCCAACTGCGTTGTATTTCCTTGGAATGAGTGCATGGCTTTGTGTAGTTGCTTCTGCGTTTCTGTGCGGGTATGTGTTGGGTTGATGAGGGCTCGGAAGAGCCGCCACGTGTTGCGGCTCGACATCTGCCTCGCCGCCGTGTTGCAGCGGTCTACCCAGTTTGAGTCAGCGAGTTGGGCCGCGTACTCTGCTGCCTGCCGGGTGAGGTCCGCAATGCGCGCTTTGAGCTTCTTGCTGTGTTTCTGGCGCTTCCAGCGGCGCGTGAGGCCGCGGCGCGCTTCCCAGAGGTGGAGGAGGTGGTTGTCCACGTCCGTGACCACCTCGGTCAGCTGTATCTGCTTCTCGTGGGAGCGAAGGTGCGATATGACGGACCGGGACCAGTTTGCGTATCCCTGCTCTGTGATAGTCGTGTTGGTGCCGGACGGGAAATTTTGGCGAAAGGTGGTCCAATTGGGGATGCGTGCTATAGTCGGATACAACTTAAGTCTGCAGTGAAGCTCCGCCCACATTCAGCCTCCGCGCGCAGAATTCCTCCACGACGAAAAAGTTGCCTGTGGCTGAAACGATTCTTGTTACGTAAACAAGAAGTTTAGCACAAGAAAAAAGTAACGAGCTCTACAGTTTTGATACATGGATTGTTTGATATAGTCAAGCATAAAAAAAATTATTTCGTTTACAGTTGCGATTGGCCAGCGGAGTAATACAAGATGCCGCGGACCGCGGCCCAGTGTTAGCAACTGCTGTTTTTATAAGTTGTATCCTACTATAGTGTGGTAGGGCGCTTTAGGGGGCGTGTATAAACAGTGGTGTTGATGATGCAGTGGTCGCTACCGAGGGTATCCTCGGTGTTGATCCAGTCTGCGTGTCTTATGTTGCGAGCGAAGGTGAGGTCCGGGCATGTGTCTCGGGTCACCGAGTTGCCTACGCGAGTAGGAAATGCCGGGTCGGTGTGGAGGGTGAGGCCCAGTGTGGACGCCAACTCCGCCAGCATGCGTCCGCGCACTTCCTCCTTACGATAGCCCCATAGCTGGCTAGCGGCGTTGAAGTCGCCCACAATCAGCAGGGGGTCGCGACCCGCCTCTTTAAGTGCACGGCGAAAGAGGCCCGCGAAGGTCACTCGCTTCAGTCTCGGGGAGCAGTATACATTAAGTACGTGCAGGGGAGGATCCGATCGGCGAGGGGGAAGGATCCTTACCATGGCGTACGAGTACGGTATGTTGAGATCGAGGTCGATTTCGGTGGCTGTGTACGACTTGTGTACGAGGAGACACGACGAGGGGTCTCGCTGGAACGTCACGTAGTTAGTCAATTTCGCCGCCGCTCCTGGCTCCTGGAGGGCGACCACGGCGGGTAAAGCCTCGAAAGTTTCTAGGTAGAGGCGCAGGTTCGCGCGTTTCTGGCGAGCCTTGAAGCCTCTGCAATTCCATTGCGTTACGGTTACCAACGTGTGTGTTTTCGGAGGTGGGGAACGCTTGTTAGGCCGTGCCGCCATCATTAGGATTGGAGGTGAGAGACGGAGGCTGATTGGAGTCTGGCCTACAGCTAGCACTGGGTGGGGGTGCGGGGTTGGAGTCCTGCGATGGCGCGTCTCTGGGATTTCAGATAATTTTCTTGTACGTATTGTAGGCTCGGATCCCCTCGAACCGCCGACTGGTTCGGGTGGTTTTCGATTTCATGCAGCGGCTTATGGCTGCAGGGACCGATGACGAGCATTTGGACTCCATGCAGTTCATAGCCGTTTCTACCATTTTCTGAAGCTGGGAGGTGAGACGCGCCTCCATCGCGGCCATTGCCGACGCGAACGCGGGCGGCAGTTCGGGCTCACTGTCCATGGCGTCGGGACTCGGGATACCCGTCGCGGCAGCTAGCTTTTCTTCCAAATTTTGAATTTTGGCGAGCAGTTGCCCGATCTGTGCTCTAAGTTGCTCGTTTTGTCTGCGGCTTTCGACATCTACGCCGTAAGCCGAGGAGGGGGAAGTGGGCGAGGGGGAGGGAGGGGAGGGAGGAGAGGAAGCAACATCTGCCCAGCTGCTCACCTGAGTGTGTTGTTGCTGCGTCGGGGCCCGGGCTCCGGCAGCGCCACTTGGTTTGAGGCCGGGAAAGCGCTTGGCGTTGTCTCCGCTAGGGGGCTGTGGCGGGGCCTGCTTTTTCTTCTTGTTTTTCTTGTTTCGCTTCTTCTCTCCCGTTGACTTTACTCCGGGAGGTGAGGAGGCCGCGTTGACGTTTCCCTCGTGCGAGCCGGTGGCGTTATTGCCATGTCCCACACCGCCATTTGCTCCGCCGGCGGTGGGATCTTTTCTGTTTCCAGGCTCTGACTTTTCGGATCGTCCATGTTGGGAGGGCTTGACACTGGCAAGATGAAGTCGACGGAATTTTGCCGTGCAATCTTTCGAGCCTGTGGGGTGGGCTAGTCCACAGATTGCACATGTCGGGTTGCACTCGTGTGGCGCAGGGCCATCCTGCGTCACAGTAACATTTTGGCCGCAAAGGCCACACTTAGACGAATTCGGCGTGGGGCAAGTGTCCGTGCGGTGTCCCACAGTACCAAACTTTACACAGGCGGGCACGGTTCGCTTGTATTCTCGGACGGGGGTAAGTTCCCCGTTGTAGTGGACGTACCGCGGGACCACCTTTCCCACAAAGGTGACCACCGCGATGGATGATTTTCCAAGGCGGCGAATGCTTGCAATCTGCCCGCCTCGCCAGACAATTTGGGCGGTGAGCGTTGCGCTGCTTTCGTCGTCGGCGATGCCTCCGATGACGCCGCGGCATACGTCTCCAGTTTGTTTCAAATGCCCGTGTACGGGCAGGGTGCCTTTGCTTGTGGTCAAGCTAATTTCGCCGATCAGGCGATCGGCTAGGTGCGGATTCCGTACTGCTACAACGAGAAGATTCTGCTCCCAGCCGGGGACGATGTTGAGAATGTTCTCAGCAGCAGAGATGCCGAGGTGTGCGTTTAGAGCTTTGCCCAACTCACCACGTCGGAAGGTATTCCGTAGGTCGGCGGTGACCCTGGACTTGAGGATGAGCACGTAATCTTCAGGATGCATCTGTGGCATAGGACGGAGCTTCCACAGACGCGACTGAGCTTGTTTTCTAAGTGATGAGGCAGGCCCGTGCGTGAGGCCTTGCTGCGTAGCTTGGGAGGCCGGCGATGTGGCAGCCTGCTTGATGGAGCCGGCTCTGCCACGCCGGTTGACGAGTTGGAAGAGCTCCTCGTGCTCGAAGCGCGCAGGTTCCGCAGGAGCTTCAGGTTGGGTAGCCGGAACAGTCGTCCAGGCCATTTCGGAAGGGTCGTAGCTCCTTAGAGGGGCTTGAGAAGCCATCTTGAGATGTACCGAGGGTCTCACCGCCGCGGGAGCGACGCAGCCGTTAGGCGCAGCGTCCACTCCTCCCGGCAAAGTGGAAATCGCCCCTATCAATGCGAAAATTGGGCCCACCTGGTGAAATGTGGTGGCTCCAGAGTCCTGGTGATGTTAGGAATCCGCTCGCTCAAATTTTAAGAGAAGCCGAATTGATGCGCCCCAAGAATTAGCGACACTTGACGGAGCCGATATGGCATGCGTCCCTTCGCGTTCTCTCGCGGCCAGCGTCTCGTAGTGGGTGCGGCGTCTTCATACAGCGTGGTCGCTGGAGGATCTTCGTCGTTTCCTCGGCAAGCAACCTGACCTCGACAGGTTGCTTTATTTAGTTTCCCCTACGAGGGCTAGGGGACCTTCCTCGGACAGCGGCGGCTTAGCTTTGGCGCGGTGATACAAATCGTGTGATGGACGGCGACTGGGAGCGGGAAAAACGGCTTGAAGGCACGTACTCCCCTCTCCGCAGGAAGTCGTCAATTTCCCCTGGTCGCTGGCCGGGGAGCGGTCGAGGGGCGCCGATGGCGAAACCTCGCATCCCGATGCGTCTGTACGGGCAGTGGCGAAGTATGTGCCCGGCGTGGCCACAATGGAAACACAGTGGGCGGTTGTCGGGAGTCCGCCACTCGTCGCATTTCCTAAAGCTGTTGCGTCGCTCGTAATGTGAGCGCGCGGGAGCTTGGGGCCGTCATTCTTGTAGAGCTGGTGCGCGTCGAAGAGGGCTTGAGGGGTCTCGTCGAGGCGGATGACTGCGTAGTGCTGCAGCGTAGGTCATGGCTGTAGCTTCCTTTGGTGTCGTTGGTGATGGGGAGCCAAGTGCAGGATGCACTTCTTCACGGATGATGTCCGTGAGCGACGCCACCTGAGTTTCCAGCCTCGGCTGTGTTGACGATGGCAGCAGTCAGCGAAGTTCTTCGCGAACAATTTCGCGTATGAGGTCGCGAAGGTTATCTCCACTTGCAGGGGTATCTTCTGCGGGGCTCGCCGACAGCACTTCAAGTGGTCTGTTGTAGTGGCGGGTCAGGGCGTCAAGGGTCTTTTCGATTGTTGTTGCTTCAGCTACAAACTCGGCGACGGTTGTTGGATCATATCGGATCAGTCCAGCGAAGAGTTGCTCCTTCACGCCTCGCATTAGGAAGGAGACCTTCTTTTCATCATTCATGTCAGGGTTGGCGCGCCTGAAAAGGCGTTTCATATCTTCCACATACGCAGTCACGGTCTCGTTCGGGCATTGAAATCTCGATTGCAGCAGGATCACCGCTCTTTCCTTGCGTACGACGCTAGTGAACGTAGCCAAAAGTTGCTTCTTGAAGGTCGCCCAGGTCGTGAGGGAAGATTAGTGTTTTCAAACCACGTTCTGGCGGAGCCGTCCAATGAAAAATAAACGTTCCGAAGCTTAGCGCTGTCGTCCCAGGCGTTCAGGGCTGCCGCACGGTCGTACATGTCCAGCCAGTCTTCTCTATCTTCGTGTATGTTCTCCACGAAAAGTCGGTGGCTCACGGGGTTAGCTAAGCACGACGGGCGTTGGTTGTGCAACAGGTTCCATCATGAGAGGCATAGCTGAATAGGTCAGTACCTCCACCGGATGTCACGTAGTGGTGACTGCAGTTCGGCGAAGGGAAAACCAGCGAGAATGTCTTCGAAATGAAACTTTATTTGGGCTGACTTGCGCCCGCAAAGACCTGAATCACTCGGCGTTGGCGTAGCAACAAGCGTGCTCTTCGGTCGTCGAACAGAATGCCCGCCGCTGTCGGCCGTGCTCTTTTCGAAGTTGATAGCGAACATTCGAGATAAAGCATTGGAAGATACTAGAACATTCTGGGACAAAGTAGAATCGGCTCCGCCTGGATAAATCTAGGCGCGTCTTGCGTCACAAACGAAGCGATAAAGCGGCGTGCCGGCAGCCTTGAAGCATGAACAAATAAACGCAACAAACAAACGCTACAAAGATTCGCGGGAATATTATCGGAGGCGTGAGACAAAACGGCGTGTGTAAGCTGACTGATAAAAGAGAGGTTTTCATTTTAACATTGTGATTGTGTGCTACGTAGAGCTAGGGGTGGGGCCTTGCGCGGTCTGCATGACGACAGCGACAGAACTGCCGCTAAACCATCCGGGTAGCCAGAAAATTAGGCTTTTTCGTGGCGCCTGTGCTTTGTTTCGCGTGTGTGCCCTTCCATTTTGTGTAGGGGCAACCACCCCAAGCAACTGGCTTAAGCGGGAGTAGTAGTAGTAGTAGTAAAAACATTTATTTATTTATTTATTTTTTTCAAAAGGAAGAGTTAGGGAGTAGGGGGATGGGGATAGATAGATGTGGAGCTACAGTGGTCGGTCTTCCCTAGTCCAGGATACCGTTGGTCTCCGCCGCTGCCTTGGCCCTCTTCACCAGCATAAGCTGAGTGCTCGGGTCGGAGTCAGCCAGGAGGGCCTCCCACTGCTCTAGACTAGGGCTATTTACCTTTTGTAGTAAAGGGATTTTTCGCAGCCCCAGGTGGCGTGGTACGTTGTGGCGTAGCCCCCACACCACACGCACTCTTTCGCGTATCTGTTCGGCCACATTTTGTGATACATGGCTCTGCTTGGGTAGGTGTCTGTTTGTAGTCGTCTGAGCGTGGTGGCCTGCTCTCTGTCGAGGATATCCGCCGGAGCCGAGTACTTCTTGCGCGCTCCCAACAACGCCTTCATTGCCTCCCCGTAAGATTCTGGCGTGCTGAAGGGTTCCACCGGCAAACCCGCCCTCCGGTTCGTGAACCCTCGGACAACGGTGTCTGCCATGAGATTTCCCTCAACCCCAGTGTCAGGGACCCAAATGATGGTGTGTTGAATGTTTGTGTTGTTTGATCCATGTCTGTGTTGTTTTTGTTCGAAGAGGATACTCGCGGCTTTTCGGCCGATCCTTCCATCTCTGTACGCCCTTGCTGCAGCCTGAGAATCCGTGGCTATCCAGTAACTCAGTCCCTGCCGATTGGCTTCAGTCAGGGCTAGAGCTATGGCGATCTCTTCCGCTGCTTGTGTTGTCCTTGTGCGCACTGATGCACCAGTAACTATATTCCCATTGGCGTTCACTACTGCTACCGCCCTAGCGTTTTCCTTCGTTCTGTACTTGGACGCGTCAACATACAGAACCATCTGTTTCTTCTTTAGGAACCTGTCCAACTCCAATGATCTCGCCGCCCGTCTTCCTTCGTGGTTCTTCGGGTCCATGTTTCTGGGCACTGGTTTAACCAAGAAAGTGCTCCTAATTTGGCTGTCAATGTCTGTCTTGTCTTCGCCCTCGTCTTCTGCCGGGTATCCTAGCTTGATCAGTAGTGCGCGGCCAGCGGCTGTTCTTTTAAGTCTTTCCATTTGAAATCTGAGCATGGTTTCGCTGTGCTCCTCATAGGTGCCGTACACCCCCATGTTCATCAGCTTCTCTGTCGAGGCGCAGGTCATGACGCCTAAGGCTTGCTTATACGCCCTTCTGATGCATGTTTCCATTTTGTTCTTTTCCCCTTTGTTAGGTTGTAGGTACGGAAGCGCGTACGTCATCCTCGGTATGATGAGCGCAGAAGTGATCCGTAACGCATCTCGCTCCTTCACCCCTTTTCTCTTGTTCGTAATCCGGCTTAACATCCTGCATATCTGTTTCGTGGAGTGTTCCAAGAGCTGGATGGTATGGTCCCGTTTGCCTTTCTCCTGCAGCCACATTCCCAAGATGCGAAGCTTATTTGTCCTTCTTACGGGTTGTCCATCTATCTCTAATTCTATCGTTCCCCTGTCCTCTTTATTTTTGTGAAGTCTAATAAATTCTGATTTTTCTGGGGAGCACTGCATCCCGCTAAATAAAGCAAATTGACCGATCTCATCCGCCGCTCTTTGCAGTATTTCTTGCTTGTTTCCCGTCGATCCTTTTGTCGTCCACACTGTGATGTCGTCCGCATAAACTGAATGTTCTACATCTTTGATGTTTTTCAGTCTCCTAGTTAATCCAATCATTGCTATGTTAAAGAGCAAAGGTGAGATGATGGATCCTTGTGGCGTCCCTCTGTTTGGCGTCGTCTTCTTTTCTGACCTAATGTTGTTGATGCCGATCGTTGCTGTTCTGTTAGACAGGAAGGCCTTTACGTATGCGAAGATCCTTTCCCCACAGTTTGTTGCCGAGAGTTCTGTGAGAATGGCATTGTGGCCGATGTTGTCGAAGGCCCCCTTGAGGTCTACGGCCAAGATTACGCCTTCTCGAGTGCCCGATATTTGTTTTAGTACCGTGTCCCTTAACTGGAGCATCACGTCTTGCGTGGAGAGCCCCGTTCTGAACCCGAACATGGTATCCGGAAACAGACCGTTGTCCTCCATGTAAATGCTCAGTCTAGTCTTGACCACTTTCTCGTATAGTTTACCGAGGCATGAAGTTAGCGAAATGGGCCTAAGGTTCTCCAAACTGGGTGTTTTCCCTGGTTTAGGTATCACGATAATCTCAGCGTGTTTCCACTCCGCCGGGACCGTGCCCCTTTCCCAGTGCTCGTTGATTAGTCCAGTCAGGCTTTCGATTTGGTCATCACTGAGGTTTCTGATCATTGCATTTGTTACTTGATCTTTTCCCGGTGTTGTGTTCCTTGTGAATGACCTGGCAGCCGCGTATACCTCGTAGTCTTTTATCGGTTCATCCAGCTTCGAGTTCCTTGTCCCTGAATATACCATGGTGCAGGGTGGCACTTGCGTGCTTCCGACGTACCTGGACCAAAGAAAATCTGTAATCTGGGCGTCCGTTCCCTGAAAATTGTGCGTGATACGTTCTATCGTTTTGCTGTTTTCTCTTTTCGATTTTGTCGGGTCTATGAGGTGCCTGAGCAGCGCCCATGTTTTAGCGCTACCCAAGTTGCCGTTTAGTTCATTGCAAATTTGGTGCCAATTATCTCTAAGTAAGTTTTCAGTGTGGTCTTCTATCTCCTTATTGATCTGAGCTATTCTGAGTCTCAATTTCCTGTTATGTTTTTGTTTCTTCCATCTTTTCGTCAGTCCCCTACGAGCCTCCCAAAGATGTAGCAATCGTTTATCCGCACGTGGAAATTCATCGGTGACCTCAAGCTCTGTAGTATTGTCTCTGTGGACCTCCCGTAGTCGTTTGGTCCACTTTTCGATGTCCGTTATCGCAGTTCTTCCGGCTTCATTCTCCAACTGTTCACGGAATTTTTTCCAATCTGTGATTTTTGTCTTTCTCTGGATTGTGCTGAACCTTGTAAGTTTAATTTGCGTTTGAATTACGTAGTGGTCACTTCCGAACTGCTCCCCGGTGTTAGACCATTCGTAGTCTAGGATATTTCCTATGATGGTCAAATCAGGGCTAGTGTCTCTTGAAACGCTGTTTCCGACCCTAGTAGGGTATCTGCTATCGGTAAAGATTTCCAGCCCGTGCGTGTCCACTCCATCTAGGATGGTTTTTCCTTTCTTTGTATTCATCTTGTAGCCCCACTCTTTGTGCGGAGCATTGAAATCTCCTACAATCACAAGGTGGTTTTGTTTTACCAGACCGATCACCGCTCTAATGATTTCTCTGAAGTCATGTCTCTTCTTGCGAGGTGGTGAATATATGTTAAGTACGAATAGGCTCTTCTCCCCGCGCTTCTTAGGTATTACCTCTATTAAAAGGTGTTCTATATCTTCTTCTGGTGTCGTGTGCTTGTGCGTAGTGACCCCCTTCTGACATAAAATGGCCACTTTTTTAAATCTTTCATCTACTATGGTGTCGTAGCCGACTATCTTCGGCGAAGTGTTAGTTTCTTGCAGCGCTATTACAGTGTTAAATTGAATTCAGCGCAAAAATACAGACAAGGGACAAAGAGAGACACACTGAGACGTTCACGAGCGCTAACTACAAACTGTTTATTCATGCTGAAGTGCAGGGGATATATAGGAAGGGAATGAAGAGCATGCGCGTAGCGAGGTACAGATAATGCACATCCGTCAAGCAAACGAGTCAATCAAAAAACGAATCTAAAAAAGCACATTCAGATGAGTATATGTGTACCGACGTGTCACTGACACAACGTTCGGACAGCTTTCTGATATAATAAGCTTCTAAAACGAGCCTTGCCTTATCATTACCGCTCTTGCCAAGAATCGTGGTCTTCTCTAATCCCGCCCTACATTTACACGAAGCAAGGTGTCGCACAAGATTCACATTCGTGTCGTTATTTTCTATGTTTTTGGCATGCTCCCGTAGCCGGTCATTAATACAGCGGCCAGTTTGGCCAACGTATGAAGCCCCACATGAGAGGGGGATGCAGTACACCACACCTATTGCACATTTGGCGTAGGCGAACCCATGTTTTTTGTTGCAGCCCCTGCCGGCACAACCAGTAATGCGAGGGCATAGCTTGGACAGCTTGTTTGGAGCTGAGAATACCAAGGGCACGTGGTGCCTGCCAGCCACTTTTTTGAGGTTGTGAGAGAGTTGGTGTACATAAGGGACCACCGTAAGGGCATAGCGTAAGGGCATTTGTATCGGCTCATGTGTAGCTCCCATTTTATGTGACATATTTTTATCTTCAATTGACCGCCTTCTTGCACGGACTTTTCAAGGGGGGCCAGTTTTTAAAGTTTTTAGATATGTTGATGACTTTTTAATTATTTTAAGGTCAGGGAACTTTACATCCCTTGACCATATTGTTTCACTGGTTTTATCTACTTTTAATCAACTGGGGAAAGGTTTAGTTTTTACCCATGAACTACCTGAAAGTCAGACTTTGCGTTTTTTAGACCTTAAGCTCACGTTCTGCCGAGACCATACCTGCTGGATGTACTCCCCCCGAGCCAACAAAGAGTTGCTCAGCTTTGATTCCGCTCATTCCAAGGTGGTAAAGCGAGCTATTGCGTCGCTTTGCCTGGAATCTGCGCTTCGAAAATCCTGCCCACATAAAATGCTAGAGAGTTTGAACGATCAGGTTTCGCGACTTTCAGTAGCAGGCTTCCCTGGCCCGGTCATTTCAGCTGTTGCCGAAAACCCTCCTGCAGAAGCATAAAGGCGCCCAGAAAAGACATGAAACCCCTTCTTCTAAGCCGGTGGTGGTCCCTTATGTACACCAACTCTCTCACAACCTCAAAAAAGTGGCTGGCAGGCACCACGTGCCCTTGGTATTCTCAGCTCCAAACAAGCTGTCCAAGCTATGCCCTCGCATTACTGGTTGTGCCGGCAGGGCCTGCAACAAAAAACATGGGTTCGCCTACGCCAAATGTGCAATAGGTGTGGTGTACTGCATCCCCCTCTCATGTGGGGCTTCATACGTTGGCCAAACTGGCCGCTGTATTAATTACCGGCTACGGGAGCATGCCAAAAACATAGAAAATAACGACACGAATGTGAATCTTGTGCGGCACCTTGCTTCGTGTAAATGTAGGGCGGGATTAGAGAAGACCACGATTCTTGGCAAGAGCGGTAATGATAAGGCAAGGCTCGTTTTAGAAGCTTATTATATCAGAAAGCTGTCCGAACGTTGTGTCAGTGACACGTCGGTACACATATACTCATCTGAATGTGCTTTTTCAGATTCGTTTTTTGATTGACTCGTTTGCTTGACGGATGTGCATTATCTGTACCTCGCTACGCGCATGCTCTTCATTCCCTTCCTATATATCCCCTGTACTTCAGCATGAATAAACAGTTGGTAGTTAGCGCTCGTGAACGTCTCAGTGTGTCTCTCTTTGTCCCTTGTCTGTATTTTTGCGCTGAATTCAATTTAACATGCTTCACCAACTAGCCCGGCAGCTTGCTCTCCTGAACTATTACAGTGGGAGGGTGTTTATGCTGCATTACATGTATGTTGAAATCGGTTTTTTTTTTCGAAATCCTCTACAGTTCCATTGCCATATTGTAAATTTTTCTTCTGCGTTAGCCATGATGTGACACTACTGCTGCGCCGCGAAGATCTTCGCGCTTTCGTTTAGGTCGACCTGTTCCGGTGCTCTCTTGTTTTGTCTCCTGAACAGTTCTGCCAATCTCTGATCGGTTGCGTTCAGTCTGCTCATGATTTGTTCCAGCGTCGCCAAGACTGTTTTCTGTTGCTTCTGTATTTGGTGCAGTGGTATAGTAGCATCTATTTCTTCCCTTACTTGCGGTTGTACGGCTGCTGGCCCTTGCGTGCTTGTTTTCGTAGTGGGCGATTGTACTCCGTGTACTTTTCCTCGGTTTGTAGCATTTTCTTCTCTTTGTTGTCGCTGTTCTATAAACGAGAGCCTCCTTTTTAGTCGTTCATTTTCCTCTCTAAGTTCCCTGTTTGTTTTTTCTAGAGCTTCGAATCTAGCCTGTATCGAATAGTCTAGAGCAGTGGGATAGACTGGAGACTCGCTCCTAGACTGACTCACCTTCTTGGACTGCTTGGTCTTCTGTTTAGATGCGGAAGCGCCGTGAGCGTTCCCTCGAACCCAGGCGTTGTCGCCATCGTGGTCGGTGGTTCTCGCGTCTGCTAGCCCCGGAAAGTCTCCCTCTTTGAAGAACGGCGTTCGGCTTCTCCTGCCGCCGCGCCTGTTCCGAGACGCAGATCTCGAGGATCCGTTCTTTCCTTTCGTTTCGGCTTCCTCGCTGTCGAACCACCGCGGCCTGTGACCACCGTGGCAACTGCTTTCTTTTTTCTTGCCTTGCTGGTTCTGCTGGCCTTTCCGCTTGAGACGTCTCTTACATCCTATATCGCCCGTGGCGTGAGCTTCGCCGCACCACTCACACCTGGGCTCCCCACACTCGTGTCCGTCGACGTTGGCACGTTTGCATCTAGGACACTGCGGAATGGGTTCTGGTTCCGGGCAGACGTCTGATCTGTGCCCCTGCAGGTGGCATCTCAAGCACACCTGCTTCGTAGGTTGGTAAGGGTAAACTCTGTAAAGTCCTCCCATCACTGCGACTGTCTTGGGCAACCTCGGTCCATCGAACGCGATGAGCGCTGACTCTGACTTCCCGAGCATTCTTGCGTAGACTGCACGAATTCCCGGCGTTGCTACTTGGATGTGGTTCATTAGGATCTCTTGCGTGGTGCCGGCCATCACTCCATGCACCACACCCCGGATAGTTCCCTCCGCCGTGGAGCAGTAGGCATTGAACTCGAATTGTTTGTCTCCGAGGCACAACTTCCTCGTCTTTTGCAGAGCTTCTGCCTTCGCACCATCTGGCGTCCGGACTATTATTATGTTTGAGATGGCTTTCACCGCGACAAGCATGTCGCCAATGTATACCAGGTTGCATTCCTTCACCAGGGCTTGTATGTAATCGCTGGGCTTGAAATCTCCCACTCTTAGGTTGTGGCTCTTCCGTCGGAATACGATTTTAAGGCGAAAGCCTTTAATGTCTCATCGTTGTAAGCAGCAGTTGTCGACAGAGAATGTCACGCTTTTCAGTTGGTCGAAACGGTCGTGACGTCACAGTGCGCCAATTTCAAACGGGGCCAATTGTACTTTGGCTAGTAACCATGCAACCAATTGAAGGGACCATATATAGTGATGCTCCAAGTAAGTGGGACTGAGCTTAGTTAATTGCTTAATTACCCAATTAGCCTAATTAACTTCTCTAGTCAGGCCATATAAATAAATAAAACCTAGTAAGAAATTGGTCGAGCTCGGGAATCGAACCCCGGTCTTCAGAGTGCGAGACGAGCATGCTATCCACTCCGCCATTCCAGCTCGATGGTTTGGAATGAACAAAGGCACGTCTAGTGAATACGGTGTCTTCGCTCACTGCCATCCTCCTCCCTTCCCTTCCGGCGAGGTTTAGGTGTCCACCGAGATATGAGAGAGAGAAATACATTTCCTTTCCTCAAAAACCAATTTACCGACGAGGGAGGCGTAGAACCGAATGGGCGATGGCGTTCTATGGACTCCCTGGCAGCGTTGCAAGACGCTCTCGCGTTCCACTCTTAGAGGCGAAGCTTAACATCTTAACCACACATCAGTGACCACACTTTAGGTCAAAAAAGTGCCCCCCCCCCCTTGAATTTTGACGGGTGTCCACCGAGATATGTGAGACAGTTACTGCGTAATTTTCTTTCCTCAAATACAATTTTCATTTCCTTCATTACGGGCCATCATCGTCTTTCTTCTTTCACTCCCACTTCCTCCGTTCCTCTACGGTGCGGTTCAGGTGTCCACCGAGATGACAGAGATTTACTGCGCCATTTCCTTTCCTCAAAAACCGTTGCGTTGAAACGGCAAGGCATCGCGCCGAACGGGTGGTGGCGTTCCGTGGACTCCCTGGCAGCGCTACACCACGCTGTCGCGTTCCACTCCTAAAGGCGAAGCTTAAGCTTAAGCTTAATTAGCAGTTAATTAGTATTCAGACATCAATCACTAATTAACCATTAATTAGTGATTTGTCATCACTTAGTAATTGGTACTCAATTACATGTGACGCCACCAGTGCCACAGAAGCACTGAAAGTGGTGCGGAAAACGCTTTCGCCTCTACGCACTTTAGACAGTCAAAGTGCCCCCTGAATTTTTGTATCCTCCTTTCGGGAGCTGTACGAAATCTCGCCTGTTACCAGGGAGTGTCTTCAGTTGGTTGTTTGCAGCGGACGCCGGTGGCGCGTTCGGGACCATGGCGTTCGGTCCCGGCGTCCCAGGTTTCTGCTGCTGTGGCTCGCTCGTTCTCACTGGAGTCTTGTTTGCCTCCGAAGGTGTACTTGCCTGACCGGTAGTTTTCCTATCCTTCTGGGCTCTGCGCTCCACTAATTCCTTGATCACTCGCCACGGGGTCTCGTTGACTGGGTAGACTCTTGGTTGTTCTTGCGGTCCCCTCGTAGCTCCAGTGTTGTTGGTGCTTGCAAGCTCCATGGCTTGGGGCTGGTCCGTACCCGGGTTATTTTCAATAACCGGGGCCGTAATGTGTGCCGCAGTCGATGCTGATGCCATACCGCCGTTGAGGCTGCTCAACCCCGGTAGGGCCAGCGAAGCCCATGCGTCTCCTGCTTCGGCCACGGCCGACGCTACGTCGGCGTTAGGTGTAGCGTGGCTCTCGCCGCCTCAAGATTTCAATGTCCCGTAAGTGGAAAAATATTCTACTCACAGAGATAAAATTGGTGTCCAGATGGTCCTCGTAACTTCACGGAACACATCCAATAAATACTTTGCATTAAACTGGGGTTTTCCGGTCAAGAACACTGACGATTCACGGAGCCCATGCAGAGCACGTCCGCGTTCCCGCGCAGTTGGGTGTCAACCTCTTAAGCGGGAGAGGGAAGTAAATGAAGCTAAGGCGATGTTTCGCAAAGAGGTGCAGTTATTTTTTCTTCGTGATTATGATAATTGATGGTCTTAAAGGGTCCCTGAAACGGTGTCCATGTAGGCAAAGAGAAGTCGAAGTATTCATAGACACTGAATGATCCATCATCCTACCGCAAAAATTTTTGATCTGCCTTGTGTGGAACCAGAGAAAATGGCTATTAAAAATGACCACCAGCCTTTTCCCTCTCAACTCGTACACCGGAGCGAACAATAAAAAAATAAAGATTACAGACCGGGACCATGCTCCGCCCACAAATACGTCCTCGACGAGATCGGTTTGTTTACTTCCGGTTGACGCGCTCGCTCGCTCGCTTTCCCGCTGTCTGCTCACCTGTGTCTCGCAACCGTCGCTGCGGCTTCTGTCGTACTGTGGACCCCGAGCTGAAGGAACGACTTTTGCGGATGAGTGCCGAAATGGGATTTCAGCCTTAAGGCGGGGACATATGTGCGAAAAGTGTGTGCGATTCGCTGCGGCGCGCCGTTGTGAATGACGTCGTAACGACCGATCGCAGCTCGTCGCCTGCGTCCAACCTGCTGGATGTCAACGACGAGCCGTGCGTGGAAAACGCAACGACGGGAAGCGGGAGCCAATACGAGCGCGGAGAGCGGCAGCGTCATGATGCCGTACGGCGCGCTGCTCAGGGCGCTCAGGGCCGAGCCACGCCAGGCCGGCCTGCCAGCCTTGATGCCGGCCGCCGGCGACTGAAAAACGCGCTAGTATTGTTTCTTCTCGTCCATAGCAAGCCCTTGAATAGATGCATGTCAAAAATGCATAATTTCTGACGATCGCTGGCCAATATCGAGTTGCTGGTAAAAGTGATGACTGCGATACAAGCAAATTTCATCCCACAGCCGCTTTGGTGCTGCTGCTACTAGGTGCGGTTCGCCTGCCGTCTTCTAGTTCCGTTGCTGAAGGCGTCGTGGAAATCGAACATATCTTTTTATAATGGGACGAGTTCGCAGTAAAGCGATGTAAAGAGTAGGCCTTTTATTATAGCGTAGGCGATTTCCGAAGCGCCGTCAGCTGCGGCTTCAATCCGAAACCAACTAGGCCTAGCGACGACTAGGGCAGCCTGGGACCAGCGTGCAGTTCGTCGCGCGGCGTTGCCGCAGGCGGTGTCGTTGCCGAAAGATCCACTTTTGCACAGGCATATTGTCGTTGCTCGAATCTAAGAAGCATCCTGTCTGGTATCATGGCTGCCTTGTATTTTCTTGTGCGAACGTGAGGTACACCGAGCATGCCGGCCGGCCAGCCAGCCTGGATCCCGTCGGCCGTCGTCATAAAAACGAGCTAAAGTGTGTTCTTGACGTAAATAATAAACCCTGGGATAAGAAATGTGAAAAATGTGTCATTTTTGAGGATCGCTGACCAATACTGAGCTGTTGGTAAAGTGAAACGACTGTGATACGAGCAAATTTCTTGCCACAACCGTCTCGCAGCTGCCGCTTGGCCCGACGTGGGGTCCGGCTCGCCTGGCGCCCGCTCGCTGCGCTGCTGAAGGAGTCGCGGAAAGTGACCATACTATTATTTTATTGTGAGATGATGCTGTTGACTGCAAAGCGATGTGTAGAGTAAGCCTTTTATTATAGCTCAGGCGACTTCCGAAGCGCCGGCCGCTGCGGCTTGGATGCCAAAGGGGCAATAGGCCTAGCGACGACCACGGCAGCCAGGCAGCAGCAAAGCTCGTCGCCCGGAGCGCCCGCGAGCGGTGCCGTTGCCGAAAGCTCGCAACATAAGCAGGCATGCTTTGTCGCTGCTCGAGCAGTATTTCTGATAACAAGGCGATCCTGCCTTGCGATATTTGTACACCATCCCAAGCAGCGCTCAGGCATAGCTGCACGGCGGCGAAGGGCGACACCGGTTGTGAGCGGAGCCGTTCAGAAATCCGGCGCTGAATCCTGACGACGACGACAGCTCGCTCACTTCCATCTTTCGGCAGACAGTACCGAAGGGCAACATCTTGCCGAACCTGGCTTAGCAACCAACGACACAGCACGGCCGCTCCATTTTGATTGCGCATGCGACGGAGGTCGCGACAGAAATCAGTAGTGCGGTGACTCCAAATCGCACTTCGATTCTCGATTCGGTTCGACGGCGGCGCCGGCGGAGTGACACAAGCGGTACGAGCAGACGAAAACATTGTAAACCGGAAGTGCAGTACTAATTTCTGACACCCAACACACAATAACCGCGTAAACATGCATATAAACGACAACTCTCCTTGCTGAAATGCGAAATGGTTCCGTAAAGAGTAAGAATGTGAAGTATCTAGAGCTTTTAATTTGTTAAATGTGCGATT
This sequence comes from Amblyomma mixtum, assembly GCF_055824585.1. NCBI lineage: Eukaryota > Metazoa > Arthropoda > Arachnida > Ixodida > Ixodidae > Amblyomma > Amblyomma mixtum. Next base: position 107,367,296 of record NC_143012.1, on the reverse strand, counting down.
TAACGTTGGCACCGCGAACCAATGATAGCCCTGCGCTGGTGACGTAAAGAGTACTGAAATGACGTAATGAGTGCAGATTCGGGCGGAAGTTCACCGCCGCTGGTCGCCGCAAGGCTCGGGAGCAGCAGTTTTTGAAAATGCATTATAAATTATCTACTCGCTTTTGATGTATTGTACGCGGCATGAACGTTCAGTGGCCTATGCTCTACATAATGCAAGTATTTTTTTTGCCAACCTCAGACACCCCTTTCAGGGACCCTTTAATGTCGATCTTTCAGTGGAGTTTCGATGATTCGGTGATCCGACGACACTTTGCAGGAACGACTAGACATCTTCGTACAATGTAGAGCACTGTTTAGTTTAAAATAGTAAACTGCTGGGCTAGTTGTTCGTCAGCCATTATAAAAGGATTTTACCGAAAGACGCGGGTTGGATCCCGGCCGCTGGGGCCGAATTTCGATGAAGGCGAAATTCGAGAGGCCCGTGTACTGTGCGATGTCAGAGCATGTTCATCATCATCATCATCAGCCTGACTACACCCACTGCAGGGCAAAGGCCTCTCCCATGTCTCTCCAATTAACCCTGTCCTTTGTCACTTGCGCCACTGTATCCCTGCAAACTTCTTAAACTCATCCGCCCACCTAACTTTCTGCCGTCCCCTGCTACGTTTGCTTTCTCTTGGAATCCACTCCGTTACCCTTAAGGACCAGCGGTTATCTTTCCTTCGCATTACATGCCCTGCCCAAGCCCATTTCTTCCTCTTGATTTCAACTAAGATGTCGTTAACCCGCGTTTGTTCCCTCACCCACTCCGCCCGCTTTCGATCTCTTAACGTTACACCTATCATTTTCCTTTCCATAGCTCGCTGCGTTGTTCTTAACTTAAGCTGAACCCTCTTTGTTAGCCTCCACGTTTCTGCCCCATAGGTGAGTAGCGGTAGGATACAGCTGTTGTATACTTTTCTCTTCAGGGATATTGGTAAGCTACCATTCATGATCTGCGAGAACCTGCCATATGCGCTCCACCCCATTCTTATTCTTCTAGTTATTTCCCTCTCATGATCCGGATCTGCGGTCACTACCTGCCCTAAGTAGACATATTCTCTTACTACTTCCAGCACCTCGCTACCAATGGCGAACTGCTGTTCCCTTGCTAGGCTGTTGAACATTACTTTGGTTTTCTGCATGTTAATTCTTAGCCCCACCGTTCTGCTCTGCCTGTCTAACTGATTGATCATGCTTTGCAGTTCTTGTCCTGAGTGGCTTAGCAAGGCAATGTCATCAGCGAATCGCAAATTACTCAGGTATTCTCCATTAACTCTTATCCCCAACTGTTCCCATGTTAAAGAACCCCAGATTGTCGAAATTTCCGGAGCCCTTCACTACGGCGTCTCTCATAGCCTGAGTTGCTTCGAGACGTTAAACCGCAATAAATCAATAAAAGGATTTTAGCTCCAACACAGCGCAGAAGGAAGAAGACAACACGGGCGCTTGCTCACAACTTTGTAATGAGGTGAAAGCGGTCGACATATTACTCTCCCAAAAATCATGCGCTAGCGCACGCGTACTAGGGACCAAGCAAAAAGTCTTATCAGGCGTGAAAGGAAGTTGATACAGCCTCATACAGAAAAACTTGCGTCCCTGATAGAGTTTGAGCCCACGTCTTTGACGTAAATGGTTTCTTCAGACTCATTCCATACAACAAGCGTCACAGCCTTAAAAAATTTCGCCGAATTAGAAGACTTGTCTTGTCGCCATAAACTATTACGACTAGAACTTTTCCATAAAATGTATCGCCATCCATCGCTTCACCCGGATATCTTCCAAACGCCTTCAGCCTTCTTTCCGCGGCTGGACAATACACACAAAGTCAAACGCATCGCGTGTCGTTCTTCTGCATTTGCGAAGACATTCATGCCACACACTGTCACTGAGCCTTTGGGCTGCATAGCGGACACGTGCAAGCGCAAAAAACAGAGAAAGAAACTTGGACAGCGCTTACTTCGAACTGAGGATTTATTGACACACAGGCACATTAAAAAATTCAGGGGGCACTTTGACTGTCTAAAGTGGGTAGAGGCGGAAGCGTTTTCCGCACCACCTTCGCTGTTTCTGTGGCACCGGTGGCGTCACATATAATTGAGTACTAATTACTAAGTGATGACAAATCACTAATTAATGATTAATTACTGATTAATGTGTAAAAGACTGAGCCTTGCAAGATTGACTAAAAACATCGGAAAAAGCAATGCTGTTCTTTTTGCAGTTCCTTTTCACCGCTAAAACACACAAAGTGGAGAGTCCCCTAAGGGCGATAGGATCAGAAAATGGCACGTGGCAAAAATCAGTCGCAGTCTTCCTGCAAACAAAACAATCTTTTAACGATTGATGATCCCTTTAAGAGTTGATGTTCTGCAAAGGTTTTGGAGAACTTCGAGGACAATCATAACAAAGGTCTGCCTGGTCTTTTGACATAAAGGATTTATGCTACTCCGTGCCACGTGCCATTGCCGCAAATTACACTAATAGGTTTTAACTTGATTGTATACTTTTATAGCTCCTCTACCAAACTTATGCACTTTCCTTATGTATTCCTGATGGGAGGTCCCCCAGACAGTTTTCACTTTGGGACCTCCTACTGTACTAACTTTTTTATGAAACTTACAACTCATTTGTATTTCGTTTTAATAAACCTTAAACCTTAAACGAGAAAAACTCCTCAGATGTGTGGAAGAGTGCATTGGTTGTTCTGGGGCAATAGCATTTCGAAATGCAGCAGGTTTGTCCATAAAAGGTTTTCTGGAATTGCTTTCATTTTATCTCAGGTCAACTTACATTCAATGGAATGGCCAGGTTTTCATTCAAAAGCAAGGGGTTTGTGTAGGCTCTTGTATTGCCCCGGTTCTCAGCGACATAGTTTTAGTCCATTGTGACAGGGTCGCTTTTGACTGCCTTAAGGTTTTTAACAATGTGACTGTTTTTATATTCGTTGATTTCTTTTTAATTTTATTACGAGGGTGTGCCGCCGCGGTGGCTCAGCGGTTACGGTGCTCGGCTGCTGTCCCGAAAGACGCGGGTTCGATCCCGGCCGCGGCGGCTAGAATTTCTTTGGAGGAGAAATTCTAGAGGCCCGTGTACTGTGCGATGTCAGTGAACGTTAATGAAAACGTTAATGAAAGCCGTATGGCTGCGCTTGGGTGGATGCCAATAAGTAATTACTCCCTTATTACAGTGAACGTTAAAGAACCCCAGGTGGTCGAAATTTCCGGAGCCCTCCACTACAGCGTCTCTCATAGCCTTAGTCGCTTTGGGACGTTAAACCCCATAAAACCAACCTATTACGAGGGTGCAGTGATTTTCCGACCACTGCCAATAAGCTTCTAGCCATTTTTGGTGAGTGTTTTGAATCCTTTAGTACTGAGGCATTAAATTCCAAGAGATGGTGTTTTACAGTTTGTTTAGAAAAACGTCAATTTGGGCTAGATGGTGCATTATTTGAGACAGAAATGGTAATAGCGCTGCAATAAGACGTACACAAGAAAGACTGACACAGGACACGCGCTAACTTCATCTGATTTTATTTACTGCAAAGCCAGCAAATATATAGAAAATAAAAGTCATGCGAAAAAAAAACACTGGTACAACAGGCATCAACAAAACCGTTCAAGATATGGTATCTCAGTCTTGAGGTATGCTTCCAAAAGCTCCCGCGCCTTCATATCTCCACTCCTGCTCAGAATCTTTATCTCCCGAAGCCGTACTCACAGTTCTTGCATTGCTGGCATCTTTTTTGCCCCGGCCCATGTTCTGCCGCACGATTACACACGAAGCACTCAGCACAGTGCTGCGAAAGATGTGCACCTCCTAGATTTGTTAGCGATCGTGCGTGCTCAGCCGCGCGGTCCCACATAGGCTTTTTCGCAGGACAGTGGTATTTCATACACCACACCTGTGCAGCACTTCACGTACTGCTTGCCATGCTTTTTGTTGCAGGAGCTCTTTTTATCGCTCCCAATGCGCGCACATAGCTCGCCAAGCTTTCGTGGGACAGAAAACACGACCGGCACGCCGTGTTGCTTTGCCACTTTCTTCACATTGTGCGTGACCCTGTGCACATAAGGCACCACTTCTAGTCTCACGGACTGTTTGTTCGGCTCAGTCGACTTGTGAAACATCGCACACTTGATTTTTCTTAGGAGGGCTTCAGCAACTGCTGTGATAACCGTGCATGGGAACCGCGCCGAAACCAACCGATCAACTTGCGTATCAAAACTCGTCTGCATAGCATGGTGACACGACTTCACGAGAGCCGACTCAAGGCAGAGGCGAGCAATGGCGCGTTTTACAGTTTTTGAATGTGCTGATGTGTAAGGCAATAGCTCTTTCTGGGCTCGAGGGGAGTAACGCCAACAAACATGATCCTCGCCCAGGGTAATATTAAGATCCAAAAACTGTAAGCACCCCGCTTTGGGTAGCGCATGAGTGAACACCAAACCCCTCCCCTCTTTTTGGAAGTTGGCTAAAACTGTGTTTACAGCATCCGTGTAGGTCAAGTTTTTTGTTTTTTAAAAACAACTAAAAAATCGTCAGCATACCTAAATACTTTTAGTACTCCCTTCCCTGTTAAAGTTAGTTCTTGGGCGCGGTCAATAAATGCTAAAAAAATGTTAGTAAGAACTGGAGCTACGCAGGATCCGATGCAAATCCCTTCTCTTTGACGGTAAAATTTGTTGTCAAATGAGACAAACGTCACACTAAGATAAAATTCAAGCAACTTGATAAAATCACAAACTGACACACCTGAGGAGTTCTGGAATCCAACAGCACCGCTACTTTCTATGGCATCCCTCACGGAAGTCAACCGAACAAAACAAGTCCTTTACATCCACAGAAAAAACATAACCAATAGAGGCATTTCCCTCCAGAAGCCCAAGAACATCTTTTGAACTTTTTGTAGCAAAATGATCATGAACACTAAGTGAGCTCAGATTCTTCTGTAAGAATTTGCTAAGAACCACCTGCCACGTACCATTCTCACTGACCACAGTTCTAAAAGGTATCGACGGTTTGTGCGTTTTTGCTGTAAAAAATACAGAAGGAGCATTGCATTTACTATGACTGATGTCGTTTGCCAGCCTACCTGTAATGAGATAGCGCCACCCAGCGTCGTTTGTGAGGAGAAGACGAAAAAGCACGAGGAGCGCGTGCGGAGGGGTGCGCCGGGACAGGTGGAAGAGGATTACGTGGCAGAGAAGAGAAGAGCGCGGTGGGCGACGGACGTGGACGAGTTCTGCTGGCTCCCCGAGTTCCGGGCTTGGGCCTCAGCCGCAGACATCCGGGCCACCAGACCTGGACATCCGTCGTCGACAACCTCAACCACCAGGCCCAGGCGCCACTCTTCTCCGTCCATCCGTCAGCTGCTCCACACAGGCCGCCTCTGGCGCCTACGTGGCCTTTCCGGGATACCAGACCTGGGAACCGTGCTGGGAGCCCACAGACGCTGACGCTGCGGTAGCGTTGAAGGCCAACGGGGGAAACGCCGGCAACAGTGCATCGACACTGGAACGCCCAGAGACTGCCTGACTGCCCGACACCCAGCCAGTCCTCCCCGCTCGATGCTCATATGAGAGACAAGTAGTGTGCCTTTCCTATTTGACTTTCTTTTTCCTGCATTTTTCGCAAGGATTTTGTTCTGTTCCCCCGTGTGTTCTTTCCGTGTGTTGTTGCGTTGCTCTCTTGTTTCTTTCCTTTTTCCAAGCCCATACCGAGATTAGTTTCCTTTCCTATACAAGTTTTACTTAATTGCTTATACCTTTGTGTTTGTGTAAAATACAGCCTGCAATCTCACACATCCTCACAAATTTGGCGTCCGCGACAGGACGAGGTCGGTTTTTATTTCTTTCCCTGTTGTGTTGATTAAGGCACTGTATGAGCGCTTCAGAGTTGATTGCTTTAGGTGAGCGCATGGGCTTGTGCGGCGCGGAGTTGCGAGCGTGGGTGGAGGATGAGCTTCGTAAGGTGCGGGAAGAGAGAGCCGCTGAGCGTGAAGCTACGAAGCAGAAATTGGATTTAGAGGCACGGAATTTAGAGACGGAGCGTGAGGCTGCGGAGGAACGTTTGGAGTTAGAGGCGCGGAACTTGCAGCTACAAGTAAGGCTCATGGAGGGTGGCGCAAATCCTTCTAGTTACCGTGGAGAGCGTAGCGTGGCACCGGCCAGCTCCATTTACCCGCACAGCCTCATACCACAGTTCAATGCAGCGCGGGATGACCTCGATGCCTACTTAAAGAGGTTTGAGCATGTGGCCTTGGGGCAGGGTTGGCCAAAAGAAAAGTGGGCAACGGCGTTGAGCTTGTGCCTTGGCGGCGCAGCACTTAGGGTCTTCGGTCGGCTCTCGCCTGAGGATTCCGTGGACTATGACAAAGCGAAGCTTCCCTTGCTTCAGAGGTTTAGGTTCACCGCGGAAGGGTACCGGGAAAAGTTTCGCGAGAGCAAGCCCCAGGATGGCGAAACGGCCTCGCAATATGCTGCCAGGTTGTTTAGTTTCGTTGACCGTTGGGTCGAGATGCGGGGAGAAGGCCACACTTTTGAGGTAGTTCGCGAGATGGTCGTGAGCGAGCAATTCCTGAACAACTGTCATTCCCGTTTAGCCCTTTTCTTACGTGAGCGGGAGGGCAAGACAGTTTGCAAGCTGGCGGAGGCTGCTGATCATTTTCTCGAAGCACAGCGGCAAAATAACTTGTTCTTTAAAGAGCAGGGGGAGCATACGTTAAATAAGGCCAAGGACGAGGTTTCAGGTTCACAACCCCGCCTTCGGTGTTTTCTTTGCGAGAAGACTGGGCACAGGGCGTCAGACTGGCGGACGAAGCCGAAGCAATTGTATTGCACCTGGTGCCGCGAGGTAGGACATGATGCCCAGTCATGCAGAGCTAAGAGACCAGGAGACCGTGAGGAGTCCGCCTGTTCTATGACACCTCAATATTCACGTCCCAATAACCCTGCAGAGGTAACGCGCATAGAGGGCCAGTTGGGAGAGATGATGGTTTGCCCTTCCAATCCTGTGGAAGCTGCTATGCCCGTGGGGCACGGTGAGGTGTTCGGCCAGCGTGGTTCGGTATTACGGGATACGGGCAGCACCGGTATTGTTGTGCGTGAGTCCCTTGTACCGGCAGCGGCACTTACAGGGAAAAAGGCTACATTATTCTTGGCCAATGGGACCCGTGTAGAAGTTCCGGAAACGGAGGTTGTGATTTCTTCACCATACTTTTCGGGTAAGGCCATCGCGCGGTGCTTGTCTACACCCCTGTACGACATCATAATAGGCAATGTCCCTGGCGCTAAAGCTCCGTTTTCGGTCGACCCGCCAGTTCTAACTGATCAGGCAGTTTCCCTTGCCATGACGAGTTCGGTCGATGTTCCTTCCCTAACGGTGACAGCGAAAGTTTCAGAGAGTAGCAAAAGCCCCACTCTTAACACACTCCACTTGTCATGGCCGGAGTTTCGCCTCAAACAGGAAGAAGACCCGACCTTAGAGGTGTGTCGCAAGAAGTTGGAGCAAACATTTCGTGGCAAGGGACAGACAGCCCATACTTTTCATACAGATGACGGGGTTCTTTTCCGAACATACCAAGTATGTCCCGGCCGAGTCGTTGAGCAAGCGGTGGTACCGAAGTGCTTACGCACGCAAGTCCTCATGTCGTTGCATGAGAGCGCATTATCCGGTCATCGAGGGATACGCAAAACGATAGCTAAGGTGCTCAGTGAGTTTTATTGGCCCGGTGTACAGGCTGACATTAAGAGTTATGTCAGGTCGTGTGCTAAGTGTCCACGGACGGTGTCGAAGGAAAGGGAGAACAAAGTAAATGTCGCCGTTGTTCCATCGGGGCCGGCGGACAACGGCCGGCACAGAGTGATTAACATCGTAGGACGGGAACATTTAAAATCCCGGTGGAGACCGAGATCGGTTTGGCGAGACCGGTTTCACAAAAGAAAGCGGAACTAATAGCTGAAAGAGTTCTAGGGACGGTGAAGTGGTTTGAAGTGAAGAATGGAATATGGAAGAATGGAGCCCACACCTGTTCTTGTTGGCATTGTCTGTGTTTGTTCATGTTTGTTTTTGAATGTGCGCTACCTTTTTTATGCCTTCCGTGATTCTTCGCACCTCTATGGACGCTTTCCGTTTACTTTTCATATACTCTCTGTGCTGTGTGTGCGAAGGTCTGTGTGTGCTTCTAACATTGACGACCGTCGTATTGTGTGTGGCGTGTAGTGTGCGCGCTGTGGTGTGGTGTTCTGTGGTGCGATCGCGAACGCGTCTGAGGTCGCTCTCCTGAAGTTGAGTTCTTTCCCTTGGAAAAAACTTCCGAAGAGGGGGCCTTCTGTAAGGAGATAGCGCCACCCAGCGTCGTTTGTGAGGAGAAGACGAAAAAGCACGAGGAGCGCGTGCGGAGGGGTGCGCCGGGACAGGTGGGAGAGGATTACGTGGCAGAGAAGAGAAGAGCGCGGTGGGCGACGGACGTGGATGAGTTCTGCTGGCTCCCCGAGTTCCGGGCTTGGGCCTCGGCCGCAGACGTCCGGGCCACCAGACCTGGACATCCGTCGTCGAGAACCTCAACCACCAGGCCCAGGCGCCATTCTTCTCCGTCCATCCGTCAGCTGCTCCACACAGGCCGCCTCTGGCGCCTACGTGGCCTTTCCGGGATACCAGACCTGGGAGCCCACAGAAGCTGACGCTGCGGTAGCGTTGAAGGCCAACGGGGGAAACGCCGGCAACAGTGCATCGACACTTCAACGCCCAGAGACTGCCTGACTGCCCGACACCCAGCCAGGCCTCCCCGCTCGATGCTCATATGAGAGACAAGTAATGTGCCTTTCCTTTTTGACTTTCTTTTACCTGTATTTTTCGCAAGGATTTTGTTCTGTTCCCCCGTATGTTTTTTCCGTGTGCTGTTGCGTTGCTCTCTTGTTTCTTGAAGAAGGATGGATAACTGGGCGAGTTTGTACTGATACATCGTGGGAGGGAACAGCGCGAAACAAAACGACGGACAAAGGAAGAGGACACAAGGACTTTGTGTCCTCTTCCTTTGTCCGTCGTTTTGTTTCGCGCTGTTCCCTCCCACGATGTCTCTTGTTTCTTTCCTTTTTCCAAGCCCATACCGAGATTAGTTTCCTTTCCTATAAAAGCCGCCTCGTTTATTGCTTATACCTTTGTGTTTGTGTAAAATACAGCCTGAAATCTCACAGATCCTCACACTACCTAATTCTAAGTCCTTACACAACAAGATCGCCATCTTTTTTACCCTCGTTGCGCTAGCTTTCAAAGGAACAAAGTTCTTGGCAATCGCTTCACCTGCTCTTGTTCGGAACTCTCCTTCGGGGAGCACCACGAAGCCACCATCCTTGTCGGCTTGGAGAAGCCGGAGGCAGTGCTGTCTGAAGTAGGACACAACTTTTGCCATGGGATCCTTGCCTTGTCCAGTGGAGGAGCGACCTGTAGATCTGGTCAGTGCATCCACACCATCAAGGAGGCACCTTTCCTTGTTTTCTTCTGCAGCCTTTCCTGCGATGCGTCAGTTTAGAGCGAGAAACTCATGTGCTTGAACCCGTGGTTCATGGCTGAACATCGGGCCATGGTTCAACGTGTTTATTACGTCGCTGGGAAGCTCTACTTCCCCGATGACATCACACCTTTTCCCGTTGGCTTCTTAGTCTTCTGTAAGGCAGTAGACTGCAACACTTCGTTCAGAGTGTGAGCCCACCAAAACTCTGTCAAGCTTCCTGTAAGGCGACGAATCGCACGAAGATTCTTCTTCGCCAGCCACCCCGGATCCAGGTTGTAACATAGAGCACGCACATGGTCTTCACATCTTATAATTTGTCTACACAGCTCTGTTTTCAGAAACTTGCAAATGCGCTTGAGTAGCCCTACGGGTGGTCTCAAATACCCAAACAGTGCAGCCACATCCACAGGAACAAGACCCTTTCGAAGGCAAAACGATATATATCTTGCACGGCATGTTGACGCTACGATGAGAAACATAAAGGTATCGAGTTGAGAAGACGACGGGTGGTCACACACAAAGGGGCCCTGGGTTTTCGACAGATGGTTTAGAAGATTGTCAATTTGGGCTAGATGGTGCATTATTTCCGACAGAAATGGTAATAGCGCTGCAATAAGACCTACACAAGAAAGACTGGCACAGGACACGCGCTAACTTCATCTGATTTTATTTACTGCAAAGCCAGCAAATATATGGAAAATTCAAGGCACGCGCAAAAAGACACTCGTACACCAGGCATCAACAAAACCGTTCAAGATATGATATCTCAGTCTTGAAAAGGCGAACCGAGGTATCACTCAAGCAATCTAATCCCCTCTTCCTAATGTGGTATGCTTCGAAAAGCTCCCGCGCCTTCGTATCTCCACTCCTGCCCAGAATCTTTATCTCCCGAAGCCGTGGCTCACACTTCTTGCATTGCTGGCATCTTTTTTGCCCCGGCCCATGTTCTGCCGCCCGATTACACACGAAGCACTCAGCGCAGTGCTGCGAAAGATGTGCACCTCCTAGATTTGTTAAAAAAACTTGACCTACACGGATGCTGTAAGCACAGTTTTAGCCAACTTCCAAAAAGAGGGGAGGGGGTTGGTGTTCACTCATGAACTACCCAAAGGGGGGTGCTTACAGTTTTTGGATCTTAATATTACCCTGGGCGAGGATCATGTTTTTTGCCGTTACTCCCCTCCAGCCCAGAAGGAGCTATTGCCTTACACATTCAAAAACTGTAAAACGCGCCATTGCTCGCCTCTGCCTTGAGTCGGCTCTCGTGAAGTCGTGTCACCATGCTATGCAGACGAGTTTTGATACGCAAGTTGATCGGTTGGTTTCGGTGGTGGTGGTGGTGGTGGTGGTGGTGAGAAACTTTAATATTCAAAGAGAGCTTGAGGGTTAAAAAAAACCCTGCTGCATGGTCGGTATCCTTAGTCCGGGACACCGCACGACGAGGCCCCGTCTCGCGCCCGCTTGACCAGAGCCCTTTGGGACTCCAGCTTGGAGCAGTTGAGGAGGGCAGTCTCCCATGCCTCTCGCGTGGGGGTGGGGGAAGGGGGAAGGTGAGGATTCTGAGTATATGCCCACACCATGTGAAAGATATCGCAGATCTCTCCACAGTGCGGGCAGCGCCCATCTGTGTTCGGATCGAAGTGTTTTGTTATGGCAGGACAGAGAAGGGTTCCTGTCTGCAGGCACCGCAGAGTTCGCTCCTCCGCCTTACTCAGCCCCTTGGCAGGTGCCGGGTAGAGACGGTGGCTGTCGCAATAATGAATTAGGATTTCGCGGAACCGCAGAAGCGGTTTATGAGCTTCTGAGCCAGGAGAGCTAGGATGAGGAGCCCGGTGTGTGAGCGCTCGGGCGGCCGCACCAGCGGCCTCATTGCCTCGTAGATCCTGGTGGCCAGGAGCCCAGATCACTTTTGTGCGAGTTGGATCGGCAAGAGCGCGTCTTAAAATTTGCGAGGCAAGAGGTGATATTTCGCCTGCAAGATAATGTTCACAGGCCCGGCGAGAGTCTGTGATAACCGTTTTCGATTTTGGATCGGCGGCAGCGAGAGCTATTGCGACTTCCTCCGCTCGTTTTGAATTTGGGGCCCGAAAAGATAGCCCATCGACATTCATTCCCCGGAGGACTACGGCAGCCGTGAAGAATCCCGCGGGCGACGGCCCTGTGATGTCCACGTAGTAGACGCCCTCTTTATATCCATATTGCCTCTCAAGCGTGCGAACCCGCGCTTGTCGTCTGCCTTCATGTGAAGCCATGTCCATGTTACGCGGGAGCGGAGCGACCCAGAGCATGTGGCGCCACAGCACCGGGATGTTCTCCGTCCCCTGTGGTATGCATGTGTTTTTTTATTTATTTATTTATTTATTTTCACAATACTGCAGACCCTTATTTGGGTCCAGGCAGGGAGGGCAGAAAAACACATTCACAGAACAATGTAGCACATATACAATCTAAAATAGCTCACAAAGTGCTTTGTCAAAATCAACAGCCGATATCAACAGAAATCAACAGCCGATATGAAGGCGGTCCTCCATCTCCCCAAGGCTCCCCTCGGTGGTCCAGATTGTAATGTCGTCTGCGTAGAGTGCGTGTTTTATGCCTTCCACCTGAGCCAGTCGGCCGGGCAGGTGCATCATGGCGATGTTGAAAAGCGGTTGGATGTGTAAGCGGTTTAGCAGGCGGCGCCCAGGAACCGTCTGCGATAGCCGCGTATATTGGTTCACGAGGTGGGCCTCCCGCAACTCCTGATAGGAGTTTACCACTCCCTACACCTTCATTTTGGTGTTGGAGGTAGCCACCGGGAGGTCCAGTGCTCGCTTTGTTGCCTTCCTGATGATGGCGTCAGTGCGCTCGTCTTGTTGTTTGGTGGTGCGCAGGTACTGCACGGCGTAGAGGATCCGGCTGGTCACGAAGGCATAGGCAAGCCGTAGCGCGTCCCTGCCCTCAAACCACCCCGCTTGTTGGAAACACGGTGGATCATGCGCCCTACCTGTTCACCTATGCTCTTGAGTTTCGCTATAGTAGAGTCCGGCCTAAGTTTGTTATTGATGAACAGACCCAGGATCCGGAGCTCTGCCACTTCTCTGATGGGACCGCCCGACAGAGATATGTGTAGAGACGTGTTGTCCTTGTGGTTTGTCCTGACGTGTAGAAGCTCTGATTTGGCGGGAGCACATTGGAGACCACAGTCGGCAGCATATGCTTCGACTATGGAGGCGGCCTGCTGAAGGCGGTCCTCCATCTCCCCAAGGCTCCCCTCGGTGGTCCAGATTGTAATGTCGTCTGCGTAGAGTGCGTGTTTTATGCCTTCCACCTGAGCCATTCGGCCGGGCAGGTGCATCATGGCGATGTTGAAAAGGAGCGGTGATAACACCGCCCCCTGTGGTGTACCTCGTGTACCCATAGAGTACGGGCCGTATTCCTCGTCCTCGATCCGGAGGAGTGCCTGACGCGCAGAGAGGAAGTCTCTGACATAGGCGAAGACCTTCGCCCCGCAGTTAGTGGTGTTCAAGTTAGAGAGTATGGTGCCATGTTTAACATTGTCAAACGCCCCCTTAAGATCGAGGGCGAGAATGGCCTTGTCGTTTTGTTGCATGGTTTTGGGTTGTATTATGTCCCTGTGTAGTTGGAGTAGGATATCCTGTGCAGACATGTGCGGGCGGAACCCGAACATAGTGTCTGCAAAGAGGCCCTTACCCTACATGTGTGGAGAGAGGCGATCCCGAACCATCGTCTCCATGAGCTTTCCCACACACGAGGTTAATGAGATGGGTCTCAAGTTGTCCGTAGTCACGGCTTTACCTGCTTTGGGGATGAACGTTACAAGCGATGTTTTCCATTCGAGTGGGAGTGAACACCCATCCCAGATCTTTATGTATTGTAGCAGATGGAGGTATGCAGAGGCGGGGTTCCCATGCACGGTTATCACAGCAGTTGCTGAAGTCCTCCTAAGAAAAATCAAGTGTGCGATGTTTCACAAGTCGACTGAGCCGAACAAATAGTCTGTGAGACCAGAAGTGGTGCCTTATGTGCACAGGGTCGCACACAATGTGAAGAAGGTGGCAGAGCGACATGTCGTGCCGGTCGTGTTTTCCGCCCCACGAAAGCCTGGCCAGCTATAACTTGCGAGTATGTTTTTGCAGGCTAGTTGGTGCCTAAGCATTCTGTTTTTTTTGCGCAGAAGATACGCAATCCTTCAATTTTGCTCTCAAAAAAAGAAATCAGTTATCTTGCGCAGAATTAGAGCTTGAAACATGCATTCACTCGTGCGATGATGGGATCTGTGCTCATCTGATATATATGTATGCGAAGTCTCTTCTTTCCCTCTTCTTGTTTGATAAGAGCACCTGCTGTATTTAAGCAAATGTTCCGTCAATACACACCTGAGATGTTAGTAAGCGCTTGTCCCGTCTACCTCGTTTATTTTGTGTCGTGTCTTTTGCGCAAAAAAACCAAGAATGGCCAGCTATGCGCGCGCATTGGGAGCGATAAAAATTCAGGGGGCACTTTGACTGTCTAAAGTGCGTAGAGGCGGAAGCGTTTTCCGAACCACTTTCGCTGCTTCTGTGGCACTGGTGGCGTCACATATAATTGAGTACTAATTACTAAGTGATGACAAATCACTGATTAATGGTTAATTACTGATTAATGCCTGAATACTAATTAACTGCTAATTAATGACGCTTAAGCTTCGCCTTTAGGAGTGGAACGCGACAGCGTGTTGTAGCGCTGCCAGGGAGTCCACGGAACGCCACCACCCGTTCGGCACTAAAGCTTTCGATAATGTAAAACACGAGGCGATATTAGAAAACCTGGCTCTTTTAAACGTCGGGGAGCGCACATACAACTACATTGCCAGTGTAGTGTGCCAACTGTGACAGGTTCCGCGACCGCCATGCGCCGACACTGCGCTGCGCCTGACGACGGCGAAGTTATGCGCCGACACTACGCTGCGCCTGACGACGACGAAGTTGCCCCGCTCCCTTGGTGCTGGCTACGCCCGTCTACGCTGCCAGATCCTGCACGGCGGTTCGGTCTCTTGAGGACGCCTAATAAACGCACCCCTACAATTGGTGCAGGTGCTGGGTACGTCCCCTACCAACCTTGAACTCCGGAGCCGTACGCTGCCGCCTGTGTCAACCATGCCAGACGAGACTGCCCCAACACCGGCGGCCAGTTCAACCACCGTCATTTGTTCTGGCGCCATCCGGCAGCGTGACCCTGCCCTCTTCAGTGGGACTGCCGACCAAGATGTTGACGACTGGTTGTCATCGTATGAGCGAGTGAGCAGCTATAACAAGTGGGATGACACTATCAAGCTGAGTAACGTCATCTTTTATCTCACGGACGTGGCGAACCTCTGGTTTCGAAACCATGAGGCGGACCTACCCACTTGGCCCGTATTTAAGAAGAGCTTTGCGGAAGTGTTCGGCCGCCCTGCGGTGCGCAAGCTCCGTGCCGAACAGCGCTTACGGGGCCGCGCTCAACACACCGACGAGACCTTCACAAGTTACATTGAGGACATCGTTGACCTCTGCAAACGTGTCAACGCCGCCATGCACGAAGCGGACAAGATCCACCATATCCTCAAAGGCATCGCTGACGACGCATTTCAGATGCTCCTCGCGAAAAATCCCACCACCGTCAGTGAGGTTATTAAGCTTTGCCAGAGCTACGACGAGCTCCGCAAGCAGCGCGCTTCTACACGGCGTGCCGGTGTCTGCGACGAAGCCCTCTCCACACTGGCCCTGGGCGGTACTACTCCTGAGGACTCCCCTCTTCTCAACCAAATCAAAGCCTTCGTTCGTGAAGAGGTCGCTCGCCAGCTGTCCCTCATATCCCATTTTCAAGACCCCGCCCGCCAAGTTCCTGACTCGACCCCGTCTTTGGCCCCTACCATTCGCCGTGTCGTGCAAGACCAAGTCGCTGATCTGCTAACGTCCAGCCCTGTGCCCGCGCCTTTGACAGCACCCCTGACGTACGCCCAAGCGGTGGCCAGGCCACGACATACGCCGGCACCCGATTGCTACCAGGCCGCCCCTTCTTTCCGTCCTCCGCCGCCGTCTGAGCCCCCGTCTCAAGCTCCGTTCTCAAGGGTTCGCCCACATCCTACCAATCCCTGGCGTACTGCGGACAACCGACCCATCTGTTACGCCTGTGGTCTGCCCGGCCATGTCGCGCGGCTTTGCCGCCAGCGCCTTCCGCCTTCTCGACCTGATCTGCGCTCCTACCCGTACGATGCCGAACTATCCTCGCCGAGAAGTCCACCTGGTCCCCCCTTTGTTTCCCCTGATCGCCAAATTTACGCCACTCGCCGATCGCCTTCCCCTCGACGCCGTTCCCCTTCTCCGATGCTGCGACGTTCTAGCTCCGCGCTTGAGGGAAACTAACAGCCGCAGTTCCGGGGGCAAGAACTGCGCTTGTTTCGAACTCCTCAAGTCCTCCGTGTCGTCCCGCTAATGTAATCGTAGTGTTCGTGGAAGGTGCCAAGGTTCTCGCCCTCGTCGACACGGGCGCTGCAGTATCTGTCATAAGTGAAGCTCTCTGCCGCCGACTCCGCAAAGTGACTACCCCACTTTCTGACTTTTCGCTTCGCACCGCCTCATCACAGCGCATTCATCCCTCAGCCGCATGTACGGCCCGTGTCCTCATTCAAGATGTTTTGTACACCGTCGAGTTTATTGTGCTGTCTCACTGCTCACACGACATCATCCTGGGATGTGACTTCCTTTCGACTCATCGTGCCGTTATTGACTGCGCTCGAGCTGAAATCGCCTTTTCTCCGCTGTGTGACGCTCCCTTTTGCGACGTACCTACGCAGTCTGCCAAACTTGTGGTCGCGACTGATACCGACATTCCTCCGTTTTCTGCTGCCCTCGTGCCGCTCTCCTGTGTCGGCGTCCCTCATTCAACTGTTTTCTTCACGCCTTCCGAAACCACTTCCCGCCATCCCTGCCTCCTGCTTCCCTTTGCTGTTCTGACGATCGACCATGGACAAAGTGCAAGTTACGTCTCGAACCCATCTTCGTGCCCGTCAGCAGTGCTCCGAGGTGAATGCCTCGGGCGTATTGAAGAACTTGATTCCTGCCTTCCCTACCCTATTCTTGATACCACCGCTTCCTTCGATGTCGATGTGCTCAGCTCTTGTGATGTTAAGAATGATCCACCGCCCTCCGACGTCTTCCACCGTGCCATTGACGCCGACCTTCCACCCGCGCTACGTGATCAACTCGTCGCCCTCCTCCAGCGCATCAGTTCTTCTTTCGATATTCCTCAGACTGCCTTGGGCCGTACGTCTGTCGTTGCGCACACCATCGACACCGGTACACACGCCCCTCTTCGCCAGCGCCCCTATCGTGTCTCGGCTTCTGAGCGCCGCGTCATTTCTGATCACGTGGACGACATGCTCCGTCGGGGTGTCATACAGCCCTCCCACAGTCCCTGGGCGTCTCCTGTTGTGTTGGTAAAAAAGAAAGATGGTTCCATTAGGTTCTGTGTTGATTACCGCCGGCTCAACAACATCACGCGCAAGGACGTCTATCCCCTGCCACGAATCGATGACGCCCTGGACTGCTTGCAGGGAGCTGAGTATTTCTCCTCGCTGGATTTGAGGTCAGGCTACTGGCAGGTGCCCATGGTTGACGCTGATCGCTCAAAAACTGCCTTCATAACACCTGACGGCTTATATGAGTTCAACGTCATGCCGTTTGGCCTTTGCAACGCCCCGGCAACTTTCGAACGCCTGATGGACACTATCCTTAGTGGACTCAAGTGGGAGAGTTGTCTTTGCTATCTCGATGACATCGTCGTCTTTTCTGCGGACTTTTCTGCGCCTAATAAACCAGTTTATTTTCGGGCAGGATAGCGCGCATCCACTTTGGTGAAAGTCAGTCTCAAAACATACATTTGGGCAGCCTAGGCACCCCTCATGGTTCGGTACCTTCCCCTCTTCTCTTCAACGTGGCCATGATACGGCTACCGAAGAGACTGGAGGGGATAGATGGCTTGAATTTCTGCATGTATGCGGACGATATCACCATGTGGATGACCCGTGGACACGACGCGCACATCGAAAGTACGCTACAAAAGGCCATAAATGAGGTCGAAAACTATGTCAGCCGTAGGGGCTTGCAATGCTCGCCGCAGAAGTCTGAACTTCTTTTTTATCGACCTCTGCATCAAAGACAAACTAGAACCATCCCAACATCAAATTACAAACTCAAGGCGCGGAGATTCCTCATGTTGAAAAAATCAGAATTTTTGGAATGATTATACAAAGCAACGGGTATAACGGTGATGCAATAACTAAGATGGAAAACTGCGCGCAACAAACTATGCGGCTCATACAGCCGATTGCCAACAGAAGACACGGCATGAAAGAGCAGAATCTCCTACGGCTGGTACAGGCATTCGTAGTAAGCCGTATCTCGTATGCTGCCCCCTTCCTTGATCTTAAAGTTTCAGAAAAGAAAAAGATAAATGGAATTATCAGGCGATGCACGAAACAAGCTCTAGGATTGCCCATCCGTACATCCACTCACCGCCTCCTAGAGCTAGGAATGCATAATACCCTGGAAGAAATTACGGAAGCAGTGAGAACGTCCCAAATCGAACCCTAAGCCGGGACCACAACCGGCAGGGCCATTCTAGAAAAACTCAATCTGAGCCGAGATAACAGAACAACCGCCAGAGTTGACATGCTCGGAAAAATTCGAGACAATATAGTTGTACCCCCATTACCCAGGAATATGCATCCTATTCATCACTCAGTGCGCCGGGCCAAGCGGGCGGAGGCGCTAGAGAAACGCTTCTGCTCCTACAAAGACGAGGACGTGGTCTATGTGGATGCCGCTGAGTATGGTAAGAACACGATGACCGTCGCGGTCGTCAATAATAAACAACTACTCAAAATAAGTGCCTCCATACTCTCGGGTAACCCAGAGACTGCAGAGGAAGCTGCCATAGCACTGGCCTGTGTAAGCACAAAAGCGAGATACATCATCAGTGACTCCAAAGTCGCCATACTAAATTTCAGCAGGGGCCGGGTCTCCCCTCTAACAAATACAATTCTAAGCCGTCATGTAATAGACCGGAAAATTACACTAGTCTGGACACCAGCACATGCATCCCTGCCTGGTAATGAGACGGCCCACGAGTTCACCCGAGGCTTTTCTTTCAGGGCGGACCCGAGCGAGGTGGTCTTTACAGACAGGGACCGCATGGTGACCTACAGAGAAATTACACAACACTATCGTTTCCAACGAGCTAGACTTCCTCCAGCGGATAGATCCTTGTCCAGACACCAAGCCATCAACTGACGCCGGTTACAAACTTACACCTTTCCAAACCCGGCCCTCTGGAGTCTTATGTACCCAGGGCAATTTTCAGACAAATGCGCAAACTGCGAACTTAGGGCCACCTTGCACCACATACTATGGGAATGTCCTCATGCTCCCCGGGAGGGACGAGGTATAAACACAAAAGATCAATGGGAGACCTTGCTACTGAGCTCCGACCCGGCGACTCAGTTACAACTCGTCCGACTGGCCGAAGCCGCCGCCGAGAGTCAAGACCTTTCGGCTGTCGTCTAGGCGGGTAGCCCTCTCGCTACCCTCTTTCTGTTGGACAATAAAAGTTTTCCTATCCTATCCTATCCTATCGGCGCGATGCCTTGCCCTTTCAACTCAAAGGAAATGGCGCAGTAATTCTCTGTCATCTCGGTGGACACCTGAACCGCACCGTAGAGGAAGGGAGGAAGCGGCAGTGAAAGAAGACAAAGAGGGCCCGTAATGAAGGAAATGAAAATTGTATTTGCGGAAAGGAAATTACGCAGTAACTGTCTCACATATCTCGGTGAGCACCCGTCAAAATTCAGGGGGCACTTTCTTTACCTAAAGTGTGGTCACTGATGTGTGGTTAAGATGTTAAGCTTCGCCTCTAAGAGTGGAACGCGACAGCATCTTGCAACGCTGCCAGGGAGTCCATAGAACGCCATTGCCCATTCGGTTCTACTCCTCGCTCGTCGGTAAATTGGTTTTTGAGGAAAGGAAATGTATCTGTCTCTCACATCTCGCTGGACTCAACCTCTCCGGAAGAGAAGGGAGGAGGATGGGAGTGAGCGAAGACACCATATTCACTAGACGCGCCTTTGTTCATTCCAAACCATCGAGCTGTCGTGGCAGAGTGGATAGCATGCTCGTCTCGCACGCCGAAGACCGGGGTTCGATTCCCGAGCTCAACCAATTTCCTACTCCGTTTTATTTATTTATATGCCCTGACTAGAAAAGTTAATTAGGCTAATTGGGTAATAAGGCAATTAACTAAGCTCAGTCCCACTTACCTGGAGCATCACTATACGATCCCTTCAATTGGTTGCATGGTTACTAGGCAAAGTACAATTGGCCCCGTTTGAAATTCGCGCCCTGTGACGTCACGGCCGTTTCTACCAATTGAAAAGCGTGACATTTTCTGTCGACAACTGCTGCTTACAACGATGAGGCATTAAAGGCTTTGCTCCGGCAACAAAAAGCATGGCAAGCAGTACGTGAAGCGCTGCACAGGTGCCGTGTATGAAATACCACTGTCCTGCGGAAAAGCCTGTGTGGGACAAACGGGGCGGTGCGTTAATGACCGCGCGGCTGAGCACGCACGATCGCTAACAAATCTAGGAGTGCACATCTTTCGCAGTACTGCGCTGAGTGCTTCGTGTGTAATCGGGCGGCAGAACATGGCCCCGGGCAAAAAAGATGCCAGCAATGCAAGAAGTGTGAGCCACGGCTTCGGGAGATAAAGATTCTGGGCAGGAGTGGAGATCCGAAGGCGCGGGAGCTTTTGGAAGCATACCACATTAGGAAGAGGGGATTAGATTGCGTGAGTGATACCTCGGTTCGCCTTTTCAAGACTGAGATATCATATCTTGAACGGTTTTGTTGATGCCTGTTGTACCAGTGTTTTTTGCGCATGCCTTGAATTTTCCATATATTTGCTGGCTTTGCAGTAAATAAAATCAGATGAAGTTAGCGCGTGCCCTGTGTCAGTCTTTCTTGTGTACGTCTTATTGCAGCGCTATTACCATTTCTGTCTCAAAGTTTTACAGATTTTTCATTTGAAGCTAATTCTCACGAGAAACTTATGCGTTGGGAGTACCATCCAAGGGCTAACAAACCTCTCTTACCGTTTCATTCATCTCCTTCAAAACCTGTTAAGAGAGCAATCGCTAAGCAATGCCTAAACAATTCACTCAAAAAAATCGTGTTGCCATTCACTGAGCCACGGTTTCGAAAAGCAAGTGACTCGTCTCCAGTCAGCTGGGTATCCGACAAGCCTCATTGTATCCGTATCTTAAAGAATGTTTAAAACCGTAAAGAAAAAAGACAATAACCAGATGGAAGCAAATGGAAAGAGAACGGTAGTCATTCCCTACTTTCACAACCCCTCGCATCGCCTAAATGAGATTGCGAAACGCAGTGACGTCAGAGTAGTGTTCTCGGCGCCTAAGTAGTTGGAAAAACTAGTCAAATTGACTGATCCTTCCGGAACGCCTAAAGAACTATGCGATAGCAACTACCGAGATCCTTTTGTAGCATGTGTTTTTGGTGTGGTTTATGAAATTCCTCTATCGTGGGGCTCTAGGTACATCGGTCAAACTGGCCGTTGTCTGAATGAAAGATTTCTGGAACACAGGAGGAAGGTAGGAAGGTAGGATAGAGACGGTAATCTTTCTAAACATTGTCATGACTGTGGTGAAAAGGATAAGAAACCATGTTCGGTTTATTGGGGTGTAACGTCCCGAAGCAACTCAGGCTATGAGGGACGCCGTAGTGAAGGACTCCGGAAATTTCGACCACCTGGGGTTCTTTAACGCGCACTGACATCGCACTTAGAAACCATATAAACCTCTCTTCAGCGCATGCAAGATTGTGGCCAAACATAGTTGTCATGATGTGAGAGAGATAATAGAGGCAGATTTGATTAGAAAAGCCGCTCCATCCTGCGTCAGCGCACCATTGTCACACTGACTAAAAAGGAAATAATGTTTTTGGGAGCAGCCACATGATGTCGGCAGGGCTGTCAGTTTGACGTCATGCAGCAAGGTGTATATAATTGTGCCTGTGTGTCAATAAATCCTCAGTTCGAAGTAAGTGCTCGTATTCTCCAAGTCTCTTTCTCTGCCCGTCTTTTTTTTGCGCTTGTACGTGTCCACTATCATAGAGCGGGACAATTTACCAGCGCACATAGCGACAGAATCTGACGCCTCCACATTTCTTGATCTCATCCGCAGCGAAGTTGGCCTGTGATATGTCTGTTCTTTTTTTCCACTGGCTGTACTTTTGCGTTTACTTCTATTCTTGTCGTGCCTTATACGTACACTGTAGTATTCTTCACTTCCGTTGTGCTTTATTGTCTCCTTTAAACCTAAAATTTGTATTATATTGTTTTCTATCGCTTGCTTCTTTATTCACTGGGTTGTGTTATTTTTCTATGTTACGATTAGCCTATTTATTGTTATTTTGC
This sequence comes from Amblyomma mixtum, assembly GCF_055824585.1. Classification (NCBI taxonomy): domain Eukaryota; kingdom Metazoa; phylum Arthropoda; class Arachnida; order Ixodida; family Ixodidae; genus Amblyomma; species Amblyomma mixtum. The sequence continues at coordinate 107,345,228 of NC_143012.1, read as the reverse complement.
TTGTTAATGACGTTCCTTCGCACGCATTTTTATTCACTGACCTCCCCCCCCACCCCCGCTGTATGTAATAACCTCGAAGGAGGGCCTTTAGGGGTATGTGGTTTGGTTTATTTTATTTGGTTTATTTGGGTTTAACGTCCCAAAGCGACTCATGCTATGAGAAACGCCGTAGTGGAGGGCTCCGAAAATTTCGACCACCTGGGGTTCCTTAACGTGCACTGACATCGCACAGTACACGGGCCTCTAGAATTTCGCTTCCATCGAAATTCAGCCGCCGCGGCCGGGATCGAAGGGGCATGTGGAATAAATGAATTGGTTTGTTGTCTGCCTCTACCCACAATCTTCACATCGCGAAACATTGTACGCAATTGGTGCAAGCCCTGCAGAGTTCTGTAAGTCGCTCGCCCTCAATGCTTTCTATATCTTTTGAATGCTTATTTGCAGCTTATTTGGAAATTGATCATGGTCGTCGCGTTCATACAGAGCGATCAGGAACGTCAGGTCGGAGTTCACAACTCACGACACCTTGTCGGCCTTTGCAACCTAAATAGTACAAAGCAGATGGACGGACGGACGGATGGACGGATGGATGGATGGACGGATGGATGGATGGATGGATGGATGGATGGATGGATGCATGGATGGATGGATGGATGGATGGATGGATGGATGGATGGATGGATGGATGGATGGATGGATGGATGGATGGATGGACGGACGACGGACGGACGGACGGACGGACGGACGGACGGACGGACGGACGGACGGACGGACGGACGGACGGACGGACGGACGGACGGACGGATGGATGGATGGATGGATGGATGGATGGATGGATGGATGGATGGATGGATGGATGGATGGATGGATGGATGGATGGATGGATGGATGGATGGATGGATGGATGGATGGATGGATGGACGGACGGACGGACGGACGGACGGACGGACGGTAATAAATCCCGAGTTGGATGGCTTCGGGTGTAATCCTAGTCAGTGAATTAAGTTCAGAACGGATGGATTATATAATCGTATTTAAAACATAAAACATTCCGGGAGTGACCACTAGTACTCATGTCTGTATTGATATCTCAACCAGCTATTAAAACTTTGGAGTAATGATTTTGAATAGCAGCTGCAAGTAATTGATCGTGGAACCGTAGGAAGGCAGAGTTGTTTTTTACGAATTGCTGTTTGCGTGCAAGTAAGGATTTGTGGCTCTGGCACGCACTGCATTTTCATATCAAGCGATGTACTATACTCGTGGCATCATTGCTTTAATCGCATATTGGCAATGTATTTACTTCTTTTGCTATGCCTTTGAATATTTGCGCTGCGGCAGTCCGTATGCTCAATCATTAAGTCACTGAATGAACCGAGTTGCGAGCAGCGCTTGTCCCAGCCTGATCTCTTTATCTCCGTCTTTACCTGCGCATTCAAAATACAGTATATTGCCGCGAATCTTTCTGCGTTTGTTTGTTCATGCTTCAAGGATGCTGACACGCCGTTTTATTGCTTCGTTTGTGACGCAAGACGCGCCTAGATTTATCTCAATTGATCGCATCCAGGCGGAGCCGGTTCTAGTTTCCGCCAGAATGTTCTAGTAACTTCCCAAGCTTTATCTCCAATGTTCGCTATCAGCTTTAAAAAGAGCACGGCCGACAGCGGCGGTGATTCTGTTCGACGACCGCCGAGCACGCTTGTTGCTATGCCGGCGCCGAGTGATTCAGTTCTTTGCGGGCGCAAGTCAGCCCAAATAAAGAGTTCCGTTTCGAAGACATCCTTGTTTTCCTGTTCGCCTGACTGCAGTCACCACTACCCCACGAAACACAAAAAGCGCTAATAGACGTCTAAAAAAAGTCTCGGAAGAAAAAGCTTGACATCTCAACGAAGTTTCATCAAAGCAGTTTTTTGGACTGAGACGTTTACTAGCCCTCTATTAGCTCTGCTAACGCTACCCTTGTATACGGCTAGAAAACGTCTGAGGTAGAACTTTTCTAGAATTTTTTTAGACGTTCCTTTTTTTTTCTCCCAGAATGGGTGCCTGGATTATTTTACGCATTTCAGGACGGATTTTAGTGCTGCCTTTAAACCCTCTAAAGCTTTAAAATGCTATAGATCATTTTTCTGGTATACACCACCCAAAAAAGAACTCAAAGCTGATTTGCAATGACCCGAACAATGAGCCCACATTACTAGGGATGTATGGCTGTAGTAATGAGCCATAAATGCATGTGCTAGCACACTTTTGAGTAACTGCGTAACTCTTTATTGAATCCAGTGCATACACCCACACAGAAAAAGAAAAAGACCAGGAAATAATATTGTCACAACCAGAGGAGCCGTGAAGGTAGACGTCGGGAAGAACCCGAGACCGGGAGCCTTCTTTTAATTATGGAGCCAGCTTCCACGACACAGAACAGAACAGCGCGCCACGAGAGCCCACCGCCGCTTCGTCGTCGTCTTCGACTCAGCGCGGAGGCCGCGCGGCGCGTTGGGCGCGTGGCATTATTCCCCCCCGCGAAAGCAAACATCGTCTCGATGTGGAATGGGGTATGTACAGTGAGGGGAGGAGGAACAAAAAAAAAAAAAGACTGGGGGTGAGGTGAACTATACAGCGCGCGCTAGATGAACATGCAGGGAGAGTCAAGTTCACACGTGGGGTAAGGGGAAAAGGTACGAAACAGTTGAACACAGCGCTCAGTCACGCGAAAAGTACGGCTTTAAGCGCACTACATGCACGATTTCAGGCCGTTGACGCTGAGGGCCGGCGACCACAGTTCCATGGGGGACAACTTCGTAGTTGACGCTGTTCAGGCGGCGCAGGACTCTGTACGGGCCAAAATATCTATTTAAAAGCTTTTCGCACAATTTCTTGCGGCGCACTGGTGTCCACACCCACACGTGGTCGCCCGGCTCGTAGTGCACGTCCCTGTGCCGAAGGTTATAGTGTCGGGCATCGGCGGATTGCTGGACCTTGATGTGCAAGCGGGCCAGCTGACGGGCCTGCTCTGCTTGCTCCACGAAGTGGCCAGCTTCAGGGGGAAGCTCTGCGTCGCCGTACGGCAGCATGGCGTCTAGCATCATCCGGACCTCTCTGCCATACACGAGACGGAACGGGGTGAACTGGGTGGTTTCCTGCGTCGCGGTATTATAGGCGAAGGTGACGTACGGCAAGACCTCATCCCAGGTTTTGTGTTCAACGTCGACGTACATCGAGATCATGTCCGCCAATGTTTTGTTGAGCCGTTCCGTTAGACCATTGGTTTGGGGATGATACGCTGTTGTTGGTCGATGAGCAGTATGGCTAAGCTCTAAGATGTCACGTAGGAGTCGGGCTGTAAACGCCTTGCCTCGGTCAGTAATGATGGCCGATGGGGCGCCGTGTCTATCCACGATGTCGTGCATAAAGAAGTGGGCAACTTCGGCGGCAGTACCTCGCGCAAGGGCCTTCGTTTCAGCGTAGCGGGTCAAGTAGTCTGTGGCGACTACGATCCACTTGTGGCCGGACGACGAGAGAGGAAATGGCCCCAGAAGGTCCATGCCGACTTTGTCGAATGGTATTTGTGGCGGCTCGATGCACTGAAGCAGTCCAGGAGGCTTGAGCGCGGGTTTTTTCCGCCGCTGGCATTGCCGGCATGTCCGGACATAATGCCTGACACTTGAAGTTAGGTTGGGCCAGTAATAGTTCTGCCGGATTCGGGATAAGGTGCGGGTAACTCCAAGGTGGCCGGAAGTCGGTTCATCATGGCAGGCAAGGAGGACTTCATCCCGCAGATCAGACGGTATGACGAGTAGGTAAGTTGTCGGACTTGAAGTAGAGTTCTTTTTATAAAGCACCCCTCTCCGCAGGCAGAACGACGATAGTCCACGAGCTAGGTTTCGTGGTATTTCAGGGCACCCACCTTCGAGATGTTCGATGAGCAGACGGAGCTCGGCGTCGGCACGCTGTCAGGAAACAAGCTCAGATGTGCTGACCGCTCCAAGGAAGCTATCATCGTCGGTGGTGTCTTGCGGAGGAGGTTCGACGGGAGCGCGTGACAAGGTATCAGCGTCGGTGTGTTTCCGGCCTGACTTGTAGGTGACGGTGAAATCGAATTCCTGCAGGCGTAATGCCCAACGTGCTAGGCGGCCGCAAGGTTCCTTTAAATTTTTCAGCCAGCACAGCGAGTGGTGGTCGGTGACGATACGAAACGGTCTGCCATAGAGGTACGGGCGGAACTTAGCGGCGGCCCAGACTACAGCTAAACATTCTTTTTCCATGGTAGAGTAGTTCAACTCAGCACGCGACAGTGCGCGGCTGGCGTAGGCAATTACTTTGTCGACACCGTTTTGCCGCTGAACTAGAACGGCGCCAAGACCGACGTTGCTCGCATCCGTGTGCACCTCCGTATCGGCATCTTCGTCGAAATGTGCCAGGATGGGCGGTGATTGGAGTAGGCGTCGTAACTCGTCGAAGGCACTCTGTTGTTCGTTGCCCCCAGGAAAATGACGTGTCATCACGGGTTAGGAGCGTCAGAGGGCTGGCGAGCTGGGCGAAGTTTCTAATGAAGCGGCGATAATAGGAGCACAGGCCCAGAAAACGTCGGACTGCTTTTTTGTGGGAGGGGACCGGAAAGGCAGCAACGGCAACAAGCTTCTCTGGGTCAGCGCGGATTCCGTCAGCACTAATGACGTGCCCGAGGAACTTCAATTCGGTGAACCCAAAGTGGCATTTTTCTGGTTTGAGGGAGAGGTTGGCGGATCGAACGGCTTTGAGGACAGTCCTGAGGCGGTGCAGATGTTCCGTGAACGTCGCGGAAAAAATGATGACATCGTCAAGATAAACAAGGCAGGTCTGCCACTTAAAACCGGTGAGAACGGTGTCCATCATTCTTTGGAACGTGGCAGGAGCACAGCAGAGCCCGAATGGGAGGACGCGAAATTCATACAGCCCGTCTGGTGTAATGAAGGCGGTTTTCTCACGGTCCCTCTCATCAACCTCTATCTGCCAATAACCACTTCTGAGGTCGACCGAAGAGAAGTACTTGGCTTGAAGAAGTCGGTCGAGGGAGTCGTCGATACGCGGGAGCGGGTACACGTCTTTCTTGGTCACACTGTTCAGCTTCCTGTAGTCGACGCAGAACCGTAGTGTCCCGTCTTTCTTTTTCACGAGGACGACAGGAGACGACCACGGACTGCTTGACGGTTGGATGACGCCGTCTGTGAGCATCTCTTCAACCTGTGTTTGAATAGCATCTCGCTCACGAGGGGACACACGATAGGGCTGCTGATGGATTGGTCGGGCTCCCTCATGAGTGATAATGCGGTGTTTAACTATCGACGTTTGGCGCACTTTGGACGACGACGTGAAACACGCACCAAACTCCCGCAAGAGGTCCTGGAGTTGCCTCTTTTCAGTGGGTGGAAGGCCAGGATTTATGTCTACGCTGGTGACCGCTTCGGCGTCAGCTCCAGGTGTGTCCTCCGCACAAGCAAAGCATTCGGCCACTTCCTGAACATGGTCGACGTAAGCGATGGCTGTGCCACGGAACAGATGTCGATGTTCGTTGCAGAAGTTGGTGACAAGGACCTCTGTACAACCGTCATGAAAGGATCCAAGGCCCCGTGCCACCGCAACCCCCTTAGTGAGTACGAGGGAGACATTAGGCTCGACAACCCGGAGTCCCCTATGTGGCTCGTCGCAGGTAACTCTCGTGAGAATGCTGGCACGTGGTGGCACCGTAACGTTATCGTCGGCGACTCGCAGGGCGGACCGAGAACCCTGGTGCGCAGGCTCTTCTGTGGCCATTGCGGTAGAAAACGTCACCAAGCGGTTCGGGAGGTCTATGATCGCACCGTGCTCGCGAAGAAAGTCGATGCCAAGGATGACATCGCGAGAACATTCGCGGAGAACGAGAAAAGTGGCAACGAATGTGCAGCCTCGAACCGTAACCCGGGCCGCACACATGCCGAGTGGTGCGACAAGATGTCCTCCTGCCGTGCGTATGTCGGGACCGTCCCAGGGTGTCGTCACTTTTTTCAGGGCCGTCGCAAGCCGTCCGCTAAGGATAGAGTAATCTGCGCCCGTATCAACCAACGCGCTGACCTCCTTTGTGTCGACGAGAACAGGGATATCCAAAGAGACCCTGCCTTCAGCACGGCCCGTCGATGGCTGTTGTGGAGGATTCAGTCGGTGCGGCGGCGGAACCTGGTCGGCGACTGGGGTTGCGCTATCGGAGCGATTCAAGCGGCGCGTTGGGGGAAACTCTTCGGCGATGCGGCGTTCGGCGTCGGGGCGATTGGGTCGGTGCGGCGGCGGAAGCGGGTCGGCGATTGGGGTTGCGGCATCGCGGCGATACGAAAGGCGCGTCGGGGAAAACTGTGCAGCGATGCGGCGTGCGACGTCGGGGCGATTCAGTTGCTGCGGCGGTGGAAGCTTTGCGTCGGAACGGCGTTCGGCGGCCTCGCCTCCAAAGGCCGCCGGAGCTAGTTTTCCCGACGAGGGCTCGAGGAACCACGTTGTCCCGAGGCGAAACGGGACCCAGAGGGCGAAGACCGGCGTGGAGAGGGCGATCGCGACTCGCGGCGCGGAGGAGATGGTGAACTACGCTGGCGGGTGACATACTCGGCGATGTCTTGAGGGCGCTCTCCAGGGCGTGGACGGGGGCTGTCGACAGGAAAACCGCGTAGTCCCATTTCGCGATAGGGGCACCGCCGGTAGAGATGGCCGGCCTCACCACAGTGGTAGCAGAGCGGGCGTTGATCCGGAGTGCGCCAAGAGGTCAGTCTTCCGCGGTGCTTGGCGCCGATCCGCCCAGTAAGGAGTCGGCTGGGCAGAGTGCACCGCGACCAATGGTGCGGTGTAAGGCGAAGGCCCAGGAGATGGGGCCGCGCGGCGCACGACGTCCGCGTACGTGACTGGCTGGACAGGAGTCGGGTACGGCGCGGGATCGTATGGGGTCGGTTGCGGCGCCGGCACAGCTGCAGCGTCTTGTGCCCTGAGTGCCTGTCGGACTTCCTCGCGGATGACGCTGGTGACGGAATCGACGCGAGGGGCAAAGGTGGCTTGAAGGTGCTGCAGCTCCTCGCGGACCACGGAACGGATGAGTTCGCGAAGGGAGTCCGGATTCGTCCTGGGATCATGGTCGAATCGGTCCAACGTTGACAGTGTCGACGACGGACGCAGTTGCCGGGCGTACTGTTGGGATCTCTGCTGCAGCAATTTCTCCATGTGGACGGCCTCGGCCAGAAACTCCGCGACGGTGTTGGGCGGGTTCCGCACGAGGCCGGAAAACAGCTGGTCTGTCACGCCGCGCATGAGGTGCCTCAGCTTTTTTTCTTCGGGCATTGCCGGATCGGCGCGATGACAAAGACGCGTCACATCCTCGACGTACATGGCAACACCCTCATTGGGGAGCTGAATTCTAGAGGACAGGGTACGCTACGCGCTCTCCCGGCGGTCGCTGTTGGCGTACGTACTCAGGAGCTGACGTCGAAAGTCCGGCCACGTAGAGAAAGTAGTCTCATGGTTTTCGAACCACGTTCGTGCAAAGTCTTCAAGGCTGAAGTAAACGTTACGCAGCTTTGTAGCGTCGTCCCAGCAGTTAAAGGTCGCGACCCGTTCGTATTGAGCCAACCAGTCTTCGGCATCTTCAAACAGGTCGCCGTGAAAGGGCTTAGGCGTGCGTGGAGTCTGAAGGGTGAGATAGGTGGGGCTGGCTGCAGGGACAGTCGTAGGCAGGGGGGGCAGTGGCGTCGCCATGAGTGGAGTGGTAGTTGAAGGCGCGTTGACAATAGGAAGGGCCTCGGGGGACAGGCCGCGGATCCTCCGGCTGGCACGATGGACAGGGGTGGTCACAAGAGGCGGACGCGTCGAGTCGTCCTCAGGAGTAGGGAGCATCGGCCGCACCTCCACCAGTGTCACGACCAGAGGAGCCGTGAAGGTAGACGTCGGGAAGAACCCAAGACCGGGAGCCTTCTTTTAATTATGGAGCCAGCTTCCACGACACAGAACAGAACAGCGCGCCACGAGAGCTCACCGCCGCTTCGTCGTCGTCTTCGACTCAGCGCGGAGGCCGCGCGGCGCGTTGGGCGCGTGGCAATATGTTAGAGGCCACGGAGGAGGTAGCTTCACTGGTTTGGCTGACATTACAACGGTAGTAACTTGGATTGCTGGGAAGTATCGAGCAGCAACCAATTGTTAAATCAAAAATTGATTCGGCCCCGGGCCTTGTTCACAACGGATGCGTTGATAAGCAAGTTGCTGTGATGTGGATGGCAGTGAAGAGCTCGCTAGGTGTTCCAAAAATCGCTTTTCTTGCAAGGAGGATGCCAACTAGATGGTAACAAGGGGAAGTCAAATCAAGCTCTGTTCAGCAGCCTGTAGAAGTGAAAAATATTAGAGTAACCAAAAGCACAGTCGGTCAGGTGCATGTAGAATGGCCACTGAGGAGTCGGAAGCAAATAAGACCAGGAAATGGCAAGGAGTGACAGCACAGGCAATAAAATAAGCTAACTAAAAACAGATGCATATGATGTCATTGCAAGCGGCATTTCAGCAGAGTTTTACGGCTCACCATAAACTCAAGAAGTCAATCACTGTGGAGGCCTTTAACAGAAGCAAAATTCAAACAGCGTGCATGGACACTGAAAGCCAAGCAGTCAATCGCAAGTGCACTGCCTTACTGTGATGCACACTGTACTCACAGAACCTCCTAAGCTGCATCTTGCAAACAGGCTTTATATTACCTGCATGATGTGGCTGAATCAAAAGTGGTTGATGGTTGACATCTTGCACCGTCGCAAGACAACATAGCAGAGATGCTGCTGTCCTGGTAATTCCTGCATCACTTCAGTATACACCAGAAATGGGTTAAATCTTGGACCTTACCTTGACAGCTACCCAGGGGCACATCTGAAAGATAAGACAAATAAAAGTGTGTGTGTATAAGGTTCTTAACACTGCATTGCCAAACAAGCCCTTTCTAATCTGTACGATGAAGCTCAAACAGCGGACAAGAGATTACTTACACCAGAGCACAAGAAGCATTAGTCCAGATTCCCACCTCAGGACTGAAACAAACTCCAGGCCAAGTCGTCTGAACAACCAAGGTACGTGCTGCGATTAATTTGCGTGAAACTAGACCAGGTCCTTGCTCCTCCGGCCAACAGTTGGAGTTCTAAAGGACAAACAAATAATGGGGCTTGTGAAATAAACATTAGCAAACAGCCTAGACCTATACAAGGAATCATGAAGTGAAAGAAAAGGTGTCAGCTGCAAAGCTTGTTTACCAAAACTTGAGAAGTTGAGCAGGCAAGGATGTCCTCTGAACACCACTGTTGAACAGCCTGTACCCAAATCGAAATGTACACAGTGAAGCAGGGGCAACGCCAGCTGTGCACGGTGCAATGGTTTTCCAAAATATAAAAGCAGCCATGCCTGCAAATAGCCGTACAGTAACAGTAACAGTAACAGTAACCGTAGTACTTCACTGCACTGTCAAACAGCCTGCACACATAGAGAGCAGCACTACTGAGTAAACTACCTTTGTGCCGGGGCTCTAAATCGTAATGAAATAAAAGCTTGACGCAGTTGAGATAACCAAAGCCTTTTCAACGCGAGTTTCACTGACGGCAATCACAGCAAGGAGAGTTGGAACACACAGGTGGCCAGATGAGAGTCCTTGGCAAGAATAAAACCCTGCCAGAATGCAATAGAGCACAGACTTTAATCAACGTGTCGGAAACAATTCGTGCTTATCAACGTACGCTTAAGCAAAGCTGGTTGGATTGAAGCTTTGTCACGTTCACCTTGTCACCGCCTTGGTAAAGAAAGCAACTCGCATGCGAGAGCAGCCTAGCTGTATTGTTGTAACTCAAGGTAGCAGAATCCCACCGCTGCCACCAGTTGTTGCGGCTGGAGGTAGCGTGGCCAGTTGTTGCATCACCAAGGGGCTCGTTCGGGATGAGGAAACGGTCTGAAGCTTCGAAGGTTGAGGATATGAAAACAAACAGGTTTAAAGGCAAGAAACTAAGACACCTATTTACATAAATTTACAAAGAAGAGCAAGCAATCAAAAATTAAGAGTTCATATCATCGAGCGCCTGGATGAGCCTATTACGCAAGGCTCAGAGCCACTGGATGAACCTATTACCCAAGCTTCAGAGCGTTCGTGCTCACTTTGGACGCAGGTTAAATAGCCCAAGGCTCCGCCCTTTCACCAGGCGGCAATTCATCGTGACACAAAAGATCGGCACTGCACAACACAGCCAACGAAACACCTGTTTTAGAGTCCACCCGTGGGAACTGGCGAGGAGGAAACGTGGGTCCTCGGTGCGACAGTCCTGTCGCACTGCCAAGCAACCATACGGTTTGCAGCTCGCGTCCATCGAACACAGGTTTGGCATGATGACGTCGAAGCCGCAGCTGCGCTGGTTTCCTCTGATTCATTCCGGTTTTTTTTTCAGACGAGGGGCATCGTGTTTTCCCCTGTCGACGGTCCTTCTAGAAGGTCGTTGGCACCGAGCCGAGCGTGGGAAGAGCTTCCATCGACCATTTCCCAGCTGGTCATTGTTTTTGGTGGGGTCATCTTGGGGGGTGAAACGACCTTTCGAAATTACCGCTGTTGAATCCACCACCGTTTTCATCGCGGGTCTCAAGATCGGTCGTAACAGCTACCTCCCCCGCCAGACGAGTCTCGGCGGGTAGCAGTCACCGCTGCTGCACGAAGAGACGATTTGGCCTAATTGCTCGCAGAAGTATGCCAGAAGCCCTCTGCCGCTCGCAACGTGGTCTTCTATTACGTCGGCCAAATTCTCTGAGGCGTCTCTGAGACTTCAACCACATGCGCAAGCAAGCTCTCAACCTCCCTCCGAGCAAACCAGTTCCAAAAGAGGGATTCAATTTCGGTAGTATAGCCGTTGGAGAAAAGCTCACACTGAAACTTCTCAGGACCCACGTAAGCTGAGAAAAACCGAACCTGCTACTGTAGACATTCACTTTCAAAACTGCACGAAAAAAACTATTAGTAGCAATTTTGGTTCATGAAGAGCATCCCGGACTGCTTAAAAAGAACAGCTAAGAAAGTCCGCGTCCGTTCTTGCATGTACTTTAAAAAAAAACATCTTCAAAATCTGCACAACTGAGCGAAAATCCCGAACTTTCCAAAAACCACTCAGCATTACCACTAAAAACAAGAAACTCGTTTGCCTTCACCCCTGTCTCGTTTTTTTACAGTGAGTCATTGCACAAAAAAAAGGCTAACGCTTATTCCCCGAATTGGACATTCTTCAGCCGCGCCCTGCGCGGTCCTGGTCGGATTTCCGGTCCACAAGCAGGTGCTTCAAGAAAACTGCGGGGTTGATTGGTTCCGCCTCTGCGCGACCTACTGCGGAAAGGACGCCTTCTCCATTTTTTTGTCCCGGCTTGCCGCGTCCCCCTCCGACTCACGCGCTCTCTGCGGCGCCCTTTTGTGTGGCTGTCGAGCCCTATTCTTCGTAACGCTAGTAACGCGTAGCATGCGTCACGTGTCCAAAGACTACGCCGTTGTCCCTCTTTCGGCCGGCAAGGGCAGTCATCTTGGCTTTCATCGGGCCCAGCCGCCTTCGGGAAAATGACACTGTGGGTTTTTCCTTTCCCTCAACAGTTCTCGCGGTGCTGTCCCGAGTTAATTTGCCGGCCCTCGCATCAGCATTAACACTGCCCTTGCCTTTCTCAATCGCTTGTCGCGTTCGCGATTTTTCTTGCGTACCGACGCTACTTGCGCTTTATTCTGAGTGCTAGGCGACGGACTAACTGATGAATCGTCCACTCCTGTGGTTTCGTCTGAGCCCCAATCTCATTTTCCTGCTGTCATCATTACCCCTTTTCGGGTTACAACAACAACCCCGTCTCTGTGGCACTTTCCGGCGAGCGCTGCGCTCTTGCCTGGCGCTTCACTGCTGCCGTCAGGCAATTCCCGTTCGCTCTTTATGCCGCTTGGTACCGCCTCCACTTCCTGACTGCCAGTGCTCGCCAGCTGCACCAGCGGTGTCCCTTCTCTGGCTCTGTCATTTCTTTCACACCGAACCTCACTGCATTCTTTCTGGCGCGGGACCTCTATCTTATCTGCCAACGCGCTGTCTGTCTCAGCGTTAACAGTAAGCGTGTCACACCTTTCTCTTTCCTCGCAAAGGTTTCGTTTTTCCTGTTCTTTCCCCACGCGGAGGTTTTTCTGCGGAATATTTTCACACTTCTCGCCTGCCTCCTTGTTGAAAAGAGGTACCACTTGCTGAGGACAACGGCCCGACCTCTTGCTCAATTCTTCTAACTTACGGAGCTCAATCTCCCGCTGCAGAATCGTTTCACCCATCTCATCTGCCTTCTTGTTGAGAAGAGGTACCACTTTCTGGGGACAACCGCCCGACCTCTTGCTCAACTGCATATCTAACTTACTGAGCTCAGCATTTAGCTTCAGTAATTTTGCTTCATTCTCACGTTCGCGCTGACGCCACTTTTCCTCTCTTTCTCGCTCTTCCTGCTGTCTGAGCTGCTCTTTTTCCTGCTCTTTCTGCTGTCTGAGCTGCTCTTTTTCCTGCTCTTTCTGCTGTCTGAGCTGCTCTTTTTCCTGCTCTTTCTGCTGTCTGAGCTGCTCTTTTTCCTGCTCTTTCTGCTGTCTGAGCTGCTCTTTTTCCTGCTCTTTCTGCTGTCTGAGCTGCTCTTTTTCCTGCTCTTCCTGCTGTCTGAGCTGCTCTTTTTCCTGCTCTTTCTGCTGTCTGAGCTGCTCTTTTTCCTGCTCTTTCTGCTGTCTGAGCTGCTCTTTTTCCTGCTCTTTCTGCTGTCTGAGCTGCTCTTTTTCCTGCTCTTCCTGCTGTCTGAGCTGCTCTTTTTCCTGCTCTTTCTGCTGTCTGAGCTGCTCTTTTTCCTGCTCTTTCTGCTGTCTGAGCTGCTCTTTTTCCTGCTCTTTCTGCTGTCTGAGCTGCTCTTTTTCCTGCTCTTCCTGCTGTCTGAGCTGCTCTTTTTCCTGCTCTTCCTGCTGTCTGAGCTGCTCTTTTTCCTGCTCTTTCTGCTGTCTGAGCTGCTCTTTTTCCTGCTCTTTCTGCTGTCTGAGCTACTCTTTTTCCTGCTCTTTCTGCTGTCTGAGCTGCTCTTTTTCCTGCTCTTTCTGCTGTCTGAGCTGCTCTTTTTCCTGCTCTTTCTGCTGTCTGAGCTGCTCTTTTTCCTGCTCTTCCTGCTGTCTGAGCTGCTCTTTTTCCTGCTCTTTCTGCTGTCTGAGCTGCTCTTTTTCCTGCTCTTTCTGCTGTCTGAGCTACTCTTTTTCCTGCTCTTTCTGCTGTCTGAGCTGCTCTTTTTCCTGCTCTTTCTGCTGTCTGAGCTGCTCTTTTTCCTGCTCTTTCTGCAGTCTGAGCTGCTCTTTTTCCTGCTCTTCCTGCTGTCTGAGCTGCTCTTTTTCCTGCTCTTTCTGCTGTCTGAGCTGCTCTTTTTCCTGCTCTTTCTGCTGTCTGAGCTGCTCTTTTTCCTGCTCTTTCTGCTGTCTGAGCTGCTCTTTTTCCTGCTCTTCCTGCTGTCTGAGCTGCTCTTTTTCCTGCTGTTTCTGCTGTTTGAGCTGCTCTTTTTCCTGCTCTTTCTGCTGTCTGAGCTGCTCTTTTTCCTGCTCTTCCTGCTGTCTGAGCTGCTCTTTTTCCTGCTCTTCCTGCTGTCTGAGCTGCTCTTTTTCCTGCTCTTTCTGCTGTCTGAGCTGCTCTTTTTCCTGCTATTTCTGCTGTCTGAGCTGCTCTTTTTCCTGCTCTTTCTGCTGTCTGAGCTGCTCTTTTTCCTGCTCTTTCTGCTGTCTGAGCTGCTCTTTTTCCTGCTCTTTCTGCTGTCTGAGCTGCTGTTTTTCCTGCTCTTCGTGCTGTCTGAGCTGCTCTTTTTCCTGCTCTTTCTGCTGTCTGAGCTGCTCTTTTTCCTGCTCTTCCTGCTGTCTGAGCTGCTCTTTTTCCTGCTCTTTCTGCTGTCTGAGCTGCTCTTTTTCCTGCTCTTTCTGCTGTCTGAGCTGCTCTTTTTCCTGCTCTTCCTGCTGTCTGAGCTGCTCTTTTTCCTGCTCTTTCTGCTGTCTGAGCTGCTCTTTTTCCTGCTCTTTCTGCTGTCTGAGCTGCTCTTTTTCCTGCTCTTTCTGCTGTCTGAGCTGCTCTTTTTCCTCCTCTTCCTGCTGTCTGAGCTGCTCTTTTTCCTGCTCTTTCTGCTGTCTGAGCTGCTCTTTTTCCTGCTCTTTCTGCTGTCTAAGCTGCTCTTTTTCCTGCTCTTTCTGCTGTCTGAGCTGCTCTTTTTCCTGCTCTTTCCTGCTGTCTGAGCTGCTCTTTTTCCTGCTCTTTCTGCTGTCTGAGCTGCTCTTTTTCCTGCTCTTTCTGCTGTCTGAGCTGCTCTTTTTCCTGCTCTTTCTGCTCTCTGAGCTGCTCTTTTTCCTGCTCTTTCTGCTGTCTGAGCTGCTCTTTTTCCTGCTCTTTCTGCTGTCTGAGCTGCTCTTTTTCCTGCTCTTCCTGCTGTCTGAGCTGCTCTTTTTCCTGCTCTTTCTGCTGTCTGAGCTGCTCTTTTTCCTGCTCTTTCTGCTGTCTGAGCTGCTCTTTTTCCTGCTCTTTCTGCTGTCTGAGCTGCTCTTTTTCCTGCTCTTCCTGCTGTCTGAGCTGCTCTTTTTCCTGCTCTTTCTGCTGTCTGAGCTGCTCTTTTTCCTGCTCTTTCTGCTGTCTGAGCTGCTCTTTTTCCTGCTCTTTCTGCTGTCTGAGCTGCTCTTTTTCCTGCTCTTTCTGCTGTCTGAGCTGCTCTTTTTCCTGCTCTTTCTGCTGTCTGAGCTGCTCTTTTTCCTGCTCTTTCTGCTGTCTGAGCTGCTCTTTTTCCTGCTCTTTCTGCTGTCTGAGCTGCTCTTTTTCCTGCTCTTTCTGCTGTCTGAGCTGCTCTTTTTCCTGCTCTTTCTGCTGTCTGAGCTGCTCTTTTTCCTGCTCTTTCTGCTGTCTGAGCTGCTCTTTTTCCTGCTCTTTCTGCTGTCTGAGCTGCTCTTTTTCCTGCTCTTTCTGCTGTCTGAGCTGCTCTTTTTCCTGCTCTTTCTGCTGTCTGAGCTGCTCTTTTTCCTGCTCTTTCTGCTGTCTGAGCTGCTCTTTTTCCTGCTCTTTCTGCTGTCTGAGCTGCTCTTTTTCCTGCTCTTCCTGCTGTCTGAGCTGCTCTTTTTCCTGCTCTTTCTGCTGTCTGAGCTGCTCTTTTTCCTGCTCTTTCTGCTGTCTGAGCTGCTCTTTTTCCTGCTCTTTCTGCTGTCTGAGCTGCTCTTTTTCCTGCTCTTTCTGCTGTCTGAGCTGCTCTTTTTCCTGCTCTTTCTGCTGTCTGAGCTGCTCTTTTTCCTGCTCTTCCTGCTGTCTGAGCTGCTCTTTTTCCTGCTCTTTCTGCTGTCTGAGCTGCTCTTTTTCCTGCTGTTTCTGCTGTCTGAGCTGCTCTTTTTCCTGCTCTTTCTGCTGTCTGAGCTGCTCTTTTTCCTGCTGTTTCTGCTGTCTGAGCTGCTCTTTTTCCTGCTCTTTCTGCTGTCTGAGCTGCTCTTTTTCCTGCTCTTCCTGCTGTCTGAGCTGCTCTTTTTCCTGCTCTTTCTGCTGTCTGAGCTGCTCTTTTTCCTGCTCTTTCTGCTGTCTGAGCTGCTCTTTTTCCTGCTCTTTCTGCTGTCTGAGCTGCTCTTTTTCCTGCTCTTCCTGCTGTCTGAGCTGCTCTTTTTCCTGCTCTTTCTGCTGTCTGAGTTGCTCTTTTTCCTGCTCTTTCTGCTGTCTGAGCTGCTCTTTTTCCTGCTCTTTCTGCTGTCTGAGCTGCTCTTTTTCCTGCTCTTTCTGCTGTCTGAGCTGCTCTTTTTCCTGCTCTTTCTGCTGTCTGAGCTGCTCTTTTTCCTGCTCTTTCTGCTGTCTGAGCTGCTCTTTTTCCTGCTCTTTCTGCTGTCTGAGCTGCTCTTTTTCCTGCTCTTTCTGCTGTCTGAGCTGCTCTTTTTCCTGCTCTTTCTGCTGTCTGAGCTGCTCTTTTTCCTGCTCTTCCTGCTGTCTGAGCTGCTCTTTTTCCTGCTCTTTCTGCTGTCTGAGCTGCTCTTTTTCCTGCTCTTTCTGCTGTCTGAGCTGCTCTTTTTCCTGCTCTTTCTGCTGTCTGAGCTGCTCTTTTTCCTGCTCTTCCTGCTGTCTGAGCTGCTCTTTTTCCTGCTCTTTCTGCTGTCTGAGCTGCTCTTTTTCCTGCTCTTTCTGCTGTCTGAGCTGCTCTTTTTCCTGCTCTTTCTGCTGTCTGAGCTGCTCTTTTTCCTGCTCTTTCTGCTGTCTGAGCTGCTCTTTTTCCTGCTCTTTCTGCTGTCTGAGCTGCTCTTTTTCCTGCTCTTCCTGCTGTCTGAGCTGCTCTTTTTCCTGCTCTTTCTGCTGTCTGAGCTGCTCTTTTTCCTGCTCTTTCTGCTGTCTGAGCTGCTCTTTTTCCTGCTCTTCCTGCTGTCTGAGCTGCTCTTTTTCCTGCTCTTTCTGCTGTCTGAGCTGCTCTTTTTCCTGCTCTTCCTGCTGTCTGAGCTGCTCTTTTTCCTGCTCTTTCTGCTGCCTGAGCTGCTCTTTTTCCTGCTCTTTCTGCTGTCTGAGCTGCTCTTTTTCCTGCTCTTTCTGCTGTCTGAGCTGCTCTTTTTCCTGCTCTTTCTGCTGTCTGAGCTGCTCTTTTTCCTGCTCTTCCTGCTGTCTGAGCTGCTCTTTTTCCTGCTCTTTCTGCTGTCTGAGCTGCTCTTTTTCCTGCTCTTCCTGCTGTCTGAGCTGCTCTTTTTCCTGCTCTTTCTGCTGTCTGAGCTGCTCTTTTTCCTGCTCTTTCTGCTGTCTGAGCTGCTCTTTTTCCTGCTCTTTCTGCTGTCTGAGCTGCTCTTTTTCCTGCTCTTCCTGCTGTCTGAGCTGCTCTTTTTCCTGCTCTTTCTGCTGTCTGAGCTGCTCTTTTTCCTGCTCTTTCTGCTGTCTGAGCTGCTCTTTTTCCTGCTCTTTCTGCTGTCTGAGCTGCTCTTTTTCCTGCTCTTTCTGCTGTCTGAGCTGCTCTTTTTCCTGCTCTTTCTGCTGTCTGAGCTGCTCTTTTTCCTGCTCTTTCTGCTGTCTGAGCTGCTCTTTTTCCTGCTCTTTCTGCTGTCTGAGCTGCTCTTTTTCCTGCTCTTTCTGCTGTCTGAGCTGCTCCTCCTTTTTTTTGTTCGATGAGCCTCCACGCTTCACTGAGCTCCTCATCATCTGCCCCCAAATAAGTAATGGCCTGAATTATCACAGGTTTTCGTGCCAAAGCCCTTGTCTCAATCCCCAATTCCTCACACAACAGCAACAGGTCCGGCTTCTGCAGTTTCTGTAGGTCCATGATAGTTCTGAGTCTTAGCTATTTCCAAAACAACTATGCAAAAATACCAAACCTCTAGGATCAAAGCACAGGTGTCTACCAGTTCTAAATTTTAACCCTCTTTTAGAACCTGGTCCACATCAAAGGAAAAGTCAAGCACTCACCCACACACGTGATCATGTCCCGAGACCGCTGCACTCTCGCTGGTCGACCGTTGTTGCCGCTTGTAGCTTCAGATCCCCATCGCCGATCCACGGTTGTTGGGTCTTCGGATCCCAGGCTTCGGATCCCACCGCTGTTCACCAGTTGTCATGACTCGGGTAGCAGAATCCCACCGCTGCCACCAGTTGTTGCGGCTCGAGGTAGCGTGGCCAGTTGTTGCATCACCAAGGGGCTCGTTCGGGATGAGGAAACGGTCTGAAGCTTCGAAGGTTGAGGATATGAAAACAAACAGGTTTAATGGCAAGAAACTAAGACACTGATTTGCATAAATTTACAAAGAAGAGCAAGGAATCAAAAATTAAAGAGTTCATAGCGTCGAGCGTCTGGATGAGCCTATTACCCAAGGCTCACAGCCACTGGATGAACCTATTACCTTAGGTTCGGAGCGTTCGTGCTCACTTTGGGCGCAGGTTAAATAGCCCAAGGCTCCGCCCTTTCACCAGGCGGCAATTCATCGTGACACAAAAGATCGGCACTGCACAACACAGCCAACGAAGACACCTGTTTTAGAGTCTACTCGTGGGAACTGGCGAGGAGGAAACGTGGGCCCTCGGTGCGACAGTCCTGTCGCACTGCCAGGCAACCATACTGTTAGCAGCTCGCGTCCATCGAACACAGGTTTGGCATGATGACGTCGCAGCCGCAGCTGCGCTTGCTTCCTCTGATTCGTTCCGGTTTGTTTTTTTCACATGAGGGGCATCCTTTTTTCCCCTGTCGACGGTCCTTCTGGAAGGTCGTTGGCACCGAGCCGAGCGTGGGAAGAGCTTCCATTGACCATTTCCCAACTGGTCATTCTTTTTGGTGGGGTCATCTTGGGGGTCAAACGACCTTTCGAAATTACCGCTGTTGGATCCACCACCGTTTTGATCGCGGGTCTCAAGATGGGTCGTAACAGTATCCGCTTCACAAAAGCTCAAATACATGCAAATGCCCTCTTTTAATACATTCAACGCTGCACTTTGGTATGTAAAACACTGGCTGATACTGTTTTGTGATTTGTAAACCAAAGGAGTGACACACTAGCGGACCGTTCAATCAGGCGCGTTAGTGGCTTAGCCAAAGCAAGGCCGACACTTTCACCATAGAAGAGAAATGGAAGATTACTTACTTTCGCAGAAAACGAGGCTCACATCTCTGTGCAACACTGGTAGCAAACGATACCGCAGAAAAAGGGGAAAGTGCAAACTGCAGCGGCGTTAAGTGCCAACCAGCGCGGAAAAAAGTGCTCAGAGAAACGTACTACAAGGTGCGCAGTATCCACTTCGCGCGTGTAGTTATCGCTAGCCTCTCCAACGCGAAATCGCCAAATGAAGTACTAAATTTCTAAACATAAAAATAAACAAATCATCAAAGAACCAAAAAAAACAAACTGAATCTAATACTTTCATCTAAAACTAAGCACTTGCAGCTT
Source organism: Amblyomma mixtum (assembly GCF_055824585.1). Taxonomy (NCBI): domain Eukaryota; kingdom Metazoa; phylum Arthropoda; class Arachnida; order Ixodida; family Ixodidae; genus Amblyomma; species Amblyomma mixtum. The sequence goes on along the minus strand of NC_143012.1, from coordinate 107,326,309 downwards.
GCAATAAGATTTATTTCTGCTTGAAACGGTTAAAACCACTTTGGCAAACTAGCCTGCATCGCCACCGTGCAGAGCGACACCAAGCTGCGGCGTGACTCAAGAAAGATTATTGCCTCCAAGATACACCAACCCGAAACGATAACGCGCGGGTGATCTGGGAGGCCATGAAAAGATTGCGCGCGAGCGATCTTGGCGAAGGCGGCGGGAAGGCTGCAAATGTAGCGTACGCTGCGCCTGTCAATCCGCGTTCTGCCGCCAGCTAGCCGAGGCGTAACAGAGGCGTTCGCTACAAGAAGCAAATTTTTTCACTCGCGTAACTACCGTCGGCTTTCAGGGCCATTATATGTTACCTAAATGCAGCCTTACGTGTGGCGGGTTAGCTGCACTCGATGTCGTACGTGATTCGGGCTCCGTAGGAAAAAACGCGCTTTCGGTGTTCGAATACAAAGAGCGGTCTTTGCACCGGCGCGGCTGGTCTTAGAAACGTCAAGCAGCAGAGCCATCTAATTTATGTGCCGTGATTTACAGCATGTTTAATCCACGGCGGCAACTCTCTGCTCATTGGTAGGCGCGTCTCGTTGACGTGGTCTCAAGTTCCACGTACGTGTTAGAAACAAGTCTAGAAAACATCTGACTACAGATGTTTCACAGAAGTTTTACAGCAAACGTCTTACTGCGCCGGACACCGGCCAACCAGTTTAGGTGGGCGCTAGCTGCTCACTGCTCCTCGCTGCTTTCTTTGTGCCCGCGCACCCACGCACCCGCGCATCGCCACCGCCAAATGATGATGATGATGATGTAGCCTTCCCTTTGTAACGGGCGGGCGCCTACCAAAGGTGCCCTGGCTGGATAAACACACACATAAAAACACCACTATCAAACGCGAAGCGGCAAACACACAGGCAAATACCGACGAACAGTACTAGAACAGCCGCCGCGGTGGCTCAGTGGTTATGGTGCTCGGCTGCTGACCCGAAAGACGCGGGTTCGATTCCGGCCGCGGCGGTCGAATTTCTTTGGAGGAGAAATTCTAGAGGCCCGTGTACTGTGCGATGTCAGTGCACGTTCAAGAACCCCAGGTGGTCGAAATTTCCGGAGCCCTCCACTACGGCGTCTCTCATAGCCTTAGTCGCTTTGGGACGGTAAACCCCATAAAACCAAAACCAAAACCAAACCAGTACTAGAACAGTACTGTTCTAGTGTCGCACCAGCGTCCACCACTCTGTCAATCGGTGCTTCGTCGCTGCAACTGCCGCATGGTTTGCTGCATCCGTTGCGCAGCCCTCGTTCGAAGAACGGAAACCCAGCGCCTGCGGAAGCGTAGCGCCTTCGTGCGGTGGCGTTGGCAGCTTCTCGCAGAGTAGCAAGGCGGATGCAGAATGGTGGCGAAGGCTGGGCCCAAAAACGGTTTAGCGCGACTGCAGCACAGCCACTTTGGGCGGCCGAAACACTTATGTATTGAAATTGAAAAGCAGAAATAAAATGCTATAAAACAACAAAAGAAATGAATATTTTAATGCCACGTTTTATAAAATAGGTAACTTATTTCAGTAAAACATTACGCCAAATTTTGTAATTTTTCGCAATGCTCTTGTTGCGCCCTCTGCTGACGAGTGTGCGGTGAATTTGCAGCGCGACTTTGCAGGCCTTGTTTCGGTACCCGGCCACAGTGGCTGCAAGGTGGATGTAGAATGGTGGCGAAGGCTGGGCCCAACATGGGGCCCAAAAACGGCTTAGCGCGACTGCAGCACAGCCACGTTGGGCGGCCAAAACACTTATATAATGAAATTCAAAAGTACAAATAAAAATGCTATAAAACAACAAAAAGAAATGAATATTTTAATGCCATGTTTTATAAAAAAAAGGTAAACTATTTCATCAAAACATTACGCCGAATTTTGTAATTTTTTGCGGCGCTCTTGTTGCGCCCTCTGTTCATGAGTGTGCGGTGCATTTGCAGCGCGACTTTGCAGGCCTTGTTTCGGTACCCGGCTTGGAGGAAGGAAAATTAGAGGAGAGGCCGTCACGTGACATTTTGTGAAGCCGGTGAAGCCGGAAACAAGCTCGGCGCCATCTTGTCCGGGCTGACGTCATGGTGACGTTTCGCTGCCGCGTCGATTGCGCGCGCGTTTCAAAGCCAACGAAGGAGCGTGCTACCGCATGGGCACAGGCCCCCGCAGGTTTGCATGTACGGGGTAGAAGTTTTGACAAATGTCATTTGTTTGCAGTTGATGACTTTGTTGTAGAGCAGAAGCTTTTGTGTTGTTGTTGTATGTGATGTGAAAATATTGTAAATAGCCACGTTTTTCCGTATGAGTTGTTTTTTGCGAGAAAATAAATGTTTTTTTATGAATGAAGTTCTCGGGATCCTGTGTGCATACGTATCTTTATATAGATATTGCAGTGAAAAAAACTAACCCTTCGCCTTTATTAAAGAAGAAAAATCTCTAAGGTATTGTTTAAGCGCAGGGTCTCTTTCTTTTTACCAGCGGCGTATAACACTCCCCGAAAAATACTTCTGCCTACGCCACTGGTAGTGGCTGTATTGTGAAAGAATTTTACCCATCTGCTTCGGCGCACGTGTCTACCTTGAGTTTACAATAACCTAATGGCGCGTGTGATCAATGAATACGTAAAGTCGGGATCGAATTAATCGCAGGTGTAAGCAAGATGCCGGTAGAAACAACAGCGAGTGCATAAAGGTATACGCAACAATAGTCGCATATAAAATCAACGGTAAATTTCACATTCAACCGAACGAGCCCCTGCATTCTTTACTGAGTATGGCATCCAATAGTCAGCAGTAGCTCAGGTTTTTTGAGTCATTTCTGCAAAAATATTTTGTCAAATTTTATAACAGCTTTGGGGAACGTTCTAAAATTAAGAGATTTCACATACCGATTGCCTGAAAGCACTATCTTTTTCTTCTCCCTTTCTTTTTCTTTTTTCTTTCTCTTTTTAATGCTATGTATCTTGGATCTCACAGTGTATTGAAATGTTTTAGTATATGACTACCCTGGAAGCCTTTCATGTACAGCTTTCTTGCACGAGACTTATATTTGGATGGTACTCTGCAACACTTTCTATTTGAGAGCATAATGATTTTTGAGTGGACAGCTGTCAAATGTGCTCAGAAGGTTGTAAAAAAAATCCTTCTTTGCTAGAATGAGTAGGTTCATGCATGAGATCCCTGAGCAAGGTTATTGATATTGGGTTGTTTGCATGCTATGCTCGCATAAAAGTGTGCTGCTACTGGCCGCACTTTAATCGCGCTCTCCGGAGGATAGCATAAACCTCTCAGTTTTATGCTGAATTAGTGTGCACTTGTCTGCTTTCGGCTGAGTCGTGAACAATGCTGCCATGCATGGTCACACCCCACGAGCACCTTAGTGTTCAACTTGCCTTTTAATGCAGCTCTTGTTGCTGAATGTTGCCATCTGCTTCCATTGCATATGTTTGGGAAGCTGGCTATGTCAACGTTGCCTTGTGCTGCAGCAGTGAGGGTAGGAAAAATTCTGCAGTACTTTGTTATTGGCCATAAATACTATACTTATCTTCATAGCATGTGTTCGTGCGGCTGGTGATGCAAGGAATGCTTTCTCGTATACAGCAGTGAGGATGGGCAAGTATACTAAATAGTTTGAGTTCTTGACCCTGAACGCAAAATGTAATATCATAACGTGTTGTATTTGTGGCCGTGCCAGCAATGACTTTTGATTCACAACTCCAAGAGCCACTCACGCAGGTGACAGAAATGGAGAGGGCCAAAGTGCATATAGTAGACAGCAGGGGAGGGTTTATCTGAAATTTTACACAGGATAACCATTCTGAACATTTTTTTCTCAATGAAAAAAGTCCAGGAAATAAATGTTTAAAATGTGACTGCCCCTCTCCATAAATCCATCCTTTGTAGCATGGCAACATAGCATGTTTCACATATCCACAGTATTGTGCATAATATATATTACCGTAGCTTTTCAGACTTCTAGAAGTTTAGGAGTACCCAGTGGCTGCAGTATAAGTTTCACGGTGTTGTGCATCATTTCAATGCCGTGTTTCATGTTAATGTGCAGAGCTGCAGCTGTACGCACCGCTTTTCGCTACTTGATGAAATACTAGCTTCTAATGTCACTGCATAGTAGCACAATTTACTCGTGATGACAACACATAAAATGAAAGTTGATCTATTGTACGTAATGCTCGAATGCATCAAATTATTTTTCTTCAACATAACCACAGACATCAATGAAATTCAGCGCACATGTGGGTCCTCATTTCACTAAGTACTTTTTACCCCAAAAAACACAATCACAGGACATGGGCACAATAAACACGTGAGAAAAGGCCTCCTAATTCAGTTAGAGCTTCGCCTTTTTCGCACTTCTTGACTATGACATCAGATAGAAAAGCAATTGCAAACCTTTAACAGGAAACCGGTCTAAGCATAGCGCGCGACTAGAAACACAGACTTGGCCACGATATGAACGAATACACTTGAGCCCGGCACGTCCCAGAAGCTAGAGCTCGCTAGACGCTTCAAACGTTACACGCTTGAAACGGGCGGGTTATAAAGTTTCTGCAAAGTGAGCGCAGCTGCTTGCTTCCTTTAAAATATCGCCCTCCGCCCATGTCATGGCCCCCGCCGCTCACACAAGCGCAATCGCGAAAAACGAAAATGACAGTTACACTAACACCAGTGACGATAACTGGAGCGTTGCAAGAACACGCCTAATAGCAACGAGGATTCACTGCCGATGGAAACGGGAGCGCGAATGGTACACGCACACTGCACGCACAGGACGTGAAACGTCCGCACAATACGCCGATGACCTCTCTAGTGCACGGCGTATTGAATCACTGGTGAACGAACAGCGCGAGTGCTCCTCAGTGAGCAGCGCTAGTCTCCCGACGGCTCCGAGCAGTGACGCAGTAGACGAAATGCCCGTGCGATCGTGGTCGCCGAGCACGTTGAAATCAATGCACGCAACAACGAGAGTTTTGCAGCGAATTCCACCTGATATATGAGTGAACGGCGCCAACGTCAGCCTGTGAGCACGATCAAAAACAAACTCGAGCAGTTGAGAAAAGTGCGCCTACGCCGCACCGCAAATGCTACGCCGCGACCGTCTGCTACCGCCCGGTTTGCAAGCAGCAACTACGACGCCGTTGCTAAGCTGCCCGGACTAGATGGCCTCCCGATCGCGAAAAAACCACGTGATTTGCTCCACACTTTTCTCCCAGGGTGTTGTGTGAAAAGGGCCTCTCCTCTCTTTTTCCTTCCTCCATGGTACCCGGCCACAGTGGCTGCTGGAGCCATGGAGCTAATATACCAACTCTGGCTGGAGCATACGAAGCGATTTCTTATCTCCAGCTGCCTGCTACGGCGCGCCTTGGAAAGTGTGCAAATTAAGCTCGCCGGTCTCGATATGGCCCCTTTAAGAAGTTTTTGTCGTCCTTGCCCGTCGCTTCTCTGTCACCGTTTGGCAAGATCTGCACCCCGCTGCAGCGTTTCCTTCGGTGTACGGCCAGTGCGAAACCTTTTCCTGAGGCTTCGCGCTCATCGTTTTAAGCGCTTAGCTCTGCATTTCAAGACGAGGTTGCGGCATGTGAAGAAACCTTGCCCCGTGGCACATTGTGAAGCGTGGGTTGTACAGTGGGTGTCCTCGAAAGACTACAGTGCTTCCCTCTGGACTTTCGCAGGTGAGCTCTTGCCGTTGTCGTCTGCTCTAGATATGCTTTTGTCGGGCTTTTCGCTCCTATTCGTAGCTGTAACCGTTTGATACGCACTTGGCTTCATGTTATCGGGATATTTAAGTAAATTGCAGGGCACGCACTTGCAGTCATAAGGTGTGCAGAAGACACCCATCATTTGTCTTATTTATAGCTAGTTTCGGGCATCCGAATGTCACCAACGTGAACTTGATACCGGGCTCAAATGAGCAACTACGTGCCATCTGCTTGCCGCATGGTCAATATAAAACCAACTGCGCTTCCTAACAGCTCTGAGCATGACATTAATGGGTTTTGCAGCACCGTGAAGCCAATTTGAGGATACCCTCGCAACTGACAGTATCTAAACTCAACCATGTGTATCTGCGCCGCCTTGACGGTGCCTTAACTGAATTGGGCCAGCAGTAGTTATTGCCGTTCTACGTATACATTACCGTCAATGTAGTTCTAAACTCATTTCGCTGCATCGCTCTCGTCACTCTTTGAGCATAGAAAACCAGCTAGCCGCGTGGTATCAGGCGAGCGTAGCCGCGCTCTGAGGCGCGGAGGCTTGGCGCGAGCATTTTCTGGCATAGTTATAACGTACTGCATTTAAGTGAAAGGAATCTTGGCGTATTGACGTTTGGAGTATATGGTATTCATTTGGGTGCAGTTGTATAACGTGGACGCTGCATCATGTCCAGGTGCAAAACGTGGGTGCAGTTCTGCCGCAACCTCAGCCTGGAGAAGACGCCGTGCCAGCTGCGAAACCTGAAGGTTTCTTCCAAGTGCTTCGAACTGTCTGCGTATCTGCGGCCAGGATGGCTGCGTCTCGATGCTGTGCCTACTCGAGGAAGGAGCGGCTGTATTGCATGTCCTTGCACTTCATTTTAAATTGCACTTCATGTATGTTTTAGTTTGATCACAATTGCTTCAAATTACTTCGGTTAGCGACAAGGAGGTGTCGAGGTTGTGCGCAGGCCCTATGTATGGTGTAATGCTCTAGGGTTGAGCAGGTTTGTTGATGCTAAAACTTGTTTTTAATATTGTCATGCAGGTGTAAACATAGCTGCTATAATCTTTCAGTTGAAGAAATGAAATGTAAAGAGTAATCCCTGTGTGCTGCATTGCCTATGTGTTGATGCGCCTACTTATGTCATGTCATGTTTGCCTCAATGTGAGCTGTCGTAGCATTGTTTTCTATACTTTTCAATTTCCTACCTGGCAACGTTCGTGGAACTTAAGGACTTTTTTCCTATCGGCACTGTGACCATTGAGATCAATAGCCAGCTTAAAAAAACTACTGCTTGAGCTGCCTGTGACGCGCATTTTTTGTTGGTGTGCTTTATCACTGTATTTGTTTGGTTGCTGTAATAAACCATGAATATGAAAACCATACTTGCCGTACAGTGTATTTCAAACTGTGCACTTGAGCCTGTGCTTTGTGCATCATGCCTTGATGTACTCAAAAGTACTGGCACCAGTATTTCCACCAAGGTTTCCACTACGAATCATGCATGCTTTGCCAGCGTCTGAAAAGTGTTGCTGCCTTTCTATGCTGCCTTCTTTGCCAGTCACTTTCATTGGGTTCCCAATTGCACATTAACAAGGCCATAACTAGCAGGAACTCGAGCACGTTTGACTGGCAAATGTTGGTGCGCAATGAAAGGCAACCTTCAAGTGATACCGGCTCGAAAATGCGGGTTCTATAAAAAAAAACACTTTATTATTCGCGCCAAAAGCATACGTATGCGTGATGTCATTGAACGTCACTTATACGTAGGTTGCCCCCCAAAATAGTGGTGCTGGGGTGCTCCCATGAGCCGCCATTGTTTGGACCAATGGGCGTCTATGGAACCTTCGCTACCATGGTATATCTACCTTGGAGTAGGACGATGTGCTCCGTTCTTTCGTCGTGCTCTCCGCAGGCTCTGCACTGGGTGCATTCGACTGTAGTGTCGAAGCGCTTGCGATACAGAAGCGTTGGCATGGCACCCGCGCGTGCCTCAAACAACAGGCGGCTGCCTACACTGTTGTCGCAGATGCTGTCGACGCTGCCCGGTACACTTCCAGCGTCGACTTCCCCTCCATGGCAGCCCTCCACGCCTCTCGCTCTTGCACACGCACTTGGGCATCAACTGCCTTGGCCCATTTCCTCACGCTGTCGGCTTGTACTTCATTTCTGAAGAAGCCGAACTTGCGACGAAGGTGTTGGAGCCGCTTCACCCATGTAGTCCGCAGGCAGTTTTGACTTAAATAGTCAAAGACTCTGCGCGTCCGCCCATCTTTGTGCATCAGGCGCAGCCTGCCATCGTAGGCTATTTTGCTTCTTGCCTCGCGAGCCTCCAAAGTAGGCCAACCGAGGTCTCCGTGCACCGCCTCGTTAGCCACCCGCCCATGGCACCCCGGCGCCAGACGTCCCACCGCTCGTTGACCAAGCTCAAGCCATTCCCTTCTGGGCGATGTCACGCAGATAACGGAGTTCGCAAATTACAATGCGGGCACATGAACTGCCTTCCACAGCTCGCGGACCATAAGAAATCGATTGCAGTCCCATAGGCACCGCCTTCGCAGTATGTTTCCCGCTCGCTGCGAAGCTTGTTTCAAGTACTCCTCGTGTCATGCTGCATATTCTGGCTGCGTGCTGAACCTAATGCCGAGGTATCGGTATTCCGTTGCCATCTCGAGGACGTCCCCGTTAGGTAGGTGGACCGGCTGCTCGGCGTCCAGCGGCGCTGAAAAACGCAGCTCCGCCGGCTTCTTTAGCGGCACCCGCCAAGGCCACCGGGGGAGAAGCAGATCGAGCTCCTTCCCACCATTACCGGGGACCGGAGGCGCCAGCTCGGGTCCTGACAGAGAGAGCAGCTCGAGCAGAGGAAGAGGCTCAAGCAAGGACAGAGACGCGGGCAAAAAGGTGAGCTGGCCAGATAAGGCCTCTTCTTGGGAAACCGCTCGGGAGAAGGAACTGGTAGAGCAGCTCGCTAAGAGAGACAGAGAGCTAGACACCATAAAGAAGGAGATGGCGGAGCTGAGGAAACTCATTAACGCTAACACAAAACAGCCGAAGGTGGTCGAAAAACCACCTTTGCAACAATCACAAAACAGCGAGTCAGGCGGCCCCGCGTGACACATATGAAGGGGGAGACATTCAAAACACAATGGGCACAGACACCAGAGTCCCCTTGAAAAGACCTCTACCCAGAGAGGGAAACACAAACGACAGTACTCCCAAAAAGGCGGCAGAAAGTCCTAACGAGGACGCATCGGCTAAAACCCACATCAAGGTTAGGTCAGACATGAACACACTATTGAAGCGGGTTGACGCTCAAGACGCTAGAATTGATGCCCTCACCGCTAGGGTAGACAAAATAGCCGAACGTGCTGACAATCTGACGGCGGAATTCGTCATGTTCAGGGAACGAACCATGGGTTGCTTCCAGCAAATTCTGGAACAACTAGCAAACATAGAAGCCAGGCTTCCCCCTGTTGCCGGCAACACCCTCCCCTCGCTGCAACGGCAGCAGCAGCCTCTATAGGACATCATGGCCCCTCGCCAACAAATTAGAATCTGGCAGTGGAACTGCAGAGGCTTCCAGTCCAAAAGATGGAACCTGCAGGCATACATTAAAAAAAAACATAACCACACCGGACGTAATCACGCTTCAGGAGGCAAGCGGCATGGTCAAATTAAATGGCTACGCCGCGTACACCCCGCTAGAAGTGCAAAAAGAGCACAAACCCAAGTCGTTCACGGCCACTCTAGTGTAAAGAAATCTAACGGCAACGCAACACGCACTCTAAAACACAAGCGAGGACTACGTGATGTTAGAAATAATCCCAAACAGAAAAGGGGACAACAGTCTCTTTATTCTGAATATATACAACTCACCGAAAAACCGGGGCACCGGGCTGGCGGACCTATTACGTAAAGCCATTCGACTATCTTATAAGAAGGGATTAGTAATCACGGGGGACTTCAACGCCCCGCATCCGGCATGGGGATATCGGACGGCCTCCCCTAAGGGAAACAAACTATGGACAGAAATCCAAAACTTAAGGCTCACGCTACTAAACAACCCGCAAGACCCCACGAGGATAGGCAATAGCGTCAGCGTAGACACGTCCCCACACTTGACGCTAGGCAAAGACCTTGAGGGTGAAAGATGGTCAAACACAGGACACACCTTGGGTAGCGATCACTACATCATAGAGATTGAAACACAAACCAGGCCGATGAAGGGGAAGCTGCGCGAAACGAAGCTGACAGACTGGGACACCCTCCGAAAAGTCCGGGACAGAACCGCTCCGAGGGAGATATCGGATCTAAATCAATGGGTAGAGACACTCAAAAGAGACGTAAACAGTCACACTAGACAGACCCCAACCACCGAACATGACATCACAGACTCGAGGCTGGCCCACATGTGGGAAGCCCACGAGAGCCTCTTGAAGAGGTGGAAAAAACAGAAACACAATAGAAGGCTAAAGAAGAGAATATCGACACTCGAAAAACAGATAGAAGACTACACAAACGAGCTTCAGCGTCAACACTGGGGACAAATTTGCGATGAAATGAATGGAAAGCTAGGGTGCAAGAACACGTGGCATCTTCTTGCCACTTACTAGACCCAGGACAAACAAAGTCGGCGGCACAAGGGCAGCTTAAACGATTGATTCACAAATACCAGGGAACAGCCGCGGACCTAATAGAGGAACTGAAGAGCAGGTACCTTAACACAGACAAAGGGGGTTCATCTCCAGCTTACCAAGGAGCAGAGAACACACAGCTAGATGCGGACATCTCGATAGCGGTGGTATGGAGAGCAATGAGTCAACTAAGAACCACGTCGGCAGCCGGGGCAGATGGGGTAACCAACAAAATGCTAAGGAACCTAGATCTAGTCTCGGTCACGGCAGTCACAGATTACCTAAATGAGATCTGGAAACGAGGTAGTCTACCTTCACAATGGAAACATGCCAAAGTAATCTTTATTCCAAAACCCGGGAAGAAACTTGAAGTGGGCAACCTCAGGCCGATATCGCTAACGTCCTGCCTGGGGAAGCTGATGGAACATGTCATATTAAACAGACTCCAGGAATGCGCAGAGGAAAGGGAGGTATTTCCTGAAACAATCCTAGGCTTCAGGAGCAAGTTGTCCACGCAGGACGTCATGCTCCAGCTCAAAGCAGACATCATAGACCCGCCGAACAAATGGGGCGCCAAAGCTATACTGGGCCTAGACCTACATAAAGCCTTCGATAACGTCAAACACGAGGTCATACTAACTAATCTGGCGGAGATTGCCCCTGGAAAGCGGACCTACGATTACGTAAGAGACTTTCTAACCGGCAGAACCGCAGAAATAAATCTAGGAGACATCCAGTCAGAAACTATTAAGCTGGGAGACAAGGGAACTCCGCAGGGCTCAGTGCTCTCTCCTTTCTTATTCAACCTGGCGTTGAAGAACCTACCGCCGCTATTGAAGACTGTCGAAGGTATAAACCATACGCTATATGCGGATGACATAACAATATGGACGCATACAGGAAACGATGGGGAAATAGAACAAAATCTCCAACACGCGATCGATATTGTCCAGGATTACGCGGAATGGGCAGGACTAAAATGCTCGCCAAGCAAATCCGAACTTCTGGTGATCCGGGGGGCTAGGAAACGAGATACCAACGCAGGAGACATTCACGTACTGGTAAATGAGACTCCGGTAGCCAGAGTTGACAAAATCAGGGTCCTAGGACTTATAATACAGGACAATAGAAAGAACACAGAGACAATAAACAGGCTTAAGTCCACAATTAACATGACAACCAGGCTCATAAGGCGAATAGCTAACAAAATACGGGGAGTCAAAGAGAAAGATCTCTGCCGAATGGTTCAGGCCTTCGTGATAAGCAGAATAGTTTACGCCGTTCCCTACCTCAAGCTAGGGCTGGCGGAACAGAACAAAATAGATGGGATCATAAGGCAGGCATATAAAGCAGCATTGGGGCTGCCCCACTGCACTCCTACGGAAAGACTTCTTAAACTTGGGATCTACAACACCACCACGGAACTATGCGAGGCACATCTATTTGCGCAATTAAGGAGGCTTGCGACCTTACCCCCGGGGAGAAAGATCCTGAGCAACCTAGGATTACATGATAGAATTCCGGAAAGAAACGCGCAGGCAAAATTACAGACCAAAGTTAGAAAATTACTCACTATTAAACCACTTCCAAAAATCATGCACCCTGCTTTTCACGAAGGCAGGAGGAGAGCCAGAGCAAAGGCCCTTGAAGCCAAGCTCGAAGGCTCGGAATGCACAACCTATGTAGACGCGGCGGAATACGAAGGAGGCCACTCCTTTGTGGTCGTGGTCGCGAACGACTCGGGTGAAACATTAACGGCCGGTTAGGTCAAAACAAAAAACTCAGGGACAGCGGAGGAGGCGGCTATCGCCATGGCAATGGCCAGCACCAAAGCAGTCACCATAATTAGCAACTCCAAAGTGGCTATCAACAATTTTGCGCGGGGTATGATCTCCCAGGAGGCAGAACGAATCCTAAGAGATAAAGACTGGGACCAAACAGAGGTGGAACTAATATGGGTGCCGGCACACTCGGGGAACAGGGGAAACGAGTTGGCTCACAGTATAGCTCGAGGTTATGTCAGCCGAGCAGTGAGCAGGGTTGAGTCCCCAAATTTCACGAGAGATGCATTCATATCATTTCACGAATACACCAATCAGTTTAAACTGGAAAGGAGGATCTATCCGCCACCAGACAAAAAGCTCGACAAAAGCCAGGAGGTAACGTGGCGTCGGCTCCAGACGCGAGCCTTCTTTAGCCCGTCGAGACTAGCACACATGTATCCAACACAATACAACGCTACTTGCAAACAATGCGGCGAGATAGCCGGATATGAGCACATTTTATGGAGCTGCAAAAAGGCGCCGCCACCGGCGGACCTACTACCAGTCCCTTCTCTAGAGCGGTGGGAGGCTATACTGGCCAGCTCAGACCCGTTGACGCAAGTCCGGGCCACTGAGTGGGCTCACAAGGTCGCCAAGAGCCATGGGCTCGAAGCCACCTAGTATAATGCCCACTAGGGCTCAGTGCTGACAATAAACGTTTTCCAATCCAAAATTGAGTTGAAGCTCAGGCCAAGTGGTGCCACGGATTCAGTGCATATGTTGATGAGGGCCTGGAACTCCGCATTTGTCTCTGCCATTAATACTACATCATCGGCAAAGACTAGGACTGGCAATATCCATCGGTCCTTTACACCACCGCTGATGTAGCTTAGCGTGAGTCCCAACTGCGCATTCAACAGCTTGTGCTCCACCCCTGCAGCGTACAACATATACAGAAGAGGGGACAACGGGCAGCCCTTGCTCAACCCTTTCCGTGACACCACTGGCTCCGAGCTGACGCCGCACACTGTGGCCACCACTGTGCAGCGTGCATAGAGGCGACGAAGCACGTCGATCCAGGCGGAGGGCATTTCCAATGACTCTAAGCGTTGCATTAGAGGTTCATGTGGTACGCTGTCATACGCCTTCGCGACGTCCATAAAACAGCAGGTCAGCCCAAGAGCTTCCCTTCTTGCAACCTCAATACACTGGATGAGGACAAAAATATCGCGACGCTCCCCAGCGGCATCTCTTGGTCGCAGCAAGCAAGCTGTGGGTCACGTGAAGCGAGCTCGCGCTGTGACTGGCGAGCTCTCCGTGGGGCGGGGCTCCGTCGCCGCCGCTCGACGGAAACGTAGATCAGGACCCGGCGGCACCGGCCTCCCGATTTCGGGGCGGAAAACTGTCGAAAAACCGGCCCCTCCGTATGCTGTTGACGCGACGGAGCAAGGGAAAAACCGGGAGAATGTGGCCTGCGTCACACGTGACGGCGGTCGCCATTTCCGCTTGCACGAAACTTCCTGATGGTAAGGAGTTCATAATGGAAAAGTCCTTGGCGCTCGCCTGGGTGACACAACTTAAATATGTGAATGGTCGTCTGTACAAACTAGGCTCATTGACTACGCACCGAATTCTTTTTAATAGCTTTTATTTTCGGTCCTTGGCGTCCTCGGGCTCGTTATAATCTCGCGACATCTGTCATTCTCTACTTTACATTCATAGATCCCTGTGTGTCCTCATACCATTTTTGGCGCTGTGGTGCAGCAGTTAAGCGATGCGCCACTGCCCTGCGATGACAGGTGCGGCCATTGGTAGGGCTAGCGCGACCCAGGGCTTGCGCGACCTCACTGCTAAAGTTACTAAACCGAGTGGAGTTTGATCCTTACCTGTAACAAAACGATATCGTCAAACGCTTTTGCTAGCTTGTTTTTTTGCAGGACTAAAATAGGAATTCCATTTTGTTCGCGACAGCTTCTGTTTATACTGTTAATTATTTGCACCGGCATTTTTGTTTGTGTTATTTTGTGTTTGGCACTTTCGGTGTGTACTCTTTGATACTTGTCTGTTTCTGTAACTTTGATGTATGACTGGCCGTCATCTGGCTGTCTGCTGACTAGTAAGGGGCCGGGACCTCGTGAAGCTCGCCGAGCTTTTAGTCCCGTGCTCCTCCTTTTTGAAGGAACTAAAGGTGATTGATTCATTGCTCTTCCAGGGCAACCTTTCCTGTCCAATCATGAATTTAACTGCCATAGTGGGCAGTGGAGGAGTGCCGAGGTGGGCATTCCGGTCGGCAGGGATTCAGGCTTCACTCCCAAGGCTTCACTGTCATCCGCCACCGCGACATGGCCCCACTAATGCTCACGTATTAATACACAATTTCCTACTCGCAAAGTTTGGCGTCACACGGTGACAAGCATCCGGAGAATTTCACAATCGAAAGGCGCTGCCTTTTCGTTCCCTCTCGCAGGCGCCTGCCTGCGCAGCCTGGAGAGACACCGGCCGCGCCTGCTCGCCCTGCTGCTGGGTGACGATGGGCTGCCGCTGGTCGAGAACGCAGTCGTCTTCATCCAGGACCACCTCACGCAGCGCGGCAAAACGCCTTTCTCCAACCTGGCCATCAGCTTCTTCGACAAGCGGCTGCTTGAGGTGAGTGGGACAGCCAGCACTGGCACCTTTGGAATGGCGAGCGAGCAGCTTAGTCTCAGCGCGCCTTTGCGACTGCCACAAAGGCTCGAAGTGTGGTCCGCTAGACCAGCGCCTCCTCTATGTTTACAATGCCCGCCAAATACGGCCGATCCGACCATCCAACCCCTCTATCTTATCCTCCTTTCCTACTCTCCCCCGTCGGCTAGCCTTCGCGCCTGCTCTGCGGCTGGGGGGAGTGTGCCATCTGAGTGCCGCCTGATCACGGAAAAGGGACGAAGACAGTTTTTTAAATGTTCTCTCCTTCTTCGCGAGGCTGCGCTCTGCATCTCTCATGATTACGGTCGCTGCATTTTTCAAAGGTAGCGCAAACTCCTCCTCTCCTCGCCTCTGCCTCTCGGCTGCCATTAAGGCCGGGATACATGGAGCGTTTTTACCGCGGCAAGTCGGCGATTATCGCCCTACGGCGCGCACTCGACGCCCGGCATTGAGGAAAACGCCCGCCGCCGCCGATATGGACCCGCCAGATATTGAAGCGCGGCGTCTGGTGAGACCGGAAAGGGCGGCTGAAGCGAGCCAATAACAGCGCAGAAATCCCGCTCTTCCGGTTTGGCTGCCTCTGCCGGCTGCCGCCAACATGGCCGCCATGGCCGACGAGCTACGCTGTGTTATTGTCGTGGAAATAAATGCTTCATCAGACATTTAATGTCGCTTTTTTTGGAGAACATGGCTGAATCTTGGATCGAAATGCCTGCGTTTCCTTCCTGAAGCGAATGTGCCGAAGAAAACCGCAGCCGCTAGTGTCCACGACTGAGCGGGCGTGCAAAGGTGCGCGACGGCATGCATTCGAGCATCCAAATTCTTATAGATACTTATGCACGCGTGCTGAAATTCGTACACATCCCTGATATTAACAGAATGGTCAGCGTCGCTGCTCTCACAGACCTCCTTGCACAGTGGTGTTTGCCACTTGTTGATCACATTTTTTTTTCGCCTCGAGGGATACGCGGCGCCACGCCGCCGCTTCTACGCTCCGTGTATCCCCAGCCGGGCGTCGCGTCGCCGCGACGCTTTCTGCCGCGCGAATGTCGTCGAAAAAATCGTCGCATGTTCCCCGGGCTTTAGTGAGCGAAGCGCACGACCGCCACCGCCCGCTTCATTTCGTATCCCATGCGGCGCGTTGAAGCGCTTGCTTGAAACGCGACTGTTCTGGGCGCATTTTCACGAGGCTCTTCGTACGTAAGCGAAGATCCGAGCGCGTCTTCTAAAATGCAGAAAGCCTACGCTGACGCACAGCGCCCATGTGTCGCGGTGGTTTTACGCTCACTAATGGCGCCGTTTTCCCGCGATAACGAAAGCCGCGCGGGTTGTTCGTCACGTATGAACCCTCGTCCAATGGGAGAGCATAAAACTGCGAAGTCAGGAGAGGTAGAGGGCGGGCAGGCATTGCTCCTTTCGTATCTGATCAATGGTTTACACTACGTTTGGAACATACAGGGGCCTTCTAAAAGGGACGATCTAAAAGGAATAAACAGCGCGACGAAACACGGACACACGAAGAAACGACACACACACGAGCGCTGACTCACAACTGAAATTTTATTCCGGGGGCGTGGGTTATTCTGAGGGGGTGGGTAATTTTAATACCCACCCTTCATGTTTTCTATTCAAGCGCCTTTCCACCAGAATAAAAATTGCAGTTGTGTGTCAGCGCTCGTGTGTGTGTCGTTTCTTCGTGTGTTAGTGTTTTTTCGCGCTGTTTCTTCCTTTTTAATGCATTACCAACTAGCCCGGAACCTTGCTCTTCTGTACTCATGATCATCATCAGGCTGCCTGTGAGGTATGGGCGCGTCATAGAGCGCGTCGTTCGTGGCACTGATCACCGTGGCGCTGCTGATCGTGGAGCTGCTGCAGACGCTGGTTTTAAAAGGAGCCACAGAGAGTGCGGTGCAGCCATGTTGGCATTGCGACGAAAGGCTGCGGCGGCTTATTCGAATCATGGTTGCCTTTTAGCTAGAACGCTGAAACATTCCGTGAGAGGCCCTTAAATTGCTTGGGGGAAATGTGAAATCAGAGGGTAAAGGAAGTTAGTAACAAGTTTTTCTATATTGGTTTGCGATTCAGTCATGTTCATTAAAGGAAATGGGCGAATTAAATAAAGAACGCATGGTAAATGTTCCCGAGAAGGCATTTTTCGAAACTGCCAGGCAGCAATCGATTTCAAGTCGTAGCTCTCCTTTTTTCAGAAAAATTACGAGGAACTTTAGCGGCTAAAGTGGTGAAAGGCGAAAGCCTGAGTGCTGCATTCTGCTACGCGATTGTTCACTTCACATTCTGTTGATGCATTAATTAACTGCCAATTAATGACTCTTAATCTTTGTCTTTAGGAGTGGAACGCGACAACATGTTGTAGCGCAGGCAGTCCACGGAACGCCACCACCCGTTCGGCGCGATGCGTTGCCCGAGGAAAGGAAAAGGCGCTGTAATTCTCTGTCATCTCGGTGGACAGCTGGACCGCACCGTAGAGGAAGGGAGGACGGAGGACGAGGAGTGAAATAAGAAAGAGGGGCCGCAATGAAGAAAATGAAAATTGCATCTCAGGAAAGGAAATTACGCAGTAACTGTCTCACATATCTCGGTGGACACCAGTCTAAAATTGTCTCATCTTATTGGGTAGGTAGGAAAGACTTTTATTGCTCTAGAAAGGTGCTAGTAGCAGACGAGACAGAAGAGGTCCATCTTCCTTCTTCTCACAGGGTCGGTGCCCCTATTCCAGGGCTCCGCTGAGCTTCGCTGCTCGTTGGGCGTGCTGGATCAGACCTCGTTGGCAACCCAGATCGCCGCTGGAGAGCCGGCTCTCCCACTGTTCTGCACTCGGGTCTTTGCGAAAGTTGTCGTTTTTACTGCATTCCCACGTGATGTGGTACAACGATGGTTTGCTACCACACCACGGGCAAGTGTCACGATATTGCGTCGGGTATATCTTGCTAAGGATATGCAGGTTTCGGAATGTTCCTGTCCGCAATCTTCGCCAATACACTGCCTCTAGTTGATTTAGATTAGGATGAGGCGGCGGATAGCGGATCCGTACCCCCTTATAGTAGTTGAGAATGTCTGAGTACGTAGGGCTGACTCGGTCGGGTAGATCGTCCGATCGGGAGGAAGCTCGGCTCGTATACCCTCGAGCTACCTCGTCGGCGCGTTCGTTCCCGGCTATGTCGGTGTGTCCTGGCACCCAGTAAATGCTATGTGTGACTTTTGGTAGGGTCGCGCTCTGGAGGAGCCGGAGCGCGGCGCGACCTATGCGGCCGTTCATGTAGTTACGGCACGCTTCTCTCGAATCTGTAAGGATGGTAAGGGACATGTTGCTTCGATAACCGGCTACCGCCGCTAGAGCTACGGCCAGCTCCTCCCCTTCGGTTACCGTGCAATCCCTCACTGAGGCGCTAGCTAATTCCTTTAAGTTGGAATCAATAACTACCGCCACTGTGCTGTTATGTGAGCTTCCTGTATACGGCGCCGCGTCCGTGTATACCGTTGTGGATTTTGTAGCTAGATTTTGTTGTACATACCTCGCCCGGGCTGCCCTACGGGCCGCATGCAAGTTGGGGTCCATGTTCCGGGGAAGGGAGCGAACCTTTAGCGTCTGGCGAATTGCGTCCGGTATGCTCGCAGTACGATTCTCGAATTCCGCAGTTCGGCCTAGCCCCAGTCGCCTAAGGAGCGAGCGCCCCGTAGGAGTCTGCTGGAGCCTAGCTAACTGCGTGACCAGTTGGGCTTCCTTGATCTCTTCGAAGGTGTTGTGAATTCCAAGAGCCAGTAGTTTTTCGTTCGAGGTGCTCACTGGTAGATGCAGGGCTGTCTTGTAAGCTTTGCGGAGTATGGTATCTGCACTATCCACTTCTCCTTTGTTGAGGTTGAAGTACGGGAGGGCGTAACCCACGCGACTGACCACCAGGCTCTGAACCAGGCGCAGGGTATCCCCCTCTCGCATGCCGCTGCGCTTCTGCGACACGCGCGTGATCATTCTGGCGACCTGAATGGTCGATTGCTTGAGAAGGCCGAGCGTATGGCGGCATCGCTGGTTGCTCTGCAGCCACATTCCCAAGACTCGTATCTTGTCTCGTTCTGGAATTAGCTGTCCTTCGAGGGAGACATTGAGGGACCCTTCCTTGTGTTTCCCTTTGTGGACTCGCAGGAGTTTTGATTTTTCGGTGGAACAGGCGAGGCCTCGTGCACTGACATATTCTTCCACGCAGGTAGCCGCTGCTTGCAGTCATTCTTCTTTCTGGCCGAGCGACCCAGTGGTAACCCAGACCGTGACGTCGTCAGCGTATATTGCGTGCTGTATGCCTTCGATCTTCTCGAGTTGTCTCGCGAGGCCGATCATGGCCACGTTGAAAAGTAGTGGCGAGATGACGGACCCTTGAGGTGTGCCTTTGTTGGGGTTCGAAAATTTAGCGCTGCGAAGGTCTCCGAGCCCAACCGTTGCAGTGCGGTTGGAGAGAAAGGCCTTCACGTAGCTGTGAATCTTCTCGCCGCAGTGGAGGTTGTCAAGTCCTTCCATTACAGCCGTGTGGCTAACGTTGTCAAAGGCTCCTTTGATGTCGAGGACCATAACCACGTTCTCGCCTACGCTCGGGACGTTGGTGAGGACTTCCTCTTTGAGTTGTAAGAGGACGTCCTGGGTGGAGAGGCGGGCTCGGAATCCGAACATACTGTGGGGGTACAGGTCTTCGTCTTCCATGTAGCTTTGGAGCCTCCGAGTAACGACTCGCTCGTAGAGCTTGCCTAGGCAGGAGGTGAGTGAGATAGGTCGGAGATTTTCGATCTGGAGTTTCTTACCCGGTTTGGGGATCATTACGACCTCTGCATGCTTCCACTCTTCAGGAACCGTTCCTGCGGCCCAGTGCCCGTTGAGGAAGGTGGTCAGTTGGTCGACCGCCTCGTCGCAGAGGTTGCGTATGAGTGCGTTCTGGATCTTGTCTGCTCCCGCCGCAGTGTTGCGCGTGCATGCCTTTATGGCAGCGAACACTTCTTCCCTGGTGATCGGCCTGTCTAAGTGAGTGTTCGGTTTCCCCAGGTATGGTTTCGCGTATGCCGCAGGCAAGGTCGTGCCGTAGCATTTCTCTTTGGCCTTATCTAGCAGTTCCTCTGCCGTACCCTCGAAGGTGTGGACGAGTCTGCGGATAGCTTTCCCGCTTTCGGCCCTGGTTTGGGTAGGGTCGAGGAGGGTCTTGAGTATACGCCACGTTTTCGCCGTGCTGAGGGTGCCGTCCAGCGAGCTACTGAACTGCTGCCAGCTCTGCCTGGCCAGTTGGGTCGCGTACTCCTCCGCTATCTTGGTGACTTCTGCGATCTTGAGCTTGAGCTTCCTGTTAAAGCGCTGCTTCTTCCAGCGCTTGGTGAGTCCTCGACGTGCCTCCCATAGCCTGATGAGCCGAGGGTCCACCTCTGGTGTTTGCTCGGTGCGATCCACTTCCTGAGTGTACCGCTTCTGGATGGCTTTAAGTTGTTGGCACCAATCATCTATGGAAGTAATCCCCCCTTCCAGGTCCGCGCAAGCCTTGCGGAAAGCCGGCCAGTTGGTGATCTTGGCTGTGCCGAGCTTGCGCTTGATGTTGGTGGCTGCTATCGTGGTCTTCAGGATATAGTGGTCACTGCCTAGATTCTCCAGCAGATTCTCCCACGTTGCGTGCGTTTAAGTCCGGACACGTATCCGGGCAGATCGAAGTGCCAAGGCGCGTGGGTTGAAGTTCGTCTGTTGAGAGGGTACATTGGATCGCTTCCGCCGCGTCCTCGACCTGTATACCTTTGTGATTATTAGTGGGGTATCCCCATTGCTCTCCGCGAGCGTTGAAGTCGCCTACAATGAGCAACGAGTTGCTTTTCGCAAGTTTGCTGGCCCCTAGAAAGAGTGTATCAAAATTCGCGTCCGGCTGGCGAGGCGGGCTATAGAGGTTTACGATAAAGACACTCTTTTCCTTAGGCTTCTTTTTGGGAATAATTTTCGTCACTAAGTGTTCAATTTTGGTGTTGGGAATTGGGTCATGGGCTATGGCTACCAACTTTTTGCTGACCAAGGTTGCCGTGCGTCCGCTATCGTAGCACGTATATCCCCTGAGTGACGGTGTCGTGTTAGTTTCCAGTAAAGCTATTATGTATATCGGGTGTGGAGCCTTGCGTATGTAAAAACTGCATTAGGAGTCCCTGCTTTTGGCGGTACCCCCTGCAGTTCCATTGCCAGATTTCTAGTGGAGTTTGTTTAGCCATGGTTTTGGGCATTGTTCTGATTGGAGCCTTCAGTTCCGAAACGGCGCTCGTGTATGAGCCTGTCCCGGGCCTCGTTTGTCATTCGTTGCGTATTTTGACTTTTGACGTGGTTGCGGAAACTTTGGTCCTGCAACGCAACTTTTTGCTGTAGTAATGTGACGTTCTGTTCTGACAGGTTGAGTTGGACCTGCATGGCATCTAATCTTGCATGAGTTTGGCGGAACTGTCCTTCGGTGCGAATCATGATCATCCATGCGCTGCATGAAAGCTCTTAATTCTTCGGGGTTCACTGCTAAGGGGGTTGGAGATCGTTGCACTTCGGCCGCCGGGGTCGGGGGCCACGGTACGTGCCCTGTTCTCTGAGCCTGCATCTCTTTAATGAGGTCATCGATTTTTTTTCGGAGATGTGCATTCTCCTCTCTTAGTGCTTTAATTTCTTTCGAGTTACGCGTAATATTATCTTGATCCGAGTGCGGAATCAGTGGGTTTGGAGAGCCCGCTCCCCAGCTCACCTTGACGCCGCCCTTCTTCTGTTGTTTCTGCGGCGGCTGCTGCTGCTGCTGCTTCGGCTTGGCCGTTGACCGGTTGAGCGGCGGGAAAGAGTCATCCCTGGATCGGCTCTGGCTGCGATCTCGCACGGTGCTAGGGCCTCGGCTCGAGGAGCGGCCATGGTCCCGCTCCGAGCTAAGCCACCTGGGTCGGCGCTCTCGACTCAGGTGCGGGTTCCGCTGCTGCTGCTGCGGTTGTTGCTGCTGCGGCAGTTGTTGTTGTTGCTGCTGCTGCTGCTGCTGCTGCTGCTGCTGCTGCTGCGGCTGCTGCGGCTGCTGCTGCTGCTGCCATTGTTGTTTCCGGGACTGCCGGCCGCCGGTCGTGCTGCCCCGGAGCTCGTCAGTAGTCTTGAGGCGTCGACGGCACTCCCTGGTGACGTAGTCGCCTTCGCACACCATGCATTTGGCCTTGCGCGGGTGGCCTTCTGGTGGGTCGTGTGTGCCGCACGCCCTGCAGAGCTTGGTGTTCGGCGTTGGACAGACGTCCGAACGATGGCCTTGCTCTCCGCACACGTAGCAGATCTGCCTCGTAGGACGATATGGGTAGGTCTTGAATTCTCCGCAGCGGTAGATGACCCACTGAGGGATATACGGGCCGTCGAACGTGATGAGCTCAGTTTCCGACTTGCCCAGCATTCTCGCTTCCAGGATCTTCACTCCTTGGGATCGAAGCCGTAGCCTCGATTTCAGTAGGGCCGGTGATTGCCCCGGCATGACGCCGTGGATTACCGCACGCTTCAGGTCGTCCGGTAGGGCTGGGTAGGTGTTGGTCGCATAGGTCTGGTCATTGATCGTGAGCTTTTCGATCTTCCTGAGCACGTCGCCGATGTCCAGGTCGGGCGTGCTCGCAATCATAATGTTCGATCCGGGCCGGAGTCTCATGATGAAGTCTTCTTCCTTGATCTTTCCTCCGCTGGCCGCGACGAGGGCTTGCGTTGCCTGGTCGACACGGATTTCGCTGATTTTTAGGCCTCCCTTGGGGCGATAAATGATCTTGATATCATCCTTCGGTAGCGGCGGTGGACGTGGCCTTATCTGCCGCTGCGCTCCCGCCAGATGTGGTTTTAATGTAAAGCGCGGCACGCCACTCGCTTGCGTCTCTGCTCCGCCAGCTGCGGCTGTCGGCGCTATCTTGTTTGCTTCTTCCCGGGGATCGCCTGGCCCCTTCGAGCCTTTCTTCGAGCCTTTCCTTTTTAGGCGCCGTTTGTAAGAAACAAGCTCCCAACGATCCATGTCTTCGTCTTGCAGTGGGTCGATGTCGGCCCCGTCGTCCCGCTGCAGTGGCGAGCTCTCCATGGCCTCGGTCACTGCGTCCCCGAGTCCGGGGCTCGCATTGACCGGCGACGCGGCAGGGGATTCGTCCGTACCTTCAATATTCGCCGAACCTTGGGCCGAGGTCCGGGTAGGTTCATTCATGATAGGGTCGTCAGCGTCCCGGGGTTCCATGCTGGCCGATGTCTAGACACGCAAGCACCGCACGGGGCCGCCCCGGGAGCGCGCTAGGCCTACGCTAGGCTCAGCGCTCCCGGCCGCAGGTGGCCACTCAAAAGTCCGATAAAAGTCCAAAAAATGGGCCTACCGGCTCAAGAGTGGTGTCGCCGTGGTCCAGGTGACGTTATCCGTCGATGTAGCCGAAACGTTTCGGTGGCCCACGTGAAAATTCGGTCGGAATCTTCGAAAAGACACGGAGCCGATGTGGAGTGCGTCCGTCCACATGCGAACGCCCGCGTCCTCTTATTGGGGTTTACCGTCCCAAAGCGACTCAGACTATGAGGGACGCCGTAGTGAAGGGCTCCGGAAATTTCGAACACCAGGAGTTCTTTAACGTGCACTGACATAGCACAGTACACGGCACTCTAGAATTTCGCTTCCATCGAAATTCAGCCGCCGCGGCCGGGATCGAACCCGCGTCTTTCGGGCCAGCAGCCGAGCACCATAACCACTGAGCCACCGCGGCGGCATCGCTTCTCAGCCTTTTGGCTAAGATCAAAGTGTCGCATCTAAGAGTGGAACGCGACAGCATCTTGCAACGCTGCCAGGGAGTCCACAGAACGCCATCGGCCGTTCGCCTGTACGCCTTGCTCGTCCGTAAATTGTTTTTTGAGGAAAGGAAATGTATCTGTCTCGCATATCTCGGTGGACACCTGAACCTCGCCTTAACGGGAATGGATGAAGAAGGGAGTGAACGAAGACACCACATTTACTAGGCGCGCCTTTGTTCATTCCAAACCATCGAGCTGGCATGGCGGAGTGGTAGCGTGCTCGTCTCGCACTCCGGAGAACGGGGTTCGATTCCCGAACTCGACCACTTTCGTACTCGGTTTTATTTATTATGCGAAGCATACTACTTTAGCTACCACTTCAGCCGTTCACCGTGGTTATGCGCCTCCAAATCACGTGATACATGACGTCACACCACGTGACACGATGACGTCACGACAGTAGAGAAACGGGGGCCCACCTCGGGCCGTCGCTGTGGTTGTGCGCCTCCAAATCACGTGATACATGACGTCACACCACGTGACACGATGACGTCACGACAGTGGAGAAACGGGGCCCACCTCGCGCCGTCGCTTTGGTTGTGCGCCTCCAAATCACGTGATACATGACGTCACACCACGTGACACGATGACGTCACGACAGTGGAGAAACGGGGGCCCACCTCGCGCCGTCGCTGTGGTTGTGCGCCTCCAAATTACGCGACACGATGATGCTTCGCATTCTCCAGGCTTAACCAAGTTAAGCCTCAGCCATTTTTTATCTGGCCTGGCTATAAAGGTTAATTAGGCTAATTTGGTAATTAAGCAGTTAACTAAAGTCATTCCCACTTACTTGGAGCATCACTATGCGATCCCTTTAATTGGTTGCATGGTTGCTAGCCAAAGTACAATTGGCCCCTTTTGAAATTCGCGCATTGTGACGTGATGACCGTTTCGACCAACTGAAAAGCGCGACATTTCTGTCGACAACTTCTGCTTACAACGATGAGGCATTAAAGGCTTCCGCCTTAATAAGTACGAATAAGAATACGTGGAAGCCTGCAGCCGCGCTTGCTTTAAGAAGCGAACTGCGAATTCCATACGCACCAGCTGAGGCCAAGCATTCCGAACGTTGTGCCTGGTCCTGACTGCAACCAGACGCTTATAAAATGATGCAAAACTAAAAAAAGCGCTCGAAGAAAAGGGGAGAGATAAAACCGAAATCAAGCCCGCTTCAGCCCGTGTTCAAGCGCAGACACGGTAAAGACCACCTAACCACAAGGCAGCGTCTCTTCTACTGCCGTTGTCGCTCGGCGCCTCCGCAGAGGGCGATAAGCACAGCAGGGCGCACGAACTGGCATTTCAAGACCGGCGTTGTGTTTCACTCGCACGAGAGATCCTCGTGCGTATAACTGGTGGTTGCGCTACAATGCAAATTTCTTATGATAGTAAATGCGTCCAAATACAAGCAAATACACACACATTCTATAAATGTAAATGGCAATAAATAGAAAGAGTGGTAATGTATATAGCAGCAAATACGTGCAAAGTACTGCATATCTATTAATGTAAATTGTTGTAAATATATGTATGTAAATGAATGCACGTAAACGTCCCCTTCTTTTGTACTGTCTGTGCAGCGAAGTTCCTCATCTCCATATAAACGACCTTAAAATCTCCCGCATTTCACACAAAACTGAAAGCAGCAGCCGTACTGAACATAATTCAACGGTGCCGTTTTACTGCTGCTGCGAGGGCACCTCGTAAGCGTCGCGGACCACACCATTTACCCGCGCGAAACAATTTTCTTTTACCATGGTGCCTTGAAACGAACGACCTTATTAACTATTCGTCTGGCAAGGAGCAGCAAAAATTCAGGGGAGCACTTTGTTGACCTAAAGTGCGGTGAGGCCAAAGCCTTAAGCGCGGTGTTGCTGCTAGTGTCCCTGAAGCGTTGTTAAGATGTTAACTTCGCCTGTAAGGGTGGAACGCGACAGCGTCTTGCAACGCTGCCAGGGAGTCCACAGAACGCCATCGCCCGTTCAGCTCTACGCCTTGCTTGACGGTAAACTGGCTTTTGAGGAAAGGAAATGTATCTGTCTCGCATATCTCGGTGGACACCTGAACGTCGCCGTAAGGGAAGGGAGGAGGATGGGAGTGAACGAAAACGCCGTATTAGCTAGACGCGCCTTTTTTCATTCCAAACCATCGAGCTGCACGGCGGAATGGTTAGCGTGCTCGTCTCACACTCCTGAGACCCTCGTTCGATTCCCCAAATCAACCAATTTCCTACTCGGTTTTATTTTATGCGAAGCATATTACTAGAGCTACACTACAGCCCGTCGAGCGCGGCGGTGGAGCTACCATTGACCTTTAGCGTGACCACGTGACAACATGACGTCACAGCAGAGGAGAGATGGGCTGCCGGCTCGCGCGGTCGGCCGCGGCGGTGGAGGCTCCACATCAGAGGCGCGGCGGCTGACCACGTGACAACATGATGTCACAGCAGAGGAGAGATGGGCTGCCGGCTCGCGCGGTCGGCCGCGGCGGTGGAGGTTCCACATCAGAGGCGCTGCAGCTGACCACGTGACGCTACAGCAGTGGTATAAAGCTGAGCTTGCCTCGCTCTCCGGGCAGAGAGCGCGGCTTAGGCCACGAGGAGTATCTGTTCTCGCTTCGGCGAGCGCGGCTTCGGCCGCTTTTTTTTTGAGCAGCGTCCGCTCCGGCGGACGCAGTTGTTGCTGCGACGCGCGTCTTTTCTTTCCTTTTTCTCTTTCCTCTGATCTTTTAACTCTCCTCTATCTGCACGTGGCAGCGGTGGTGGCTTGGCTAGAGCCAGTAGCAGGCCCGTGCAATTTCCTCTTCATCCTTCTCTCAGTCACAACAACAACAACAACTCTCCGGGCAGGAGAGTAAATTCTCGCTTCGGCGAGAGCGAGTATCTGTTCTCGCTTCGGCGAGCGCGGCTTCGGCCGCTTATCTGTTTTTTGAGCAGCGTCCGCTCCGGCGGACGCAGTTGTTGCTGCGACGCGCGTCTTTTCTTGCCTTTTTCTCTTTCCTCTGATCTCTTACCTCTCCTCTATCGGCACGTTGGCAGCGGTGGTGGCTTGGCTAGAGCCAGTAGCAGGCCCGTGCAATTTCCTTTTCATCCTTCTCTCAGTCACAACAACAACAACAACTCCGGGCACTTACGAGGCGTCCAGGTGTTGGGATGCCGCCTAGAAGCAGGGCTGATTTGAACGAGAAGCGAAAGCTGTTGTAGCCGGTGCTGGGGCAGCGGTTGTACACTCTGCATTGAATTCACCGATGATCCCGTATAAAGCTGCCACGGCAATCCTTGCTACACTTCTAGTGGTTGTATTAAAATGACCAAGTATTCAACCAAGGAAAGCCATGCATTACCAAGCCTAGCCATCAATATGCTTCGCATCTGACTAGGCTTAACCTTAGCTAAGCCTCAGCCAATTTTATTTATCTGGTGTGACTAGAATGGTTAATTAGACTAATTTGTCTTTGCCATTGTTCTAATGCCATTCATCATGTCCTATCACTCACCTGTCGAGTGATGGAAGTCTCTAGAATGTTCGACACAGTGTCTGTGAAACGTCTAACTATTTGTGGTGGTTAATGATAGTTAAGCATGACTTGCACATTTCGTGATACTAACTAATGTATGTGTTATCGCTTAAAGCTAATTGATTAGAAAAGCAGAAGAAAAAACAACCACTGCCGCCGGTGGGATCCGAACCCACGACCTCCGAATTACGCGTCCGGTGCTCTACCTCTGAGCTACGGCGACGGCTGTCAAATCTTCTGCTTTCGGGGGTATTTATGTTTACAAGTAACCTAACTTTGAGAGTGTTCATCAGCGGCACCCACGTTCAATTGCTTAGCGAGGGCCTCGGTTCTGGCAGCCTTGACGCCATAGGAAGCATAAGAGCGTTCTCACGCAGCTTCCACCCTCTCCGTTCGATGACGTTCTACGTCACACCTGCGGTAACTCATGACGTTCTACGTCCGCCGCTTATGAACGTGGGTGGCGCTGATGAACACTCTCAAAGTTAGGTTACTTGTAAACATAAATACCCCCGAAAGCAGAAGATTTGACAGCCGTCGCCGTAGCTCAGAGGTAGAGCACCGGACGCGTAATTCGGAGGTCGTGGTTTCGGATCCCACCGGCGGCAGTGGTTGTTTTTTCTTCTGCTTTTCTAATCAATTAGCTTTAAGCGATAACATATTCAGTAATATTCTAAATTGATCAACACCACAAAGTAAATAAATAAATTAAAAAAATCCCCTGTGCCCCTCGGTTTCTGTGGCTGTTGGCTTCTTTCATAACTAATATATGGTTAGTGATAGCGTGACCTTAACTAGTGCAATAATTAGTGTTAGTTAAGATGCAGACGCAGTGCACACTCCCACATGCCACTTCTTAACTACTACTAATTACCAATTAGTCATTAAGTACAGTGATATAATCACGAAATCCATTTATATCATGTTCCAATGTCTTTCGATTGCACCCGATTAAGTGTCGATTGGCCATTGATTGGCACATGCCCATATAAGGCATGCATCCGAAACGCGGACACATTTTCTAACACGTCTTGTTCCCGACAGTATGAGGCATTAAAGGCTTTCGCCTTAATAAGCAGCGCAAGCACCTGAAGCAGTGCCTCAAGTATGCCAGCAACCACCCTCAAGTGAGAGGCGGACCGGGCGGCCTCAGCCCACCTCTGCAAACGGCGAGCAAAGGTGTCCTTTTAGCCACGAGGTGCGTCGCTCGAAACGCACTGATATAAATCTCGCAAGGACACAGTGTGAGTGAGTGAGTGAAAAACATTTATTGCTCCAAAAATCAGGTTTTAGCGGTGGGCCCATGTCCTTATGTCTTCGGCCTCTTCACAAGGTCGGCGCCCCTATTCCAGGGCACCGCTGAGTCTTGCTGCTTCGCAGGCGTGCCCTTTGGGCCGTGAGCTCGCTGCTGGTCAGCAGGCCCTCCCATTGTTCCGCATTCGGGTCATTTAGCTTGTGAAATGCTCTGTTACGTTCGCATTCCCATGTGATGTGATAAAGCGTGGGGGTTGCTCCGCACCACGGACATGTGTCCCTGTATTGTGTAGGGAACATCTTATGTAGTATGTATAAATTGTGGAAAGTCCCTGCTTGCAGTCTCCGCCAGCAGACCGCCTCGTGCTGTGTTAATGATGTGTGGGGTGGTGGGTATTTGAATCTCCGCCCTCTGTGATACTTTAATATTTCTGCATACGTTGGTTCCACCGTCATGGGGTCCTCCAGGGTTTCTGACTGCCATGCTCGGCTCGTGATCTCGCGAACTAGGCTGTCTACCCTCGAGTTACCCTCTATCCCGGTGTGTGCCGGTATCCAGAAAATCCTGTGTCTTAAGGTCTTATTTGGAAGCTTTGCTTTGAGGAGGATGCTCAGCGCTTCCTTGCTTATTTTGCCCTGTATGTAGTTCCTGCATGCTGCTTTCGAGTCTGTTAGGATTATCAAAGACTTGTTCCTACGGTAACCTTCGGCCGCCGCTAGAGCTACGGCAGCTTCCTCCCCCTCCGTTACCGTACAGTTTCTTAATGTCGCGCTGCTAATTAGTTCCCCCATGTAATCTACCACTGCTGCCGCGACTCGGAACTTTCTGGTCCTGTGGTCCCATGGATAGAGGGCCGCGTTTGTGTATACTGTGTTTTCCATTGTGGCTAGGTTCCGCTTCACATAGTCTGCCCTGGCCTGCCTTCTAGCGGCATGGAGGTTGGGATCCATGTTTCTCGGCAGAGGGCTGATGTCCAGTGTCTGGCGGACCTCGTCTGGAATGCTAGCTGTTCTATCTACGATTCCTTCTACATTGTGCCCTAATCTCTTTAGGAGCTTGCGGCCGGTGGCTGTCTGCTGGAGCCTGGCTATTTGCGCACTTAGCTGGGCTTCCGTTAGTTCTTCGAATGTGTTGTTTAGGCCCATTTGTAGCAGCTTTTCATTTGATCTGTTTCTTGGCAGGTGGAGTGCCGTCTTGTACGCCATTCTTAGCAGCGCCTCCGTCTGTTCTTTGTCTTTCTTGGTCATGCGGTGGTATGGCAACGAGTACGTGACTCTGCTGACTATCAGGCTTCTGACGAGCTGGATCGTGTCGCTTTCTTTCATCCCGCTTCTGTTCTGTGATACCCTCTTTATCATGCGGCTTATTTGTTCTGTTGACTTCTTGAGTAGGCTAATTGTGTAGGTACATCTCCTGCTTCCTTGGATCCACATGCCCAGGATGCGTATCATATCCCTTTCTGGTATATTTTGGCCTTCTAACTTTACTGTCAGTTCCTCCTTGGTAGGGTTGGACCCTACCCTAAGAAGTTCCGACTTTTCCGTGGAGGGTGGTGGTGGTGGTGAAAACTTTTAATTACTGAAATAGAGTTTGGGAGCCACAGAGTGGCCCCGCTACATGGTCGGCGTCCCTAGTCCGGGACACCGCATGACAATGCCCCGTCTCTAGCCCGTTTCACCAGAGCCCTTTGGGACTCAAGCGAGGAGCAGTTGAGAAGGGCAGTCTCCCATGCCTCTCTGGAAGGGGTAGGGGAAGGGGGGAGGTGGGGATTTTGAGTACATGCCCACACCATGTGGAAGATATCACAGGTCTGCCCACAGTGTGGGCATCGCCCATCCGTGTTAGGATCGTAATGCTTTAAGATTGCAGGACAGAGTAGAGTACCTGTCTGCAGGCGCCTTAAAGTTCGCTCCTCCGTCTTACTCAGCCCCTTTGCAGGGGCCGGGAAAAGGCGGTGGATGTCGCTATAATGCGTTATAATTTCCTTGAATCGCAGCAGCGGCTGGTTAGTCTCCGAGCCAGAAGAGCTGGGATGAGGAGCCCGGTGAGTAAGCGCTCGGGCAGCCGCGTCAGCGGCCTCATTACCTCGTAAGCCCTGGTGGCCAGGAGCCCAAATGATTCTTTTGGGTGTTGGATCAGTGGCAGTCCGTCTTAAAATGCAAGCAGCTAAGGGGGAGATCTCCCCTGCCAAGTAATGATCACATGCTTTTCGGGAGTCCGTAATGATGATTCTCGAATTGGCGTGGGCGGCAGCAAGCGCTATCGCTACTTCCTCGGCTCGCATTGAATTCGGGGCTCGAAAAGAGAGTCCATCAACGTGCATTTCCTGGTGAACGATAGCGGCCGTGTAAAATCCCGTGGGCGATGGGCCTGCTACGTCTACATAATATACACCGGGTCGGGAGCCGTGTTGTCTCTCAAGAGCCCGAACCCGCGCTTGTCGCAGGCTAGGCCCCTTTCCCTCACGTACTCTTCTACACACGTTGCTGCTTCTTGCAGTCTCTCTTCCTTTTGTCCTAGCGAGCCTCGATTCACCCAGACCGTAATGTCGTCGGCGTACATCGCGTGCTGGATGCCATCGATTTTGCTGAGTCTTTTGGCCAGTCCGGTCATTGCAATGTTGAAAAGCACTGGTGAGATTACGGATCCTTGCGGCGTGCCCTTACGTGGGGTGGTAAAGGTGTCGCTTCGCAGGTCTCCCAATCCCACTGTCGCTGTGCGTTCTGACAGGAAGGATCTTACGTAGTCGTGGGTTTTTCTTCCGCAGTTGGCGTTGTTTAGGCCTTCCATAATGGCCTCGTGGCTAACATTGTCGAAGGCCCCTTTGATGTCCAGGGCCAGGATAATGTTTTCGCCAGTTATAGGTGCCGTGTCTATGATCTCTTCCTTGATCTGCAGCAGGACGTCTTGCGTCGACAGGTTCGCCCGGAAGCCGAACATGCTGTGCTGGTAGTGTATTTCGTCTTCCAGGTATTGTTGAATTCGCCTGGTGACGATTCTCGTACAATTTGCCAAGGCACGACGTGAGGGAAATGGGTCTCAGGTTCTCAATCTGAAGCTTCTTGCCGGGTTTGGGTATCATAACCACGACAGCGTGCTTCCACTCCTTCGGCACCACTCCCTCTGCCCACAGCGTGTTGAGGTACGCCGTGAGCTGGTCGATCGCCTCGTCGCTGAGGTTGCGGATCAAGGCGTTCTTGATCTTGTCTGCGCCGGCTGCTGTATTTCTTGTTCTCGCGCTTATCGCCGCCTGGACTTCCTTTCTTGTGATCGGCCTGTCCATTGCGGGATTGTCTGCTCCTTGGTACTCTCCGTTGTAGCCCTGGGGGTTGTCCTTGCCGTAGCATTTGATGCGACTGCTTCTAGCAGTCCTTCGTCCGATCCTTCGTACTGGTAGGCCAATTTCTGAATTGAGGAGCAGCGATCAACTTGCAGCACAGTTTAACCCAACAAAAAAACGCCTGGCACAAAAACGCTTCGCTGTAGTCTTCGCCGGTGTGGTCAGCGTGGCTACTCTTGCCGAGAAGAAGCCGGTCAAACCTCTATGGTCAAACAGCGACGAGAGCGCCCCCGCTCGGCGGTACAGGCAAAGACGACATCCGCGGCGTCGGAGTTTGCAAACTGAGAAAGTAATTATTAACGTTGCTTTTAGCCGATTGGCGTTCGAAAAAGCGCGGCGCCGCGGATGAAGCGAGAGCTACCCATGAGGGGGTAGGAAGCAAGAATCGGACACATGCGTGGTGTAGGAGTAGGACAGAGCTATCACCAGAACGCCAGCACCGCGCGACCATGCGCTAGCATGGCGTCAGCATTGATACCAACTGTGTAGCGCCGCAGCGCGGCAACTAACTGAACTGAGTGAGGCACACCGACGGCTTCCGTTGCGAAGCGGGCGATGCGGCTGGCATTTCATTTTCATTTCATTTTCATTTTATTACTCTCAAGGCCGGTCAGGCGTTACAGAGAGGAGTAGGCAAAAAAAATAAATACAAAGAAACAAACAAACAAACAGTTACAATTCATAAGCTTTAACAGTATCCTTGAATTTCTGAGAATCATTGGTGACGACGACGGTGGAGGGCAGGTGATTCCAGTCCGAGGCTGTTCTGGGGACGAAGGAATTTAGATATTGGACAGTCCTGCACTGTGGAATGTGCACCTTTAGTTGATGATCTCTGCGGGACGATATGTGCACCGGAAGAGTAAACAAGGACTGCTTTAAGGTTTCGTTGCCGTAATAT
Source organism: Amblyomma mixtum (assembly GCF_055824585.1). Classification (NCBI taxonomy): domain Eukaryota; kingdom Metazoa; phylum Arthropoda; class Arachnida; order Ixodida; family Ixodidae; genus Amblyomma; species Amblyomma mixtum. The sequence goes on along the minus strand of NC_143012.1, from coordinate 107,293,675 downwards.
ATTTTATGAAAAGTGCAGAGGCGCGAAATGCGGCGCCGTATGGCAAGATCAGGAAGATTAAGCGTTCTTTTAATTTCTGAAACACTGGCATGGCGGGAGTAATTTGACATTATAAACCTTGCAGAGCGATTTTGGATGGATTCAAGCAACCCAATGAGAGAGTTAGTGTATGGGTCCCACACTGGAGCAGCGTACTCAATTTTTGAACGGACGAGTGTTTTGTAGAGCAGTAGTTTCACAGGGATAGGGGCAAGGGAAAAGTTACGACGGATGAAGCCAAGCATGCGGTTGGCCTCGTTAGTAATATATTTAATGGTGAGCCTTCCAGGACAGATCATTTGTTATTTGAACTCCAAGGTACTTATACTTGTTAACTTGGGTCAGTGCGGTGTCGTTGAGAGAGTATGAGCACGGAAAGTTGTGATTAGTCGTGCGCGTAATTCTCATTACTTTACATTTGTTAACGTTTAGTTTCATAAGCCAGGTATTACACCAAGTTCCAATTATGTTCAGATCATTTTGAAGAGCGCATGCATCATCTTGGTTAGTAACTTCTCTGTATAAAACACAGTCATCAGCGAAAAGTCTTATTTTGGAAGTAACTGAGGAAGGAAGATCATTAATATAGATAAGGAAAAGAAGAGGTCCTAGAACTGATCCTTGCGGAACGCCAGAGGTTACGGGGGAAATGAGGGAGTCATGATCGTTAGCATTTACATACTGACTTGGATTACTTAAAAAACACTCAATCCACTTTAAAATACCATTATCAATATTTAATTTACTTAACTTATAAAGTAACAGTTCATGTGACACGGTGTCAAAAGCCTTTGCAAAGTCGATATATTACAATCAATGAGAGAAGAGTGGTCCAGAGCGAAAATCAAGTCATTAGTGAATGCAATTAATTGAGTTTCACATGAATGATCCTTTGTAAAACCATGCTGTGAATCTGTAAAAAACGAACTAGTTTCCAGATAGTCAACAAGGTGTGAATAGATAATATGTTCAAAGAGTTTGCATGGAATAGATGTTAAGGAAATAGGCCTGTAGTTATTAGGATTATGAACGTCACCAGACTTGTGGACTGGAACCACCTTGGCGTTCCTCCAGTCGTCAGGCAGTGATGCGCTGCGGATGGACTGCGTAAAAATTTCGGACAACATCATGGGTGAATATAAACATGCACTTTTCAATAACTTATAACTAATACCGTCGATCCCTGCAGCTGAAGCAAGCTTTCCTTTCTGAATAAGCCTGGCAACACCTTCATCATTGATAGTTATAGGCTCCGTCTGAACAGATTCTGAAACCGCAATATCGGGTAAGGTGGACACAACGGAATTACTAAAGGATGAGAAAAATGTATTGTTCAAAGCAATGCAGCACTTGCGAGGGGGAACCGGGATATTATTTATGGAGCGAAGTCGGACCTCTTTTGTTTTGCGCACATTAACGACGTTCCAAAATTTTTGTGGGTTGGAAACGAGCAAATGAGGCAGTGTGTGATGATAAAAAACATGCTTAGCGCTCTGCAGCGCCTGCTTGTACTGTGACGCGACAGCACGATATAGGTGCTACTTATCAGCAGTTATTGATTTTTTTCAGCTGCCGGAAAATGCGCTTTTTTTTATTTAGGAGGCGCTTTAGCGATACGCTGAACCAAGGTGCTTGTTTGGAGCAGGAAACGCGACGAGTGGGAATATATTCATTTATGAGGTCGTTCACCTTCGTTTTAAATATGTGCCAGCTTTCTTGAGTGGAAGGACTCCAGAACTGCGGAAAGAATGTGTCGGAAAAGCGCTCGAGCTCTGCATTAATAGCTTGGAAGTCCGCCTTGTTGTAGTTCCTAAGTAGCTTGTATCTTTTTGGAGAGCGAGCCGAGCGTGAAGGCATAGTTAGGTGGATTGCACTATGGTCACTTAAGCCCGGAAGAAAGATGATTGAAGATATAGTTTCAGGAGAAGTGGTTAGCACAAGATCAAGTATGTTGGCCGATGTCTGAGTAACACGGGTTGGTTCTTTAACGATTTGATCAAGGTTGAACGTGGAACACAATTCAATGAATGCAGAACACTCTGAGAAAGGACGTAAGAGATGAAAAGAGGGGCTGTTCCATGAAATAGCGGGAAGGTTGAAATCACCAAAAATATAAAGAGGAGACCTCGGAAACTTAGAAAGGACCGAATTAATGGCGTCATGTAGGTCATCGCAGAAGCAAGGCTGTGAGCTAGGTGGTCGATAGCATACACAGAATAAAACGTCCTTGTGCTTCAAACGTAAGCAAGTGCAGAGAAATTCCAGTGACGAATTCACGGGAACGCTATAAGAAGCAATTTCATCTGATATGGCAATCAAAACACCACCACCAACACGCTCGCAGCGATCAAATCTATAAATGTTATAATTTTTTTCACAACTGAACAGTTGCCGAGAATCAACTTTTTCAGACAGCCACGTTTCGGTCAGGACAATCACATCGGCAAAACACGCGTCGGCTAGAGCTGACAATGAGTCTCGTTTATTTAAAATGCTGCGAATGTTAGTGAAAAGAATCAAGTAATCTGGATTCGGTAATGCCTGAACGGCTGCGTTTTCCTATGGCGAACCTGAGGTAGAAGGTGATGCAGGCGTATCTGATGCAGGCGGAGGAGATGCAGGCGGAGGAGATGCAGGCGGGGCTGTTGCGTCATTTTCAGAGGCACGCCCGCTAGGCGCTTCAACTTCGCATGCGGCATCCGTGTCGGCAGAATATACGTAGCATTTTTTGTTTACGTACAGCCTGTTGTAACGCTGGTTGTATTTATGGCCACTTGCTTTACCATAGTCCATGAGCTTCTTCCGCGAAAGCCCAGTTCCTCTGCAAAAGTCCTCCTGTATAGACACGCCTGTATTCTTCAGTTTTGTTCACTGAGCCCAAATGCTATCTTTAACTTTGAACGACGCGAACTTCACGACGATCGGTCGGCATATCTTTTAAACGAAAGCTCCAAGGCGATGTGCCCTTGCAATGCCTTCATAGGTTAGTTTCAGGGAAAATGAGCTCAGAAGGCGTCTCCGTATCTTCTGCTCAGATTCCGCCCATGTTTCATTTGCTGCATCATCGACACCATAAAATATAAGATTATCTCTTCGAGACTGATCTTCAAATTCATCAAGGCGTGTCCGCAGAAGCTAGCTTTCATCAAGAACAGCTTTAGTTACGAAGTGTTTCACGTCAGCCCCATCCAGAAGAGCTGTAGAATCGCTTGCCTTTGCTTCGAGAGCTGCCAGTCGATGTAATGCGTCTGACACCGTGTCTTCAAGCTGCTTTTGACTAGCCTCTAGCTGTTTTCGACCGGCCTCTAGCTGTTTTTGACTGGCCTTTACCTCTCTCAAAGATGCCATTACTTCCCCAAGGCGCGATTCATAGATTTTTTGAGGTCATTAATTGCAACTAATATATCCTCATTACCAAAGCCTTGCTTGTTAGGACCAGGGTTCGATTCTACACCACCTGACAACAAAAGCAACTTCACAACTTGAATACAATCGGCAACGGTGCACCCCAAAGTGTGTGGGCATGGGACAAGCAGTAAACAGCGATTACTAGTACGCTTAGAATATAGTGAAAGTGGGCAACTGACCTGCGTAAGCAAGTAGAAGGGCTTTAGCACCATCATCGCTGCTGTCCCACGCCCACTGACGAGCGGTTGTTGTTGTTGTGACTGAGAGAAGGATGAAAAAGAAATTGCACGGGCCTGCTACTGGCTCGATCCGAGCCACCACCGCTGCCACGTGCAGACAGAGGAGAGTTAAAAGATCAGAGGAAAGAGAAAAAGGAAAGAAAAGACGCGCGTCGCAGCAACAACTGCGTCCGCCGGAGCGGACGCTGCTCAAAAAACAGATAAGCGGCCGAAGCCGTGCTCGCCGAAGCGAGAACAGATACTCTGCTCAGAAGAAGAACTTGCATCGGTTGACTATCTATACACGGCACGCTGGTTGATGACGGTGGCGGTGCGTCTTGCTGGTCGCAGCGGGGCGGCAGCGCGCTTTCATAGTCCAATGGCGCGAAGTTCAAAGTGGCAGGACAATGACCGGCTGAGAAGAATCCGTGGAAACGGGCAGCGTTTGGCAGCGAGGGTTCTCCTCCAGGCAAATCCAGGCAAAAAGCAGGGAAGTTGCAGTCGATCACGAGCAACCGCGCAAGCAAGTAGAAGGGCTTTAGCACCATCATCGCTGCTGTCCCACGCCCACTCAAAACTGGAGGAGGCGCTTGCTAGACACTTACTACGTACTCTCCACAACAGAGTTTGCGAGCCGGGAAATGTGACCACTGTGTCTGTACTTTTCCGGGCGCTGAAAAAAACTGCGATAACATGTGCACTGTCGCAAGGCGAGTTATGAATACCTGCTTCGCACTTCCGCCTCGCATGTCATCGGGAAGGTTTCGCCAGACCGACTGAAAAGGACGGAAGGAGCCCGTCTAAAAGTGATCGGCCGTACAACAGGTCGGTGTGTGTGATCACGACGAGGTCAGGTGCACAGCTGCTGCTGACTGAAATTCGCATCATCCCTGAGAGCCATAACATAAGAGTAGCGCAAAACCAGGACGACGGACACTAGGGGAGAGACCACACACCAACAACACAGGCGCTAACTTCCGACTGACGAAGAAAACCAAACCCAACCAAGTGAACGCAACCCGAGCAAAAGTAGCGCATGCGCTGACCTAAGATAAAAAATCGAAAAAAAATTGAAAAACAAGGTGCGAAAAATGCGATAAAAAATGTGAGATCACGGATGTTTTCAACCCAAGAAGGCCAGCTCTCGTTTAGACAAGGAAATGGACGGAGTACTAACGCAGCAATCTGCCTTACAAGGCAGCAATCTGCCTTACAAGATAACTGTGCGTGCCTGTTTTGGACAAATGCTCAGTCATTGCTAAGAGTAGAGATAAGCTAACTCGCGAAATTGTGGAAGCTGCACAGATTGCTGCCTTACAAGATAACTGCGTTAGTACTCCGTCCATTTCCTTGTCTAAACGAGAGCTGGCCTTCTTGGGTTCAAAACATCCGTGATCGCAGATTTTTTATCGCATTTTTCGCACCTTTTTTTCGATTTCTTTTTTCGATTTTTTCTCTTAGGTCAGCGCATGCGCTATTTTTGCTCAGGTTCTGTTCACTTGGTTGGGTTTGGTTTTCTTCGTCAGTCGGAAGTTAGCGCCTGTGCTGTTGGTGTGTGTTCTCTCCCCTTGTGCCCGTCGTCCTGGTTTTGCGCTACTCTTATGTTATGGACAAATTCCGACTTGCCCAAATTTCCACCCCGGTGAATCCCTGAGAGCGTGTCGCTACTTCAAAGTGTTCGGGCCGAACGGGTTGGCGTTCATCTGACGCTCAGGAACTCGTGCGCCGTCACCGCGACTAGCCGGCCTCTTGCGTCTGACGACTTCGCATTCGCGCATTCTGTGATCTGGACACCCTTGTTTTATTATGTACTTTGTATGTAACACGATAGTTTTTACTAACACTCGATGTCCGTAAGTTCTTTTTGCATGTCATGTTTTCAAAGCTATTTTCTTTCTTTTGCCGCGCCAAATGTTATCTACTAGTGTTATTTAGACTGCTTTGCTTTTAACCCATTAGCGCCCAGCGTACTTTTAAAAGTACAGTTAAATTTTTTATAATTTCACCACCAAAGACGGTAATTTTCTTTTCAAGTAGGGCATGCTTTTGTCAACAGGGCATTGGCCAACCACCCTTAACTAATTTGGCGCACTTTCTTTGCTCAGTATGTCAGCTTTCCGTGGTGAAACTTCAGGATGTTTGTTTCCCACGAACTGCACCGGTAGTTGCTTGCTTGTAATTTTCTGACGGCCGCATTTATGTAGATATTACGCAAGTTTCAAGTATAGAGCAGCACGAAAGACGAAAGTAAACAACGGATGCTTCGAACGTCCCGCACCTTTGGCGTTTTTGGCTCACTGATGATTTATATACTGCTGTACTTTCTATAGTACACTGGGTCTTCCTGTGTGCAAAACGGCACCTATTTATTCCAGTTCATAGATCTTATGGTTCCTTCCAATTTTCCGGAAAAAATCACTTTGTCTGCTTAGCAAGGCCTCGGAGGCTGCTGTACTTGCCGCTAGCGGTCTTGAGTATGATGATGGTACGATTTTAATTGGTTGTAATACAGTTTGGTTATAAGAACTGAAGGTTCTGCAGAGCAGACAGTTACTGTTATGCCATTCACACCGTCTGCGGAAAGTACTTGAGTTCAGAAATGAAACTTTTGGAAGCGCGTGTTGTCCTGTCGTCACCTGAGGTGATTTCAACGTTTAGTGACCATTTCATCTTTTTTTTTAATAATTTTTTTTCCTCTCAAGACATTCTTGTAACGCTCCACTGGGAGGAATTTAGGGCTAGAGGAACCGTTCGCCAAAACCGGTTTAGAAAGTGTCCACTCGGGGCAAAGAAAGCGGTGGAATAGAAGCAGCCATGAAACATCGATTCTTGCTTCAGTAGTATAGGTTACATGCTATTATTGAAGTCTACGATCAACAGTATAGTCACTATGGCTTGCAACTATAACAGCAGTGAGCCTACGTGTTTTGTAGAGTGATGGTTGCCTACAGCACTAGAAAAATAGATTTTTTTTTTAAAGCCAAAACTCCTTTCCTTTTACAACAGTGGTATAGCAGGTGTTGACCTCTCGCATCAGGCCATCTACTGCCAGTATATCAGCATCAGGGACAAAAAGTGACAGTGGTTGTTGACAACAAATCTCAACTTTGCAATTGTGAAAGCCTGAACAATCTGCGAAATTGCTAGAGACGAGCCTGCTGACTATTTTCGCTTTGTTAAGAACGTTACTCATTATTATCTACACCTTGACATGCAGTAACCAGCGGTTCGCAGACACTCTGGCTCAATCGTATCTGATGCTTCTTTGAAAAAGAGAAAGTTTTCCGTGCAAAGTAGGATACATGCTGTGCCAGTATAGCCAGAAAATATTCATGAGGACCTGCAAGAAGTGTTATATCACCCTGCGTAAAAATCGCAGACATAATAAGAAAATTCACGCCACCAATAGGAATGCAGTGAAGTGGCCACATGTGCTATGGGGAAGACCCAGTGTACTATAAAAAGTACACCTGTGTAACCTCTGGAAGGAATAAAGCAATCGTGACAAAATTTCAGCAATCTCTTTGTCTTTATATGAGAGTATTATGTGCTAAAAATGAAGAAAATCCCTCTGTTAGATATTTTTTGGTCCCTAATGGGTTAATCTTCTACTACGCTTACGCTTTTCTGTATATGTCCGCCGTTTTTGAATTTTCTTTTACGTATTTTGTGTACTTGGACCCGAACTAGCGGTTGGCTATGGGTACAAACAGTGTTCGTATTTCCTGTAAAAGAAATTCGAAATAAATTCAAATTGAATTGCAGTCGAATTGAATTGAACCATCCGCCCACCCTCTGTTTACTGTAGTTGAGTAGCTTGGCTCTGCTTTTGAGAGAGACTGGCTAGCATAGGCTATAACTTCCTCACTGTCGTCTTGCCATTGAACGAGAATAGCGCCGAGACTAATACCCCTGCCACACGGCAAATTTAATGTCATTCTCATCGAATGACATTTGTTCGACTTAATGTCATTTTTTCTACGCGCTGCTACACGGCAGAAACTAATGTCATTTGCAAATTATGGCGATTGCGATGGAAAGAGAGTACAGCATACAAAAATTTCGATGTATGCTTCAATACGTTGCAAAAAGTATTGCTTTGCTAATGGAAACCGATTTTAAAATCCTAATCCTCATTTCAATAACATGCTGATCACTGCTACACCACGAGTCCAAGCCAAGCCAAAGCTCAGCCAGCGGCGGCCGGCAAATGGCGGACGTCATTTTGTGAAATGCTCTCTATGGTGAAATTAAACAGTAATAGCTGTGCGTCCGCAAAAGCTTTGCGCATGCTACGGGCGCACCTTGCGCGCACTACCGCCCGTCCTCACAACAGTTTTAGTTGGGAGCACGGTGGTTGGGAGCAGTTGGGAATGACTAGCGCAGCGCGCGAGAAGCATAACATACTGTGGCGCCATCTAGATGACAGCAAGTCAAACCTCCTGAACTGAGTGCCGAAGAAACGTTTTTCTCTTTTATTAACGGCAGTAATGAATGCATTAGAAGGCTTCGTTTTTTAAAATGTAAATCAATTGGATGAAATGAAAATGTAGATTCTAGTGCAAAACAGGAGAAATACTTCGCCCGGGGTCGTTGCTAGGACGACAGTGTACGCCGTACCACGGCCGTATACTGTCTAGCATCAGCCTAGGATCAGAAAACTTTGAAATTTATCTCAAAAACGATTACTATTTCACACCTATATTGTTACGGAGGGATGAAAATCCACAAAATAAAAGCGAATACAACCGTTTAGAGCAAGCTATCGCGTCGAAAAATGCAGCAGCGACGTAGTATTCGGTCCGAAACGGGCGGGCTGGGCGTTGCCATGTTGTGAATGTTAGCCACGCAAGGCTGGTAGCGAGAGTGAGTTTTATTTTTTTCCAATTCTATTTGGCATTTTATATACATAAATGAACGACCGCACAATCATACGGACGCGGAAATATTACAGTGCTTGTGACGCTTTTATAATCGTGTTTTTCGGTGTATATTCTCAGCAAGTCTCTGGTGTCGAGGGAACACATTAGCTCGGAGATCGCTGCATAATGAGTTCTGTAAACTCATTCGATACCTAATGTCGTTTTCATGGAATGACATTATATTTTCTCGTGTGGCAGCAAAAGAGTGTCATTTTGAACGAATGTCATTCGATGGGAATGACATTAAATTTTCCGTGTGGCAGGGGTATAAGATTACTGGCATCGCTGTCAATTACTGGCATCAGTCTGGGCGAGTTTCGGGACAGGCTTGAGCCGCCTGCGTAGCTGGTTGAAGCCGGCCTCTTGATCCTCTTATTCATTGATTTAGAATGTTCCTAAGCCCTCAGGGGGTTGTTGCAGGATGGAAAATAAAATATCAATGGCAAAAAAGCAAAAATTGGCAATACACAAGTTACCACCATGGCATGCAAAAGAGACATTGTCTCTAGTAGGTAGTGCAAGGGGCTCGGAAGTTGAGTAGAAGTTTTGAAGACACGCCTGTACTAGGCACGGAAGCCTAACAACATTCTAACGGACTTTTCTATAGGTCGGCCGCGAGAACTTTTTCACCGCAGCAGTCTTCTCGGGCTCCGGACTAACGCCATCTCAAATGATCACGTGTCCAAGAAAGTGGAGCTCCTGGACACCGAAGGGGCATTTCTGTGCTTTTATCGCCAACTGCGCGAGACGGAGTGCCTGTCGCACCTTTCGCATCCGGTTGAGATGTTCTCGAAGCTAGCCGTAAAAATTACAACATCAAGGTACAGTAGGCACCGCTCCATTTCAGGCGAGAGAGAACGGTGCCCACCATGCGTTGGAAGGCTGCTGGTGCGAAACCGAGGCCGAGGGGCAGCACTTTGAATACATAAAGGCCTCAGGGGACCCGAACGATGTCTTCTCTTTGTCCCTTTCGTCCACTTCGATCTTCCAGTAGTCGTTCTTAAGGTGGAGTGAGGAGAAATATTAAGCTTTCGCATTAGGTCCAAGGCGTCGTCGATACGTGTCAGTGGGTATATATCGCGTTTCGTGACGGGATTGAACTTCCGATAATCAACGCAGATCGCAAAGTGTTCTATTTTGTCTTCACCAGCAGCCCAGGAGAAGGCCAGGGGCTGCGGTGGACGGCTGGACTACGTCATCGGCAAGCATTTCTTGCGCATGGCTCCGAATAGCTTATCACTACATCGGCGACACTCGGTATGGGTGCTCATCGATGATGCTGCGATGTTTTGCTGTTGTGGTGCTCCCTATCCTTAATGACGTGGCAAAGCACACGGCGAAATCCCGAAAGATTGGTTGGTTTAGTTTATGGGGTTTAACGTCCCAAAGCGACTCAGGCTATCAGGGACGCCGTAGAGGAGGGCTCCTTATGATTTCGACCACCTGGGGTTCTTTTACGTGCACTGACACCGCACAGCACACGGGCCTCTAGAATTTCTCCTCCAAAGAAATTCTAGCCGCCGCTGCCGGGATCGAACCCGCGTCTTTTGGGTTAGCAGCCGAGCACCATAACCACTGAGCCACCGCGGCAACGAAATCCCGAAAGAGCTCTAATAGGCGCTGGCTGTCACCTGCGGACAACAAGATTTGCCGGGCTGGTTGGTTCTTACTGATGAAAGGCAAAATTGTGTGAAGGGGTTAGGATAACATGAAGAAGCAAAGATAAAACTTAGAAGTACTTTTCAGTTTCATGTGTGTCCCTTCATGTTGTCATAACCCTTTCACGCTGTTATGACTTTCATATGCCGACAATTCGGATTTTGTGTACACGACAGATAGAACGGTAGCTGCATCGCGTCCTTCTGACGACGGCGACCGCAGAGCAGATATTTCAGCTTCAGCGGGCTCACCAAAATCGGTAACAATGCGATGGGCGTTCCTTTCGCAATGGGCTGCAACTCTGTCTCGAAGTTGGTAAGCAAGAGTTTCGCACAGCGGTCCCGCGAACGAGCAAGTCCTCTTGAAGCACAGACACCTTTCTGTGGGAGAAGCCTTACTTTTCTTTTCCCCCCATGACCTCGCGGTCACCTGGTGGGTGGTTTGCTCTAGAACAATCATGCTGCACCTCGGCGGCACTTTCACGTCGACAGCAGCAATGCAATAAGCAAGGTGTGCATCCAGGAGTCGTCTGGGTCGGCACTCGCTATAGCTTGGTCAGCGAAAACGTCACGCGCGGCTCTTGTAAATCGAAAACTGCGCCTTTAGCTTGCCATAACTGCAGGTCGAGTATGACGTCGCTTGAACAATGGGTTAATACAACCGTCACAAACGTCGACGAAGCTGTGTATTTCAAGCCTTCACAGTACAGGGGTCAGCGCTGTTAATTAGGTGCCCCCATCCATAAGAACCTGAGGCCTAGTCCATGCGGTGAAAAATTTTAGTTCCTTTGCCAGCCCAGTGCTCATGAACAAATAGTCTACCCCGGATCGACCGACGCGGTACATTGCAATATTGTCACGTTTTAGTGACGGCAGTCCAGCGGTCAGGAAGACACCAGAAATACTTGCAAACGAAGCTCTTTATTAGGGCTGACTTGCGCCCGCAAAAGAACTGAATCACTCGGTGGCGGCGTAAGCAACAAGCGTGCTCGTCAATCGTCGATCTTCGAACGCCCGCTGCTCGCGGCATCGTTCAATTAAAGCCGGCAAGGAAACTTCGAGATAACAGGTCGAGATCATCTAGAGTAATCTGGAAACACGTAGATGCAGCTGTTCATGGCTGTGAACAGTCGAGATAAGTCCGGTCGCTTCTCGCGTCACGAACAAAAATGATAACACCCCTTTTCTGCGGCCTTGCGCGAACGAACGAACACTACAATGATACGTGGCATTACCCCCCTTCCAAAGAAGCATCGTCTCGATGCTTTAAAATGAAAATAAACACGGAGAATGAAACTTCGAGTCCTTTAGCGTTCATAATATGGCTTCAGGCGTACGACATGTACGACTTCCGGGCGTGGGCGGCGTCGCTGAGATGCTGTCGTGCCGTCGGGGATGACTTCATAGTCGAGGTCACCGATGCGACGGAGAACCCTGTACGGGCCAAAGTAGCGTTGCAGCAACTTTTCGCTCAATCCACGGCGGCGAACTAGCGTCCATATCCAAACCCGATCACCTGGCTTGTCTCGTCAGCGCAGATTGTAGCGTCGGGCGTCGGTGTGCCGCTGGTCTTGAATGCGAAGCCGCGCAAGTCTTCGGGCTTCCTCGGCGCGATGAAGGTAGGCGGCGACGTCGAGGCTGTCTTCGCGGAAACGTGCGGGAACATTGCGTCGAGTTTTGTCGTGGGCTTCCTGCCGTATACCAGCTGGAATGGAGTAAACCTGGTTGTCTCCTGGGCGGCAGTATTATAGGCGAAGATCACGTAGGGCAGAATAGAGTCCCACGTCTTCTGTTCGGCGTCGATGTACATGGAGAGCATGTCTGCGATGGTCTTGTTCAGACGCTCTGTGAGTCCGTTGGTTTGCGGATGATAGGCAGTTGTCCTCCGATGGCTTGTCTGGCTGTACTTTAAAATGGCTTGCGTCAGCTCCGCTGTAAATGCCGTCCCTCTGTCAGGTCCGCGCGGGGGTTCATAGTGGCCAGGCTCTGAGGACCGCCGCCTCGGGGAAGCGGCCTTACGGCCGGCCGCAGGCTTAACCGCCTGCGGGATGCCGGGGGATGAGGGCTTAGTACTGCCTCGTAAGAGTCTGGCGAAAACCGAAGTTGTGTGGAGTACCGGTGGAGTAGGCCCGCGTCATCTCATCCTAAGCCACGTTCTTGGTTAGTGGCCCGGTCGCCCAGCCTTGAACACTCTCTCCTCAGTAGGAGAAGAGTAAGCTAGGAGAGGAAATAAGTGCATGGGTGGTTGGAGGAAGCACAGATGGACCCCCCGGAGTCTGACCGGTTCTGAGGCCGCGAGGCCGTTGACGAACTGGGCGTCCACTGGCCGGGACTATCACATATACTTCCGGTGTCCGAAAAACCGCGAAAAACCTTCGACGGCTAGTAGCCGGCAGGTGGGAAAAGCCTTCTAGTGAGCGATGAGGAGCCCCAGGTAGCTACTGACCCCGTGTTAGGTTTTCCTGTCTCCGACGGTCGGAGCCCGTTGCGTATGGTGGGTGGTCGGGCATCCCGTGAGTGGGGCCGCACCATTGGGCAATCTCGATGCTCTCCCTGCCCTGGCCAGGCGGGCCAGTAATGGAGTCGAGATAATTGAAGGATCAGAGCAAAAATCTCGCTGTCCCCATTCCCTTCCCACGTCCCATTTCCCTTTCCGCTACTTCCCAGGGGAGGTCAGGGGAGCCTCCCCGGGCCCGCTCTCTCGGCTGTGGGTCGCTAATGTAGCATTTTCCCTAATATTTTATTTTTCCACCCACGGGTGGTCAAATTACAACTTGCCTACGGGCCTCCTCTTTTATTTTTCAATTGGGTTAAGCCTGTTGTGTGTAAACAGTGCAGTCAGGGGCCTATTATTTTTATTTCCTTTTCGGTTGCCCCAACCTATTCAATGTCTGTGATGAGCACTTCGGGGGCGCCGTGTCGCAGGAGAATTTGTTCGCCAAAAATTTTTCCGACTTCTGTTGCGGTACCATTAGGCAACGCTTTTGCTTCGGAGTATCGGGTCATGTAGTCGGTGGCCACGATGATCCACTTGTTACCTGATGATGAAGTCGGAAAGGGGCCGAGGAGGTCCATCCCGATTTGCTGAAAGGGCTTAGTTGGCGGTGGTATGAGGTTCAGGAGTCCGGCTGGTCTAGTCGGAGGCGTTTTGCGTCGCTGACACTCACGGCACGTTTTCACGTAATGAGAAACGTCGGTAGCTAGCCGCGGCCAATAGTACTTCTCCTGGATGCGGTGCAACGTGCGAGCAATCCCGATATGCCCTGCAGTCGGCTCATCATGACATGCCTGCATAATTTCTTGCCTGAGATTTTTGGGCACGACAAGAAGATGCGCTGTCCTGTTGGGCGCGAAGTTCTTCTTCAGAAGGACATTATTGTGAAGGACGAAGGACGACAGTTGGCGCTTGAACCCCCGGGGAGGCGATGCGGTCTTGCCTTTCAAATAATCAACTAGGCTTTGCAACTCAGGATCCGAGCGCTGCTGCTGCGCGAAACTGCTGGCGCTTACCGGTCCTAAGAAAGCGTCGTCGTCTTCCTCTTCCGGTGCCGCGTCTACGGGGGCTGGCGATAGGCAGTCTGCATTGGAATGCTTGCGGCCAGATTTGTAGACTATAGTTATGTCGAATTCTTGAAGACGCAGGCTCCAACGAGCAAGGCGGCCGGAGGGATCTTTCAAATTTGCCAACCAGCACAGAGCATGGTGATCGCTCACAACCTTGAATGGTCGTCCGTATAGGTAGGGGCGAAATTTGGACGTGGCCCAAATAACGGCGAGACATTCTTTCTCTGTCGTCGAATAGTTGGCTTCGGCTCTCGACAGTGAACGGCTAGCGTACGCGATAACCTTCTCCTGTCTGCCATTTTTCTGAACGAGGACCGCTCCTAAGCCCACCCCGCTTGCATCGGTATGAACTTCGGTGTCGGCGTTTTCATCAAAGTGCCCAAGCACAGGAGGGGACTGTAAGCGGCGCTTCAGCTCGTTGAAAGCTTCCTCTTGCGGCCTTTCCCATTTAAAAGGCACATCAGCCTTGGTAAGTTGGGTCAACGGTTCAGCGATGCTCGAAAAGTTCTTGACGAATCGCCGGTAATAAGCGCACAATCCAAGGAATCTGCGTATAGCGTTCTTGTCATTAGGCTGTGGAAACTCTGCGATCGCAGCCGTCTTCTTGGGGTCTGGGCGAACTCCATCCTTGCTTACGACGTGACCAAGGAACAGCAGCGCCTCGTAGGCGAAGTGGCACTTCTCTGGTTTCAGTGTCAGGCCTGAAGACTTGATCGTTTCCAGCACTATCCGAAGCCTTCTGAGGTGGTCTTCAAAGCTTGAGGAGAAGACAACAACATCATCTAAGTAGACTAGGCAAATCTGCCACTTCAAGCCTGCGAGCACCGTATCCATTACTCGCTGGAACGTCGCTGGGGCAGAGCAGAGGCCGAATGGCATCACCTTGAACTCGAAGAGTCCGTCTGGCGTGATGAACGCAGTCTTCTCGCGATCTCTTTCGTCGACTTCAATTTGCCAGTAGCCGCTCTTCAGGTCCATCGATGAGAAGTACTTAGCGTTGCACAGCCGGTCCAGTGTATCGTCGATGCGGGGGAGGGGGTAGACATCCTTCTTCGTAATGTTGTTCAGGCGGCGGTAATCGACGCAAAAGCGAAGGGTGCCGTCTTTCTTTTTCACTAGGACGACCGGTGCTGCCCAGGGGCTCCTCGATGGCTGGATGACGTCGTCACGAAGCATTTCTCAACTTGCTTGCGGATAGCTTGGCGTTTTAGTGGCGATACGCGGTAGGGGCTCTGTCGCAGTGGTCGTGCGTGTTCGTCTGTGACAATGCGGTGCTTGGCAAGCCGGGTTCGCCGCACATTCGATGCTGATGAGAAGCAGTCGGTGTACCTCTGAAGAAGACTGCGTGTTTGGTCTTGTCTGCTCCGGGGTAATGCCGGGTTGATGTCGAACGTGGGTTGATGGCCTTGTTCAGATAGTTCTGCGGGTTGGTCGGGTAGGGCGAATGCGTTTTTGATGTCTGCCAGCTCGTCGAAGAAAGCGATCGTCGTACCTTTGTTTAGATGCCGGTATTCTTCGGTGAAGTTGGTTAGCAACACCTGGGCTTGGCCATTTCGGATTTCGGCGACTCCCCTCGCGACGCCCAATCCTCGATCCAGGAGTAACTCGGTGTTCCCCTTGTAATGATCGGAGGCCCAGCCAGCGGAGAACGGCGAGCCAGTCAGGCGCCGTCAGGTATGCGGCCGAAAGCGCTGCTGTTTTGGGGAGACAAAAGAGACACTGCGTGGGGCAGCTTCTGGCGGCGGCGTCGGCGTACACAAAGGCGTCTAAACCCCTTCGCCGGGAAGGCTGAGCGCGGTGTTTCTCCCGGACTGCCCGTGGATTGACCGAAGAGACCCAGTGGCGACTACAGCGGGGGCGACGGCGCCGCCAACTCATTAACCGCGTGTGCCCTGAGGAGCCGACAAGGCAGGGGCGACACGGCTGATTTGTCCCTGAAGAGGTCACCGGTGAGCGGTCAGCGCTCGCGTCCCCATCGATCAAGCTCATCATACAGCAGCAACGACCTTTGGGCCTGGTCAAACAGTTCGCGACTGAGAGACGCCAAGTTCCTCCTTACCCGTGTGTGTGTGTGTGTCTGTGCGGGGTGCCGTGCCACGTGGGGAAGGCGGAGCCTAAGAAGACGCGAGCGGCCCATTGGACGCTCAACCAGAGATCAGAGTCCCTAGCTGGGTGCCTTGGGAATGTGAACTGCATTTAAGCAGCAATCTGCGGTGTGCCAGAGGATCCTCCCCCATTTTCTGACTTTGGTCTCCTTCCTACCGTACAAAATGTAAAATAAACCTTCAAGTTTTGCTATTCCTCCCGAAGGCTTCCCTCCGCAGTCTGCCTGCTTCGCCCTAATGCGGTGAAGACCCTGGTCCCGATCCCCGAGCACATCACCCTCGATAACGCCTTCGGCATTTTCGATGTCTCCAGTACCTATGCCGACGAGAACACTTGATCGGGGCGGCACGCTCAATGCTTCATCGAGGACGTTTAAGGCAACGTGATGAGTCGCGCTCGTCGCAACAGGTATGGCTTTTTCCGTGGAAAGCTTGATCGACTTAGATCGAAGGTCGATGATCGTCCGATGTTCGTTCAGGAAGTCCATTCCCAAAATCACGTCTCTGGAGCATTGCTGTAGGATCAGGAAGGTTGTCGCATAGGTTCTCCCATTTACAGTAACTCTCGCGGTGCAGCGTCCTGAGGGCGTAATCAGGTTGCCACCTGCGGTGCGGATCAGCGGGCCATCCCAGGTTGTTGTTACCTTCCTGAGTCGGACAGCGAATGGGCCACTCATGACAGAGTAGTCAGCTCCCGTGTCCACCAAGGCAGTAACCGCGTGACCGTCGACCGTAACTACAAGGTCAGTTGATCGCGTTCTCGTATTGTACGTTGTCTTCGTTGTCCCATCTCGGCTTCGTCGAGTAGTGAGGCTGCGGTGGGCGTACTACGACTTTGCTTCACTGGGCAGCGGTAAAAGCTTCAAGTCTGGCCGCGTCGTCGTCGTCGGTGTCGTCGTCGTCGGTGTTGTCGTCAACGGTGTTGTCGTCAACGGTGTTGTCGTCGTCGGTGTTGTCGTCGTAGTTGAGGCATGGTCTTGAGTACTCGTCGATGGAGGATCTTTGTCATTGCGCTTAGAAGCAACCTCACCTCCAGAGGCTGCTTTATTTAGTTTAACCTTCGGGGGCTGGAGGAGCGTCCACGCACGGCGTAACCTCGGCTAGGAGATACAAAGCGCGGGGACGATGGCGACGGGAAACGTGATAGGCGGCTCGGCGATGAGTATTCTTCTCGACGCAAAAACTCCTCGATTTCGGCTGGTCGCTGGCCGGGTCGGGGTCGTGGAGCGTCGTAAGAGAACCCTCGGATGCCCAGTCTTCTGTATGGGCAGTGCCGGAGGACGTGACCGGCTTCGCCACAGTGGAAGCATAGTGGGCGGCGCTGGTCGGGAGTTCTCCACTCGTTGCATTTCCTCGGCTGCGCGCGTCGCTCGTAGGATGGGCGGGTTGGGGCGAGTGGGCGGCGGTCCAACGCAGCTGGCTGAGGGCGATAGGGGCTTGGGTCCCGTCGTCGAGGTGCAGGACGGCGCACAGCTGCGGCGTAAGTCATAGCTGGGGGCTGCAGAGGCTGCGTGGGTGTCGGCGTCACACCCAAGGCCTGTTGAACCTCGTCCCGGATGACGTCAGTGAGAGATGAAAGTTGCGGCTGCGTTCCCGTTGGCAGCAACCGTCGGAGCTCCTCACGCACAACTTCGCGTATAACCTCCCGCAGGCTATCGTTGTTAGCGGTGTCCATGCAGCTTGCTGACAAAAAGCGCTGCTGGCGGTCATACTGGCGGGCTCGGGCGTCAGGAGTTTTCTCCGTTGTGGATGCCTCTTCTGCGAATTCCGCGACGGTTTTCGGTGGGTTGCGAACGAGGCCGGCAAATAGTTGCTCTTTAACTCCTCGCATAAGCAACTTCACCTTCTCTTCTTCCTGCATGCTCGCGTCGGCACGCCGGAAGAGACGCTTCATTTCCTTAGTGTACACAGCAACGGTCTCGTTTGGGTGTTGTATGCGAGACTGTAGCAGCTGCTGGGCTCTCTCCTTTCGCACGACGTTCGTGAAGGTCTTTAGAAGCTGCTCCTTGAAGGTTTCCCAGTTCGTGAGGTTAGCTTCCTCATTCTCAAACCAGACCTTTGCTGGTCCCTCCAAGGCGAAGAAGACGTACCTAAGTTTCGTGGCATCGTCCCAGTTGTTGAAGATAGCCACACGGTCGAACTGCTCCAGCCATTCTTCGGGGTCGGCGCCAGGCGAAGCGTCGAAGGTTGGTGGCACCCGGGGCTGGTGAAGAATGATTGGAGTCGTCGTCTGGGGCAAGCTCATGGTAGACGTTGCGGCTGGCTTCCGCTTCCGGGTAGGGTCCGGCAGATTCCCGAACTCTGGTGCGTCCCCTTGCAGGCGTCGGCTAGCGCGGTGGACTGGACTGAGGTCCTGCGGTTGATGACTCAGAGGGCTGGTGTCACGGCTTGTAGGGGGTGTCCGGAACATGGAAGGCTACCCAGCACCTCCACCAGATGTCACGTTTTAGTGACGGCAGTCCAGTGGTCAGGAAGACATCAGAAATACTTGCAAACGAAGCTCTTTATTAGGGCTGACTTGCGCCCGCAAAAGAACTGAATCACTCGGTGGCGGCGTAAGCAACAAGCGTGCTCGTCAATCGTCGATCTTCGAATGCCCGCTGCTCGCGGCATCGTTCAATTTAAAGCCGGCAAGGAAACTTCGAGATAACAGGTCGAGATCATCTAGAGTAATCTGGAAACACGTAGATGCAGCTGTTCATGGCTGTGAACAATCGACATAAGTCCGGTCGCTTCTCGCGTCACGAACAAAAATGATAACACCCCTTTTCTGCGGCCTTGCGCGAACGAACGAACACTACAATGATACGTGGCAATATCGTCGATAGCGACCGGTAAGTCCTATCCGTTGATCGAGCCGCGTGTTCTCGTTGGAAAGCCGTAGTCTGGTCGAAAACGCGATAGAGGATGTTCGACTGTTCCCTCATCAGCGACCTCACCTCCGCAGGCCGCTGGGTCTAGGTTTCCCGCTGGGCGCTCGGTAAAGAGGCCAGAACGGCTTTTCGAGGGATAGGGGGTGGTGAAAAACTTTTTAATACTCAGAGAGAGTTTGAGGATCAGAAGACCCCGCTACATGGTCAGTACCCTTAATCCGGGACACCGCACGGCGAGGCTCCGTCTCGCGCCCGCTTTTCTAGAGCCCTCTGGGACTCCAGTGTGGAGCAGTTGAGGAGGGCAGACTATACCATGCCTCTCGGGTGGGGGTGGGGGAAGGGGGAAGGTGAGGATTCTGAGCACATGCCCACACCATGTGAAAGATATAGCAGATCTCTCCACTGTGCGGGCAGCGCCCATCTGTGTTCGGATCAGTGTTTGGCGATGGCAGGACAGAGAAGGGTTCCCGTCTGCAGGCGCCGCAGAGTTCGCTCCTCCGCCTTACTCAGCCCCTTGGAAGGTGCCAGGTGGAGGCGGTGGCTATCGCAGTAATGCATTAAGATTTCACTGAACCGAGGTCGGCGGGCAATAGCGGATTGTAAGCGATAGCGATAGGTGAGCGACACTCGGCACGAGGGAGATAAGGGTAGCTCCGGCACGTCGACAGGTACTCTTCGATTTCGCTGGGGTGTTCACCGTTGCGTGGCCAAGGGACCCTCTGATGAAAACCACGAAGGCCAGCTCGACGATAAGGGCACAGCCACAACATGCGGCCAGCCTCGCCACAGTGGTAGCACGGGGCCCGGTGGTCGAGCGACCGCCACACGTCAGTCTTCCGGAGTCTGGCTTCGGGGAGCAGAGGGACACAAGGAGGAGGACTCGGCTAGAACACAGCTAAGTTGGCACTGGAGGCGTGCTGGACTACCGACGCGTACTACGTCTGCGGGATGGGCGAGACGTAAGACAGCAGCCGCAACGGGATCAGGGTTCCGCTTCGCTTCGAATAACTTCAGCTAACGAGACACTGAAGCGTCGGTGTTGGCGTTGGTGTGCGCCACAGAATCCGCACGATGGGACTCCGATAATAACTTCGCTGAAATGTGTGTTGCAGCAAAAATTACACTAGGACAAATTGGATCCACTTGAATGAGATAGGTTGTATTCATGCAGCATATATTAATGCTCCGTCGTTTGGACCATCGCCTAGTACCAAAAAGACTTTGCATTTTATTTTGTGCACTTTGGCAACCATGAGGCGTCCAGCGGCTGGCTTTCGATATGGTGCCTCCAGACATGGCCGCGCTCGACATGATGTCTCTGCAAAAAGCAAGGGTGAGCGACAGTTTCGACGGCACTGACTTCAGTTAAATCGCGCCTGTAGAAGAATCGTAAGCGTAGCTCGCTTGATTCCACGCAAGCTCAAGTATATGGACCGCGAGAGAAGAGCGGACGTTTTTTTCGCGTAGAATATCCTTGGAACAGAACTACGCGAGTTGCACACGAGTGGCTATAACCGGCCTACTTGAATCATCCGATGCGCACATGAACTGACACATAGCTTTCTCATGCCCCGTGCATAACCTTTCAGTTCTCCTTGCTTGCTTGTACGCATTGTTGCCTTCGTTGTCTTCCGTTCGAAACAGGGATGGAGGGCGGTGTAGTGATTACCACCGCAGTCATTGGGACCTCACGCTTCGAGGACAGCACATCGACTAAAACAGCAGACTTGCGGAATTAGCAGTGAGGGCATCCCCCGCTCTTTTTTATAAAATATTAAGGCCTAGTTGCAAAACCATTTTCAAAGAAAAGACACACTCGGAGGAACAGAGGTGAGAAAAGCAGACAGAGCACTAGGAGCCAGCGTTGCCCTCTGCTCTTATTGTTCTGTCCTAAACACAAAGAAAACCCATCTCGAGCGCTCCGCCAGCCAAGCGAGCTGTCCCGTCGTCACATAGCGAATTTTCAAGCTACTCTCCACTGCACAGTTGAGATGTACTCGCAAGAGGCCCGAATCCTCGACGACGGCTCCTCTTCCAGTGTTCCTCCGTTGGCTCCTATAATTATCTCTGCAAATCAATCTCTACAAAGCCCTCCTATCGCCTTCGCCGTCTTTGAAATCGGGAGAGCTCCATGGCATTGAAGAATCTGGCACCACGGCGACAAAGCACGGCATCAAAAGAAAGGAGTCCATATCACTGCGTTGGCAATCATACAGAGATCCATACGTTTGCTGCATCTTCACCCCATAGTTTCCGCACAATTATCATATGCGTATGACACCATGGGGATTCTGCATGAATTTCGTCTTTTATTTATTTATTTTTTACAGAATACTGCAGGTCCTTCTGGTAGCTTGCAAGAGGGGCGATAATACAATACAAAAGACATGCAAAAAGCGCTGAAAGACCGTTGAAGACACAAAGCCGATAAATTTGATGACATCAATCGTCGATTTTTTTATATGGAGTCAATGCGGCTAATCGCTGCAAATGGTAAAGCATTCCAGTCAGTTGCCATGCGAGTGAAGAACGAATATTTGAATACGTTAGTTCTGGCGGTGAAATGGTTTTATCAACCAAAATGGCAACTTCTTCTTGACTGTGCTGTAGATAAACATCGTTCTCTGGGCACATTCAAGAGCTGTTCTGTTTAAGAAGAAAATGAAATTTTCATCTGGATTTCTTTTACTTGTAGTGTTCGAATCCTTTGTTCACACATTATTTCTGTAAGTTATGTGACAACACGAATAATATTAAGGTATGGACGACGACAGAGGCACAGAGAATCAGCTATGCGCAGCAAGCAACCATTGTGGAATACATTATTTCTGACAAGTCATCTTTGCTTCGAGAGAACACAAACACGCGCAACGAGCAGTAATTGGCTAATCCTTCCGTGCTGGACTTCACTGACATCCGCAAAAACAAAAATATAACGAAAAATATTATGAATGACGGCGAGAAAAATGCCATAAATTTTCAAATTGCTGCAAAGGAAAAGTGCCGAAAATAGTTATTTTTTACTCTAAGCAAGGGACCTTTTTGTGCCGACGTTAAACATCACTGCATCGCTTGATGGTACCGTTTACTAAGGCGTGGGTGTTCTATGTCCTCACTCGATGAAATTTTTGCTACCTTCTAACTTAGGCTACCTACGTCGTCGTGCAGCAATATTTCGAACAGGAATTCCCCTCTACATTTGAAGTGTTGTTGTGCAGCGCCAGCAGTTCTATAGATACCTCCTTCTGTGAAAAAAGAAAGAGTTGAAAGCGACCTCAGGCCATCCAGGTTGGTGGGCAGACGTGGGTCTCAAACTTCCCGGCTACCATAATTCGCACAAGCCATCCGCGCTCTCGCTATATTAAGGCGGAAGCCTTTAATGCCTCATACTGACGTTAGCAGCCTTGTCGGCAGCCGTGTCCGCGTTTCGGTTACGTGCTTTATCTTAATAGATGGCATTGGAATGATATCGGAACGCGATTGATACGTTCTATGATAATTTCATGATAATTAATGACTAATTTAGTCTAATTAACCTTTCTGGTCAGGCCACATAAGTAAATAAAATCGAGCGGGAAATTGGTCGAGTTGGGATATCGAACCAGGGTCTCCGGAGTGCGAGACGAGCACGCTAACCATCTCGATGGTTTGGAATGAACAAAGGTGCGTCTAATGAATACAGTGTCTTCGTTCACTCCCATCTTCCTTCCTTCCCTTACGGCGAGGTTCAGGTGTCCACCGGGATATGCGAGGCAGATACATTTCTTTCCTCAAAAACAGGTTTACCGACGAGCAAGGCGTAGAGCCGAACGGGCGATAGCGTTCAGTGGACTCCCTGGCAGCGTTGCAAGACGCTGTCGCGTTCCACTTTTAGAGGTGAAGCTAACCACACAGCAGTGACACAAGCAGCAACACTGCTCTTAAGGCTTTCGCCTTACCGCACTTTAGGTCAACGAAGTGCCCCCCCCCCCCCCCCCCTGTATTTGATTCCTCCCTGCAGGCGGCGACCGCTATCATGTTGGGCTGGCCGGATGGCCTTCCCCGAGTGATGAGCAGCTACCGGTGGGATCCTTCGGCGACGGAGGAGGCAGACCACAGCACTGACTCGGGCCCACCCGCGCACCACTGTCGCGACACCTTGCCTGTGGCGCACTCGCCCAACGGTACCTGTCTCAACGGATGGGTCTGCGAGCACAGGTGCGCATGCGCTTTAGGGCGGGGCCTCGTCACGCTTCTTGCTACCCCGTAGCCGCTGCCCATAGGCTCCGGGAAAACGCAGAAGTCCGCAAACATGGCGCATCTTGAAGCGGAAAGCTTCACTACGCTAGTCAACACCGCGCTTCGCGTGAGCCGGCGTATGTCGGAGCACGAGTGACGTCACGCATGGCGCAGGCTACTGCGCATGTGCGCCGCCGCTTCTCCTCCTTGACACCGTTTTACCTTTCGCCGCAGCCGTGCGCAGTGCGCATTTGAAAGGAGGGGTATATAAGAAGCACTTGCCCATAGAACAGGCGCACGCTGCTGCGCGCTATGCGTCATCGTTTGACGTTCACCGCAAGCGCGTGTTTATCGCGGAGGCCGATTATATAACCGCTTGCCAGAGAATAGGGGTGCGCATTCAACATGGAAATAGAAGAGAGTAAGGCTACCGATACAGAAGTGATCATAAAGCATAACCATAAGCTAAACCATGAGCACCACCGCAGCTTTTCGCTTCGGGATATCCAGGCTTAACCTAAGCCCCAGCTAAGCCCCAGCCAATTTTTTTCCTAGGTTTGGCACCACTGGTTTTATTCATTTATTTAAAATATTCCTAAAGGTCCACAGTTTGCGACAATATTTACAGATAAATGCATGAAAAAGTAATTGAAAAACACTTGACGGCAGTGCGATATGAAACGGATATATCAACGCATGTCGGCTCCATGAATGGTCTGTGTCGATTGGTTTCTTTCTCCCTCCTATTTGGGTCATTTTTTTTTCCTTTATTCGTTCTTGGAAAGTGCATATAAACGAAAACCATACTGTTAATAAACAGTTGCAGTTAGCGGACGTTACCTGCTGTGTCAAAGTTCCCTTCCCTCTTCGTCTTAGTACAGGAGCACAACTCGCCTGTCACATTCGAAACACTTTTAGGTTGCAACTTGAGCAGTGAATGAGTGACTGAAACTGGTCTGAAACAAGAAAAAAAGTAGAACAGAATGATAGATAAAAATGCAAGAAATTGAAGTTAATATATAAAGAGCCTCTTGAAATCGTAGGAAAGCTGCGTTTCGGTGATATAGAGCAAAACCCGGAACCACAGCAATTGGACCAAGAGTTGAAAACAGCAAACAACCTTCAGAAAGTAGTAGGTTCTAATAATGAGCATCAGTACAAGTTTGAATCGCAACTTGAAAAAGCTCTTTGGGAATACATGATATCATTACGGGCACAAGGCGGTCGCCGCACGTAGTACTACTGTATAACTCACAAAACAAGGTTCCAGCAAAAAGGCACACAAAGCACACAAGGCACAAGCCGTCGCAAAGGATTCGGCCAACTAGAACGCTCCAAGCACGCAGAACTGCGTACATGTTTCGTTGTGTTTCGTTCCCTTTTCTGTCCGTCCTTGTTTCGTGTGCGCTGCTAGCACCTACTGCGTCCATGTCGTCGCTGTTAGCTGGGTTCGTGGTGGTGGTGAAAAACTTTTTATTAGACGGCCTAAAACAAAACAAAATTACGCAGCAGCATTATGGGCGGCCTTCAGGCTGCCGGTTGTGGCGTCCAGGCCGTGCCTAGTCGCGACGTCCTCTGCCCAGATCACCGGCCGAAATTGGGTATTCGGCTCGGTGATAGACAATGCAGCCTCCCACTGCTGCGGACTGTTTAGGTGCCAAGAGGCAGGGGGCAAGTGTGCTGAGCAGGCGAATAAGATATGTGCGTAGTCGGCTCTTGGGCTGTCACACAAGCGGCAGGCCGGCGAGTACACTCCGAGGTGGAGGAGGGCAAGACGTGCGGGTGTGAGGAAGGTGTGGGCCTGAAGGTGACGCCGCAAACGTTGGTAGTGCTGGGAAAGGGTTTTGTGCGGAGGGGGCAAAGTGAGACGAGAGAGGCGGTCATGTAAAGTGATATCGTGGTACGTGAGGACCGCGTCGCGCCTATCCATTCCCGGCGGGGCGGGCTTGCTCTGTCGGGCAAATCGCGAGCGATGTAATTAGCCGCCTCGTTGCCAGGATGGGCCGCGTGAGCGGGCACCCAGATGATTTGTATGAGGCGAGAGGGGATGGTGTCTGAACGTAAGATGCCGATGGCTGGGGGTGCCACCCCTCCAACCGCGTAGTTGTATACCGCAGGCTTGGAGTCACTGAAAATGCATTCCGCGGAAGTCTGAGTGATGGAAAGGGCAATAGCTGCCTCCTCGGCGTCTACAGAGGTCCAAGTGTAGATTGAGGCAGTAAGATTGGGTTGGAGAGAGTTGTCAGTAGCGGCTGTACGAGGCTGCATCCCCATAAGCCACGGCAGCTTTCCGGCCGTACTTACGCCAGAGCGCGGAGGCTCGCGCTTCTCTGCGGGAGGGGTGGTGTTCAGGATGCATATTCTTAGGGAGGGGATGAACGGTTAGGAGGGAGGAGACTTGGGAAGGGATGGGCAGTGAGGTGGGAAGCGGGTAAGAGGTTAGAGCTCAAGGGTGGATCGAAGTGCGCGACCCGGACGGGTGTGGGAGAGACGGAGGAGCTGCGCCGTACGGTGGGATTCCGTCAGCTCCGTAAGGGAGTTGTGGACGCCCATGGACAGTAGCCGATCCGTCGAGGTAGATATGGGAAGGAAAAGGGCCGACTTATACGCCTGGCGAATGAGGCTGTTGAATTTGTCCTCCTCGGTGGGAGAAAGGAAGGGATAAGCCCGGTTTCCGGGTGCTGAAGCATTGCCGCAGTGCTGATTGAAGACTGTCAAAGAATCGGAGGTGGTGGGGCTTGAGGCGGAAGACGTGGCCGTGTTCCAGCGGGGGCGAAATTCAAAAACGCCCGCATGCTATGCAGTGTGGCGATGCAGCGATGGCGCGGAAGTAGAGCATCCGCCTCGCATGCAAGAGCACCAGGGTTCAAATACCGGTGCCGCCCAATTCTCACCAAGGTTTAAAAAAAGAAAACAAATTCCGCGTGTTGATGGAATTGCATAACCAGGCCTGAAGTGCGGCCTGATCTCGGTGACCAGAACGACAACGCACTCATTCACGAGAGCAGGATTTGGCCACCCTGGTGTAGTACTTGCTCACAAGCATCTTTGAACAACCCAATTAACCCTTGGCTTTCAGTCCCCGGCGGCTGCGGAGCAAGTGACCAAGACTGCGGTCAGCCCTTGACGCAGCGGAGGGTGCTAAGAATCTCTGGCTTCCGACAAGCCGCCATAGGAAAGTGAACCTGGCAACGTTTCGAGGAACTGCCTGGTATTAAAAGGGATGTCATAGGGCTTAGGAGGGCAGATGAGGCGTATGCAGTCCTAAACAGCGGGCACGTACTGTGTTATCGTGGATTAGCAGACAGACGAGAACTAGGTGCGGGGTTGCTTATCAATTAGGATATAGCTGACAACATAGCGGAGTTTGGTAGTATTAAGGAGAGGGTAGCAGCTATCGTAATTAGGCTTACTAAGAGGTAGAAGCTGAAGGTGGTGCAGGCTTACGCACCCACACCCAGCCATGATAACCAGAACTTTGAAAGCTTCCATGAAGACTTGGAATCATCAATGAACAATGTAAAATCACAGTGCACTGTACTAATGGGCGGCTTGAATGCAAAGGTAGGCAAGAAGCATGCCGGAGACCAGGCGGTAGGCGACTATGGCATAGGCTCCAGGAATAGCAGGCCAGAGTTATTAGTGGTGTTCACAGAGAGAAATAATTTACAGACCCTGAATACCGTATTCCGTAAACAAAACAACAGGAACTTGATGTGAAAGACACCACTGGTGAGTCTAAAAATGAAATAGACTTCATACTATGTGCAAACACTGGTATCGCGAAGGAGTTGGAGGTCCTTGGAAAGGGGCGTTGCAGCGACCACAGCATGGTAAGATCTCCAATTAGCTTAGACCTGAGAAGGGAACGGAAGAAATGAGTGATGCGGAAGTCCACTAACGAATTAGCGGTAAGAGCGAAAGTAGAGGAATTCAGGATATCGCTGCAGAGTAGATATTCAGCTCTAACTCAGGAAGACGACCTTAATGTTGAAAGAATTAACGATAATCTGCCAGCTATCATTAAGGAGTGTGCAGTAGAAGTAGGCAGTAGGAAGGTTCGGCAGGATAGCAGCAATCTATCTCAGGAGACGGAAAATCTGATTAAGAAACGCCAGTGCATGAAAGCGTATAACCCTACGGAAAGAATATCACTTGCAGAGCCAACAATGTTAATAGATAAGCGCAAGGTAGCTGACATAAGGAAGTTTAACATGGAGAAAATCGAGCATGCTCTAAGGAACGGAGGTCGCCTAAAATCAGTGAGGAGAAAACTGGGCATAGGTAAAAACCAGATTTATGCGCTAGGAAACAAAGTGGACCATGCCATTACCAATATGGATAAAATAGTTAAAGTAGCTGGAGAGTTCTACACAAATTCATAGAGTAGTGAATGTAATCAGAATGTTAATGAGAGAGCCAGTAGAGCACAGCAGTGGGAGAAGTAGCGGAAACCTTAGGAGAAATGCAAAGAGGAAAAGCAGCTGCTGAGGATCAGGTAACAGCAGATTTCTTGAAGGACGGAGGGGAGATTGTGCTAGAAAAGCTAGCCCCCCTGTATACGCAATGCCTTGTGACCTCGAGCAAACCAGAAGCTTGGAAGAACGCTATAATTATGTTACTTCATAAGAATGGACAAGTCAAGGACTTCAAAAATTAGAGACCGATCAGCTTACTGTCTTTTGCCTACAAGGTATATTTACTAAGGTAACCGCAAATATAATTAGGACAACCTTAGACTTAAATGAGCCAAACGATCAGGCAGACTTTCGTAAATGATACTCGGCAATAGACCATAATCAGACAGGTGATAGAGAAATGGGCAGAAAAATTCAGGGGGGCACTTTGTTGACCTAAAGTGCGGTGAGGCGAAAGGCTTCACAGGCTGTAAGTAAGTGCTTTAATCTTGTCGATGTAGATTCCCAGAGTGTTAAGGAACAGGCCGTTTTGTTACTGAACCAATGTAATCTTGTACCGCTGGCGGCGGCTGTTAGAAAAGCACAAGGCGATAAGTTAGATCTGTTTTTATCCGTCAAGACTGATACAGTTAACATTCCTTTCAGAGCTATCATTTCGGAAACTGGCACTTGGCAGCATTGTGTATCTAGTTATCTACAAAAGCACCTTTCGTTTCTAGTTGTGGATGATCCTTTCCTGGTTAGTAATACAGACAAGGTAACCCTAAGCATAACAATCCAGGTTGTTGTACAGGCTTCAGTATTGACATTGAAGATCTTTACTATTCACTTCCTCACAATGGGATTATGAAAGCAGTAAAAAAGTGCATCATTGATGACAATGATGAAGTAGGCTTTATGGGTCAGAGCGGGGTTCCTCTTGACACCTTTCTTGAGCTGTTATCGTTTTATTTAAGGTCAACTCATGTAGGCTGGCAAGGCGGCGTCTAGTGAAAAAAGGGGATCTTTATCGGGTCTAGGGTAGCGCCTGTTTTGAGCAATATTTTCTTAGGTGAGATTGATAAACAAATTAGTAGACACAGTGATGGAATGGTGGTGAAGATTTTCAGATATGTGGATGATATTTTGGTACTTACTAAAAGAGACAACTTCAATAGGACGATGATAGACATTTTGAAGTTGTTTCGAGAGTGCGCAGGTGGTCTGTCGTTTACGTCTGAAGTGCCCTTGAAGGATTCTCTCCAGTTTCTTAGTATTAAGTTGTTTTTCAAGAACGACCATGTTTGTTGGCTTTACTCCCCAAGATCCCAGAAACAGGCTATGCACTATTCTTCCGGACATTCAAAAAATGTAAAAAATGGCATAGCTGTGTTTGCCCTCCGCTCGAGCTTACAGAATTCTTGTTTTCACCGGATCGAAGAGAGTGTATTGTTACAGGTCAGCACGCTGAAAACCGCAGGGCACCCTGATTCGGTTATTTAGGCAACGTGCGAAAAGTTGGTGCGGCTGGTGAGGACGGATTTCGTCAAGTCAAAGAGGGACAAGGCATGTAAGAAAAGGGCAGTCATCCGCTACATTCACAAATTAGCCCATAATCTTAAAAATGTAGCTGGTAGGTTTGAAGTCGAAGTTGTTTTTTCGGCTCCCTGTAAGTTGAGCGGGCTTTGCCGGGCCGTTAGGAACCGTAGTGAAAATGTATTAGGAGTTAGTCCGTTCAAATGCCGTGTTACTCACAGGTCACCGTTGGTGGAATGCGCATGCTCTGTAGTCTATGAGCTTCCACTTTCGTGCAAAAAAGTCTACATTGGTCAAACAGGCCGCTGTATTAATGTTCGCCTGAGGGAACATCTTAACTCGCTATCAGACACCAGATACTCTCATCTGAAAGATCATTGCCGCGACTGTGGGAAGGAAAATGATAAAAAGAAACAGAAAAACTGCCACCCTTTGGTCACAAAAGCTAAAATTTTGTTTAGACACCGGGATAAATTGACCAGGGAGGTTATGGTAGCTTATTTCATACGGAAGAAAGAATCACAGTATATCAGCCAGCCTTCTTTGGCACTAGTTGACAAAGAAGTATCGTTTTTAGATAATTCATAACTTGCTTCATTTCGGTTCTCAGGGGTGCCTTTGTTCGGAGTTCACCACGTGGCATATTGTGCGTTTGATGATCTTGATTCCGCTAGACCAATGCTCGTTGCTCTGTTCGTTCACGTGATTGTGATGTATATATGTTTTCTTTTTTCAATAAAAAATTAAGTTTCGAGTCAGCGCTCGTCTTTGTGTCCTCTTGCTTCGTCTGTCGTTTTGTTCGCGCTGTTCCCTCCCACGATGTATTATTACAAACTCGCCCAGCTATCCATCCTTCAGCCTTAAAGGTGCACTGAAGAGGAATCTGAACTCGTCTTTTTGCCGCGGGAACTCAATCTACACGTTCCGAGCATTCTTAGAAACTTCGATTTATTGCCCTGTGTGACCGATTTCCCTAATTAAATCGAATTAACGCCCGGCTCCCGCCTTTCTTTTTTAATTCTCCCTCGTACGGTGGGCGGAGTCGACCAACGCGGGGAGCGCCTTTCACCCAGTCCCGTGGCGGCTTCCCGCTCTGCCATCGGTGGAGTAATACGTAGTAGTCCGTAGAAGCAAATAGTCCGCGCGTATCTTGATTTCTGCGGGCTTATTTTGCGGTTATATTATCTGCAAATGAAACTATTTATTCGCGGAAACCTAAAAAACAAAATGAAGCGAAAGCAAAGCCTCCACAGAGCTGGCTGAAAGGCACTCTCCGCGTTGGTCGGCTCCGCCCACCATACGAGAGAGAATTAAAAAAAAAAAGGCGGGAGCCGGGCGTTAATTCGATTTCATTAGGGAAATCGGCCACACAGGGCAATAAGTCGCAGTTTCTAAGAATGCTAGGAACGTGTAGATCGAGTTCCCGCGGCAAAAAGACGAGTTCAGATTCCTCTTCAGTGCACCTTTAAGGTGTTGCTGCTTGTGTCACTGGTGTGTGGTTACGATGTTAAGCTTCACCTCTAAGAGCGGAACGCGACAGCGTCTGCAGCGCTGCCAGGGAGTCCATAGAACGCCTTCGCCCGTCCGGTTCTACGCCTTGCTCGTGGGTAAATTGGTTTTTGAGTAAAGGAAATGTATCTGTCTCTCATATCTGGGTGGACACCTAAACCTCGCCGTAACGGGAAGGGAGGAAGATGGGAGTGAACGAAGCCACCGTATTCACTAGGCGCGCCTTTGTTCATTCCAAACCATCGAGCTGGCATGGCAGAGTGGTAGCGTGCTCGTCTCGCACTCCGGAGACCGGAGTTCGATTGCCGAGCTCGGCCAATTTCCTACTAGGTTTTATTTATCTGGTCTGACTAGAAAGGTTAATTAGGCTAATTGGTTAAGTAAGTCCCTCTAACTTGGAGCATCACTATGCCATCCCTTTAATTGGTTGCATGGTTAGTAGCCAAAGTACAATTGTCCCTGTTTGAGAATTCGCGCACTCTGACGTCATGACCGTTTCGACCAATTGAAAAGCGTGACATTTCTGTCGACAACTTCTGCTTACAACAATGAGGCATTAAAGGCTTCCGCCTTAATATAACCAACCCCTATATATAGCCTTCAATAATTACGAGAAAGCATTCGACTCAGCGGAAACCTCAGCATTCATACAGGCATTGCAGAATCAGGGTGTAGAAGAGTCTGATGTGAAAATATTGGAAGAGATATGACGATCGCACAGGTGCCGCATTACTTTATAAAGCCAGCAATAAAAGTCCAATGAGGAAATGTGTCAGGCAGGGAGACACGATCTCGGCAGTGCTATCCACCGCCTATTGGATTGGAGTTGAGCTACAAAGCTCGATCAGTGAGTAAGACAGGCAGAGCAGAACAGTAGGTCTTAAAATTAACGTGCAGAAGAAAAAAGTGATATTAAACAGTCTCCCAAGGGAACAGCAGTTCGCAATTGGTAGCGAGGTGCTGTAAGTGATAAGGGAACACGTCTTTTTCGGGCAGGTAGTGGCCACTGGTCCGGATCATGAGAGGGAAATTTGATTATTGATTATTGTAATACCCACAGCGCCACAAGTGGCATTACAGTGGGGGGAATAACACATCATACAAACGAAAAAAAAAGGTAACAAAGTGCAGCACAAATAACTGGAAGAATTAGATTGTGTTGGAGCGCAAGGTTCTCTGAGATCATGCATGGCAGTTACCCCGCCGCGGTGGCTCAGCGGTTACGGCGCTCGGCTGCTGGCCCGAAAGACGCGGGTTCGATCCCAGCCACAGCGGACGAATTTCGATGAAGGCGAAATTCTAGAGGCCCGTGTGCTGTGCGATGTCAGGGCACGTTAGAGAACCCCAGGTGGTCGAAATTTCCGGAGCACTTCATTACGGCGTCTCTCACAGCCTGAGTTTCTTCGGGACGTTAAACCTCAATAAACCAATAAACTTAATCCATGAATGGCAGTTGACCAATATCCCGAAAGAGAAAAGTATACGAAAGCTGCATTGTCCCTGTTCTGTGAAATGCAGCACTGCTTCACTTATCATTTCTTTCACGTGTTCAAAATGGTTGGAAACGTCATAATTTCCAAGTGTGCATATATACTCATATTTCACAGCAGTTGGCTAAAATGTGAATTTTTGACGCACACGCACACACACGCACACACACATACATTATACATTGAATAAATAAGCATGTCTTTTGCAATAATTGTTAGAAGAGAGCCACGAAAGAGACCTGTTTACATATAGAGTGACTACTGTGCATAACTTGGGAAACGCTGCAAGTGTAATGCTGAATCACCACGGCGGTAATCTTCTGCCTACCTACGCAAGATACTTGGGGTGATTACTGCGGCGCAGTTAAGCTTCAAGCTTTCTCTTTAGTCATCAAGGTTTCCGCGCAGAAACCAAACTAGCTTTTTTAGCAACCTTTGTTTGGCATTCATTCCCTTTCGAAAGTGTAAACCACACCAATGTGCTATTTTCAATACCGTAATAATAAATTAAAGTATGTAATCTAAGCGATTTCAATAGTATGATTATCCCACTTGTTAACAACTTCTACTGCAGCCTGCCTTCTTCAAGTCATTGTGCTTGGCCCGATCGAGAGTTCGCAATACGAATCACGTCGTCTTTCTGAAATCGTTATTGTACGTTTGGAGGCAGCGTAAGCTTCAGTAAGTTTTCAAGCACATTACCCACAAGAACCGCGATCAATATCGGTTATGGAAACGTAGCAGAAACAACGTCGTGTGCTGCTTTCGGTTGAGATGGCTGCAACTATCGCAACGAATGCGAAGAGCTGCACAACGGGAAGTTCATTTCGGCATTCGGCACGACATAACGTGCATAGTGAATTTTCACTGGTGCACTTTCCCCGCCTTGACAGAAAAGCACTCGCTCCAATCGCGACCACTTTTACTACGCAGACACTTGTCACTGTGCTCTGCAGCTTATTATGCACTAACAGGAAATTCGCCGGGAGCCGTTGTTACTGGCTGCTGTTCATGGTGATCATCGCTATAATTAGGAATGCTTGGACAAGCTAAAAGCGGCTCCAAATAAACGCATCGCGGCATCGCTACCGCGCACGTCTTGCGTCGGTTTGAAGACCGCTGGACGACGCATATCGAGCATCAAACGGCGTGGGTTGCATAGGTCCTTGGAAGCGACGCATTTTATGCATTCAGGATACAAAGAAGCGACTTGCATCGGCCATTGGAACCACGTGTTTACAACGATGTGAAAATATCGCTGCCGCCGCATCTAGGCTGACTACGGCGGCTGTACATAAAGGCGCAATTTTCGCTGTCGACGAAAGGGACATCATGTCACGTGATCGCACTTCTGGGCGTCCTCTGCTCGAGTGCGCCTACGAGATATGGCTTGGCAATACATCATCCGGGTACAGTGTTACAAACCGAAGAAAATTTATGGGAAGTCATGCGTGCTATCCTCTGGGAGGAGTTTCCTCCACTTCTGCCGTCGTCACCTCGCGTCGCCTCACTAATGCACGTGGTCAGGGAAGGAGTCCACCAGGCTTTGTGCGTTCATCAAGTGCCAGCCACGGCCACGGAACACCGTTGTACGCAGCCAAATCCGCCCCGGCAGCCCACGCCTGGAGTCCTAACTGCCTCCCTGACGACGCCAGTCACGCGCCCTAAAGCCCGATTCTCAGCGAGCTACTCTAGAGAAACTAGACCTCTGGAGGACCCCCAACCAGCCCCGCCCACTCTACTTTCGCTGCGGTCACACCTTTCATGACTGTCCGGCACGTACAGGCGAATGCGCATTCATGGCTTTCCCTTTCCCCAGTAAGCGGGAGATCAACTACCTGCGTCGAGAGGAGTGTGTGCCGAACCGTCTTTCCCGCACTCCGTCGCCGTCATCATGCCGCTTCGCGTCGCCTCGCCTCGACTACGCAGCCGCGTTGCGAAGAATGTCCCCGAGCCCCCGCAGGAAACACTAAAGAAAGAAACCTTAGGAAATAAGGTTGCTCACGAGCGAAACGCCGAAGATCCTCTACCAAACACGCCTCATGGAGACGCCGCATTCAATGAAAACCTCGACCACAACGCGTAGTGACTTCAGAATAGGATGATCTAATACTCTTGAATCTATATTTATGTATTATTCAATGTTTGCAACGAACGTCCTCTGTTGTCTTTTCCTTCATTTCATTGCTTGCATATGCTTGCTTCAGTTGATTGTAGTTTTGTGTAATATCTTCTATGTATTATGTAATATTGTGTAATATTTTTCTTTCTTATGTTGACGCCAGGGTACGCTATTTTGTGCACTTACTGCATGGGCCCGAACTAGCAGCTTGCTAAGGGCCCAGATGCTTTTATCACCCTGTTTTGTATAGCCCTCATCCAAAGTGAATAAACTGAAACGCTTTTCGACAGGACTAAGGTTATCGGACACGCGAGGGATAAGAAAGAACGGGAAATTATCGAAGCCTTGGAAATCGCAAGATTAGGGCCTGACAAATGTGGTAGCGATGGTTCAGTACACCTGTACCGCAATGAGTTGCAGTTTGTTGTTCTCACGAGATGATTGTGGCTTTTGTATTTGTGGTTGGTTCGTATGCGCTTATTAGTTGAAAGATGGAGGCGTTGATGCAATAAATTAGCTGTTACTCTGCGTTTGTCCCGTGTGGTTCTTCTTCCGTTTGTCCCGTCCTCTTTGCGCAGTTATTCTTTGTTGTCATAATAGCTTAGAAATGCCTGTGACCTCTGCAAACACTACGCAAGAAAAATTATAAATACATGCAACGTAGGTAGATCGTGCACAAACTTATGACTTAAAGTGTCAAACACCGGCGGTCAGTAATAACAAAACAGCACAAAACAGACATACACACCATAATTCCTGTAGTAACCATTAGTTTGAAATACATGAAAAACTTCTCAGTAACGCCCCACTTAGTCAAACAATACGTTACTGGTTTCAAGTAGTTCAAGTTTCCCGTTTCTTTTTTTAGTCCCTGGCCAAAATTACCAGAAACACCCTCTGTAGTCGCCCTCGAAGTTTGTTCGCTCTGCATGCGTCGCCACTCGCGTGCGTCATCCCCGTGGCCGTGTTTTGCATCGCGCTTGCACAGGGCGTTGTAGGGAAGCACTCCAATATATTTCTTTGAATCGGCTTTTTTACGCATAAACATCGCTTCAGTGGCACAGCTATAACCGTATTTGCGGACATCGGTAAACATGTCATCGAGTTAACCAGCACGATGGTTACCTAATTTCTTATCGTGATCTTTTTAACTATTACCGTTAAGCACATGATTGCAATTGAAGATTTCCGCGGATCGTTAGTAATAGCCGTATTAGTTTTTGCTGTTTCGAAAAAGCGATTGGCCTCGGCAGTGTGGCTCAACAAATTTTGGCCAACTCGAGCCAGACGACGCACTCTTTCGAAAGTACGGCTTTTTGACGGGCTAGTTGGTACATATTGTCACGACCAGAGAGGCCGTGGAGATAAGCGTCGGGAAGAAGCCAAGGCTGGGAGCCTTCTTTTAATTACAGCGCCAGGTTCCAGGACACCGAACAGAACAAGCGCGCCTCGAGAGCCCACCGCCGCTTCGTCGTCGTCTTCGACTCAGCGCGGAGGCCGCGCGGCGCGTTAGGCGCGTGGCATTATTCCCCCCCGCGAAAGCAAACATCGTCTCGATGTGGAATGGGATATGTACAGAGAGGAGGAGGAGCAAAAAAAAGAAGAAAAATAGGGGTGAGGTGAACTATACAATGCGCGCTAGATGAAGGCGGGGAGAGTCAAGTTCACACGTGGGGTAAGGGAAGAAAGGTACAAAACGAAGCGTGAACACAGCGCTCAGTCACGCGCAAAGTACGGCTTTAAGCGCACTACATGCACGATTTCCGGCCGGTGACGCTGAGGGCCGGCGATCACAGTTCCATGGGGGACAACTTCATAGTTGACGCTGTTCAGGCGGCGCAGGACTCTGTACGGGCCAAAATACCTATTTAAAAGCTTTTCGCACAATCCCTTGCGGCGCACGGGTGTCCACACCCACACGTGATCGCCCGGCTCGTAGTGCATGTCCCTGTGCCGAAGGTTATAGTGTCGGGCATCGGCGGATTGCTGGTCCTTGATGTGCAAGCGGGCCAGCTGACGGGCCTGCTCTGCTTGTTCCACGAAGTGGCCTGCTTCAGGGGGGAGCTCTGCGTCGCCGTACGGCAGCATGGCGTCTAGCATCATGCGTACATCTCTGCCATACACGAAACGGAACGGGGTGAACTGGGTGGTTTCCTGCGTCGCAGTATTATATGCGAAGGTGACGTAAGGCAAGACCTCATCCCAGGTTTTGTGTTCAACGTCGACGGACATCGAGATCATGTCCGCCAATGTTTTGTTGAGCCGTTCCGTTAGACCATTGGTTTGGGGACGATACGCTGTTGTTGGTCGATGAGCAGTATGGCTAAGCGCTAAGATGTCACGTAGGAGTCGGGCTGTAAACGCCTTGCCTCGGTCAGTAATGACGGCCGATGGGGCGCCGTGTCTAAGCACGATGTCGTGCATAAAGAAGTGGGCAACTTCGTCGGCAGTACCTCGCGCCAGGGCCTTCGTTTCAGCGTAGCGGGTCAAGTAGTCTGTGGCGACTACGATCCACTTGTGGCCGGTCGACGAGAGAGGAAATGGCCCCAGAAGGTCCATGCCAACTTTGTCGAATGGTACTTGTGGCGGCTCGATGCACTGAAGCAGTCCAGGAGGCTTGAGCGCGGGTTTTTTCCGCCGCTGGCATTGCCGGCATGTCCGGACATAATGCTTCACACTTGAAGTAAGGTTGGGCCAGTAATAGTTCTGCCGGATTCGGGACAAGGTGCGTGTAACTCCAAGGTGGCCGGAAGTTGGTTCATCATGGCAGGCAAGGAGGACTTCATCCCGTAGATCAGACGGTATGACGAGCAGGTAAGTTGTCGGACTTGAGGCAGAGTTCTTTTTATAAAGCACTCCTCTCCGCAGGCAGAACGACGACAGTCCACGAGCGAGGTATCGTGGTATTTCAGGGCACCCACCTTCGAGATGATCGATGAGCAGACGCAGCTCGGCGTCGGCACGCTGTCTTGAAACGAGCTCAGACGTGCTGACCGCTCCAAGGAAGCTATCATCGTCGGTGGTGTCTTGTGGGGGAGGTTCGACGGGAGCGCGGGACAAGCTGTCAGCGTCGGTGTGTTTCCGGCCTGACTTGTAGGTGACGGTGAAATCGAATTCCTGCAGGTGTAATGCCCAACGTGCTAGGCGGCCGCAAGGGTCCTTTAAATTTTTCAGCCAGCACAGTGAGTGGTGGTCGGTTACGATACAAACGGTCTGCCATACAGGTATGGGCGGAACTTAGCGGCGGTCCAGACTACCGCTAAACATTCTTTTTCCGTGGTAGAGTAGTTCAACTCAGCGCGCGACAGTGCGCGGCTGGCGTAGGCAATTACTTTGTCGACACCGCTTTGCCGCTGAACTAGAACGGCGCCAAGGCCGACGTTGCTCGCATCCGTGTGCACCTCTGTGTCGGCATCTTCGTCGAAATGTGCCAAGATGGGCGGTGATTGGAGTCGGCGTCTTAACTCGTCGAAGGCAGCCTGCTGTTCGTTGCCCCAGGAAAATGACGTGTCATCACGGGTTAGGAGCGTCAGAGGGCTGGCGAGCTGGGCGAAATTTCTAATGAAGCGGCGATAATAGGAGCACAGGCCCAGAAAGCGTCGGACTGCTTTTTTTGTGGACGGGGACCGGAAAGGCAGAAACGGCAGCAAGCTTCTCTGGGTCAGCTCGGATTCCGTCAGCACTAATGACGTGCCCGAGGAACTTCAATTCGGTGAACCCAAAGTGGCATTTTTCTGGTTTGAGGGAGAGGTTGGCGGATCGAACGGCTTCGAGGACAGTCCTGAGACGGTGCAGATGTTCCGTGAACGTTGCGGAAAAAATGATGACATTATCAAGATAAACAAGGCAGGTATGCCACTTCAAACCTGTTAGAACGGTGTCCATCATTCTTTGGAACGTGGCAGGAACACAGCAGAGCCCGAATGGGAGGACGCGAAATTCATACAGCCCGTCCGGTGTGATGAAGGCGGTTTTCTTACGGTCCCTCTCATCAACTTCTATCTGCCAATAACCACTTCTGAGGTCAACCGAAGAGCAGTACTTGGCTTGACGAAGTCGGTCGAGGGAGTCGTCGATACGCGGGAGCGGATACACGTCTTTCTTGGTCACACTGTTCAGCTTCCTGTAGTCGACACAGAATCGTAGTGTCCCGTCCTTCTTTTTCACGAGCACGACAGGAGACGACCACGGACTGCTTGACGGTTGGATGACGCCGTCTGTGAGCATCTCTTCGACCTGTGTTTGGATAGCATCTCGCTCACGAGGGGACACACGATAGGGCTGCTGATGTATGGGTCGTGCTCCTTCATGCGTGATAATGCGGTGTTTAACTATCGACGTTTGTCGCACTTTAGACGACGACGTGAAACACGCACCAAACTCCCGCAAGAGGTCCTGTAGTTGCCTCTTTTCAGCGGGTGGAAGGCCTGGATTGATGTCGACGTTGGTGACCGCTTCGGTGTCAGCTCCAGGTGTGCCCTCCTCGCAAGCAAAGCATTCGGCCACTTCCTGAACATAGTCGACGTAAGCGATGGCTGTGCCACGAAACAGATGTCGATGCTCATTGCAGGAGTTGGTGACAAGGACCTCTGTACAACCGTCATGAAGGAATCCAAGGCCCCGTGCCACCGCAACTCCCTTAGTGAGTACGAGGGAGACATTAGGCTCGACAACCCGCAGTCCCCTATGTGGCTCGTCGCAGGTAACTCTTGCGAGAATGCTGGCACGTGGTGGCACCGTAACGGTATCGTCGGCAACTTGCAGGGCGGGCCGAGAACCCTGGTGCGCAGGTTCTGCTGTGGCCACTGCGGTAGAAAATGTCACCAAGCGATTCGGGAGGTCTATGATAGCACCGTGCTCGCGAAGAAAGTCGATGCCAAGGATGACATCGCGAGAACATTCGCGCAGAACGAGAAAAGTGGCAACGAATGTGCAGCCTCGGACCGTAACCCGGGCCGCACACATACCGAGTGGTGCGACAAGATGTCCACCGGCCGTACGTATGTCGGGGCCGTCCCAGGGTGTCGTCACTTTTTTCAGGGCCGTCGCAAGCCGTCCGCTAAGGATAGAGTAATCTGCGCCCGTATCGACCAACGCGCTAACCTCCTTTGTGTCGACGGGAACAGGGATATCCAAAGAGACCCTTCCTTCAGCGCGGCCCGTCGATGGCTGTTGTGGATGACTCAGTCGGTGCGGCGGCGGAAACTGGTCGGCGACTGGGGTTGCGTCGTCGGGGCGATTCAAGCGGCGGGTTGAGGGAAACTCTTAGGCGATGCGGCGTTCGGCGTCGGGGCGATTGGGTCGGTGCGGCGGCGGAAGCGGGTCGGCGATTGGGGTTAGGGCATTGCGGCTAGTCGAAAGGCGCGTCGGGGAAAACTGCGCAGCTTTGCGGCATCCGACGTCGGGGCTATTCGGTTGCTGCGGCGGTGGAAGCTTTGCGGTGGATCGGCGTTCGGCGGCCTCGCCTCCAAAGGCCGCCGGATCTAGTTTTCCCGACGAGGGCTCGAGGAACCGCGTTGTCCTGAGGCGAAACGGAGCCCAGAGGGGGAAGACCGGCGTGGAGAAGGCGATCGCGCCTCGCGGCGTGGAGGAGAGGGCGAACTACGCTGGCGGGTGACATACTCGGCGATGTCTTGAGGGCGCTCTCCAGGCCGTGGACGGGGGCTGTCGATAGAAAATCCGCGTAGTCCCATTTCGCGATACGGGCACCACCGGTAGAGATGGCCGGCCTCACCACAGTGATAGCAGAGCGGTCGTTGATCCGGGGTGCGCCAGAGGTCAGTCTTCCGCGGTGCCTGGCGCCGATCCGCCCAGTAAGGAGTAGGCTGAGCAGAGTGCACCGCGACCAATGGTGCGGTGTAAGGCAAAGGCCCAGGAGATGGGGCCGCGCGGCGCACGACGTCCGCGTACGTGACTGGCTGGACCGGAGTCGGATACGGCGCGGGATCGTATGGAGTCGGTTGCGGCGCCGGCACAACTGCAGCGTCTGGTGCTCTGAGGGCCTGCCGGACTTCCTCGCGGATGACGCGGGTGACGGAATCGACGCGAGGGGCAAAGGTTCCTTGAAGGTGCTGCAGCTCCTCGCGGACCACTGAACGGATAAGTTCGCGAAGAGAGTCCGGATTCGTCCTGGGATCATGGTCGAATCGGTCCAACGTTGACAGTGTCGACGACGGACGCAGTTGCCGGGCGTACTGTTGGGATCTCTGCTGCAGCAATTTCTCCATGTGGACGGCCTCGGCCAGAAACTCCGCGACGGTGTTGGGCGGGTTCCGCACGAGGCCGGAAAACAGCTGGTCTGTCACGCCGCGCATGAGGTGCCTCAGCTTTTTTTCTTCGGGCATTGCCGGATCGGCGCGATGACAAAGACGCGTCACATCCTCGACGTACATGGCAACACCCTCATTGGGGAGCTGAATTCTAGAGGACAGGGTACGCTACGCGCTCTCCCGGCGGTCGCTGTTGGCGTACGTACTCAGGAGCTGACGTCGAAAGTCCTGCCACGTCGAGAAAGTAGCCTCACGGTTTTCGAACCACGTGCGTGCAGAGTCCTCAAGGCTAAAGTACACGTTACGCAGCTTTGTAGCGGCGTCCCAGCAGTTGAAGGTCGCAACCCGTTCGTAGTGCGCCAACCAATCTTCGACATCTTCAAACAGGTCACCGTGAAAGGGCTTAGGCGTTCGTGGGGTCTGAGGAGTGAGATAGGTGGGGCTGGCTGCAGGGACAGTCGGAGGCAGGGCGGGTATTGGCGTCTCCATGAGTGTAGGGGTAGTCGAGGGCTCACCGACAAAAGGGAGGGCCTCGGGGGACAAGCCTCGGATCCTCCGGCTGGCACGATGGACAGGGGTGGTCACAAGATGCGGGCGTGTCGAGTCGTCCTCAGGAGTAGGAAGCATCGGCCGCACCTCCACCAGTGTCACGACCAGAGAGGCCGTGGAGATAGGCGTCGGGAAGAAGCCAATACTGGGAGCCTTCTTTTAATTACAGCGCCAGGTTCCAGGACACCGAACAGAACAAGCGCGCCTCGAGAGCCCACCGCCGCTTCGTCGTCGTCTTCGACTCAGCTCGGAGGCCGCGCGGCGCGTTAGGCGCGTGGCAATATTCATATTTGAAAGGCTGTGCGCTGAAAAGACGTCCACAGGAAAAAGGATAGAGACGACAGGAGAGAAGCGCAACTTTCAACTTTAATGACGAGAAAAGAAGCTAGGCGCAGTTATATATCCGCTGATAACCAGAGATGAGCTGCGTGACGGAGCGTGAACCCAACAACCAAACAAAATAGAGAGCAATAAGGCATATATATCTAAGTGAGATTTTAAGAAACCCAAGAATGGGAACATACCGAACACCTGCCCAGGTAAGCTAAAAAAGGGGGATTCATATCGGCTGATAACAACGCATAACAACATGGGAAAACAGAGCTGTATGAAAGCTATGACACTGAAAAAGAGGATAACACCATAAAAAATGCCTAACAAGATGACGAAATTTATAACAAATAAAAGAACAAGTGCAAGATGGGGATAAAAACTGTGTAAAGGGCGGCAAATAAAATACAAGCGCATCAAAAGATCTAAAGGGACACTAAAACATAGAGAAGCGAACGGGTTAATAGTCTAGATGTACCCATCCAAAAAGGTAAGTTCATTTCTAGAAAGGTTAATAGAAGGCGTGCTAACGCACTTGTCTTTCCTGATGTGAATGAAAAAGGCCTCAATTATTCTCTTTCTGTCTTGTCCTGAGCCTTAGCTAGAAACTTGGTTTCATTAAACTTGGGGTAGCAGTTGTGGCAACTGCTGCAGTGTAACGGAAGGTTACACTGCAGCGCGCTTATTTAACGGGCGCAAAACACCGCCCCCAGTGCACTTCGCTCCGTGACGAACGTCACGACAGCGCTATCCAGCAGTTGCAGCTCAACCAACATTAGCTCCAACAGGCCGTAGGCATAGAGCAAAATTAAATAGCGGCGGAAATGGAGTTGAGACGATGATGACGATGAGTGTCCCGAACAGGATGGACACTCATAATAAAAAAAAAAGATGATAACTTGCCAACGGAACTGCAGAGTATTTAGGAAAAGAAACAGCCCACATAACAACAATACGTAAATAGCGTTCATCTCAAACCTGCGATAATAGCGTTGCACGAGACTGATCTGCACACGAAATCATCGGGGGATTTTTCAACGCGGTGCGTCGACAGTGGTGCGTCGGACAGTGCAGCGCCACGCGCGCCAGCCCAGCGTTGCACGTGCACGTGCGAATGGTGTCCGAGTCGACGTTAACGAAGAAAGCGGCGAGCACGCGGAGCGGAGACCTTTTGTGTCAGAAAACCGGAGTGTAAAGGAAGACACCGCAGCGGAAGTAGGGTCATTCAAGCGTGGAGGTGGCAGCCGTCGGACGTTGGGTCCGTACTGCCGGAGACCTCCTTTGGATCAACAACGCAAGCCTGCTGCGTTCCTTTCAAGTTTTGGAGGCGGCACCCGATGGATTAAGGATCCATGCTGCCGAGAGGCTTCCTTGGATAGCCTGCATCAGCCTAC
The DNA here is from genome assembly GCF_055824585.1 of Amblyomma mixtum. Lineage (NCBI taxonomy): Eukaryota > Metazoa > Arthropoda > Arachnida > Ixodida > Ixodidae > Amblyomma > Amblyomma mixtum. The sequence continues at coordinate 107,251,074 of NC_143012.1, read as the reverse complement.
GGTGTTCCGGGAGGCCGTCGACGGGACTTGGCTACGTTTTTCCCGCTGCTGCTGCCCACTTCTTGGGGCGGCTGACTGGAGTCCATCGGCGTCTTCCTGCGTTCCTCTCCGCTCCTTACCACCTGATCTCCACTACCGCTTCCTTCGACGCAACGCCAGCGAAGTATCGCAGTTCATCTACCAGCGTTCGCGCGCTTGACCTGGGACGCTCCATATCTGGTTAACTCTTTCCTTTAATCTGTAGTAGTGTACACGTGTTGAGTGTGTGCTTTTCTTGGTGTTTTCAGTTTTCATTGCCTCCTTTCCATCAAAGTATAAACACGGATTTCTTTTGTTTCGTTTCATCTCTTTGTTGTCTTGTTCGAACCTGCATGCGATAGCGTTGCCCTTCTGCGACGCTATCGCGACATGGGACGCCAATCTAAATGGACCCAAGCATGTGCATTAGTACGCAAAGAATACATGACCCAAATCGTTTATCTGAAAGTGGAGGGAGTAGATTATAGTTACCCCTTCGTAGAGAAACCAAGAGTACTTGTGCCATAAATATCTATAGCAGGCCGAAGGATACAATGGGCACGTAGGAGAAAATTATTAGAGAAGCCAAAATTGCGGCTAATGGAGGTCCACTGCTAATTGTAGGGCACCTGAACGTCGCAAGCTACCTATGGGACTACTCGTGTGAAATTTGGAAGGGAAAACTCTTAGCAGATGCAATCACGAATGAAGCACTAACGATCCTAACGGGCCCAAGACAGCCTACTAGAGTGGGCAATTGCCTCTGTGTGGACACTAGTCCTGATTTAACCCTAGGTCAAACCTTAGAAATGCAGCCTGGGAGATTTTGAAGGTGAACTTGGGAAGCGATCACTTTATCCTGCAGACTACATTGGAGTGCAACAAGAGCTGCAGGAAGAGGGTGGCAGGAAGAGTTACAAATTTGGACAAAGTCAGTCAGTGCAGGAGGGAAAAAGAGGAGCGCAGCAATGAAGATTATGAGGAATGGGCGAAAATGGCTTTGTAGGCCATGGAAACTCATATTAAAAAGATCAGAAGACTTTCCAGCCATTGAGCCGCATTTATTGCACTTATGGGGAGCGAGGAGAGGCCTCAAAAAGACTTGGAGGAGGCAGAAACTAAACAGGAGACTAAACAAAAGAATAGCAGAGCTTATTTATTTATTTATTTATTTATTTATTTATTTATTTATTTATTTATTTACGTTTCTGCAGCGCCATGAAGGCATAATTGCATGGGGGAATACATACATAAACAATGAATCGTACAACATGTGCCAACTTTTTTGTACAGGATAGGAAAGAATGGAATGGACGGAACACGCGGAGCAGTATGCCTCAAATCGGGCCAAGGATAACTGGCACAATTCCTGCGACTCTTTCAATGCAGACTTAACCTCAAGATGACCTGGTCCATATTGAGATGAAGATGGACCTAGGAAAGAGCAAAACAAAGCACAGAAAAAATCGGTTGAAGCCCATACACAACTTTAATGGGAGCGAAATAGAGCTCATTGCAGAGTTAAAAGGATATACATACAATCGGAGGGTGTCGATCTGGACAAGGATGAATACACGGGCACAAAGAAGGAGGAAATGGACGAGGAGATCACAACCTTATGAGGAGGGATACTTGCCCTGGCGGATATTCGGTGACCACCAAAATGCTAGCTAGCTTAGGCGACAAGTCGTTGGAGGCTATCTCGGAAATCTGTAACAAGTGCTAGTCGGAAGGAAAAATTCCTGACGAATGGAAGATGGCAGAAATTCTGTTTATTCCGCAACCCGGTTAAAGAATCAGTATTCAGAATTTGAGGCCATTATTGCTAACGGCGTGCACCGGCAAATTGATGGAAAAATATATATATATATATTGTAATAAAGAGAATTGGGGTTTGCTGCCTCAGCGGCTAGCGCTGCCGAAGGAGAGGAAGATGACAGAAGAAGACAGAAGACGAAGCTGACGAAGCTCGGGTGCGCGCTTGCGAACGCCGGCCTGCTGAGCAGCACTGCTGGGACAAGGACTGTGCCCGACCACAATAACTGTGCGAGTTTCCACATTACACTTGGTGGAGGTGCTCCTTGTTCTCCCCGTGGAACTACGCCACGATGCCCAGGATACCAGGCTCTACCACGACGTCCGACACCTCGGTCCAACCTGCCCAGGCTGTCATCTGTTCCGGTGCCGTCCGTCAGCGCGACCCGACAGTCTTCAGCGGCACTGACGACACCGACGTAGAAGATTGGCTGGCCTCTTACGAACGCGTGAGCGCCTACAACAAATGGGATGACGTCGTTAAGCTCACGAACGTCATCTTCTACTTGACTGACGTCGCCAACTTGTGGTTCCGCAACCACGAGGCGGATTTTACTACCTGGGCGGCTCTCAAAACCAGCCTGACTGACGTCTCCGGCCGCCCCGCTGTCCGAAAACTTCGCGCCGAACAACGTCTGCGCAGTCGTGCCCAGCAAAATGGCGAGAATTTCACCAGCTACATCGAGGACGTTGTTGACTTGTGTAAACGGCTCAATCCATCTATGAGCGAGGGTGACAAAATCAAGCACATTCTGAAAGGGATTGAGGACGACGCATTTCAAATGCTCGTGTCTAAAGATCCTCAAACCGTCTCAGACGTCGTCTCTTTGTGTCAGAGCTACGACGAGCTCCGAAAACAGCGTCATGCCACCCGGCGTGTCATTTGCACGGACGACAACCTTTCGAGCTTAGCGGTAGGCGGTCCTGCTAACGATCAGCCGACCCTTCTTCAGCACATCAAGCAGTTTGTGCGAGAGGAGGTCGCCCGTCAGTTATCGATGGTTACCTCCCAACCCGCCACAACGCCATCACTATCGCCTTCGATTCAGCGTGTAATCCAGGAGCAGGTAGCTGAGGTCCTGCCGCCCACTAATTCACCTACTCTGGTCACTGCACCGTTGGCATACGCAGAAGCAGTCGTCCGGCCACGACCTCAGCCGGTTCTTCCAACTTATGCGCCGCCTGTTATGTGCACGAAACTCGCACAGTTATTGTGGTCGGGCACAGTCCTTGTCCCAGCAGTGCTGCTCAGCAGGCCGGCGTTCGCAAGCACGCACCCGAGCTTCGTCAGCTTCGTCTTCTGTCTTCTTCTGTCATCTTCCTCTCCTTCGGCAGCGCTAGCCGCTGAGGCAGCAAACCCCAATTCTCTTTATTACAATATATATATATATATATATATATATATATATATATATATATATATATATAAAAGAATTTACAGACGTTCAGATAAAAGCGGCCTCTTCCAAAACACGTAGTAGGGTTGAGACCAAACCTTTCGACCCAAGAAGATCTGCTTTTACAGCTAACAGAAGAAATCATCGACAAACCTAGAGGCTATCAAACCAGGACAATTCTAGAATTAGACCTCAAAGGTGCATTTGATAATGTCAAACATGATATCATACTCAAAAATTTACAGGACTGCAATTGTGGTGTAAGGATGTATAATTATATCAAAGAATTTCTTTCTAACCGAAGGGTTAGGCTTAATGTTGGAGAAGTAAAGTCGGAGTTCAAGCGACTGGAACGTAGGGACACCCCGCAGGGGGTAGTGTTGTCGCCTTTTCTCTGCAGTTTTATTCTATTAGGACTTCTGAGTAGTCTGGACAGGATACAGGGTGTCAAGCACGCACATTATGCTGATGACTTTATGGTTGGTACCTCCGGAGGGTCTATTGGGAGCATGCAGGAAAGGCTAGGATATGCTCCAGATACCGTGCAACAATACGCTAATATCTGTGGACTACAATGCGCACCCAACAAATCCGAGTTGCTCATGTTTAGAAAGGAGACACTGGTCCTGTTATGGTATTTGTGGGGGGAGCGCAAGTTCAAGAGGTGCCACATGCGAAAATCTTAGGTCTGTTAATAGACGCCAAGGGCAACAACGCGGAAGTGATTAGGCGACTGCAGACGACAGCGGAGCAAGTGGCGATAATGCTTAGTAGGGTATCAAAGCACAAGCATGTGCTTAAATAAAAAGAAACCACAAAGTTAATAAAGGCTTTTATTGTGAGCAGGATCGCATACAGAGCCCCATATCTGAAAAGGACGAAACGTGTGAAGAACACGCTGGGCGTCATAATACGCAAAGCATATAGAAGAGCACTTGGTATCTCGGTCAGCGCAGGTACAGAAAGATTACTGCACATGAGCATTAACAATACTGTAGACGAGATTATTGAAGGGCAATCGATGTCGCAGAGGATACGGCTAGCAAGGAGCAGGGCAGGAAGGGACGTACTCGATGAACTAGGGCCCCCATGCAGTTGGTCTACGGAGGACAGAGAGGACTGGGAGATCAGCTTGGAAGCAAGATTGACGTGCATCCGATTCTGAGAAATATGCTCCCTGAATATATAAGAAGAGAAGAATGGCTGGTTCGAACGCCGTCGGAAGGACATGGGGCGCGATGGAGGAGGCAATTTACATGGACGTGGTCGGAGTGGTCAACGGTATATCAACAACAGCATGCACGGATGCCGAAGGGAAATTGGTTAATGGAGCATCAATCCGTTGTCAGGGAATCGCTCAGGCTGAGGACGCAGGGATAGCTTGGCGATGGTTTCCAGGAAGGTCTTGTGTGTAATTACGGACTCCAAGACTGCCTGTCGTAGTGTACTAGAGGAAGTATTGGTAAACACGCAAACAGAATACTCACAACTAAAGAAGATACAGGCTTCAAATCCACAACGCACTCTGCGGATGTTGGAAAAGAAGGCGCTCACGCGGGTACCCGAACATTCGCAGGAACATGATTATTCTGAACCACTCTTAAGCTATAGGGATTCACGCCGAACCAAACAAAAATCTAAGCAAGGATCAAGCGGTCATTTTTAGAAATTGCAATCGAATACTTTATATATCCTCTCAAATTCAGCTATATGTTTCCAAATTCCTGCGATCCGCATTGCGCCTTCTGTGGTGAAGTGGCTGACTTCCTTATACCGTAAGGTATGGTCATATCAGAAAAACCCAGCCATACAAAGAGTCAATGTCCCAACAACTGCGGACTGGGAGGCGGCGCTGTCCAGCTCGCATTCGGAAGACCAGCTTTCGCTGGTTAACCGGGCAAGAGCGGCAGCAAAAGTCAATGGGCTCCTTGAATAAGGGCCCACTTAACCATTTTATGGATTAAATGTTTTTTCTCTCTGTCTTCACCATTGTTTGCCGAGAATGAGAGTTAAAAACATGACATGGTCAATTAACTACGAAAACCCTGAACCCTACTGATAGGCATGGTCTGCGCCTATTGTTTCAGATCGCCGCTCATCCCTAAGCTGATCGAGTTCAGGCGCGTGGTGGGCTCGGCGCCGGTGAAGAACTTTTGGGCTGACGACCACCACGTGGCCTTCGCTCGGGACAAGATGGGGTTCCTGTTCATCGCCATATCGGACAGCCCCCAGAGCAGCACGGTGCAAACAAGCATGCAACCGGGCATATACTGCGACATCGTGAGCGGCAAAAGAGTGGGCAACGACTGCACGGGCGACTACATAATCGTTGAGCGGGACGGAACGGCAGCAATCGGCGTGCACGCCGACAGTGCGCACCCCGTCGTCGCTATTCTCAACGAGGTGAGTATTTAGGGGAAAGCAGATAGGCGAGCTGATTTGTAATAAGGGAGTAATTACTAGTCAGCGTCCACCCAAACGCAGCAACACGGCTACGAAGTAAAGCTACGCAGCTTTCTGCAAACCCAGCTTTCTGATAAAACTGTACAGCTGTCCTTGGTAGCCGTACGGCTTCCCTTAGGTGGGTTTTAACCAGCAGCTGTTCCTTATTCCCAAGGTGAGTTGCACTGTGGTGAGCACGCTGGAGGTCTTGCTGAAGGTGAAGGCAGCTACGCAATGGGAAACGGCGAATATGACGATTCCTGTGATTCCGCACTTTCTCCGTGCGTCACAAACCACATTGAACACATACGGTCTACATGGACTGTACGAACTGCGCACACGGAAAATTGGAAGCTTTGACAGGCTCCGCAAGGCGTTATACTCATCGTATGGACATTCGTATGTATACACACACTAAAAACAATATACTTTAGCTATTTCCAGTCCCAATTAACTTACTCTATAGAATCATGGGGGTTCACTTACATCACTTACATTGAACCTGTTTTACGCCTGCAGAAGCGGGCACTCAGAATAATGACTTGCACAACACCGTATACGCCTTCTCGCCCTTTGTTTTTTAGACTCCAAATAATGCCGGCATTGCAGCTTCGAGATTTTCGCGTTGCACTACTCGTACTAAGAGTCCTCTCCGGTACCTCCCCCTTTCCTTTGAACACATTCCATAGAGCCCCAACTAACAGCCGTTCAGCAGCACAGGGAAGATTTCTGTTTCCTACATCTCGCAATGACTATGGCCAGCGCCGCTTCGAGTATCAAGGGGTAAAAACTTGGAATAAACTCCCTTGTGCAGTCTTTGCAACGTCTAATCCTTATATTTCACTGAAGATCTTTTTTCTGTCACAAATAATTACCTGATTTACAATGCAAATCGCTTTGTGATTGTTTCTTATTATTCTCTGTAGTGTCTATGTTGGGTTTGCCATTTATGTCATTGAATAATCACTTCTGAGGCAACTGCGTGTATTTTGTATAAGAATGCTGTTCCTGCCTTCATGTTTTTTTGCACACTCTTCTATTTTTTTGTAGTGAGCCCTCTTGTATTTCTGTAATTTGAACCCTCTTGCTTGTACGCTTTGCATTTTTACACCATTCTTATGTGTATTATTTTGGCATGCATGTAGAAAGCATTTGTCCTCACTAATATCTTTGCTTTTATTGCATGGATCCATAACTAGCCTTTGGCTAAGGATCCAGACAGTGATGTTATGTACTGTGCTGAAGAAATGATAATAAAAAGAATTGAATTGAATTGAATTGACGTGGACACTACAGAAAGTGTATGAAAACCATGCGGAAAAGACACAGAAAACGCGTGGTATTCCGTATGTTTGCTAATCATATGAACTTTGTAGTACCAAAATTTCATATCTTCCGCACAATATGGAACTTTCCACTAAAGCCTGCCTCCCAGCGCTTCCTTTTCCGTTTCGCCGACTCAATATGTATACGGCCAATGTTTTCAGACGCCATCAGGATGGCTTAGTAGCTATGATGCTGGGCGACGGACCCAAAAGACCAGGATTCAATCCCGGCCATGGCGGTCTCATTTCGATCGAGGTGAAATGCCTCAGGTCCGTGTACTGTGCGATGTCAGTGCACGTTAACGAGCCCCAGGTGGCCGAAATTTTCCCGAGCCCCACTACGGCGTCCTTCATGACTTTAGTCCCTTTGGGATGTTAAACCCAATAAACCGCAGATAGGGTCAGTTTGCAAAGAGCTACGGCTCGACGGGACGGTTCCACGCGACCACTGCCTAGGCGATGGAGCGGCGCTCGCTTTCTAACGTCCCGCACGTCGTCTGCTACTCCCTTCTTGAGGAGCGTCCGCAGACAGCTGTCCGCGTGTGTATAAAAATGCGTTTAAAAGGATCCCTGAAAACGATGCCTCAGGTTGGCTATAATATGCTTGCATCATGTAGAGTATAGATCACCGAGCGTTCATGCCTCGTACAAGACCTCAAAAGCGAGCCGAAAATTTCAAATATATTTTTTAATTTTCTCGCGCATACGCCTTAGGGCGACCATCGGGGCAAGGCTCTCACCTGAATTCGCACGTAACCGGTCAGTCCTGCAGCACTCGTTACGTCATCAGCGGAGGGCTATCATTGGTTCTCCACGCCAACTCTCTCTGGCGTCACGCAGCTACCATAGCTACGGCCGGAAGCCGGAATAAGGGAACAGTAAGAACAGGAAGTGGACGTGGAAAAGCCCCAATGGTGAAACTAAAAAAATTGCCGATGATTACGTTACTTCCTACTGCGAAATTTGAGCGCGGCTCATCAGCTGTTCCACCTTTTCGATAGATTGAGGCAAAGAATTCGAGTAAGTCATGTACATCATCATCATCATCACCCTGACTAAACCCACTGCAGGGCAAAGTCCTATCCCATGTCTCTCCAATTAACCCTGTCCTTTGCCAGTTGCGGCCACAGTATCTCCGCAAACTTCTTAATCTCATCCGCCCACCTAACTTTCTGCCGTCCCCTGCTACGTTTGCCTTCTCTTGGAATCCACTCCGTTACCCTTAAGGACCAGCGGTTATCTTGCCTTCGCATTACATGCCCTGCCCGAGCCCATTTCATCCTCTTGATTTCAACTAGGATGTCATTAACCCGCGTTTCTCCCCTCACCTACTCCGCCCTCTTCCGATCTCTTAACTTCACACCTATCATTTTCCTTACCATAGCTCGCTGCCTTATTCTTAACTTAAACTGGGCCCTCTTTGTTAGCCTCCACGTTTGTGCCCCATAGGTGAGTACCCGTAAGATGCAGCTGTTCTATACTTTTCTCTTGAGGGATATTAGTAAACTACCATTCATGATCTGAGAGAACCTGCCATATGCGCTCTGCCCCATTCTTATTCTACTAGTTATTTCCCTCTCATGATCCGGATCTGCGGTCACTACCTGCCATAAGTAGACATATTCTCTTACTACCTCCAGCACCTCGCTAACATTTGCGAACTGCTGTTCCCTTGCTAGGCTGTTGAGCATTACTTGGGTTTTCTGCATGTCCATTTTTAGCCCCACCGTTTGGCTCTGCCTGTCTAACTCATTGATCATGCTTTGCAGTTCTTGTCCTGAGTGGCTTAGCAAGGCAATGTCATCAGCGAATCACAAATTACTCAGGTATTCTCTATTAACTCTTATCCCCAACTGTTCCCTTTTCAGGCCCCGGAATACCTCCTGTAAGCAGGCAGTGAAGAGCATTGGCGAGATCGCTTCTCCCTGCCTGACACCTTTCCGTATTGGAATTTTATTGCTGACTGTAAGGAGAACTATAGCCGCTGTGCAATCGTTCTAAATATCTTCCAATATTTTCACATAACACTCTTCCACACCCTGATTCCGCAATGCCTGCATGACAGCTGAGGTTTCCACTGAGTCAAATGCTTTCTCGTAATCAATGAACGCTATAAATAGGGGTTGGTTATATTGTCAAGTTGTAGTGACGGCAGTGCAGCGGTCAGGAAGACACCAACCAGTCTTGGAAACGAAGCTCTTTATTTGGGTTGACTTGCGCCCACAAAAGAACTGAGTCACTCGGCGGCGGCGTAAGCAACAAACGTACTCGTCAGTCGTCGAACTACGAATGTCCGCTGCTCGCGGCATCGCTCAATTTAAAGCCGGCAAGGAAACTTCCAGATAGCAGGACAAGATATCAACAGTAATCTGGAAAAACCTAGATGCAGCCTTTCATGGCTGCGATCAATCGAGATTAGACTGGTCGCTTCTCGCGTAACGAACAAAAATGATAACAGCCCTTTCCTGCAGCCTTGAGCGTGAACGAACAAACACTACAATGATACGTGGCATTACCCCCCTTCCAAAGAAGCATCGTCTCGATGCTTTAAATTGAAATTAAACACGGAGAATGCTTTGAGAACTTAGAGTCATTTAGCTTCCTAATAAGGTGTAAGGGCAGCGGTAAAAGCTTCAAGTCTGGCCGTGTCGTCGTCGTCGTCGTCGGTGTTGTCGTCGGTGTTGTCGTAGTTTTTGTCGTAGGTTTTGTCGTCGTATTTGTCGTCGTAGTAGTCGTCGTCGTCGTCGGGATCGTCTTCGTCGTAGGGATCGTCGTCGTCGTAGGGATCGTCGTCGTCGTAGGGGTCGTCGTCTTCGTAGGGGTCGTCGTCTGCGTAGGAGTCGTCGTCTTCGTAGGAGTCGTCGTCGTAGGCGTCGTCGTTGTCGTAGGGTTCGTCGTTGTCGTAGGGTTCGTCGTCGTCGTAGGGGGCATGGTCTTCTGTTTTCGTCGATGGAAGATCTTAGTTCTTGCGCTCAGAAGCAACCTCACCTCCAGAGGCTGCTTTATTCAGTTTAACCTTCGGGAGCTGGGGAAGCGTCCACGCACTGCGTAGCCTCGGCTAGGAGATACTTAGCGCGGTGACGATGGCGACGGAGAACGCGATAGGCGGCTCGGCGATGAGTATCCTTCCCGACGCAAAAAGCCTCGATTTCGGCTGGTCGCTGGCCGGGTTGGGGTCGTGGGGTGTCGTAAGGGAACCCTCGGATGCCTATTCTCCTGTATGGGCAGTACCGGAGAATGTGACCGGCTTCTCCGCACTGGAAGCATTGTGGGCGGCGCTGGTCGGGTGTTCTCCACTCGACGCATTTCCTCGGCCGTGTACGACGCTCGTAGGACGGGCGAGTTGGGGCGAGAGGGCGGCGCTCCAGCGCAGCTGGCTAAGTGCGATAGGGGCTTGGGTCTCGTCGTCGAGGTACAGGACGGCGCACTGCTGCGGCGTAAGTCATGGCTGGAGGCTCCAGAGGCTGCGTGGTAGACTGGAGTCAGGTCTTTTGGCGAATAACTCAAAGGGCTGGCGTCACGACCTGCAGGGGTTGTCCGGTATCTGGAAGGCCACCCAGCACCTCCACCAGATGTCACGTTGTAGTGACGGCAATGCAGCGGTCAGGAAGACACCAACCAGACTTGTAAACGAAGCTCTTTATTTGGGCTGACTTGCGCCCAAAAAAGAACTGAGTCACTCAGCGGCGGCGTAAGCAACAAACGTACTCGTCAGTCGTCGAACTACGAATGTCCGCTGCTCGCGGCATCGCTAAATTTAAAGCGGGCAAGGAAACTTCCACATAGCAGGACAAGATATCTACAGTAATCTGGAAAAACCTAGATGCAGCCTTTCATGGCTGCGATCAATCGAGATTAGACTGGCCGCTTCTCGCGTCACGAACAAAAATGATAACAGCCCTTTCCTGCAGCCTTGAGCGTGAACGAACAAACACTACAATGATACGTGGCAATATTCTGCGCATATCTTTCACATTGATAGTGTAAATGTGGGCTATTGTCGAGTATTTTTTACGAAAGCCTGCCCGATCATTTGGTTGACTGAAGTCCAAGGTTGTCCTGCCTCTATTAGCGATTATCTTAGTAAATACCTTGTAGGCAACGGACAATAAGGTCATCGGTCTGTAATTTTTCAAGTCCTTGACGTCTCCTTTCTTATGAATTAAGATAATGTTAGCGTTCTTCCAAGCTTCTGGTACTCTCGGGGTCACAAGGCATTGCGTATGCAGGGTGGCTAGTTTTTGTAGCACAATCCCTCCTCCGTCCTTCAACAAATCTGCTGTTACCTGATCCTCACCAGCTGCTTTCCCCCTTTGCATAGCTCCTAAGGCCTTCTTTACTTCCTCCTTCGTTGCTGGCGGGATGTCACATTGCTGTGCTCGACTGCATCCCTCAATAACCTGATGATTATATTTGCTACTGTATAGATTTGTGTAGAACTCTTCGGCAAATTGAACTATCTTACGCATATTGCTGATGACATTGCCCTCTTTGTCGTTTAGCGCATGCGTCTGGTTTTTACCTATGCCCAGTTTTCTCCTCACTGATTTTAGGCTACCTCCGTTTCTTAGAGCATGCTCGATTTTCTCCATGTTAAACTTTTTTCCCTTATTTATTAACTTCGATAGCTCTGCTAGTTCTATCCTGTCTGCGGAGTTAGACGTCCCCATACTTTCGCGTTTCTTAATCAGATCTTTAGTCTCCTGAGATAGCTTGCTGGTATCCTGTCGAACCATCCTACCACCTACTTCTGCGGCGCGCACTGTAAAGATAGCTGTGAGATTATCATTCATTCATTCATTCATTCATGTATGTACAATTACAGAAAACTTATTTTTCACACATTTTCCTTCTTTAAGAAACACACCACTAACAGTTCTTGATTGTCACGAAGCAAACTTTGCGGTCAGAGAAATAGATCGATGTATGCTCGACTTGCTGCACCAATGTGTTGTTCTGAATGACGAGGTCTGCGCAAGTATTTCGCGAGGTTGTCACAGCCGTGGGCGGCGTTACCAGCTTGAAGAACGGGATGTTCTCCTGCATAGGTGGTAAGGAATTCCCGTTAGTCTTTATATGTACATTAAAGTCCCCACACACCCTGCCACCCTGGCAGGTGGCAGTTAATGGTTGATCACGCGACAGTTTGTTCACCGTTGTCAGCGCTAACGCATGCCGCCCACATCTCTCTCTCATCACCCCACGTACCTATAAGCGCGATTCAGACGTCCTCTGACGCAGGGAGCCAGTTATGCGCACTTCCATTCTTTGAAATGATCGGAGTGTAAAACGCTGTCAGCGCCAACGGCAGTGAACACCATGAACGTCGATCACCTATGGGTTCAGCTCCGCGTTTCTGGCACAACGTTGTCGATGCCTGCAGCCCACATCTCTCTCATCAATTCCCAGACCCACCGCAGTCTCCGATCTATCCCCCTAACCTCCGCCTCACACCCATTCCACACAACATGTCCGCACACACACACGCAGGCCGCCGCCGAGCATACGCATACAACCGCAAGCCACCCTTGGGCGCTGCGGCGGTGGCCTACACAGACGCCTGTCTCACGGAAACCGCGGGCTCCACAGCAGCCTTCTTCCTCCACCCTTACCCCTCTACAACAAGCACTCACACAACCGGTCTGTACACCTCTCCACCCCCCACTTTCGCCCTAGAAATACACGGGATCGCCGATGCCATCACACACTCTGCCACCCCACCCCCGCAAGCGTAGTCTATATAGACTCGCAGGCAGTTCTGCGTGCTTTCCACGAAAGAGGCCTCCCCTTCCCTACCCGATCGGCCTTAGATGCCGCCCTCATAGCATTAAGCCCACGATCGGTGACCCTTCGGTGGGCCCCTGGTCACATGGGCATTCCCGGCAATGAGCTGGCTCACCAGCTTGCCTGCGAAACTATACAGCGGACGCCGGGGATCCCAAGGACGAGCCCACCGACAGAGGAGGCGGTCAGGGCTTACAAACGCACTGTCGACGAATACTACACGCAGCAAAAATTGGACTTAGCCGATTGACCACAGCCACACCCATCCTTATCGATCCGTGAAGCTCGCATTCTTCGCCGAATACGCTTTAATCCCTTATATACACCAGCCAAACTTTACCTATGCCGGTACACTTCCACACCTCAGTGCCCAAACTGTCCACACACATATGCAGACATAGAGCACTGCCTTGCACAGTGCCACGCAGCCTTCCAGTCCCCCGCCTATCTTTTCCCCCCACCCCCACCGTGGCCCATTTGGCTCGCCTCTCTGAATCTGAAGCTGCAACCTGCCCTCGTCGCCTTGGCCCTAATAGAAAGGATGTTCTAAGAAAAGTCTCACACCACCACCTCTCTCCTCACCCCACGTACCTACAAGCGCGATTCAGGCGTCCACTACTGACCCAGGGAGCCAGTTGTGCGCACTTCATTTTCTTAAAATGTCACAGCGTTGCCAATGCCAACGCGTGCAGCGCACATCTGTCACTACCTCCACGTAGCTTAAAGCACGATTTAGGGGTCCACTGTTCGAAGCGGGCAGTTATACGCCTTTCCTTTAATTTCCAAGCTCCCGCCCCATCGGAGCGCGACTTACCTGTCCACTGCTGGTTACAGCAGACAACGGCAATGGCCACGGCTACGCAAAACACAGAAACGGGCGCCAAAGAGCTGCGCTATAAACAAATAGACTCCATACTAGGCGCTCACTTTGGCACCGTGCAGGATTTGGGGGTCCTCGGAAAAGTGTGCTGTAGCGACCACACATTGACAAGGTCTCGAATTAGCTTACACTTGAAGACGGAACTTGAAGAGAGAAAATGAAATAGACTTCATATTGTGCGCTCACCCTGACATTGTGGAGGATGCGGAGGTCCTCGGAAAGGTCCGTTGTAGCGTCCACAGAATGGTAAGGTCTCGTATTAGCTTATATTTGAAGAGGGAACGGAGGAAACTGGTGAAGCGGAAGCCCATAAAGGAGTTAGCAGTAAGAGGAAAAGTAGAGGAATTCAGGATAATGCTGCAGGACAGATATTCGGCTTTTAAACTGAGGAAGAAGACCTTATTGTTCAAACATTGAACGATAGTCTCACAGCTATGATTGCGTAGTGCGCAGTAGGAGTAGGCGGCAGGATGGTACCATAGCCTAGCGGCAAGCTATCTCAAGAGACGAAATGTCTTACTAAGAAACGCCAAAGCATGAAACTGTCTAACCCTACAGAGGGATTATAACTGGCAGAGCTATCAAAGTTAATAAATACGCGCAAGGTAGCAGACGTGAGGAAGTTTACAACGGAGAGAATCGAGTATGCCCTAAGAACGAATGTATAGTAAAAGCGGTGAAGAGGAAAATTTTCATATATAAAAACCAGATGTAGGCGTCAAGAGACAAAGAGGTCTATATCATGAGCAATATGCCTAAGATATTTAAAGTAGCCGCAGTGTTCTATACAAATTTATAAAGTAGCCCATGTAATCAAACGTTAATGAGACAGGCAGTAGCGCACAGCGATGGGACATACCGCCAGTAACGAAAGAGGAAGTATAGAAAGCCTTAGGAGTATTGCAAAGGAGCTGAGAGAGAGAGGAACAGAAGCACGTAAAGGCGGGGAGGTTAACAAGACGATGCCCAGCAGGCTTCCCTACACGTGGGGAAGGGAACAAAGCAGAAATAAAAGGAAAAAGCGGCAGCAAAATTGGCTTTTCAAGTGTCCACAGATCCCTATGACAAGGGGACAGAGGGCGCACACTTAAAGCTTAAAGTTTACGGACGGGGACACAACCCCGAGTCCTCTAGGAACCTCAGGAGCGCTTTCACCGCAGGAAGGTTTAGTCCTCACTGCAATCTGCTACCATAGGAACCGCCACCTTCCAGAGCAGCGGCGCATCGCCTAACCGCTGCACCACTGCGCTGGTAATGCAAAGGGGGAACGCAGCTTGTGAGGATCAGGTAACTGCGCATCTCTTGAAGGACGGAGGGTAGATTGTGCTAGAAAAACTAGCCACCCTGTATACGCAATGGCTCGTGACCTCGAGAGTACCAGAAACTCAGAAGAACGCCAGCATTATCTTAATTCATAAGAAAGGAGACTTAAAGGACTTGAAAAATTACAGGCCGATCAGCTTACTCTCCGTTGCCGACAAGGTATTCAGTAAGCTAGTCACTAACAGTGTAAAGAGAGACATCAAACAATCGAATGATCAGGGCAGCTTTGGTAAAGGTACCCGATGCAGGGGGGAATGTGGTGCTCGTCAGTGAGGCTTGAAAGCTTGTTGTTCGGGCTTCTTTAACCGTAGCTGCATGGCATGCCGTGTCAAACATGTTTCACTAGCCCCTGAGAAGCAGCCAAAAGCTTCTTCCAAGCGTCAGATTTCGCATTTAACGAGGTGACTTCATGAAGTAAATCGGAGTTTACACCTAGACCAAGGCTGCGGAAAGCAGTAGGTGTTTGAATTGATTGTGAAAATCTCAGTCAATACCTTATTGCTTCGCACCATATTTGAAAGAAGGCAAGAGAAAAAAATAATCGAATGAAATTAAATTTTATTCCGCAACAGAAAAGTTACGAGGAGGACAGGTAAACGCTGTGATAAACAGCTTGAGGAGCGCTGACCCCCTAGCACACGGGGCAGCGTAGAAGCGTGCGGCTAAGGAAGTGCAATACACTTGGTCAAGAACACAATTCATGAGTTAAGCAAAAACGTTCGAGCAGGAAAGTAGCGGGCAAAAAAATATATACTGCACCGTTCTGCAGCAGTCGGTGCTGCGAGGTGAGCAGAAAGGGGCTGCCAATTCGCGAAATTTAGTGCTGCAACGAGATTTCGGCCGCAGGTTTAAAAATAGTTGACGAGTTAATGCGAGTTATTGCGCATCACGCCGTTAGTAATACAAGACAGATCTGCATTAACGACGAAGATAGATGCGGCCTGCAAATCTGCTCTGTACAGCCGCGTGTTGGACAAGTGAGGAGTTTAACCAGGCAAAACCACAAGATGACAAGCGGCACGTCATGTTTCTTCAATTTTCCAGTGTGGAACCACTGAAAGAAGGCTTTCACTTGCGACCCAAATTTAGACTTAAAAGCTCATCCCCGACCACCCTTCCCTCTCGCACCATAGGTGTAGAGCGCACGCAAAATTTCCATCTAATGGAAATCCAAGAAGTGAATATTAGTAGCCACGCACGGCAACAAGCAGCCGTGCCCAGAGCAGGCGATGCGAAGGGCTGGCTGGCGTGGACAGTTTCAAAATTACCACCTGACCAAGACCAGCCAATATGCGCCCGGGCGACGAAAAGAAAACAGGTATACTGCCGCCGGCCTAATCAATGATCAATGATTTCGATAGGCAGATCAGAACGGTGGGGCTAAAAATTAACACGCAGAAAACCAACAGGCTAGCAAGGGAACAAAGTTCGCAATTGGTGGCGAGGTCGTGGAAGTAGTAAGAGAATGTGTCTCCTCAGGGCTGGTAGTGACCGCTGATCCGGATCATGAGAGGGAAATAACTAGAAGAATAAGGTAGATCGCATATGGCAGGTAATCTCAGGTCATGATTGGCAGTTCACCAACATCGATCAAGAGAAAAGTACTCAAGTACTTACCGGTACTCATCACCTGTTGGGCAGAAACGTGGAGGCTAACAAAGAGGGTTCAGCTTAAGTTAAGGAGAACGAAGCGAGCTATGGAAAGAAAAATGACAGGTGCAACGTTAAGCGATCGGAAGCGGCCGGAGTGGGTGAGGGAACAAACGCAGGCTAATGACATCCTAGTCGAAACCAAGAGGAAGAAATGGTCTTGGGCAGGGCACGTAATCCGACGGCAAGATAGCCGCTGGTCGTTAAGGGTAACGGAGTGGATTCCAAGAGAAGGCAAACGTAGCAGGGGACGGCAGAAAGGTAGACTGATGCGGTGATACGGTTTGCGGGGATACGGTGGCCGCAACTGGCAAAAAAGATAGTCAATTGGAGAGACATGGGAGAGGCCTTTGCCCTGCACTGGGCGTAGTTAGGCTGATGATGATGATGATGACTTTCGCCGACTAGGGATGGCGCTCGTTTGTCTTTGACATTATTGTGGCATCTAGGCCCCTTGTTTGAAATTAAAGCGGCGACAGAACGTGCCCGCCTCCCAGGTGCCAGTTTCCTAGCTGACCCGATCGAAAAATGTCGACCAGGCGGAATTTATTTCCCTTGACGTCCCGCAGCACTCCGCAGCAGAGAGCAAGCAACAAGAGCTATAGGTTTAGTTGACTCGCTTTTGCCACAGCGCCCGTGCAAAAGACCTGCCCGCAATTTTGAAGGCACGCACTATACGTCTCTACCCCCACGCTCCTTTCCGGCGTCGCAATGAGGTTCACGAGGGTGCTGTTATGGGCCGGTTGGTTTAACTTTGCTGAAAGGGAACAGCGCAAACACAAGAGAGGGGAACGTAAAACGCACGCGCTGACTTACAACTGAAGTTTATTCGAAAGGTGCACTCACATTAATCAGCCTGGAGGCAAGCATTCAGGTGAGTCAACGTTAGGGGCGGTGTAAAGGGCCAGATAAAAGCAATAAAATCTTAAAAACTATGAGTTTTTTTTTTTTTTAATGCACGATGCCTGTGAGAAAAGTGGCATGACAAAATGAAAGCAACATGCAGGTGAAGGATGGATAACGAGCATGAAGTTGGGTAAAAAGAACGTGGCTAGCACTTTATGTAAAAGGGTTAAAAATTACGAGGAACTTTAGCGGCTAAAGTGGTGAAAGGCGAAAGCATGAGTGCTGCATTCTGCTACGCGCTTGTTCACTTCATATTTTGTTGGTGCATTAATTAACTCCCAATTAATGACGCTTAAGCTTTGCCTTTAGGAGTGGAACGCGACAGCGTGTTATAGCGCTGCCAGGGAGTCCACGGAACGCCACCACCCGTTCGGCGCGATGCGTTGCCCCTTGAACGCAACGCTTTTTAAGGAAAGGAAATGGGGCTGTAATTCTCTGTCGTCTCGGTGGACACCTGAGCCGCACGGTACAGGAAGGGAGAAAGTGTGAGTGAAAGAAGAAAGAGGGGCCTTAGTGAAGAAAATGAAAATTGTATTTGAGGAAAGGAAATTACGTATTAACTATCTCACATATCTCAGTAGACACTAGTCGAAAATTGTATTTGAAGAAAGGAAGTTGCGCAGTAACTGTCTCACATATTTTGGTGGACACCCGCCAAAATTCGCGCGTGGTGACGTCACGACAATTTGGGCCAATCTGGAACGTGGACAAATACGCCTTGCTCGTCGGTAAATTGGTTTTTGAGGAAAGTAAATGTATCTGTCTCTCATATCTCGGTGGACACCTAAACCTCGCCGTAACGGGAAGGGAGGAAGATGGGAGTGAACGAAGACACCGTATTCACTAGACGCACCTTTGTTCATTCCAAACCATCGAGCTGGCATGGCGGAGTGGTAGCGTGCTCGACTCGCACTCCGGAGACCGGGGTTCGATTCCCAAGCTCGGCCAATTTCTTACTCGGTTTTATTTATTTATCTGGTCTGACTATAAAGGTTAAGTGGACTAACTGGTTAAGTAAGCAATTAACTAAAATCAGTCAAACTTACTTGGAGCATCACTATACGATCCCTTTAATTGGTTGCATGGTTAGTAGCCAAAGTACAATTGGCCCCGTTTGAAATTCGCGCACTGTGACGTCACCACCGTTTCGACCAACTGAAAAGCGTGACATTTCTGTCGACAGCTCCTGCTTACAACGATGAGGCATTAAAGGCTTCCGCCTTAAAAGTTTCAAGTGTCCTACGAGAGATAGGAACACTTCTTTAGATAGGCATGTCTCTTTCGATAGTAGGTTGATGGACGCATTGTTGGCGCACGTGTCACCACGATATTCAATTAGGTAAGCTTCATGTATCTCGCGTGTGCGGAGCCCGTAATATATTTTCGATATCTTTCTATTGTTGAGGGCTGGCCAGCAAGAGTATTTTTTGCAGTGAATGGCCAGGTTGCCGCCCGTGCCGGTCTTGAGTGACTTCGAGTGCTCCATCAGCCGCTCGTTGACGCACCTTCCTGTTTGTTCATTCTAGGACGCACCACACGATAGCGCTATCTCATATACAACCGAGGTCACATAGGGTTTCAGATATGATACCTTGTGCTTGATCTTGCACGTGCTTTTCCGCTGATTCTCTATTTCGCTCTTTTACAGAGTCCTCCTAATTTGTTAGATGCCAAAAAACTATGCCTATTCCGTATTTCCCGGATATTTTCTCGAGTCTATCGCTTGCCTCGTGTACGCAGGGAATTACCGCCGTTCTTAAGCGATCCGGGATGCTGTTGGTGCGGCGAAAATGGCGAAGCTCTCGCAGTAATTTCTCTGTGGGGAACCCCGCGCCAGTCAGCCGTCCGACTTGCGCCTGGAAGCTGGTCAGGACGCTGTGAAAGCAACATAATCAAGATAAAAATCAAGATAAGCAAGATAAAAAGGACAAGATAACCATCAACATACCGCATGATTTTGACTGCCCCGTAGTTAATAAGGTCCAATTGGCAGTATTATCTTGTCATATTTGGCCAGCAACAGGTCGCTTAGCACAGGTGCTCATCAGGACCCTATACGCGCGCCACTCTTCTGCTTGTAAAGGGTCCCATCAAAGCAGACTGCAGAAAGCTGATGGTAGTGTCTTAGCAGGTCGGGGAACGTGCTGACCCTGATGCCACAGCTGTTTTGAAAGCGAGTAGTTCCGTGGTGTCCTATTGCTTCGCTGACGGTTACTAGAAGGGCTGGTTGCGGCAGAGAGTAGTAGAGGTCCTTAACCTAGAAGGATACAGCCCATGCGAGATGCCTGTGAGGGGTTCCCACCCATTTCGTCTTGGTGACTTTCCGCAGTGACTACGAACACACACCTTCCACGGGAACCGACGCACCGTTTGTTTTAATCAGCCCGGAACGCATGACACAGATTATGTGCGCGAGGTGTACGCGTTATCATCTCCCAGGGATGGTGGTACCCCGTGCGCAGCGTCCATCCTGCCCCGTCCCTCTCCTCGCGGTCACGGTTCACTTTTAGGTTACTACTACGACGACGACCACCACAACAAGCATTCTTTAACAACGTTGAAATTCGGGCTTGTTGGTTCATACCTCACAGCAATAGCAAACAGGACAAGGGACCAAAAACGCGTAGACACACACACAACGCTGTGGTGTGTCTACTCGTCGTTCTTGGTCCCTTGTCCTGTTTGCGCTATTGCTGTGAAGCATGCTTTGCCCGGGGACCTTCAGCGCGGTAAAAACGTGGGCCACGTTTATACACCGGCACATGCACATTGCAGCGCCAGCCACACAGCTCCGATGATCGATCTATTTAGAAGAAACAAAGAACGTTGTAGTTCTCGCGAAGAATAAATGCAGAGAACATCGCGGATGCAGCGGGAACCTGTACCTAGCGATTGTTCTGCTTGAACAGCACGCTACATGAACAACTTTACTGATTGTTTTCCGCCGTTTTATTTCCAGTCTCGAATATCGGGTCTCCCCGACAGAAGACGAAGCCTCAACGAGTCAAGGCCGAACAACACTAGCCCTCGCTAGTGCACATTCAATAAAGAGCGCAAATTTATTCGTCGTTGGAATTTCTTGCGGGAATTATTTCCTTATCGAAGACAACGCTACACTTTGAACATAAATTAGCCTTTCATATAAGTTTCTTGCGCAGAAAGATGACACAGAGAAGAAGACAGTAAAAGCGCAACATTTGCGCTGTTGTCTTCGCAATGTGCCGTCTTTTTTGCTCAAGAACCTTATGGCGCATGAACAATCAGACCAACTAGCCTGACAACTCTTGCTAAAATAAATTGTCCCGAAAAGGATTATAAATGGCTGCCGTCTGCTTTTTAACTTCGTATCATAAAGTAGTGCAACCGGCAGTAAATGGTGAAACTGAGGAAATACCCTTTTTTCCTACCGTCCCTAAATCATGGAGTATAACAAATCATTCACATGGTTTTGCTACTTCTCCAAACCGGAGTACGTCAGCTTGAGCCCTCCTTCAGACCCTTTACAACCCCTTGGCCCGCCTCCTAGTGGCAGCTGCTGGTTCTCCGCGCTTGCAGGTGACGACTCCGGCTCCCTCACTGCGCCAAGTGCGACTCCATAACAGCGCTCCAGTCGCTGTCCGTGGCGCACACCTCAAGAGAGACCGACCAGTGCTCCCTGTGCGGCTAATCCTCCCATGCACGTCGGTTCATAGCTGCCTAGTGCTGCAACTGTGCAGTGTACCACAGTGAAACACCTCTTTGGTGCATTACTATTCAATTCAATTCGATGTTTATTTTCCAGAAAGTGCCTGGAGGGTCTTCTTGGCTAAAAGCCGCTAATGCAGCTTGACTCAGGCCAAGAAGAACGTTACATAGCAGTATCAGTAACATCATAATATATTTAAAACAGATATGTTACCTGTAATTTGCAACAATAATTAAAGATTTTATACAAGATCCTTAGCACTTAAATATAGCAGGTAAACAACATAAGTGAAACAGCATACAGGGTCTGTTCTGAAAGTAGTAGGACTGGTTTTTTCCTGGGCGAAGGAGCGGACGAGAGGTGGTCTGCGCGTGCAGGATAAAATTGGCAGAGAATAAAATCAACTCGCAAAGAACATGTCTTGGTATCAGGTACAATTGCAGTTAAAAGGACATGGCTAGGTTTGGTTGGTTGGTTTGGTTTATGGGGTTTAACGTCCCAAAGCGACTAAGGCTGTGAGAGACGCCGTAGTGGAGGTCTCCGGAAATTTCGACCACCTGGGGTTCTTTAACGTGCACTGACATCGCACAGCACACGGGCCTCTAGAATTTCTCCTCCAAAGAAATTCAACCGCCGCGGCCGGGATCGAACCCGCGTCTTTCGGGTCAGCAGCCGAGCACCGTAGCCACTGAGCCACCGCGGCGGCGGACATGGCTAGGCGTAGTTTATTTAGGTACCGGGGACAAATGCAGGCAAGAAAACAAGGATCTAGTTAAGTGCCTCAATGACGATAGTAAAAGAACCCACCCGCATTCAAACAGGTCAGGGAGCTGTCCTTGACCTTTTTCTCGCTAATAATGGAATCGTTCGCCGTAACCCGGGCATTGAAGTTGTTGAAGGAATTTCAGACCATAAAATTGCGCGTTTATCACTGTACATCAAGTCCATTCACAAACCCCCTGTAAAAGAGCGGCTAGTTCCAGTGTTCACGCGTGCCAGCAATGTTGACATCTTAGAAACACTTGAGAGCTCATATTCTGTCTTTGCCTCCCTTCGCGCTTCAAACGAACACACCATTGACAGTGTATGGTGCTTCTTTAAGGACCTGGTTCTGACATGCATTAAGAACTACGTTCCTTGTAAACTCAAAAAACAGCGAAACAGCAATCCGTGGATGACACAAGAAGCCATATGTTTGAAGAGGAAACTAAAGAAAACTAGGAAACAACACAAGCATCGCCCCTCCCCATCTACCGCAGTGAAACTTTGTAACATGAGGGCAATACTAAACGAAAAAATTAAGACAGCGAAAAATTATTACCAAAGCGTCTCACTAAAAACTTTCTTCTATCGTCCCCAGCTAAATTCTGGCGTCACATGGCACCAGTAAAGAAAACTGCTCCTAGCATCTGCGTAAATGAGGTCGCTGTAACGGACAAAGCGGAAATCGCTGAAGCGCTGAATAACTATTTATGTTCTGTATTCGCCCAAGACAATAGCTCAGCGCCCAACGTTGCTTGTTTCGAAGAAATCCCGGCTATCCCAGACTTGAGCGTCAGCGAGGAAGGCGTCCTATCTTCGCTGCTAAGCTGAGACAAAGAAATCGCCAGGAATCGACATGATACCAAGCGCTTTTCTCGTACGCTATACCGAATGGTGTGCAAAATACGTTGCCCCAATTTTTAACAAGTCTCTGCAGTACGCACAACTGCCACAGGACTGGAAATACAGTGAAATAATTCCCGTACCAAAGACAGGTAGTAGCTCACTTCTCGCGTCATACAGGCCCATTTCACTACTTTGTACATGCGCTAAAATGCTTGAGCACATCATATTCAAACATGTTTCAGTTTTCGTCGAAGAAAATCAGATTGTTACTGACGCACAACATGGTTTCCGCAAAAGACTATCAACTGTAACAACTGCTAGAAACAGTTCATGACCTTGCATCTGTCCTTGACAAGCAAGGTCAAATTGACATCATTTTCCTTGACTTCGAAAAAGCTTTTAATCGCGTCTCCCACAAAAACCTTCTCCTTAAATTAAAGCCAATTCTTAAGCATGACAAGTTACTCGCCTGGATTGAAGCATACCTTTCTTATACATACCAAGCCGTCAGCATCGACAATGTGCTATCCAATTTTAAGGCGGAAGCCTTTAATGTCTCGTCGTTGTAAGCAGCAGTTGTCGACAGAAAATGTCACGCTTTTCAATTGGTGGAAATGGTAGTGACGTCACAGTGCGCGAATTTCAAACCGGGCCAATTGTACTTTGGCTAGTAACCATGCAACCAATTGAAGGGATCGTATAGTGATGCTCCAAGTAAGTGGGACTGAGCTTAGTTAATTGCTTAATTACCGAATTAGTCTAATTAGCTTTACTAGTCAGGCCATATAAATAAATAAAACCGATTAAGAAATTGGTCGAGCTCAGGAATCGAACCCCGGTCTTCGGCGTGAGAGACGAGCATGCTACCCACTCCGCCATGCCTGCTCGATGGTTTGGAATGAACAAAGGCGCGTCTAGTGAATACGGTGTCTTCACTCACTCTCATCCTCCTCCATTCCCTTCCCGCGAGGTTTAGGTGTCCATCGACAAACGAGAGACAGATACATTTCCTTTCCTCAAAAACCAATTTACTGACGAGCGAGGCGTAGAACCGAATGGGCGATGGCGTTCTATGGACTCCTTGGCAGCGTTGCGAGACGCTGTCGCGTTCCGGTCATCAGTGACCACACTTTAGGTCAAAAAAGTGCCCCCTGAATTTTGTGAGACAGTTACTGCGTAATTTCCTTTCCTCAAATACAATTTTCATTTTGTTCATTACGGCTCCTCTTTATCTATCTTCTTTCACTCCCACTTCCTCCCTTCTCTACGGTGCGGTTCAGGTGTCCACCGAGATGACAGAGAATTACTGCGCCATTTCCTTTCCTCAAAAAGCGTTGCGTTCAAAGGGCAAGGCATCGCGCTGAACGGGTGGTGTTCCGTGGACTCTCTGGCAGCGCTAGAACGCGCTGTCGCGTTCCACTCCTAAAGGCGAGGCTTAAGCCTCGTTAATTAGCAGTTAATTAGTATTCAGGCATTAATCAGTAATTACCCATTAATTAGTGATTTGTCATCACTTAGTAATTAGTACTCAATTATATCTGACGCCACCGGTGCCACAGAAACAACGAAGGTGGTGCGGAAAATGCTTCCGCCTCTACCCACTTTAGACAGTCAAAGTGCCCCCTGAATTTTTTTCAAGAGTTGAGTCGGGCGTCCCGCAGGGCTCAGTTTCAGGACAGCTCCTGTTCTTGGTTTTCATTAATGATATCGCTGCTGATATATCAGTAAAAATAAAGCTTTTTGCAGATGACTGCATAATCTACCACCCAATATCTACTTCACATGACCAGGTAACCTTAAACTCATCCCTCGCTAAATTAGAAACCTGGTGTTCCACGTGGCAAATGGCTATCAACACCAAAAAAACAGTTTCAATGACTGTAACTCGAAAGAAAGAACCGGTAACTTTTAAATACCAACTCTGAGATCATTATCTAACAACAGTGTCAAGTTTTAAGTACCTGGGAATCATAATCACGCCTGACCTTAGTTGGAACCAGCACATAGACTACATTAAAAATAAAGCAATGCAGTGACTGGGTTATGTCATAAGAACCCTCGGAAAATCCCCACCTGAAATAAAACTACTAGCATACAAGACATACATTAGACCGATTTTGGAATACGCAGCCGTCGTATGGGACCCTTTCACAACAACAAACATAACGAAGCTAGAAAACGTTCAGCGTAAATCAGCGAGGTTCATTTAAAACTACTATAGTCGGCGCACGTCCCCCACCTGTCTCTTACAAACTGCTAACTTAGAAGCACTGGAATCACGCCGGTATCGTGAAAGATTAAAGTTTTATTATTTACTGTACAACGAAAAAACACGAATAGACAAAAACCGATATATACACCCCGCAAATGCCCGTACGACCCGATCATTCCACAACAGAAAGGTTAAGGACTTCACGTGCAAAACCAACGTGTTCAAGAACTCTTTTTTTCCCAAGGGCGACACGTATCTGGAATGTGCTGGATGCCCAAACTGTTGACTGCCCCACTCTTGAAGCATTCACAGACGCACTCCTGAGTAAAAAACGAAATGTATTGTAACCTGCTCTGAGCCTGTTCTTGTGCCCGTGTTCACCTCTTACGCCCTCGACACATTTTCTTTGTTCCTTTTTTTTTCCTCGGTAACAATCAAACTCTGTACAAAGAACCGTGCGAATATTGTCGCTGTTGACAATCTGTTATCTTGAAGTGCGCTTTCTTGTCATGTGCATATATTCTGTACGGTCACCACCACCCACTCCTGCCCAAGGCCTTGCATAAGGTTGGCAGTACCTGTAAAATAAATAAATAATAAATAATGTATAATCACAAACTGTGAACATGACCCTGCATGCCCGCACTGCGGTGACGGGACGCAGGAAACCCAAAACCATATGTTATGGGAATGCGCTAGCAAAACCCCTCCGACGACACTTTTGCCAGCTACCTCAGCGGAGGAATGGGAAAGGCTCTTGGCCAGTCCAAGAATAAGAACCCAACTGGCCCTCATCACGCGATCTCAAGAGGTCGCCCCCGACTGGAGACCACCCTGTACTCGCCCCAGCCCCAACTAATCCCTTCCCTTTTGTGGCAATAAGGATGTAACCACCACCACCACCATGTCTTCGTTTCATTTGTGCTGCAAATTTTTCTACACCAATTCTAGGTGATAAAGGTGCAGAAAATCTGAAAGGGCCAAGTTTTCCCTCACAAAGATGGCCCCGGGGGTCGGGAAATACCTCGTCATCACTCACGCGCAGGGGCTCACTGAGCCTGCGTGAAGGTGGCTTAAAGTCGTCTCCTTTACCGACAACTGAAGATTCAAGCTAGCTATGGCAAACACGACAGTAACTTTGCGCAAGATTGATTGCCGCGGTCTGGTCGAACGACGTCGTGACTTCCAAAAGGAACAGTTATACGTACAGTCACCCACAGACTGAACACGAATGACGGAATGCGTGGCCCGAACTGCCGTCAGCACCCCGAAGCGATAGCCATCGGTGCGGGATAAAGCTCCCTGTATGTTTACGGTGGCTGACGAGAGCTGGTACGCAGCTCGCTTTCACTGCTTTTTCGATTCTGCCTGATCGCCGCGTCGGCAGCGCGTTCGTCACGGGTGCGTTTCTGCGGTTTCTGCTCGCCGAAGCGGCCTCCACTGCCCGACAACGCTCGTTACAGTTTTCCTTTCGCGGGTAACAAAAATTGCGCGCCAAGCCACCGTCAGCCACCGTAAACACACCGAGAGCATTATCGCTCAACCGGTTACTATAACTTCGTGGCTCTGACATCAGACCAGGCCACGCGTTCAGTCATTCGCGTTAAGTCTGTGGGCGGCTGTACCAAGCGACCAATGCGCCCGCGGCGATTCGAATCGGGGCCGGAGCGCGAGATCCGTCCGCACGACGGCGCGCGCTTCCTCGTTGCTGCTTACGAAGGCAGTCGTAAACAGCACACGCAAGTCAAAAATAGCAAAAAGAAATCCGTGCTTTTTAGGGCGGCTTACACGCTGAGGAAAGACGGTACCTGTACGGACAAGACTTTTAACCCCGAAAAATCAGGAAGCTTTTGAGTAACGGTCAGGACACGAGCCATTATTATGACACGTGAACATCCTAAGCCGCGTGCTTAGGAAATAAAATACAGCATATACCGCTGGTAATGACTGCCCCAAAGGTTAATGAAGCGCAGAAACCGTAATTTTGCAGTGAAAACGCAGTTCCACTTGTGTTCAGTTGCTTTACAACGAGGTAGCCGTCAACAAGGTTCTGGGCGCAAACGTACTTTATCTCGAAGCGGCGGGAGAACTGCTGCTTTTATCTTTCGAACACTGCATATGAATGAAAAAGTCTATTGGGAAGAAGCATCGGCTTACCACATCTGGACTTGAGCTGAGCGTTCTCCTCGCGAACCTCCTAAGCAGTCTTCATGCCCGCGCTGCGCAAACAACGAATTTGTATTGGCTTGACGAGCGGATGCCGACCGGAGCGAAACGCTGGGTGGACGATGCCTCAAGGATGAGATACGCGCGAAATGGTTGACAGGCTTTTTTTAAGTAAACGCAAGCAATCATGCTAAAATCGTTTGCCAGCTACTTCCGGTTCCAATTTTAGTCCACTCACTATAGTCGCCGCACGTGGTGGCATCGTTTATACTCTCATTTATTTGTGCTGTGACGTGGTTCATTGTACAGCATCGTAAGATCAGCGCGTGCTGCGTATGTGCGTGTCCTGAACACAGAAATTGACAATCCCGAAAGATAAGCGTGTTCTGTCGTGGCTTTGCACACTACAATCGCTCCCTCTCAAAGCAGTAAAGTTGATCAGATTGCGTCTCCTCTGTGCAGCTTCCGATATCGACAATTCGTGCGGGAAGTGCTCGAAGGCTTACAGTGACTCGCGGGAAATGGGGATGTCACATCGGGAATGCTTTCAAACATCCGGACTCGACGACTGTCAGCGTCATTGTGACGTGTCCGATGAGCAAGGCAGTGGAGCGTGTGGTCGGGGTGCGCACGCCACGCCCGGCGGCCATTATGAGCGCACTCAGGTGAGCAAGAACTGATCGCTCTCTGAAACACTGAGAAGAAGCAGTGCGGATGATTGTCACAATAGAGACATACCCCGTCTCTCTTGCCGTGTTTACTTCAGCCACCAAGGTACTAGAGGAGCCGGGAGGAGGGCGTGAGATAGGTGCGCAGCGGAGCTGAGACACATTAGGCCAATGAAATACAGATTCCTAATGACGTCGGTGCAGCTGTTTGACGAGAATTATTAAGGCGGAAGCCTTTAATGCCTCATCGTTGTAAGCAGGAGTTGTGGACAGAAAATGTCACGCTTTTCAATTGGTCGAAATGCTCGTGACGTCACAGTGCGCGAATTTCAAATGGGGCCAATTGTACTTTGGCTAGTAACCATGCAACCAATCAAAGGGATCGTATAGTGATGCTCCAAGTAAGTTGGACTGAGTTTAGTTAATTGCTTAATTAATCAATTAGCCTAATTAAGATAGAGGAGAATGAAGAGGTCAGAAGAAAGAGGAAAAGAAAAGAAAGACGCGCGCCGCAGCGACAACAGCGTCCGCGGAAAAAGACGCTGCTGGAAACAACAGATAAGTACGAAACCGCGTTCGCTCCACCGCCACGCACTTCCCCACTAAGTCCGACGTTGCTGGTTTCATATACGTTGTGTCGAACATCCTAGACAGTTCCAACAATTGACAGGTGAATGACAGAACACGATGGATAGAAATACAATAATATAAATATGAAATAGCCTAATTAACCTTTCTAGTTAGACCGCATAAATCAATAAAACCGAGAACAAAATTGGTCGAGATGGGGAACCGAACCAGGGTCTCCGGAGTGCGATACGAGCACGCTAGCCACTCCGTGATGCCAGCTGAATGGTTTGGAATGAACAAAGGCGCGTCTAGCTAATACGGCGTCTTCGTTCACTCCCATCTTCCCCCTTTCCCGTACGGCGAGGTGCAGGTGTCCACCCAGATATGCGAGAGAGATACATTTCCTTTCCTCAAAAAATAAATTTACCGTCCAGCAAGGCGTACAGCCGAATTGGCGATGGCGTTCTGTGGACTCCCTGGCAGCGTTGCAAGACGCTGTCGCGTTCCACTCTTACAGGCGAAGCTTAACATGTTAACCACACATCAGTAACACACGCAGACAGCCAATGGACGCGTCATTCGCTGGCAGCACTTGAATCATCATTCACAACCACATTCGTGACAGAATGCTGTACTAAGGCTTTCGCCTTGCACCACTTTAGTCGCCAAAGTGACTCCTAATTTTTTTGCCTGACGCTGAGCCGGCGGGGTGTTATGTAGAACCTGGCTTTGTAAGTGAGATCCACGGCGGCAAGCGCACAAGGAAGATCTCACGCAGGAAGGCTGACTCACGCCTAGGAGCTGCTGGAGCCGCTGCAGCAACTGTGTAGGTCTGTGGTCCCCCATTTCTTCGGAGCAGTTGAGCTGCTGCAGGCGGCGATCTTCCGAGACGGCTGTTTGCTTGATGAGCTCAGCAGCCAACGTGTCAAACGGGCCGAGGAGGGTGGATTTATAAGAGGTCGTGGACTTCGGCGGCAATCTCAGGTGGTTGCGACGCAGCGACATGATGAAATTTCAGCGCCTGGCTGGTGAGGCTGCCAATAGTGACCTGGTTGTTGACCTGAGCGAGCCAGAGCTGAGGATAGGCTGCCGAGAACAGGGGAAGGCGAAGGGACAGCGCTGAAACTGCTCTGGAGGGTCTGGTTTGGTTTGGTTTGGTTTGGTTTATGGTGTTTAACGTCCCAAAGCGATTCAGGCTATGAGGAACGCCGCAAAGAAAGGCTCCGGAAATTTAGACCACCTGGGGTTCTTTCACGTGCACTGACATCGCACCGTACACGGGCCTCTAGAATTTCTCCTCCAAAGAAATTCAACCGCCGCGGCCGCGATCGAACCCGCGTCTTTCGGGTCAGCAGCCGAGCACCATAACCACTGAGCCACCGCGGCGGCGCTCTCTGGAGGGTCCGTCAACGGTCATGGCGGCGGCATTGGCCATAGTGGGAGCGGGTGCTCCAGAGGACGTCCGGAGTGAAAAGTTTGCCGCACCCAAAAAGTATGAGGCCGGCACGATGAAGGAAATGATTATTTTACTGGCCGGAGTGCTAGAATGTAAGATAGCATGCAGCCGAAAGGCGCGTGGCCCTGGCACGAGAAGGTGATGATGATGATGATGATGTCCTCAGGCTTAATGGCAGATACCCACGGTGGGGGTTTGGCCAGGGTGCATAGCTCGAAGGGAGCTCAATTCGGAGGCACTTCACAGTCATCGTCTTCGACGGCTGGTGCTGCTCCTGCTTCGTAAGGCCGCTGCTGCTGCTGCATATTAAAATCCCTGAAGGACAGTGTCGCCAGAAACTGTAGACGGTCCCCATTTCAGTTATTTCCAAAGCTATGGACCAGCCTTCATTTCCCCTATCGCCGCCTCTTCTAAGGAATGTGTCTTAGTCTAAAGTATAGTACGTCTGTGTTTTAGCGCTATCCATGGTACATGCAAGTCTCGCGCCTTCCTGAAGAGCGCTAAGATTAATGCTTAAGCTTTAAAGAAGCACAGACACAAATACTCGAACGCTAGCAGAGAACGTGATTAGTTTCAAGGACGTAAGAAGATGCCTTCTTGCAGTTCCAATCAGGCGCTGAGCCGTACATAAAAAAAAGACAAGTGGTTCAACTCTGCTGAACCGAGTTTTCACTTAATGAAACCACAGCGCACAGCTCCGGTTTACATACCCCATATCCTGACGTCACACCTCCAAATTGAATCACGTGACACCACGCGATTACCAAGTAGCTTCTTAACGCCCTCTAGCGACAACTTGAAAGGTCAAAAGTCAAACATCAATGGTCAAGGTGAAACGTCAAGTGGTACAGCACCAAGGTTGACCGCACATGGTAAGGCAGATGCGTAACTTAGGAGGGTAGAAGTGTAGGCCAGTTGGTGGCACATGAAGGAGCTAAACACCGCAGCGAACACGGGACAGAGACGACACCGCCCTGTGTCGTCTTCTCTCTCTGTCCCGTGTCCGCTGCGGTGTTTAGCTCCTTCAGATGTGTAACCATTACTCATCCCAAGGTAGTTTCAAGGTCATTCAGAGGTACTCGGGGAAAGGTGTGTTAGCTATCCTAGTGTAGCTTTCTCTAGATGATATTTTTGGAGATTGGCTCAAGCGAAGCTCGACATTTTCACCCGCCGCAAAAGACGCCAAGGGGCACAGAAGAAAATACTGTAACGCCATCGAACCCGCTTTTCAATAATGGGTGCTTGCCGGCGAAATCGACGTCGGTGATCGATCGTCTGGTCCGCAGAACCCATCGCTAAACACACCTCCTGTTTCACACGGATGGAAAATCGCCGTGGTCACAACCCTACCACCCCCCCCCCCCCTCCCCACCCCTACCCCGCGCTTCCAAATAAGCGAGGAATTCACGTTGCAAAACTATGCTGACACCATTTGTTCGCCGATCAACGTCCAAGAAGTACACGGTTGAGTAATATAAAAACGCACATGCTCAAAGTAGGACTCTATGTTGAATCGCCATTAAACGCGCTTGCGGAAACTCAATTTTTGAATCTCACTTACAAAGACAGATTCTACATTATACCCCGCCGATTCTGCGTCAGGCGAAAATAATTCTCGTCAAACAGCTGCAGCGACGTCATTAAGAAGCTGCATTTCTTTGGCCTAATGTGCCCTGGTGGCTCAAGTAAGCACGGCAAGAGGGACGGGGTTATGTGAATCTTGTAACAGTCGTCCGCAGTGCTTCTTCTCAGTGTTTCAGAGAGCGATCAGTTCTTGCTCACCTGAGTGCGCTCATAATGGCCGCCGGGCGCGGCGTGCGCACCCCGATCGCACGCTCCACTGCCTTGCTCATCGGACACGTCACAATGACGCTGACAGTCGTCGAGTCCGGATGTTTGAAATCATTCCCGATGTGACATCCCCATTTCCCGCGAGTCACTGTAAGCCTTCGAGCACTTCCCGCACGAATTGTCGATATCGGAAGCTGCACAGAGGAGACGCAATTTGATCAACTTTACTGCTTCGAGCGGAAGCGATTGTGGGGCGCAAAGCCACGACAGAACACGCTTATCTTTCGGGATTGTCGATTTCTGTGTTCAGGACACGCACATACGCAGCACGCGCTGATCTTATGATGCTGTACAATGAACCACGTCACAGCACAAATAAATGAGTGCATAAACGATGCCACCACGTGCGGCGACTGTAGTGAGTGGGCGAAAATTGGAACCGGAAGTAGCTGGCAGACCATTTTACCGTGATTACTTGCGTTCACTTAAAAAAAGCCCGTCAACCATTTCGCGCATACCTCATCCTTGAGGCATCGTCCACCCAGCGTTTCGCTCCGGTCGGCATCCGCTCGTCAAGCCAATACAAATTCGGTGTTTGCCAGCGCGGGCATGAAGACTGCTTAGGAGGTTCGCGAGGAGAACGCTCAGCTCAAGTCCAGATGTGGTAAGCCGATGTTTCTTCCCAATACACTTTTTCATTCATATGCAGTGTTCGAAAGATAAAAGCAGCAGTTCTCCCGCCGCTTCGAGATAAAGTACGTTTGCGCCCAGAACCTTGTTGACGGCTACCTCGTTGTAAAGCAACTGAACACCCGTGGAACTGCGTTTTCACTGCAAAATTACGGTTCCTGCGCTTCATTAACCTTTGGGGCAGTCATTACCAGCGGTACATGCTGTATTTTATTTCCTAAGCACGCGGCTTAGGATGTTCACGCGTCATAGTAATGGCTCGTGTCCTGACCGTTACTCAACCGCTTCCTGATTTTTCGGGGTTCAAAGTCTTGTCCGTACAGGTACCGTCTTTCCTCAGCGTGTAAGCCGCCCTAAAAAGCACGGATTTCTTTTTGCTATTTTTGACTTGCGTGTGCTGTTTACGACTGCCTTCGTAAGCAGCAACGAGGAAGCGTGCGCCGTCGTGCGGACGGATCTCGCGCTCCGGCCCCGATTCGAAACGCCGCGGGCGCATTGGTCGCTTGGTACAGCCGCCCACAGACTTAACGCGAATGACTGAACGCGTGGCCTGGTCTGATGTCAGAGCCACGAAGTTATAGTAACCGGTTGAGCGATAATGCTCTCGGTGTGTTTACGGTGGCTGACGGTGGCTTGGCGCGCAATTTTTGTTACCCGCGAAAGGAAAACTGTAACGAGCGTTGTCGGGCAGTGGAGGCCGCTTCGGCGAGCAGAAACCGCAGAAACGCACCCGTGACGAACGCGCTGCCGACGCGGCGATCAGGCAGAATCGAAAAAGCAGTCAAAGCGAGCTGCGCACCAGCTGTCGTCAGCCACCGTAAACAGGGAGCATTATCCCGCACCGATGACTATCGGTTCGGGGTGCTGACGGCAGTTCGGGCCACGCATTCCGTCATTCGTGTTCAGTCTGTGGGTGACTGTACGTATAACTGTTCCTTTTGGAAGTCACGACGTCGTTCGACCAGACTGCGGCAATCAATCTTGCGCAAAGTTACTGTCGTGTTTGCCATAGCTAGCTTGAATCTTCAGTTGTCGGTAAAGGAGACGACTTTAAGCCACCTTCACGCAGGCTCAGTGAGCCCCTGCGCGTGAGTGATGACGCGGTATTTCCCGACCCCTGGCGCCATATTTGTGAGGGAAAACTTGGCCCTTTCAGTTTTGCTGCACCTTTATCACCTAGAATTGGTGTAGGTAAACTTGCAGCACAAATGAAGCGAAGACATGGTGGTGGTGGTTACAACTTTACTGCCACAAAAGGGATTAGTTGGGCCTGGGGCGAGTACAGGTTGGCCTCCAGTCGGGGGCGACCTCTTGAGCTCGCGTGATGAGGGCTTTTTAAGGCGGAAGCTTCTAATGCCTCATCGTTGTAAGCAGGAGTTGTCGACAGAGATGTCAAGCTTTTCAATTGGTAGAAACGGTAGTGACGTCACAGCGCGCGAAATAAAGGGATCGTATAGTGATGCTCGAAGTAAGTGGGACTGAGTTTTGTTAACTGCTTAATTACCCAATTAGCCTAATCACCTTTCTAGTCAGGCCAGATAAATAAAACCGAGTAGGAAATTGGTCGAGTTCCGGAATCGAACCCCGGTCTCCGGAGTGCGAGACGAGCATGCTAACCACTCCGCCATGCCAGCTCGATGGTTTGGAATGAATAAAGGCGCGTCTAGTGAATACTGTGTCTTCGTTCGCTACCATCTTGCTGCCTTCCCGTTATGGCGAGGTTCAGGTGTCCACCGAGATATGCGAGACAGTTACTTTTCCTTTCCTCAGACACCAATTTATCGCGAGCGAGGCGTAGAACCGAACGGGCGATGGCGTTCTATGGACTCCCTGGCCCCGTTGCAAGACGCTGTCGCGTTTCACTCTTAGAGGCGAAGCCTAACATCTTAACAACGCATTAGTGACACAGGCAGCAACACCGCGCTTAAGGCTTTCGTCTCACCGCACTTTATGTCAACAAGTAGTAGTAGTAGTAGAAAACTTTTATTGAGATCTTTTAAGAGATTCGCGGATTCGAAGCCTCCGTCGTCTTTCGTGGCGCCGGCGACTTGAGGCTTCTCTTCAGCAAGGTTGGGCCCCTAGTCCAGGGCTCCACTGAGTCGCGCTGCATCAGTAGCGTGCCGCACTAAGGCCCTTTGGGCCGCGAGCTCGCTGCTGGTGAGCCGGCTCTCCCATTGCTCCGCACTCGGGAATTCGTGTTGGTGGAATGCTTTATTTCGTTCGCACTCCCATGTGATGTGGTATAGTGTGGGTGTGTCGCCGCACCAGGGGCAGTTTGCTCTGTATTGTGTTGGTGACATCTTGTTATAGATGTACAAGTTGGGGAAGGAGTTTGTTTGTAGCCTACGCCAGCCGACTGCTTCCTCCCTCGTGAGGGCTTTGTGTGGTGGTGGGTACTTGAACCTAGTCCCCCTGTATAGTTGTAATGTCTCTGTGTATCCCCCCTCTCATGCTAGTAGCTGAAGCTCCAGAACATCTGACATGCCTGCTCGGTATGTAAGCCCTCGAGCTAGGCTGTCTGCTCTTGCGTTCCCCGCTACGCCTGCGTGGCCTGGGACCCAGATTATGTGTTTTATGGGTGTCTTCTCAGCAAAGGCTGCTGCCCCACTGATTATCCTGAGGGCCATGCCGCTAATTCTGCCCTTCGTATAGTTTTTACACGTGTCTTTCGAGTCTGTTATGATGTTTAGGGATCGGCCTTTCCTATAGCCTTCTGCTACCGCCAGCGCGACGGCAATTTCCTCGGCCTCCGTTATGCCCACGACCTCCACTGAGGCGCATGTGGCCATGTCTCCTGTGCTATTAACTACCACCGTAGCGGCTAAGCGCTTCCCTGCATGTACGTACATGGATGGCGTCCGTATAGACTGTGTTCTCTGATCGGCCTAGCCTCCTTTCTATCTGCTCGGCCCTTGCTTTTCGTCTGTCCTCGTGTAGGTTAGGATCCATGTTTTTAGGCAGGGGTCCTACATTAAAGGTCTTTCTAAGGTCGTCCGGTACGTCCGCGTATCTGTCTACCAGTCCGCACGTGTTCCGACCCAACCTTCTCAGGAGCGCCCTTCCCGTAGAGGAGCCTCTGAGTCTGATGAGTTGTGCCCCCAATTGAGCCTCGGCAAGCTCATCGAAGGTATTGCTGATTCCGAGTTGGAGTAGCTTCTCGTTTGATGCGTTTCTGGGCAGGTGTAGAGCAATCTTGTATGCCTTCCTGAGAATACAGTCGGCTTGCTCTCGCTCCGCCTTTGTTGTTGCGTGGTAGGGCAAGGAGTACATAACTCCGCTAACGATTAGGCTGTTGACGAGTTTGAGGGTATCTTCTTCTTTCATCCCGTACCTTCTCTGAGAGACTCTACTGATCATTCTGCCAACCTGCTCCGCGGCTCTTCTCAGCAGGCTGATGGTATGGCTGCATTTTCGGCTGCTCTGCAGCCACATGCCTAGGATTCGTACCATGTTCTGTTCTTGGATCAGTTGCCCCTCTAGAACTACTTCCAGCGAGGCTTTGGTAGGATTTCTTCCGATCCTGATGATTTCCGACTTCTCCGTCGAACATCTCAGGCCTCTCTCCCTGACGTAGGTCTCTACGCAGGTCGCAGCTTCTTGTAGTCTGTCTTGCTTCTCCCCTAACGATCCTTGGGTGACCCACACCATGATGTCGTCGGCATACATCGCGTGTTGGATGCCCGGGATTTCCTTGAGTCGTCTTGCTAGCCCGATCATCGCCATATTGAACAGGACGGGCGATATCACGGAGCCTTGGGGTGTTCCTTTGCAAGGCGTGGTGAAGACGTCGCTTCTCAGCTCGCCTAGTCCCACGGTCGCTGTTCTGTCGCTCAGGAAGGCCCTGATGTAGTCGTGTGTTCTTCCCCCGCAGTTGGTGTTGTTGATGCCTTCCATGATGGCGGCGTGGTTCACGTTGTCGAAGGCTCCCTTTATGTCGAGGGCCATGACAACGTTTTCGCCACTTCTCGGCATTTTCTCGAGTACTTCCTCCTTGAGTTGGAGTAGTACGTCCTGCGTAGACAGGTGGGCTCTGAACCCGTACATGCTGTCTGGGTACAGTTGGTTCTTCTCTAGGTGCGACTGGATCCTTTTTGTGATTACTTTCTCGTACATCTTGCCCAGGCACGACGTGAGGGAGATCGGCCTGAGGTTCTCGACCTGGAGTTTCTTGCCTGGCTTCGGGATCATTACCACTACCGCGAGTTTCCACTCGGCCGGCACTGTTCCTTCTTGCCAGAGCTTGTTGAAGTAGGCTGTGAGCTGATCTATGGCTCCATCGCTGAGGTTTCTTATGAGCGAGTTCTTGATTCTGTCCACCCCCGCTGCTGTGTTTTTTGTTGCCGACCTGATCGCCTCAACGACTTCCTCTCTCGTTATGGGCCGATCCATGGTTGGATTCTCTTCGCCCTGGTACTCTTCTTGGTAGCTTTCGACCTGGTCTCTGCCGTAGCATTTGACCCGGACTTCCTCGAGTAGCTGTTCGTCCGTGCCCGTGTACTGGTGCACCAGCCTCTGAATCGATTTGCCGCTTTCTGATTTGTTCTTGCTCGGGTCCATGAGGGACTTGAGGATCTGCCACGTCCTGGCCGTGCTGAGGGTGCCGTTCAGCGCGTTGCTGAATTGCTGCCATCCTTGCCTAGCCAGCTGCGTTGCATACTCCTCCGCTTGTTTAGTTATTTCGGCTATTTTAATCTTTAGCTTCCTATTGAACTTCTGTCTTTTCCAATGCTTGGTGAGCCCGCGTCTCGCCTCCCATAGCTTGAGGAGCCGCTTGTCCGCCTCCGGAGTTTGTTCGGTTCTATCCACCTCTTTAGTATAGAGTTCTTGGATCTGTCTGAGTTGCTGGCTCCACTCCTCCGCAGATACAATGTCGCCCTTGATCTGCTTGCAGTGTGCTCTGAAGGCGTCCCAGTCCGTTAGGCGGACCTTGCCTATTTTCCGCTTGATATTGTTTGCGGTTGTGCTGATCCTTATTATGTGGTGGTCGCTTCCAAGGTTATCGAGCAGGTTCTCCCATTCTGCTTGTCTGGCGCCCCTTACGAAGGTTAAGTCAGGGCACGTGTCTGGACTGACGCTGTTCCCCTGTCTAGTTGGGTGGTGTTCGTCGGTTAGCAATTCGCACTCTGCCTGTTCTGCTGCAGCGCAAATGCCACGTCCCTTCTTGTCGTCTTTATTGTAGCCCCACCTCGGGCTCTTGGCGTTGAAATCACCTGCTATTACTAGGGTGTTGTTCCCCGCTAACTTTTTCCCCTCCGTAAAGAGCCTAATAAAAATTCAGGGCGCACTTTGACTGTCTAAAGTGCGTAGAGGCGAAAGCGTTTTTCGAACCACTTTCGCTGCTTCTGTGGTGGCGTCACATATAATTGAGTACTAATACTAAGTCATGGCAAATCACTAATTATTGTTAATTACTGATTAATGCCTGAATACTAATTAACTGCTAATTAATGACGCTTAAGCTTTGCCTTTAGGAGTGGAACGCGACAGCGTGTTGTAGCGCTGCCAGGGAGTCCACGGAACGCCACCACCCGTTCGGCGCGGTGCCTCGCCCTTTGAATGCAACGCTTTTTGAGGAAAGGAAATGGCGCAGTAATTCTCTGTCATCTCGGTGGACACCTGAATCGCACCGTAGAGGAAGGGAGGAAGTGGGAGTGAAAGAAGACAAAGAGGGCCCGTAATGAAGGAAATGAAAATTGTATTTGAGAAAAGGAAATTACGTAGTATTTGTCTCACATATCTCGGTGAACACCCGTCAAAATTCAGGGGGCACTTGTTTTACCTAAGTGTAGTCACTGATGTGTGGTTAAGATGTTAAGCTTCGCCTCTAAGATTGGAACGCGACAGCATCTTGCAACGCTGCCAGGGAGTCCATAGAACGCCATTGCCCATTCGGTTCTACGCCTCGCACGTCGGTCAATTGGTTTTTGAGGAAAGGAAATGTATCTGTCTTTCATATCTCGGTGGACACCTAAACCTCTCCGGAAGGGAAGGGAGGAGGATGGGAGTGAGCGAAGACACCGTATTCACTAGACGCGCCTTTGTTCATAGCAAACCATCGAGCTGGCATGGCGGAGGGTCGAGCTTCCGGCCACCGAGCGTGACGGACGCAGGATCATGAGCTCCGGCGGAGCGGCGATAGCGGCACTTGCTGGCCGCGGAAACAGGTTAGCTGCCGACGCAGATCAGGAGTATGAAATTGTGTTGCCTACCTTGCCTACAGGACGTGTTGTTCTTAACACGGTGTTTCTTCACGGAGACGTGAGAGCGAGGCCCTACAGGGTGGAAGATTTTCGGGACGCCCTGGCCAACGCTGGTGCGCTCCCCGACGTCGTGGCGTTGAGGGCGTATCAGATTAACCACGTGTGGGCGGTGACGATGAGCACCTCAGAAGCTGCGAAGAAACTTGCTGCCTGCAAAGAGCTACAAGTGAAAGGGCGCCGGTGCATTATTTTCGACCCTGATGATCAGCAGGTAAAGCTGCGCCTGCATTGGATGCTGCATGGTGTGGCGGACGAAGACATCCGGACTGCTTTCGCGGCGTTCGGCAACGTGACGGAGGTGACGCGGGAGCGTTGGCGTGTCCAAGGCTTGAAGGAGAAAGGCTCGACCACCAGGACCGTGCTACTGAAGTTGAAGCCGGGAATTAAGGTGGATGATTTGCCACACCAGGTCCGAGTAGCCGGTGAGCTGGCCCTCGTTGTTGTCCCTGGGCGACCGATGCAGTGCCTGCGTTGCCACGGCACGGGTCACGTTCGCCGCGACTGCAAGGTGCTAAGGTGTTCCCTGTGCAGGCGCTACGGACACGTGGACGTGGACTGCGTCCGTACCTACGCGTCAGCTACCGGGGTCGGAAAGGCGAACGACACTGCGGAACTCATGGACATCGCCGAGGCGGAGGAAGCAGCCACTGGTACGGACGAGGCGGGCAAGTCGGCTTCCACACTTGCGACGTCAGGGACTCCCAGTGACGACACCAAAGCGGCCGACGAACCAGAGAGCCAACAGCCGATGGGAGGCTCCCTCGGTGTCTCTAACGAGACGCCAGAGAACGGAGCGTGCCCATCAGAGCCCGTAGTCGTCGAGGGAAAGGACCTGAACGAGGACCACCACGAGAATACCGGCGCCCGCACAACAAGCGTCATGCCCCCCCTTAACACCCCGGCGAAGCGTTCCCATGACCAGGCCAGCCCTGAAGGGGACAAAGTGGTAGCACCCGGCGTCGAGGAGCCCCCTGCAAAGACGACTCAAGCCCGGCGTTCGTCGTTACGGCCACGCCCAAACCATGCGGCTGACAAACGGTACTCCTCCGCAGGCAAGGTCCTACTCGAGCAGACTGATGTTCTTGCGCCGGGTGATACCGGCGGCCACAGTGGCGTCTAGCGGCGCGCTAGACGTGGAAGGTAAGCACCATGCTGTTGGTTCCTTCCTCTTGCGTAAGAATGGCTCCCGCCTCCGCCTTTAGAGTCGCTACATTGAATGTGAGGGGCCTGGCGGCAAGGAAAAAACAAGGTCAGGTGTACCGACTTATTACGGAGCGCGAGATAGATGTATTGGCCGTGCAGGAGACGAAAGTGGACGGCAACGAAGGTACCGACAGCATGGTGCGACGTTTCACGACTAGATTTTATGCTGTCGTCAGTCAAGCAGTGGGAACATCGGCTGGATGCGTGCTTTTTGTAAAGAAGATGCCGGGGCTAGAGGTGCAGGCTTATTTTTCGTGTGTGTATGGCCGGTGTATTGTGCTTGATTTTTGTCTGAACGGCAATGAGTGGCGCATTGTTACTGTGTACGCGCCGAATGTGGTTGAGGAAAGGGTTGCCTTTTTTCAAAGCCTCCAAGAGCGCCTTTGTACGGAGAGGCGGCTCATTGTATTAGGTGACTTCAATTGTGTTCTTAATGCGCGCGATAGGTCAAGCATCCGGGGGTTTCGAGACAGGAGCACTGAAGTGTTGATGCGAATGATCGAGAACGGAAACCTTGAGGATGTGGCTGAACTTATTGAGGGTGCGCGGACAGTGCAGTTCACTCATTTCCAGGGCTCAAGCCATGCACGGCTGGACCGCATTTACGCATCAGTCGACCTTGCCCCTGTTTGCAACCATTATGAAGTTGTGGGAGTCTCCTTCTCAGACCACTGTTTAGTTGAGTGCTGCCTGGGAAGTGTGAACCGAAGCAAGGCATTTTCGTGGGAAATGTGCAAGCTAAACAACACGCTTCTTCAAGACGAAATCTACTACAGAGCAGTAAAGGATGAAATAGGTAAAATAAACCCGCGCAAGAACCTGAAGATTTGGCAACAGTGGGAGCTAAGTAAAGAATCTTTAAAAATCAAAGCAATAGAAAGGGCGACATGTATCCGCTATAAGGAAAAACAAGACGAAGCTGAGCTAAGGGCACTGCTTCAAACGCTGATGAAGCAGGAATGCAAAGAGCCTGGGAAATGGATAGAAGATGTCAGGAAAACAAAACAAAAGATAGAGCTTATGGAAGAACGGCGTTATCGCGGAGCACTAGTGAGGGCAAGGGCGGAAGACACAGCTGCTGGCGAAGCGCCATCGAAACGTGCTCTTGGTCTAGAAAAAGCGCGCGCTGAAAGAAATCACATCGATAAAATAGAATGGGGGGGTATCTTATCGGCAGACACTGACCACATCAAAGAAGCCTTTAATGAATACTACCAGAGGCTTTTTTCATCGACTCCTGTAGACGCAGTAGCCTTTACGCATCAGTTTCTTGGTGCAATGCCACGGCTTGACGAAGAAAGCAAAAAGAAAATGGAACTAACAATAACTCACAGCGAGGTAGAGCACGCGATAGATCAGTTAAACCTAGGAAAATCACCAGGACCAGATGGATTCAGTGCGGCATTTTATAAAGAATTTAAGCACGAAATTGCCCCAGTGCTGTGTACAATTTTCAATGAAGCCTATAAAATAAACGTATTGCCTCCGTCTTTTGGGATCTCCCATACAGTGCTCATACCTAAAACGGATGATATAGAGAAATTACAATTGGTTACAGCGTATCGACCCATAGCACTCACTAATGTGGACTACAAAATTTTTATGAAGGTATTGGCGCGTAGACTGCAGACAGTGATATCGGATATTGTTGGACCCCACCAGACATGTGGAATCAAAGGGCGCTCAATTTTTTCCAACATTCACAAAGCGCGCAGTGTGCTTGAAAGCTGTGACGACATCAATGGGCGAGTAGCGATGCTTCAGATTGACCTTGAAAAGGCATTTGATTGTGTTTCTCATGAAATTTTGTTTACCGTTTTAGACCATGTGAACGTCGGTTCGGTTATCCGTAAGGGTGTAGCCCTGGCGTATCGAAACTGCACGACGAGACTGATTGTTAACAAGAGTTTGGGGGCCCCCATTAGCGTGCAGCGTTCGGTGCGTCAGGGCTGCCCCCTCAGCCCTCTCTTGTTTTGTATTTACATCGAAACGCTGTGCATGAAAATCATAGAAAACAATAGTATTAATGGCTTTAGGTTACAAGCAGCTGAAGTTAAGCTGCTGGCCTATGCAGATGACGTTGCAGTATTTACGGTTGATCAGGGGAGCATAAGTGAAGCTGTCGGGTGTGTACGCGCGTTCAGCGAAGTCACAGGTAGCGGGGTTAACTGGTCCAAGTGCCTTGGCCTCTGGCATGGACGGTGGCCATCCCACCCGGACCATTTCGCCAACGTACCGTGGGCGACGACCCCG
Organism: Amblyomma mixtum; assembly: GCF_055824585.1. NCBI lineage: Eukaryota > Metazoa > Arthropoda > Arachnida > Ixodida > Ixodidae > Amblyomma > Amblyomma mixtum. Next base: position 107,208,972 of record NC_143012.1, on the reverse strand, counting down.
GGCAAGTATTTGGGCGTTCCGCTCGATGCTTATCGCGATAGCGAGGACTATTGGAAAGAGCAAATTAAAGACGCACGTGACCGAGCTGGGAAATGGAAAGGCACCAGCCTTTCAATTTTCGCCAGAGCTACAGTCTGCAATCTTTTTTTTATTAGCAAACTCTGGTATGTGATGCAGGTTTTGCATTGCTCGCGTGTGAACGTTCAGAAGCTACACAGAATTTTTGCAGTTTTCATATGGGCGTCCGAATGGGAGCGTTGTAGCAGAACGAACCTGTTCCGGAGGGTAAAAGATGGGGGGCTAGGGCAAGGGCACCTCTTTTTAAGGCAGCTGGTGAACCGTTTTTTGTTTTTTCGCGACGTCACAGACCCGTTCTTGCGCACCGTGTGCCAAGTGAAGCTGCGGCGATTGCTGCCGGAGTTTGTGGTATCCACAGAAGAGCTCTCTGGTGGAACTTTTGGTTACTACAAAGAGATTGTAGCAAGCGTTCGGTTTCTTTCGGCACGTTTTTCCACCGATTATTTGTGGAAAAGCAAAAGGAAAAAGTTGTACAATGATCTTTGTGATATTGTTTTCCCAGAGCCCATGTACAGGGCCTTGTACAGTGGAGGCCCGGGAGGGGATGTTTTAAAAAGGGTGAAGAAAATGCAGGTGCCACCAGGAGTAAAGACTTTCTTTTTTAAGTTACATACCGGGACGTTACCAGTTAAAAAGTTTCTAGAGGGAAAGGATTTCTTTTTACCGTGGGGATCGAACTGCTTAATTTGTAAACAGCCTGAAACAATAGACCATGTTTTTTTGCACTGCTGGGAAGGGGTTTATTTTTGGGACGTGTTACAAAGGACCATAAAGAAAGGGCTACCATTTGACGCGCACGGAATTCGCTATTTAAGCACTGATAATGAGGATGGGGTACCTTTTGATCTCATAATGCTCTTGGGCCTCCACTGTATATGGCGCTCCAGAATGGCAGGCTACCATTGTGACAAAGACGCACGACCGGCCCGAATTTATTTTCGGGAAAGCATGGACTGGTTTCTTGCAATCCAAAAAGCAGCTGCGGAGCCTCCCGAGTGGCTCTCAAGACTAGAGCCGTTGTGTCTGTTGCGGGAATTTTAAGATGACGAAGGCAGTCTCGTGCTGGCTGACCACGACAGTGTCGTATGTATATAGCGTTATGTGTTTTTTTTTTTGCGCAATGTCATGAGCCAAAGACAGGCAATAAAGAAAAAAAAGAAAAAAAAAAGCTGGCATGGCGGAGTGGATAGCATGCTCGTCTCGCACGCCGAAGACCGGGGTTCGATTCCCGAGCTCGACCAATTTCCTACTCCGTTTTATTTATTTATATGGCTTGTCTAGAAAAGTTAATTAGGCTAATTGGGTAATTAAGCAATTAACTAAGCTCAGTCCCACTTACTTGGAGCATCACTATACGATTCCTTCAATTGGCCGCATGGTTACTAGGCAAAGTACAATTGGCCCCGTTTGAAATTCGCGCACTGTGACGTCACGGCCGTTTCGACCAATTGAAAAGCGTGACATTTTCTGTCGACAACTGCTGCTTACACCGATGAGGCATTAAAGGCTTTCGCCTTAAAAGTCCCCATCTTTCTGTCTGGGCGGGCTGTATAGGTTTATAATATAAGTGCTTTTAGATCGTGCTTTCTTTTTGGGGATTATCTCCGTGATCACGTGTTCGATCCGGGTGTCCTCTATTTCGTTATGTGCTATGGCTACTACTTGTTTGCTAATGAGAGTTGCCGTACGGCCATTTTCCTGACACGTGTAGCCCCTAAGCGTAGGGGTGCAGTTTGTTTCCTGTAGCATAATTACGTCTGGTTGGGTTCCTCTGGCATAGATGAATTGCTGCAGGAGGCCTTGTTTTTGCCTGTACCCCCTGCAGTTCCACTGCCACATCTCTAATTGTTGGAGGCGTTCTGCCATGATGGGTTACCATTGTTTGCGTTGGCGGTTTCTGTGCCGAACCTGCGTTCGTTAAGTAGTCTGTCTCTAGCATCATTGGTTATTCTCTGTGTGTTTTGGCTCTTGATGTGCGTCCTGACATTCTGTTCTAACAGGGCAAACTTTTGTTGTCCCTGCTGCATTTCGCTTTTTAACTGCTGCATCTGCTCTTGCATCTACCTCTGCATGTTCATCATGAAGGTTTTAAGCTCATCGTTGGAGGTCCCTCCCTCGTGGTGTTGTTGCCCCGTCTCCTTCGCCCTAGGCGGTGGGGTCTGAGTCCTAGGCGGTGCATAGCCTGTCCTCGATTCACGTAGTTCTCTGATAACCTCGCTTAGCTGCTTCCTAAGCTGCTCAAGTTCACGTTTAAGTGTCTTATTTTCCTCCGCTAGCTGTTTCTCGCGTGCGGTTTGTGTGTTGTTTGTGTTCGAGTGCGGAGCAAAGAGTGATTTGGGAGGGCCGTCTCCCCAGCTCACCTTAACGCCGCCGCTCTTCTTCTTTTGCTGTTGCTGCCCTTGCGTCTGCTTCTGCTGTTGCTTGCCGTTGCCGCCCAAGGGTGGGAAGGACTCGTCCCTCTCGTATCCCCGGCTCTGGCTCCGGTTCCGGCTGCCCCAGCGGCTGCTCCGGCCCGACTCCTGACTCTCGTCACGAAACCATCTTGGTTTTCTTCCCCGGCTGCGGCCCCGGCTACGGCGTTGCTGCTGCAGGGGGCCCCACCGCAGCTGGCTCGCCGACTTGAGTCGCTGTTTGCAGTCTCTCGTGCCCGCCACGTGGTCGCCGCCACACAGCAGGCATTTGGGTGTGCATTGGTGGTCTGCCGCCGGGTTCTGGAGTCCGCACTGTCTGCAGGCCCTAGTCTCCGGATTCGGGCAGACGTCCATTCGCTGCCCCTGTTGGCCGCAGGTGTAGCATACCTGCCTCGTGGGCCGGTACGGGTAGCACCAAAATTCTCCGCTGTGGTAGAGAACTTGCTTCGGGAGGGTGGGGCCGTCGAAGGTGATGACGGCCGTGCTGGATCTCCCGAGCATTCTGGCTGTTAGGATCTTCACGCCTTGCGTGCGAACTCTGAGGCTTGCCTTGAGTTCCTCGGTCGAAGTCTCCGGCGTGCCTTCCGGCGCCGCCACGTGTGCGTTTACGGCGTAGTTCTTGCCTCCGAAGCTCAGCTGCTTGATGCGCATAATCTTCTTGGCCGCTTCTTCGTTGCTGGTGCTCACAGTTATGATGTTCGATCCATTGCGCAGCCGGATGATCAGGTCTTCTTCCTTACATCCCCGCTCGGTAGCCGCGACTACCGCCCGCGCCACGTGGTGTTGGTGCAAGTCTCTGACTGCGAGTCCTCTCGGCCGGAGGACGATTTTAAAGTCGTCTCTGGGGAGCGGAGGCAGGCGTCGCCTCGGCGCTCCCTCCCTCTCGTTCTTCTCCGCCGCAGCTGGCGCGCCAGCTGCGTTTTTCGTCGCCCCTGAAAAAGGCGCGCAATCTAGGCCGTTTCCCGCCAAAACTTGCTGCTTGCCGCCGCCATCTTGGCGTTTCCTTTGTTTCTTCGACATGGCGACTATCCAGTCGTCTTCTTTTTCTCTGTCGATTCCGCTGTCGCGTTCCACTCCTAAAGGCAAAGCTTAAGCGTCATTAATTAGCAGTTAATTAGTATTCAGGCATTAATCAGTAATTAACCATTAAGTAAAGATTTGTCATCACTTAGTCATTAGTACTCAATTATATGTGACGCCACCACAGAAGCAGCGAAAGTGGTTCGAAAAACGCTTTCGCCTCTACGCACTTTAGACAGTCAAAGTGCGCCCTGAATTTTTTTCCTGAACTGACCGATGGCCTGTCCCATTCCTCCGCTGAGGGAGCGGGCAAAAGTGTCGTCGGAGGGGTTTTGCCAGCGCATTCCCATAAAATATGGTCTTGGGTGGCGTGCGTCCCGTCACCGCAGTGCGGACATGCAAGGTCATACTCACCGTTAGTGATCACACATAATCCCTGTCCAGGTCGGGGTGAGGGGCGGGATACGTGCCTCTTTGCTCGCGATATGAGTCTGTAACCTCCGCGTTCGAGCGAGGCGCCTCGGCGGGGGCATCCGTTCCCGAGAAGTCTCCCGTCCCCCGATTGGTTAAACCTCGGGCTAGACGGTTGACCCCCTCGTTTCCGGAGTTACCCATGTGAGCCGGAACCCATACGAGTTTGATGTAGTGATTGAGATTTCGGTTGCTCAGTATTCACATTGCGAGCGTGCTTACGGAGTTTTTGGAGAAATTCTGAAAGGCGCTCTTAGAGTCGCTTAGAATAGTTTTGGTGCGGGGATCCGCGATGGCCAGTGCGATAGCTACTTCCTCTGCCTCGCGTATTGAGCTAGCGTGAATGGTTGTGGCATTAGCGAAGGCTGACTTTGGAGTGGCCATACATGCTACGTATCGATCAAAATTTTTGTATGGGCTAGTCCGTGGTTTATCTTAAGGAAGGTAATAGCAGCGCAAAAAACGGGTACACAAGAGACTCAGCGCCAGTCATGTTGGTTGTGTCTCTCTTGTGTCCCCGTTTTTTGCACTGCTATTACCTTCCTTAAGATGTTCCGCCTTTGATGTGTTGAGCTGCATCCACGTACACTGCTCCTAGTTCGTTCTCGAACTGTTTCACAAGAACCTGAGTCCTTGCTTTCCTGCGGGCGTCGTGTCGGCCTGGCAGCATGCTCTTCGCTACTGGTTTAACTAGTCTACTGGTAATGTCGACTGATAAATGTGATGTTGGACATTCCTCCTCAGCACGGTGGATGTGCAGTCCGTCGAGAATTACGCGTCGTGCAGCAGTGCGCGATAAGCGGGTCACTTGTGCCGTTTCATGGGCTTCGATCAGCTCATCGAGCGTATGAAAAAATTCCCAACTGCAGCAGTCGATCTGAGTTGGCGTATGCCGGCAGGCCAACGGCCGCCTTGCATGCTGTTATAATGATGCTATTAAGTGCGTCTTCATCCCTGCGACGCAGATGATAGTACGGCCAGGCGTATGTGATTAGACTTATCATGAATGATTGCACAATCCTGCATAGGTAGGCTTTTCTCATGCCCCTGCGACGGATGGCAATGCGCCTCACCAGCCCGCGCATCTGGTGCGCCGTGACGCGTACACGGCGGATTGTGTCCGTGATGTATTATTCTGAACAAACATGCCAAGAACCCTGATCGTGGCTACCGGGGGTGTTGGATGGTTGTCAGTGTGCAACTCGATGGGTTCCCGAAGGTCGGGTGCTGCCTGTGAGGCTTGCTTGTTCCTGACAACTAAGAGCTCGGATTTAGCCGGTGAACACACGAGGCCGTTACCCGGCACGAAAGAGTGTACCGTGTCGATGGCTCGTTGTAATGACTCTGCAATCTCTACATCGGATCTCGAGATGGTCCATATGGCGATGTCGTCGGCGTGTATAGAATGATGTATATGTGGTATAGCATCTAACAGACGCGGGAGGCCACTCATAGTAAGGTTGATGAGAAACTGAGAAAGTACAGCGCTTTGCGGGGTTCCTCTGGTGCCGAGTGTAATTTTGTCGCTTCTTTTGTCCCCGAAATGCAGCGTAGCCGTGCGCTGATTCAAAAGGTGGCGATGTAATCGTATGTCCGTTTGCCTACGTTCATCAGTGACAGGTGAGAGAGGATGGACGCGTGAAACAATGTCAAAGGCCTTACTCACATCGAGTCCCAGGATGGTACGCGTGGATCTTATGCGATTTGGATCTAGAATGTCTTGTTGTAGCTGCCACATGATGTCCTGAGCCGAGAGGCCTGCTCGAAACCTAATCATGGACGGGGTACACGTGTATTTCGCGTCGGCGAAATTGTGTCGCTCTTAGAACGCTTAAAAGATAACAGTGCCACCGGTCCGGACGGCTTACCCACGATCCTGCTCTCTTCTTCCGCTTTTGCGTTGTCAAGGTACCTTCAAATTCTTTTCACAAAGTCATTACAGGAAGGCTCCTTGCCTGATGAATGGAGGCTTGCTAATGTTGTACCTATACATAAATCGGGACCTAGGAATGTTGTTTCAAATTATCGACCAGTGTCCTTGACCAGTGTATTATGCAAAGTTTTAGAGCATGTGTTTTATACTAGTATTATGAATCATCTTAGTATACATTCATTATTAAATACTAATCAACATGGCTTTCGCAGTGGTTACTCGTGTGTCACCCAGCTTACCGAATTTGTACATGACCTGTCAAGTGCTTTAGATAAGGGATATTCTGTTGACTGTATTTTTCTAGATTTTAAGAAGGCCTTTGACGTTGTATCACATTCCTTATTAATACAGAAATTATACTGGTACAACATAAATGAGGACGTTATTAGGTGGATAAAGGAATATTTGAGCGTTAGGCGTCAATGTGTTGTTGTCAACGGGAAACAATCGCATGAGGTGGCTGTAACATCAGGGGTGCCTCAGGGATCCGTCTTGGGCCCATTACTGTTCATAATTTACATGAAGGACATCTTTTCAGGTATTTCTTCATACATGCGTCTTTTTGCGGACGATTGTGTATTGTATAGAATTATTAACGATCAAAGGGACTGCGATGCATTACAACAGGATTTGTGTAAAGTGGCCGAGTGGTGTGAGAACTGGAGAATGCATATTAACTTACAAAAATCTGTACATATGTGTTTCACTAAAAAGAAGGTTCCCCATATTTTCACTTATAACATAAATAATAGCAGACTGCTTTCAGTGTTGGAATTTAAATATCTTGGTGTATATTTAACAAATTCAATGTCTTGGCATCGTCACGTGCATTTCGTTACTGCCAAAGCCTGTCGTGTTTTAGGTTTCCTGCGACGTAACGCTAAACTTTTCCCTGTAAAGACTAAAGAACTGCTGTATAATACAAACGTTAGAAGCATACTTGAGTATGCTTGCACAGTCTGGGATCCGAAAACCTTGCTTGACGTTCAAAAGCTAGAAAGAGTTCAGAATTTGGCCGTTCGTTTTGTTTTCAATAACTATGGGCGATATTTTAGTGTAACGAGCGCGAAAAAATCTTTGGGTTGGGACTCACTTCAAAAACGTAGGAAAGTACTGCGTTTAAAATTATTTCATAATATATTTCATTCTAGAACTGGAATAGACAGAACCAAATATATAGGCAACCCTGATTACGTGTCTTTACGTAGAGATCATTCACTTAAAGTTAAAGAATACAGGTGCCGGACTGACCTTTTTAAAATGTCTTTTTTCCCCAAAACGGTTTCGGAATGGAACAAGCTGCCTGAGGAAGTAGTGTCCATATTATCAAATGATTCATTTTCTTCCATGCTGTGACATTTTTTTGTGTATAATAATTCCGTGTTCTTTCTATCTCATTGTTATCTTTTTTTTGTAACCACCTGCCCGCGGTGGCATTTGTGTACTTTTTCTTCTACCCCCCCACTGTAATGCCAGCCAATGGCGCTGTGGGTATGATGATAAATAAATAAATAAATAAATAAAAAATTTGGAGCCTGTTTAGGACACATGGCTTTAGCGAAATTGGGCCGCGGTTCCCAATCGCGAGACTTTTTCCCGATTTAGGAATGATTTTAGTCCGCTTCCATTTGTCCGGAACGCTGCCTTCTGTCCAGTATCTGCCCAGTATCCAGGTCCGTAAGGGCCTCTACTGATTTGTCCGCTAAGTTGCGCAACATCTTCTTGGTGATGCGATCGTCCCAGGCTGCCGAGGTGGTGTTAATTTCATGAAGAGCAGCTATGACCTGCACTGCGGTAAAAACCCTATCCATGTGAGCATTATCCGACCCTGAATACCCATCTGGCGTGGGTATATCCTGGGAGTTGTTTACGTACTGATTTTTTAATGTGATCATGAGCTCTTCATCGCGGCCCCGGAAAGCTTGCGCGATCCTATGTAGGGTCTTGTGAGATTCGGTGTTTGTTTTCGCAGCATCGAGTAAATGCTTGAGCAGAGCCGATGTGTTCTTATTTCCGAGTTGCCCATTAATGCGGTCGCAAATCTGATGCCAATGCTCTCGGCTACGCTCCCACGTGCATGCCCCGATATCCTTCTCAAGTCTTGTTAGTCGAGTTTTTAAGCGCCGGTTAGGCTTATTTTTGCGCTATCGAGAGTGTATACTGCGTTGTGCTTCCATCATGTGTACTAGCTTAGCGTGCGGAATGGTACCGTTTTCCTCCTGCGTCATAGTTTTCGGGGTGTTGGCGGCGGCTAGAAGCAGACGCTCCGTCCACTGTCGTAAATCTGCTATCCCCTCCGTCGGTTTTTGCAAGCGGACATATCTGATGGCGTCCCAATTCGTGTGCTTCACTTTCTGGTGACGTATTCTGCAATGCTTTGCTTGGGAAGTGGTACACAGCACATAGTGATCGCTTCCTGTGGTGATGTTGAGATTCTCCCATGTCACATCGGGGATACTTTTTGCAAAGGCAAGGTCGGGGCACGTGTCCTTTGGTTACACTGTTACCAATCCGCGTAGGTTTTTCAGGGTCGATAAGTGAGGCGTGCCCTTGCGACTGATCAGTCTCCCAGATTTCAGTTACCTTTCTACTGCTAGTGTAGTAGCCCCATTCTGCATGGGGCGCGTTAAAGTCTCTGACAGTCAGCAACATTCCATCTCGCGCTGCTGCATGCGCCTTGCGGAGGCAATAGAGCCGGAGGAAACAAAACAGGATGGTACTGCACTGTCAACTTAGTGAAAACACCACATCCCATGGATATCAGAATCGGAGCCAAATATTCAAACACCTTTTAATACTTGTGAAGGATGTCCGCAATAAGTTCTTGTTACAGATGTCCTGTGGTGTTATCTGGAGGATATCCCGTTCGGGTGATATGAAGGACGTTTACTTCAATCCCGTTCCCTTTATGCTTGCATAGTTCTCTACGAAGATAGCCGAGTGGACCATTCGGTTTTTTTTTCTGATAGAAGATATCTTGAGCGCAGTCCGCTCATTTTCATTTCTTGATTGCGTAATCAGATTCACGTTCCTTTTGGAGCAGAAGCCACTTGCTCCAAAAGGAATCTTGGATTTGGAGCATATGAACGCGAGGAAATTCTTCGTTCTGTGGATGCATGCAGAATACGTTGGTGTTGCATGGCTTCGGCTTGTTGCATTGCTGCTACGACACTGCTGCTATGCATCCCTACTAACGTATGCCGCTTGTACAGGTACTGCTGCTGCTGCTTATCCTCGGCCAGCTACCGAGTCGACCCTATTTCATGGAAGGGCCGAAAATGAACGTCTGGGAGAGCGGCACCGCAGCCTATTTTACAGAGCCGTTTGACACCTTCTGCCTCCCCACGGATTGGCCGCATTACCCTGCACCGCTAGTTCTGGAAGCCACTTCGCAGTTTGTCGAGTAGCATACCCAGTCAAAAAAGCCAATGGGTCCAATTGGAAATTTTCCCATTGAAACCAATTGGTCAACCAGTTGTGTTTTCGCCAGCCATTGGGCACCAACCAGTTGAAATGAATTGGTTCTCCAATTGAAATCAAATGGTGCACCAATTGGTTTTAATTGGTTGCCCATGCAGACCAAATAGTGCACCATTTGGTTTTATTTGGTTGCCCAAGCTGACCAATTGGTACACCAGTTGGTTTTAATCGGTTGCCCGAGCAGACCAAACGGTACACCCGTTAGTTTTGATTTGCTGCCCAAGCAGACCAAATGCTACACCACTTGGTTTTAATTGGCTGCCCAAGCAGACCAAATGGTGCACCATTTGGTTTTAATTGGTTGCTCAAGCAGACCAAATGGTACACCAGTTGGTTTTAATTGGCTAGCCAAGCAGACCAAACGGTACACCCGTTAGTTTTAATTGGCTGCCCAACAGACCAATTGGTGCACCATTTGGTTTTAATTGGTTGCCCAAGCAGACCAAACGGTACACCCGTTAGTTTTAATTGGCTGCTCAAGCAGACCAAACGGTACACCCATCAGTTTTAATTGGCTGCCCAAGCAGACCAAATGGTACACCAGTTGGTTTTAACTGGTTGCTCAAGCAGACCATTTGGTACACCAGTTGGTTTCAATTGGTTGCCCAAGCAGACCAAACGGCACACCCGTTAGTTTTAATTGGCTGCCCAAGCAGACCAAATGGTACACCAGTTGGTTTTAACTGGTTGCCCAAGCAGACCATTTGGTACACCAGTTGGTTTCAATTGGTTGCCCAAAAAGACCAAATGGTACACCAGTTGGCTTTAATTGGTTGTCCATGGAGACCAATTGGTAGACCAGTTGGTTTCAATTGGTTTCCCAATCAACCCAAGGGGTACACCAGTTGGTTTCAAGTGGTCATCCAACTGGACCTACATGGTAGTCCAATTAGTCTAACCATGCCACCAAACCAAATTTATTTATATTGACTAACGACCCAATAGATTTGTAGGGTCACACAGCCTGATGCAAAACTAGCCCAGACTTCACTAGTTCGAGTGATATGGCTCGACAGGCAGATTTTCATATCAACCACTTGCGATACGCACAGAAGACTCCATTCCAATAATTTTGTAGAAATGTTGGCCACAAAGAGGGTGCACTATCATATTTATTGCACTGCCAATCCTTTCCCACCAACATCAGCCTCCACGTCATCTGTGTCCACTCAGTGGTCATGGTTATCCTTTCATGCCCTGGAAAATTATTAAAGCGAAAAAAAAAGTTCAATGTTCAAGGATCTCAAACTACCCAAAAAATAGATTATACTTAAGCAATAATCTCTGCATCATAGCTCAATGTTTAAGTTATTCAATTTCGAGATCTGCAGTCGCTGCATGCTTTAAAGGTGCAATGAAGAGGAATCTGAACTCGTCTTTTTGCCGCAGGGCACTCGATCCACACGTTCCGAGCATTCTTAGAAACTGCGACTTATCGCCCTGTGTGGCCGATTTCCCTAATTAAATTGAATTAACATCCGGCTCCCGCCTTTATTTTTTGTAATTCTTCCTGTATGGTGGGCGGAGTCGACCGACGCGTGGGAGTGCCTTTCAGCCAGCTCCGTGGCGGCTTTGCTTTCGCTTTATTTTGTTTTTTAGGTTTCCATGAATAAATAGTTTCATTCGCAGGTAATAGTCACAAAATAAGCCCGCAGAAATAAAAATACGCGCGGACTATTTGCTACTTCGGATTACTACGTATTACTCCGCCGATGGCAGAGTGGCAAGCCGCCACGGGACTGGGTGAAAGGCACTCCACGCATTGGTCGACTCCACCCACCGTACGGGGAGAATTTAAAAAAAAGGCGGGATCCAGACGTTAATTCAATTTAATTAGGGAAATCGACCACACAGGGCAATATATTGACGTTTCTAAGAATGCTTGAAACGTGCAGATTGAGTTCCTGCGGCTGAAAGACGAGTTCAGATTCCTCTTCACTGCACCTTTAAGTGAATGTACTCCCTGCCGACACGCTTTCGGGGCAGAATCATAACAGTAAACAGAATCACAATTTTAATGACTGACTATACTAGTCAAACCAGACGACTCAAAACTCTACAGCTAATATTTACACCTTGTTATTAGGTCATTGTTTCAGTAAAAACAATAGAGTATGGCTTTGTTGTAGGGGTGTGTGGCGAGACTAAATGTAGGTGGGGCTTCACTGCAAATTCATGCTGTAAAGTAGCAGCTTACCTCTTGAATCCCTTATCAATATCTTCCAGCTTCTCCAAAATAAAGTGGTTGAGGTTCTTTGTGGCAGCTGGCAACAGCCCTGCCGGTACATTCTGCCTTGTCAGGCGTGCCTTGTAGCATTCTGAAATCAAGTTCCCCACCAAAAAAGCTTCATGTAGGGGACGTTTTACATCAAAAGACAAATCCCAACCCCCCCTCCCAAAATAAGAAATACCAGCCAAACAGTTCCTTTGTCCTTATTTACCCCTCAGTGCTATGACAAGCTGCACTATTTTGCATCTTGTGCTACATCAGTTAACTCTTACCTCTCATGACGTCAACTTTCCAGGGGGACAGTTGGCTCTTTACTGCCTTGCCTGTAAATCGCGGACACTTTTTGCCTGCATACAAACAAAATAACGATTGAAGGTTTTAGTTATCTACAAGGATGAGAAATAGTAGTTATGATTTAGAAATAAGATACAATGCATGCTAATTTACCTTGCAGCGACCTATTGACTAAGTCCTCCTTCTTCCATATGGCCATCATCAACTCCTTTACAAATATAGAGTCTTTCTGTTGGCCCTGAATATATTTCCAGGCCTCTCGTTGTATGCAGAGCCCATGGCCGATGTCCACTTAGAGAAAACAAAAATCTCTTGACATGTACATAAAACGTTTTTCAGCCTTTTGTCAAGACGGATCAGCATGCAGTAGATTAAAATGCAGTTTAACCTACCATGTCGTCACCTTGAAGTGAACTTTCTGTTGATGGTTCTGCTGCACTACAGGATGCATGCTGCGGCAGGGATCTGCTACTGCTATCCGCTATCCGATGTGGTTGCTGCAGCCCGAGTGACAGGAGGGGTGACCAAGATGCCTACATTGGGTATTAGCACATGCATAAACACACTGAAATATTTGGCAAATTCAGTTATTCTGCAACTGCAGTATGCAGGCTAGGTACCGGATAGAAAGCTGCTAAGTACAGCACAACTGGATCCTACAAAAACTAAAAGCAGTCCAAATGTTCTACCACCTACTTCATAACTCGTGAACGTTCCTGAGACTACCTTTTATCTTACATCCAACTGTTTTTTAAAGAAGTTCAGGCAGAAAATTTGCAGATGACTGTGTAGTGTTTACAAATAATTTATAATTAAATTTCTTGTTTTAAGCTTCTGAAGCTTCAACAGGTGATCGATGGTAAGGCATGCTAAGACCATGTCGGTGCTTCACCATTTTAATTTTCAGCAATCAGAACAACCTGTTTCAAAACCCAGACTAAATAAAAGAGCACCTGGGCATGCTGATGTGAGTTACGCATTGTTAAAAGCTAGAGAGCCAAAATTTGGCACTTACAATACCTCCGCTTGAACGCTGACTCTGATCTCATAGCAGTTTTGTGTGTGTGTGTAGTGAAGTTTGAAACACTTCATTAATGGAAACAGCTATGTACTTGACATTTAGGCCTGCAACCAGCCTTTGTGAATGGAAACTCTCGAAAGAGTACATGAAGTACTTATATTAATGACATGTTTCAAACTTCGTTATATACATGTCATATATATAGCATCTAACATGCCAGTACTAACTGCTTTAAATTAGTGCCAAAAGATTTCAGCCACATACCTTCCCCAACATCAATCCTGGCCAAAATCTTTTCTTGCAGGCCCACATTTAGCCTGCGCAGCTGCAGGATTTCCTGCTCTTGTATTTGCAATTTTGATTTCAGATTCCTGATTTCTTCATCTTTTTTTTTACTTCTTCTTTCAACATTGTATTCTCATTGTAGGCTGTGCGACTATGTTCAGGCCTACTTTTTTTTATGCAAGTTTTCGTCATCTACTGCATGCCTAAGCTGCTTTTTTTTTGCGTCAAGAATTTCCAGAAGATGCTGTCTAGGCCCATCCTTCTACTTTTTTTTTTGGAGGAGGCTGTGCAGGAAAAAATCACTCTGTTATGTCTCAACTCCCCGAAAGAAAACATAAGTGACAGGCACCAGACAGAACACATGCAACCAGGTACTTACCTCTTGGAGCACATCATCGTCACTGTCACTCGAGTCCAGCAATCTATCTATTCTCACCCTTTGAGGCCACATCATCTTCTGACTCTGAAAATTATGTCAATCCAGGATAAAAAAGAAGTTGTAACATATAGCAAACTTACATCAATGATGTAATATGCATATGATGTAATGAATAACAATGAAACTCGTCAGAACAAGTTTCCCCATGGCCTATTTTTCGCTGATCAGTTCACCTCTGAGCTATAATAGCATCGCTAAAAAAAAGATTAAAATAAAGCAAAATAATCTTTGTCAATCTTCTCATCTAGGTTAACAAGGCACGAAAGACACGGGAAGAACGAAGACAATGAAGAGTGCCGACTACTAATTACCTGCAGCTAATTTCAAAAAAAAAAACCCTGCAACATGGGAGTCGGCTTCATTCTCATTGTTTTCCTTCCGTTCTTAGACTGTATATTAGCACGCCATGTTTACTCCATGTGATAATGAACCAAGTGGCCTTCAAAAGGTACTTCTGCAAATATCTGATTTAATGTGATCGCATATATGCACCTTGCATTGAGATCGTCAAAGAGAAATAATCGATTGAGGCTACAAGTGCGTGTGAAGTAAAACCTGCTCGCGAAGCTGATCGATGCACTAGCTTATTGACAAGTGACGCTAACAGCACTTTTTTTTTCTGGAGAACAATTCGGCTCTGCCGTCATGCAAGGCACCATAAAATAAATCTATACATATTCAACAAGCCAGCTGAAATGAACTTACCGCCCAAGATTAAAACGCGCGAGCGGTAAAAATCGGAACTGCCGTCCGCCGCTGTCCACTTCACGGCATAATACGCCCTTGGAGAAAAGTCTTTTTCATTGCGAGGTTGAAAGTCTTCAATGTCATCAATGGAGACGATGGCACATTTTTTGTCGTCTTCATAGCGCACGTAAGCGTGGCTGACCATCATTATGAAACAGCAAGGAGCAACTAGTACAACCAGGCTGCGGCCACAAGAGAGAGAGCCGACTGAAAACACGTGGCCTGCACAGCTTTTACGCTGCATATCAGCATTCATGATTTAGCAATCAGTTTCCCACTTTACAAGTAATAAAGTAACAAACTTTAACACAGCAAAAGCTTGTTCTTCATGTTTTTTAATGTTATAAAAAATAACATTTTATTCATGCATTTTTTTGTGGAGAAAGAAACGCATATCGAAGATACAAACACTTCTACAATGAATACGAAGCGGAGCAATAACATCGACTGGATCAGCTAGACAATTATTTTCAAGACGGCAGCTGTCAGCTGTGTTTGTGTGCTGCTGTCAAAGGCAGTTTGGAATGCATGGCGACACCACGGGGTTAACCCGAGCATCCGCAGGGACATCCCCGCAGGGGGATGATGGTGAACAATGCGTCACCACGGACCCAAGCATCCGCGCTTAGCCGTGCGTGGCATCACCGTGTCCGGGGAAAAGGGGATCCTGGTGGTTGAGCCGATGCCGAGCGTTTGGACCCTTAAGGCCCCTCGGCGGAGGCAACACACCACTTTGGCCCCAGCTTCCTGTAGACGGCGCCTCCGGCCTGACCCGACCGGAGGAAATCGGCAGTCGCCTTTTCCTATCCTCCCCTCTATCTTTCACTTTCCTATTCCCTTTCTTACAACTTTCCTGTATCCTCCTCTCTTCTTCGTTTTTTCCTCTTTTTCCTGGCGGCGAGGGTTAACCGTGTGTGACCAACTACCCTGAGTTGAGTCATATTAGGTTATAGTTAAGGTGTACAGCTGGCGTGGGCAGGACTTTCTTTCAAGTTCCTGTCGCGTCCCCTTGTTGGACTCCATGGTGGGTGGCTGGCACCATGACCGAAAAACATCATTTTTTTATGGCTCCCCCCCTTTCCAAACATGATCGCTCTCTCAAAAGAGTGCGGAACGAAGCAGCAGACTTTTTTTCGAAAAAGAAGCCGACATTCACTAAGTTTCATGTTATACACAGTAACTGTGAACAAAAGCAAGCCCGAATCATATCCCCATTTCTTGTTACCAAATGCCTAACAGATACCTTAGGGCCTGGCTACAAGGTATCCAAAATGTCAAGCGGCGACCTACTCCTCGAACTACGCGAGAGCATCCAGTGCTCGAAACTTGCAAACATCGATTCCATAGGGGACATCTCTGTCTTCGTGACTCCCCACCGATCCCTCAACTCAGTCAAAGGCGTAATCTCAGAGGCTGACTTCATCCACCTAACAGAAACTGAAATGCTTCAAGGACTATCCGAACAAAATGTAATAGACGTCCACAGGATCAAAATCCGCAAGGATAACAAGGAAATAGACACCAAACACATGGTCCTCACATTTAACACCAGCAGCTTGCCCGAAACAATCGAAGTAGGATACCTGAAAGTCAACGTAAGGCACTACATACCCAATCCCCGTCGCTGTTTTAATTGCCAGAAGTTTGGCCATGGCTCACAGAGCTGCCGCGGCCGCAAAACCTGCGCGAAATGCGCATCAAGGGACCACCAGTCTGAGGAATGCGACGCAGCACTACGCTGCGCAAACTGCGAAGGCGACCACGCTGCATACTCCAGGGCGTGTCCGTCCTGGAAAAAGGAGAAAGAAATCATCATCATTAAGACCAAAGAAAACATTTCATTCAAAGAAGCCAGAAGGCGTTTTGCACTTAACAACACATTCTCCTTCACAGCGAAACCAAACTTCGCTGATGTGGTGCGCGGGGGCGTAGCACCACACAGCACTCCGGCACCTGCCGCGGCGCAGTTCTACTGCGCCTGTAGCAGGGCCACCCACGCCCCAGGCAGGGACAGCGAAAGCTGCTCTGCCAACTCCAAGCCAGGGAGTGCCGGCCCATGGGTCGGCATTCCGCAGGACTTCCCCCCGTCGGGGGAGGCCTGACACCAACACATCCGCGGCTTCCCCGCGGTCTTCCAGCACCTCCAGTGAGGTGATGGAGGTAACTCCCGATCCGCCCGCTTTGCAGCGGCGGAACAGCTCTCTTGAGCGGAAAAAAGGCAGGGCCACCATAACGGCCCCAGAACACAAATAAACCCCCAATCGTTCATACCCCAAACATAAAAATGGCTTTTCTAGTTCAGTGGAACTGCCGAGGAATATTGAGAAATTACGATGACAAAAAATATTTTAGGGTCAATGTCACCCGTAGCCTTATGTCTCCAGGAAACCAATCTAGGTCCACAACATATGAACATCCTGAAGCATTATAAAACTTTTAGACGCGATCGTGAGCAGGCAATAGACTCTCGGGAGGCGTCGCGATTGTCATACAAAGCGGCGTCCCTGCTCAAGAGATCAGACTGAAAACAAAACTTGAGGCAGTTGCAGTCAGCATTGTCAGCTACAAAACAATTACAATCTGCTCTGTATATATTCCTCCACATCTCACACTAACAGTCCACGATCTACAAGGCCTCATTGATGAACTTCCAGAACAATACCTAGTAGTCGGGGATTTTAACGCTCAATCCCCTTTTTGGGGAAGTGAGCGCTGTGACTCTAGGGGTCAAATAATCGAAGATTTTATCCTCACAAATAGTGTATGCCTTTTAAATACAGAAAAAGCCACATACTGCTCCCCTGCCTCAGGGAAAATGACCTGTTTAGATTTGTCTTTTAGTTAATCTTCTGTTTTTAACGATTTTAACTGGGACGTCATTGACAACCCATATGGCAGCGATCACCTCCCTATACTAATCACTTTAACATCCCCACCGGAAATAATCCCCACAAGGCCACGGCGCTGGAAGCTTCACTTCGCCGACTGGTCACTTTTTAGAGCAAAAGCAAATTTAGAAAATATACTTTTAGAAAATCTCACCATCGACCAAATAAATGAAAAGTTCACTAATTGTATCATAACTGCCGCACTCATAGCTATTCCTCAGTCGTCAGGAGTAGCGCGACAAAACCATAAAGTATGGTGGACAAAAGACTGTAAGGAGGCTAAAAAACAACAAAATAGAGCTTGGGGTAAATTCCGTAGGTATCCGACCTATGAGAATCTCTTGAATTTTAAAAAGGCAAAAGTTAAAGCTCGGTACGTCCGTCGCAGTGCCGAGAAAGCTTCATGGCAGAAATATGTTTCATCTATCAACAGTCAGATCCCATCTAAAAAAAAATGTGGCAGCAGGTTCGAAAATTAAATGGCACCTTTTCACCATTCACAATTCCTTTTTTAACAACACCCGGCACACAAACAAGCATAGAGGAACAGGCAGACATATTAGGGGAACATTTCGCTGCAGTTTCAAGTTCATCTCACTATAGACAGTCTTTTTTAAAATACAAAAACACAGCTGAAAAACAGAGGCTCCCAACAAGTGGAGGCGCAAATGAAAAGTACAATAGTCTAATTACCCTCCAAGAAATCAACAAAGTACTGTCTGCCGGAAAAAAAAAACTGCTCCAGGACCCGACGAAATACATTATGAAATACTTGCACATCTTTCCGAGCCAGCCGTGGACGCACTTTTAAGATTCTTTAACACAATTTTCATATCTGGAAAAATACCGGAAGCCTGGAACAAAGCTATTATTGTACCGCTTCTTAAGCCTAGTAAACCCCCAACTTCTCCTAGCAGTTATAGACCCATAGCCCTGACCAGTTGCCTTGCCAAATCCTTCGAAAGTGTCCTAAATATAAGACTAGCCTTTGTTCTTCAATCTGGTGAACTTCTTGATATCCATCAGTGTGGATTTAAAAAGGGATGCTGCACTACAGACCACCTAGTCCGCCTTGAAAATACTGTCAGAGAAGCTTTTATACACAAGCAACACTGTCTTAGCGTCTTTTCTGATTTAGAAAAGGCATATGAGGTTCCCGAACCTGGAGGTTCGGGATTCTCCAGGACTTAGCTGAGCTTGGCATCCGTGGCAGAATACTGAACTCCATTAAAGACTTTTTATCTAACCGTTCATTTAAGGTCCGTCTAGGCTCAACCATTTCGAGGGATTTTATTCAGGAAAATGGAGTGCCTCAAAGGTGTATTTTAAGCACAACTCTTTTTATTGTAAAAATGAATTCTCTTAACAAAATAATACCAAGGTCCATAACATATTCAGTCTATGTTGAGGATCTTCAGATAGCGTGCACATCTTCCAATATATCTACATGTGAAAGACAAGTACAACTTACAATCAACAAACTGGCAACATGGGCAGAAAAGAATGGTTTCCAGTTCTCACCACAGAAAACAGTAGCCTTACTTTTTTCACTCAAATGAGGCTTGCACACAGATCCCACATTACACCTAAACCAAACCACACTGCCTTTAAAAAAGGAACACAAATTTCTAGGCATCACCTTCGATAAAAAGCTTACTTTCCTGCCTCACATAAACGCACTAAAGAAGAAAGCGTCGCTATCACTGAACATACTTAAAGTCCTTTCACGCAAACACTGGGGTTCTGATCGGGTATGCCTTCTACAGATTTATCGATCTGTAGTACGTTCCGTTTTAGAATATGGCTGCATAGTGTATGGATCAGCAAGGCCATCGTACTTGAAGCGACTGGACCCTGTGCACAATATGGGTTTGCGTATTTCAACTGGTGCTTACAGGACATCACCCATAAAAAGCCTTTACGTGGAAACCAATGAACCACCACTTGCAGACAGACGAACAATGCTCACATGCTCATACATTTTAAAGATCCGTTCCCAGCCTAAACACATCTGTTACCCACTCGTTACAAAGTGCCCATCCCGAACACTATTTACCAACAAACCTCTAGCAATCAGACCACTTCTTCTCCGCTTTGAAGAGAAATGCCAAGAACTAGACATAATGAACATATTACCTAATATTGCCCGCAAACCTGATCCACTCCCGCCTTGGTACTGCCTACCATCTGTGTGCGACTTCACATTAACACAATTTCGGAAAAAACATACACCACATGAACAGATATTACAAGAATATTTAGCACTCAACGAAAAATACGGAGAATACGAAGCATTTTATACCGATGGATCAAAATCGGCGCACTACATGGGAAGTGCTGTAGTTCAGAATAATTGGGAAAAAATAGTACGGCTACCTGGGTGTACATCCATTTTCACCGCCGAGTGTTACGCAGTCTTGATGGCTGTAAAAAAAATAATAAATGAGAACATTCAGAACAGTATCATTTACACTGATTCTCTGAGCATACTAACCTCACTTCACCATAGCAATGCAGTCACACCACTAATCGGGGATATCATACATAACATAACAAGCGCCACAATACAGGGACAAGACATAAAATTTTGCTGGGTTCCCAGCCACATTGGAATCGCTGGAAATGAGAAAGCAGATGAATGTGCTGGAAAAGCTCGAAATAAAGAAATAAAGAAAGTGTACATTCCCTACAAAGATGGTATGAAGTTGGTGCAGTGCAAATTAAGAAATAAATGGCAGTCGCAATAGAATATCGAAACAAATAATAAGCTACATTTAGTACAACCCATTCTAGACGAATGGAAATCATGCTCACACCAAAAACGATTGATCGAAGTTATTTTATGCCGTCTCCGTATAGGACACACACATCTCACACACAACTTCCTGCTAACAAAGAAAGACAAACCTGTTTGCGAGCAATGCGGACATGAACTTACCGTAAGCCACATACTACTATCATGCACAAAACTTGAATCATTAAGAAAAAAATATTTTGCTACATTTTACAAAGAACATATCCCATTTCATCCAGCGTTGATTTTAGCTGAATATGCACTCGTTAGTATACTTGATGTTTTTAGCTTTTTAAGGGAAGCCGGTGTTCTTCAAAACCTGTCATGTTGCGACCCTGTGCTTCTCTACTTAGAACGATACACCTCAGCCACTTTCTCAGTCCTGAGAAGGAGGCTGAGGTTTTTATCTGAGTAGTTGGGGACCTCGAGATCATTGGCAAGCCAAGGATGTCCACAGAGGTTAACCAACTTTTAAAAGCTTCTGCAAACAGCCATTTCTAAAAAGTTTGTATTTAATCAGCCAGGTAATAAAAATAACTTTTAGGCCCTTTACACCACCGTTTTTATCAACTTTGTTGTCACACTCTGCTCAAGCCAATCTTTCCATACCTTGTTCTTGGCGCATGATAGCCTTAGCTGCTTATGCGCCAATAAACCCAACACAACACACAGTTTGGAATGCAGTAGATAAAGTTTTCATGCGTTTTCAGAAAGCGAGGACCTTACAAAGCCTACTTGAGCCCGGCTGCAGATTTTCATCTTCCTCGGTCTACCGCGCGCGCCCGCCACCAACGTGCTGTAAGTTCATTCTGTATATCTTTAGACAATATTTAGGACAGAGCGTACACGCGCGACTTAAAAATATGCTTGTATTGTCGCAGGGAACTTCAGACGCAGCCTTGTCGTCTCAAGATGACCCCTCGCCTTGGGAAGAAGACTCCGCTCTAGGTGGTGTTCCCGCAGGTCTGGCTAGCAGCGACAGTAGCGGGACTGAAGAAATAGATTCCGATGCTGCCGATTATGACGCAGCAACACAAATGGGGGGTGAACCTGCATCCCTTGATGGCAGTAGATGTGCAGAAACTCCACAAGAACAGGATACGAATGGATCTTCATCAGTGTATGACAGCGAGGTTAGTAGCTTTCGAGTAAACCGCGGGCACGATCGCTCAGTGGAAGCGCACCCGCTTCCATCCAGAGGCCGTGACATAGGGGCTAGAGTTTCCTTTTTAGAGCTCCAGAAGTGATCACATCATTTTTTTATGATCTGTCTGAAAAATTAAAGCTGCTGCCACTGTCAGTAAGTAGCTCTTAAAGGTTGGAAATCACTTGAAGTAGACAGTTGTAATTGTCAGCTGTTCAAGTTATTTCACCTGCTGTTAACTTTTGTCGGCTTTTTCGGGTGAAATGTCGTTAAAAGGTGTAGTTCTTTTTATCTTGTTTGAGCAGGCACCATTTAAGCATCGCTATGTTCAGACCTTCTAAATCATAATTTTCATTTCAGGAGTCGCTACCTGAACAACCTGACAAGGAACCTGGGCCTGGCGAAAACTCTTCGTTTAGCCATCTTTTTGAAGAGCTCATCAATGAAGAAGTAGTTGTGACAAAGGGGGATGCTCTTCTGATGGTGCTCAAATATGCCTTAAAAATATGTGAGCTATCCCTAACAGGGCTCACAAGCCTTATAGAATTGATCAACAGTTTCTTTGAGCGCCCAATCACTCCCAGTACAGGCTTATCAAACTGCTTGAGCAGTCTGGGACATCAATGATTTTTCACTCTTTTTGTCCTAATTGCTTTGCACATATATAAGCAACATTGATACAAATTCATCTTTTGAGTGCCCAGAATGCAGCAATGTAATCAAAGTTTCCAAACTTGAAGACATACCATTCTTTGTACTCTTAGATATTGAGTCTCAGCTGCAGAAGTTACTGAACAATTGTGAATTATTAGACTTGACAGAATCGCTGCCCCAAAATAGCACTCTTTCAGATATATGGGATGGACAGCTGTACCGCGATTTTGTTACAAAAACTGCAGAAATTGGACCGAGGATTAGTTTTTCATTAAATGCAGATGGCGCACCGCTTTTTCAATCAAGTGGTACTTCTATTTGGCCAATTCAGCTAATTGTCAATGAAGTGCCAGTTGAGCAAAGGATGGCGAAGCTTGTTCTAGCCGCCTTGTGGTTTCGGAAACAAAAGCCAGACATTTATTTATTTATTTATTTATTTATTTATTTATTTATTTATTTATTTATTTATTTATTTATTTATTTATTTATTTATTTATTTATTTATTTATTTATTTATTTATTTATTTATTTATTTATTTATTTATTTATTTATTTATTTATTTATTTATTTATTTATTTATTTATTTATTTATTTATTTATTTATTTATTTATTTATTTATTTATCCTTTCCTGGGATTGCAGTATTTATTAATACTGCAATCCCAGGAAAGGATTTTCGCAGGGTGAGCATACAGAAAATAGGTAAGTACAAATATTAAGAAAAAAAGTACAAAGGCCACAAATTAATAATAAGCAACAAAAACACAACAGCAAAAATGAAAGGCTCAATGACGTAACACAACAAAAAAGTATACTCAGGTTTGGGGCATATAAATACACTACTTTCAAGTCATCAGTGAACATGGGCAACAGGTAATTAATTAAATGAAGAAAGAGCACCAAAACATCACAATATTAAATTCAGTTAAAAAAATGGGAAACGGGAATGCATGACAGAGGACATTATTGTGCACTGAGGTTGCCGATGAATGATGTTACAGATAGCTGTAGGACTTCGTCGTTAGTAAGTTGATTCCACTCCGTTACTGTTCGCGGAAAAAAGGAATATTTAAAGCAGTTATTACGCTGGGTGAAAGGGGTGATTGTAAGATTGTGACGTTGTCTTGTAGAATAACCTGAAGAGAAGGATATTAGTCCATCAATGTTAATTTTAAAATGACCTTTGACCAATTGGTATAAGAACTTAAGTCGAGCAACGCAATTCCTTTCAGTTATAGATATTAAAGCAGCCCTGCTTAAGAGGTCACTTACTGATGTGCGTCCATAGCTATTGTAAACAAAACGTACTGCTTTCTTTTGTATTTTTTCAATTTTACTTACTTTTTTTTGGTGAATGGATCCCAGATTATTGCCGCATAATCTAATATTGGAAGGGCAATCGATTTATACGCTAGAAGCAGAACTCGGGGTGTGGAAAGTTTCAATGCACGCCTAAGAAAAAAAAGTTTACGGTTTGCATTATTTACAGTTTGATCAATGTGTTTAGTCAAGTCAAGGTTGTTAGTAATCCATAGCCCTAGATATTTGTAGTGTGAGACTTCGGAAAGAATGTTGTTATCAAATGAATATTGGAACATCAGTGGACTTTTCTTGTGAGTGATTCTCATATACACGGTTTTTTGAAAGTTGATAGGCATCTGCCATGCATCACACCAGGCATTAATTTTCTGAAAAGCCTCATTAAGTTTTACCTGATCTGACATGTTTTTAATTTCGGAGTATAGCACACAGTCATCCGCATATAGTTTAATATTAACTGGAATGTCTTTCACGATGTCGTTAATGTAAATGATAAACAAGAGTGGCCCAAGCACTGAGCCCTGAGGGACACCAGAGTCAACAAAAACAGTTTGAGAGGAATGTTCCCCAAAAGAGACATATTGCTGACGGTTATTCAAATATGCTGAAATCCAATTAATGATTTTGTTATTTCTGAGTGTGCTATTAATTTTGGAAAGCAGTTTTTTGTGAGAGACCTTATCAAATGCTTTGTAGAAGTTCATACAAATGGCATCTGTTTGGCTACTATTGTTAATAGCTTTCGCAAAATCGTGTATAGTCTGAACTAATTCGGTACAAGTAGAATAACCTTTCCGGAATCCGTGTTGGAAATTTGTAATAAAATTGTGTTGTTCAAGAAAATGGGAAATGTGGGTGTGTATTATGTGTTCCATAATTTTGCAAACTGTCGATGTTAATGAAATCGGTCGGTAATTATTAATGTACTGTTTGTTTCCATTTTTATGAAGTGGTTGGACTCTGGCTGTCCTCCAGTCGCCCGGAACCTGTCCTTCATTTAGAGACCTAGAAAAAATTACACACAAATACTTGGACACCCATTCTGCATACCTCGTTAGGAATGCATTGGGTATTTTATCAGGCCCAAGGGATTTTTTTACGTTAAGATTCAAAAGCATTTTAGTTATACCCTGTTCACTGATGACAAGATCAGGCATCGGAGGTGAGCATGTTTCGAACACAGGTTGTATGCCATTATCTTTAGTAAAAACGGATTTGAAGTATTCGTTAAAGGCGGTTGATATTACCTTGCCGTCATGTGTTAATGTGCCATTGATTTCAAATGCATGGGAATCCCTAGATACTGATGAGATTGTACGCCAAAATTTTTCAGGTGAGCTAGTTATAAAATTAGGCAACAAATCGCCAAAATAATTTTCTTTCTATCAAGTGCTACTTGTCCTCGTAGTTGACTTGACAGAGCGGAAATTTTATCCAGCAGGCTTTCAGGATGGACAACTGCTTGCCTTTTCTTTTTCAACTTTTTTAATTTTCTACGCATTTGTATTGAAGTGCGGGAAATCCAGGGATTGTCACGTTTTGTCTTTTTAACAATGCTTGCCACAAAACGGCTAATACACATCATAACCAGATCCTTGAAAGAAATCCACAGATCGTCTACATTTGCGGTAGACCTCGAAAAGCTATCAAAATAAAAGGATAAGGTATCGATTATTGATGTGTCATCAGCGCGTGAGAAGTTAGGAAAACATGACTGCTTTGGATGCCTGTCAATAGCGGTATCAGATAAGGTAAGGGACACGGCCTGGTGATCGGAGATTCCTGGGATTATTTCGCATTTTGTTTTAGTACTAATAGATCCGCTTACGAAGAAAAGGTCCAGTATAGATTTAGCGCTATCGTGTACCCTGGCGTACTCGTCAACAAGTTGGGATAAATCAAATGCAAATGCTATGTCCAACATGGCATCACCTGTTTTGCCGTTATGGTTTTTGAGGGACATCGTGCGCCAGTCAATATTAGGCAGATTAAAGTCGCCAGCTAGAATTATCCGATCGCCAGGTTTTAAATATGTGTTCATGTAAGTTTTCAAATCATTTAAAACCGATATGGAAGGAGAAGGGGGCCTGTACAACGCACCTATAATGTACCTGATTGTACCACAATATGTTTTACTGAAAATGCACTCTACATTAGGCACGTCAGGCATCCTTAAAACTCGTAATGATTTCTTGTATATCATACAGACGCCGCCACCTCTTCCAGTACGGTCTTTCCGGAGTACATTGTAACCAGTAGGCACGAATTCACTGTCGAAAATTGCATCATGTAACCATGTTTCGGTTAGCACATCAATAGTGATGGTTCAACAGCGCGAACACACACAAACCAAGAAGGAGACAAGACACACACAGCGCTGAACTTACAACTGATTTTTTATTAGGAAGAAGCATGTCATAATATACACACACGAAAACAACACACATGAAAAAACTGCGCACATGCGCAATGTCAACAATCTCATAGTACTAAAAAAGGTAAAAACCGCTTTAAAAGCACGTGTGTATCCACAGAACCACTATCCACTGTGCAGCATTTTCATTTCCCTTACAGATAATTTTACAGATCGCGCGCTCACGCACCCTTTATCTTTCCTGTTAATGTGAAAGGCTTCCGCAATTTCTCTAGTGCCCTGGTCAGAATGACGAAACAACACATCAGTGTCACCAAAAAACGGCGTGCATTTGCATGTGAAACAGTGCTTTGCTAGGTTTGTTTCCTTGTTCTTTAAAGAATTAGCGTGCTCCATGAGCCGCACGTTAATACAGCGGCCAGTCTGGCCGATGTAGGTTAGGCCGCAGGACAAGGGGATCTGATAAACTACGCCAGTCTTACAGGGAACATATCTTGTCACATGATTGATGTTGCAAGCATCTCTTCTGCGCCCCTCATGCCTTTTTTGAACCGCCGCTCCCACTCTTTCTAGCTTGTTAGGAGCAGAAAACAGAACTTGTACCCCATGCTTGCTCCCCACTTTCTTAATCCGGTGCGACAGCGCGTGGACATACGGCATAACCACTATCTTTCTTCTTTCTTCTTCCTTCTTCCGATGCCTTCTGCTGCCCAGACGTGTCTGCAGGCGATTTCAGTGCACGGAGGACTTTGCCTGCACTCGAGACAAGCACTGAATCCGGGAAACCAGATTCCCTACATCTGTTTGCCTGGGCTAAAAGAGAAGACATCATTTTATGACCACAAGATTTCTTCACTGCCATGCCTAAGCATCCCGTAACAATACCACTTTTTACGATCTTAGAATGAAAGGACTTGTAATTTAAAAGGGGCTTTTCACTCCTAGGCGAATACTGCCAACAGACATGATTGGGTTCGAAAGACAACTTTAAATCAAGGAATTGCAAGTCTGTTTCTTGAGGGACTTCATGTGTGAACGTCAGTCCCGACCCATTACGTGCAAAAACATCAAGGACATTTGACACAAATTCCGGATTCACGGACCTAGGTAGCACTAAGAAATCGTCCACGTAACGGAAAATGCGTATGCAGCATCCGGCCAAATCACTCTCAATTTTCATATCAACCCGGCTTAGATAAATGTTGCATAGAACGGGTGCTACCTTGGCACCTATGCACACACCTGAGTTTTGCATATAAAGTTGACCATCCCACTCAACAAACGTTATGAGAACAAAAAGTAACTGCGCAAAAGGACGGGACAAGAGAAAGAGAACCACACGGGACAAACGCAGACTGACAACTTATTTATTCCACCTACTCCTCTTTCCTTCAGCAGCAAAGCGCATGCGCACCAACCACAAAAACAAAAAACAGAAGCGACACTCATCTCGTGGAATCAAGGAACTCGAACTCCTTGCGGTACAGGTGTACTGAAGCATCGCTAATGCACTTATCAGGCCCTAACCTCGCGATTTCCAAGGCCTCGATAATTTCTCGTTCTTTCTTATCCTCGAGCGTCCGATAATCTTAGTCCTATCGAAAAGCGGATTACAATCTCTGCCATCATGCTTGCAAGTGTGACAATGCTTAGGCAGATGCTGCCCCCTTGAATCTTCTAAGGAATTTGCGTGCTCTAATAATCTAATGTTGACGCACCGGCCAGTTTGCCCTATGTAGAACCTACCACAACTCAGGGGAATCTGGTAAATTACATTGCATGTACACTGGACGAACTTATTCCTGTGGTTAATGCCACACTCAACCTTCTTTTGCTTATCTTTTCTCGCCAAATTGCACAAACGCGACAACTTGCAAGGTGCAGAAAAAATGACGTCAACGCCGAATTTTCCGGCGACTCTCTTGAGGCCGTGCGAGACCCTGTGAACATAGGGCATAACTTCATACTTCCGCCTCTCCTGTGCATCCGCCCCCAGAGGTTTTGAGTTTGGGCGGAAGGACTTCAACAGGGACTCAGCGACAGCCTGAAGAAGGGCCAGCGGAAAACCAGCAGACCTAAGGCGATCAACCTGAGCCTCAAAGCTAATCTGAACTTTATGTGGACAGGACTTGGCTAATGAAGCCCTGAGGCAAGTTGATACAATACCCCTCTTGACCAGCTTCGAATGGCACGAGTTAAAGGGCAAGAGTGCCTTTTTTCGACCTAGGCATGTACGCCCAGCAGAGGTGGTCAGGATCGTTAAAAAATAATTTTAAATCTAAGAATTGCAAACAAGAGTTTTCAGGAAGTTCAATGGTAAAATTAAAACTCGGAAAGGCTGACTTAAAAGATGCTAAAACCTCCATTGCCACCTGGGCCAAGTCGTCGTTGTGGTCAATATTTAAAAGGATTAAAAAGTCATCCATGTATCGGAAAACTCGAACGATACGGTCGTCAGATAGTACCCGCGATAGCGAGCGGTCAATTTCAGCTAAAAGGACTTCCGATAAAACTGGGGCTACACATGACCCGATGCAAATTCCGCGTTTTTGCACGTAAAATTTTTCCTGAAAACTCACAATCGTTGAAGTAAGATAAACCTTAAGCAATTCCAAAAAACCTTCAACAGAAATACCGCACGCATTCTGGAAAGACACAGCACCAGAACGTTCGATACAGTTCCGGACTGCACGGAACAGGTCATCGTGGGGAAGGGAGTAGAACAACTCTTCGATGTCAACCGAGAAGCCCGAGTTAACATCGCAGAGGCTATCCCCTAACATTTCGGCCACTCGGTCTGAGCTGCTGACCTTGTACGGATCGTCGGGTGCCAGACTTCCCAGATGGCGCTGAAGGTAGCGACTGACCACAGCTTGCCAGGATCCAGTTTCTGTAACAATGGCTCTAAAAGGGCATTCTATCTTGTGGCTCTTGGCACTGAAGAACACAGTGAGCACTAGGACCTTGTTTTTCCCCACTTCACTTTTTAGCTTGTCGAGTTTCAAATCCCTTAACAGTGCAACCGCCTTTGCCTTTGCTTTAGACGGCTTTAGATCTGTTCTCTCAAAGTTCTTTAAGACAGATGTCGTGGCCTTGTCACTAAAAAGCTTCTGAGGCATAACCACAAAGCCTCCTTCTTTGTCGGCCATTCGAAGCTGGTCAAGAGGGGTATTGTATCAACTTGCCTCAGGGCTTCATTAGCCAAGTCCTGTCCACATAAAGTTCAGATTAGCTTTGAGGCTCAGGTTGATCGCCTTAGGTCTGCTGGTTTTCCGCTGGCCCTTCTTCAGGCTGTCGCTGAGTCCCTGTTGAAGTCCTTCCGCCAAAACTCAAAACCTCTGGGGGCGGATGCACAGGAGAGGCGGAAGTATGAAGTTATGCCCTATGTTCACAGGGTCTCGCACGGCCTCAAGAGAGTCGCCGGAAAATTCGGCGTTGACGTCATTTTTTCTGCACCTTGCAAGTTGTCGCGTTTGTGCAATTTGGCGAGAAAAGATAAGCAAAAGAAGGTTGAGTGTGGCATTAACCACAGGAATAAGTTCGTCCAGTGTACATGCAATGTAATTTACCAGATTCCCCTGAGTTGTGGTAGGTTCTACATAGGGCAAACTGGCCGCTGCGTCAACATTAGATTATTAGAGCACGCAAATTCCTTAGAAGATTCAAGGGGGCAGCATCTGCCTTAGCATTGTCACACTTGCAAGCATGATGACAGAGATTGTAATCCGCTTCTCGATAGGACTAAGATTATCGGACGCTCGAGGGATAAGAAAGAACGAGAAATTATCGAGGCCTTGGAAATCGCGAGGTTAGGGCCTGATAAGTGCAATAGCGATGCTTCAGTACACCTGTACCGCAAGGAGTTCGAGTTCCTTGATTCCACGAGATGAGTGTCGCTTCTGTTTTTTGTTTTTGTGGTTGGTGCGCATGCGCTTTGCTGCTGAAGGAAAGAGGAGTAGGTGGAATAAATCAGTTGTCAGTCTGCGTTTGTCCCGTGTGGTTCTCTTTCTCTTGTCCCGTCCTTTTGCGCAGTTATTCTTTGTTCTCATAATGTCGTACCAACTAGCCCCTCACCGCACTCTTCTAGATTTCAACCAACGTGTTACTCAAGTAGTAAGATAACAACAGTCCTTCTTCGGGATCCTTCTAAAAAGGATCCCGTTGTAATTCCACACTCATTTTGGAACACGTATTCATCGTTGTCCTCCGTAATACATTGCTGAACATACTGGATAAGTTGAAAGTGCGGAAGAGAATAAAACAAATCGACCACATCCACGCTAAAACCAGCGCATTGTGCCGGGCTCTCATTTCGGAGGAATTCAGCAACTGCCTCAGAATTGGGTACGAGAAACGGATCCTTCACGCGAAGTGACGACTAGTGACGACAAAGATAGGTAGACACAGCCAACTGCCATGAATTGTGCTCCGAGATGATTGCCCGGAAAGGAACGTTAGGTTTGTGCGTCTTAGCACTAAAGAAAATTTCTAGGACCGAGCGTTCACTTTCCTTCACCTTCTTAGCTATACCTTCTAACTTTAACTTCTTAAGTAAAGTCACCGCCTTCTGCTTACACTGGGCAGGATTCCTAGCAACACTTTTGAAGTTCTTCATAACCGCTTCACGAGCCTTCTCAGAAAACTGGTCCTCCGACATTAGTACGAAAAAGCCTTCTTTATCCGACTGGACAGTGCGCAAGCGATTATCGCAGAGATAGTTGACTAATGAGCGAAACTGCTTAAACTTCCCTTTGGAGCTAGCGCATCTAGAAACGGCATCAATGCACTCAGACTCACACTTAGATCTGTCTTCAGCTGGGGCTTTGGAAGACACATCTCGTGCAAGCGCCAACCTTTCAACAGTTCTCATGCCAGATTCTAGGCAAAACTTGGGTCCTAGGCGTAAAGTTTCTGCATGCTTGGGATCCACGGATCCAAGGTAGCACCCGTTCTAAGCAACATTTATCTAAGCCGGGTTGATATGAAAATTGAGAGTGATTTGGCCGGATGCTGCATACGCATTTTCCGTTACGTGGACGATTTCTTAGTGCTAGCTAGGTCCGTGAATCCGGATTTTGTTTCAAATGTCCTTGATGTTTTTGCACGTAATGGGTCGGGACTGACGTTCACACATGAAGTCCCTCAAGAAACAGACTTGCAATTCCTTGATTTAAAGTTGTCTTTCGAACCCAATCATGTCTGTTGGCAGTATTCGCCTAGGAGTGAAAAGCCCCTTTTAAATTACAAGTCCTTTCATTCTAAGATCGTAAAAAGTGGTATTGTTACGGGATGCTTAGGCATGGCAGTGAAGAAATCTTGTGGTCATAAAATGATGTCTAGTCTTTTAGCCCAGGCAAACAGATGTAGGGAATCTGGTTTCCCGGATTCAGTGCTCGTCTCGTCTCGAGTGCAGGAAAAGTCCTCCGTGCACTGAAATCGCCTGCAGACACGTCTGGGCAGCAGAAGGGATCGGAAGAAGGAAGAAGGAAGATAGTGGTTATGCCATATGTCCACGCGCTGTCGCACCGGATTAAGAAAGTGGGGAGCAAGCATGGGGTAGAAGTTCTGTTTTCTGCTCCTAACAAGCTAGAAAGAGTGGGAGCGGCGGTTCAAAGAAGGCATGAGGGGCGCACAAGAGATGCTTGCAACATCAATCATGTGACAAGATATGTTCCCTGTAAGACTGGCGTAGTTTATCTGATCCCCTTGTCCTGCGGCCTAACCTACATCGGCCAGACTGGCCGCTGTATTAACGTGCGGCTCATGGAGCACGCTAATTCTTTAAAGAACAAGGAAACAAACCTAGCAAAGCACTGTTTCACATGCGAATGCACGCCGTTTTTTTGGTGACACTGATGTGTTGTTTCGTCATTCTGACCAGCGCACTAGAGAAATTGCTGAAGCCTTTCACATTAACAGGAAAGATAAAGGGTGCGTGAGTGCGCCATCTGTAACATTATATGTAAGGGAAATGAAAATGCTACACAGTGGATAGTGGTTCTGTGGATACACACGTGCTTTTAAAGCGGTTTTTACCTTTTTTAGTACTATGAGATTGTTGACATTGCGCATGTGCGCAGTTTTTTCATGTGTGTTGTTTTCGTGTGTGTATATTATGACATGCTTCTTCATAATGAAAAATCAGTTGTAAGTTCAGCGCTGTGTGTGTCTTGTCTCCTTCTTGGTCTGTTTGTGTTTGCGCTGTTGAACCATCACTATGAATCTACACCAACTAGCTCAATCTGCAGTTCTTCTACAGCACAGCAATGTCTGAATCGTTAGTAAAAAGGAGCCCTTCAAGCTCGGTTACTTTATTGATTACACTTCTGCAGTTAAAGTTTAAGATTTTCAAGGATGTAGGATCATGCGTTTTCTGTCAGTTATTTTTCTTATTGACCAATCTGACACGCTCTCCTTTCTGGGCATCCCAAGCAAACATAACACTATCAATGCTAATTTTATCAAAGACCAGCTTTACCTTAGCGCCATTTTCTTTTTCTTCCATGGCATGGAAGCCATGGAAGACATGGCATGGAAGACATGGCATTATTCCAAGGTGCATTTTTTGATGCCATGAATCATTTAAGTAATGAGGGTTTCACCCTAGAGCGTCAAGGAAAAACTAAGAAATTCAAGGCTTTCTGTGTGTGCTGTGCTGTCGATTCTGTTGCGCGGGCACCAATGCAAGGAGTTACCCAATTCAATGGGTATTTTGGTTGCAGTTGGCGCCTCCAAGAAGGGGAATGGGCTGGGTGCTCAATGCGGTACCCTGTACTTAGTGTAGATCCTATTGACCGCACTGAAAAGCAAATGCTAATCGACATGGAGGATGCAGAAAAAGAAATTAAGCCCATCCATGGTGTAAAAACTATATCGCCTTTGATTGCTCTGCCATACTTTGACACAGTGTCAAGTTTTGTTCCAGACTATATGCACTGCATTCTGCTCGGAATCAGCCGTCAGTTGTTAGATATATGGCTTCAGTCATCCAATTGCCAGCATTCAATCAGCCATGAGCAAGAGAGAATTGGCCAAAGGTTAATGGCCATGCAGCCTCCGAAAATAGTCAGACGCATGCTGAGACCGACCAAAGAGCGCAGATGGTGGAAAGCCAAAGAACTTGAAAACTGGATATTATTCTACAGCACCCCAGTGCATGATGGCATTCTGTCAAAAACACATCTACAACACTGGGCATGCTTAGTCGAAGCCCTCCATATTATGTTAAAATGCAACATTGAGGCCTCTGAAATTGACATGGCAGCGGAGCTTCTCATGGAGTTCCACATACGTGCGGAAATTCTATATGGGAAACAATTTATGACTTATAATATGCATCAGCTCACACACATTGTGAAGAGTGTTCGGCACTGGGGGCCACTGTGGGCTCATTCAGCCTTCCCTTTTGAGTCGGGGAATGGCAGCCTAAAGGAGGTTGTGAAGGCAGCAAATGGAATCCCTCATCAAGTGTGTCGTCGTTTGCAAATGGAGGATGTAGCTCAACAGCTAACCCAGCTTGCTGTCGACCAACGGGTAGTGCAGTTTTGCACCTCTCTTGACGCAGCATTTACCAAAAAGAGTGTTCGCTCCAGTGACGGCATCCGCTTCTTCGGAAATGGGACTGAATACAAACAACCAGGCCGTCAAGTTGGAGCTGAATTCAGTATACCTGCAAATTCTAATCAGTATGCTAGAATACTCATGAAAGGATCAGTTTTTACTGTCAGGGGGTATGCGCTGAATAAGCGAACAAATAATTATGTTGTTTAATTGACTGATGGCTCATTTGCCATCCTTGAAAAACATATTCGTGGTGGTGACTCCAAAACTTACGTCCTCCTCAAGAAACTCAAGTGCATTCCAGTAAAATATTCGATGGTAACTATGAGGCATCTTCTGAAGGTTGTGGCAGAAGAGCCGGACGTGCTTGTTCTGCCAGCATCAAATATTGAGAGAGTTTGTGTACTCATGGAACTTCATAACACATATGTAGCTGCAGTTCCGAGCTCATTCACGTTTTGAGAAAATTTTAAATGTTTTTGCAGAAAAAAAAAATTCTCTGCCAACATTGCCTCATTGTTCGACTTATGGGCATTAGCTGCAGCAGCTTCAAGTGTGCTCAGTAAACGAGGAGAAGGTGAAATCCAAAATCCATTCTCTCTGGAACCGTCCTTTCTAAAACCCAAGCAGCACCATCTACCCGATGGATTTTGCACTACTATGCAGCTTCCAGTTACCTTAGCTGTATCTGGTATATTTCCTCGTTATATTAGTTCATTAATTTTACAACGTGTGCATCACAAAACGTCGAATTGTTTGACACTATCTGGAACCCCCTGTGACAAACGGTTCGGCCGTAATGGCCATCTGAAGGTAGTCAGAATGCACGGTTTGGGGGAGAAGGGTCGTCGGAGTGAATCCCACACATTTTGAGTTTCATCTTTTAGTAATTTTATCCTCGGGAACATGCCAAGTCATTTGACACCACTTGGAACATTCTGCGTCAAATTGGCGGCCTCCAAATTTTATGCAAATGGTGCTGCCGGGGAGTCTCATATCGGTGGCCACTATGCTGGCACATATATAACGGATCGAAAGTATAGTTATCAAATTAGGCGCCGCTACGCGCCCGCTTTTGCTATGTGACATAGTGTGGTCACATGATAACTGTTTTGATCAATTTGACCATTACAGACAGACGCATTCTTGGCAAACGTAAGTAGTAAGAGCTAATACTCTTAAAAATCAAATTATGGAACATCCCAAAGAGACTAAGACATGAGAGACATTGCAGTTAAGGGCTCTGGATAAATTTGGACCGCTTGGGGTTCTCCATTTGCAGACGACGACATATGCTTCATGGATGGGTCCACCTGCAGCCTTAACGTGCGCTGACATCACACAGGGGCATTCTGTATGTTTCCTTAACCTAAATGGGGCCAAATTCATCATTATTAGCCTGACTATGCCCACTGCAGGGCAAAGGCCTCTCCCATGTCTCTCCAATTAACCCTGTCATATGACCATAAACTGGCACTGTAAAGTTGTGGAACTCTTTTATTGGCACTGTCACTAGTCAACTCACAAATATCTGTCAGTGAACTCTTAGATGTTTTGTTTTTTTTTTCAGAGTGCTTGATGTGTCCTATGTTGTGCACGTTCAGTGAATTAAGACTACCTGTG
This sequence comes from Amblyomma mixtum, assembly GCF_055824585.1. NCBI lineage: Eukaryota > Metazoa > Arthropoda > Arachnida > Ixodida > Ixodidae > Amblyomma > Amblyomma mixtum. Next base: position 107,174,205 of record NC_143012.1, on the reverse strand, counting down.
GTTGACTAAAGAATGTAAGGCAGTCTCATGCATTGTCAACTTGCTAACAATCTAGCAGTGGTGAGCTGCTTTTCCAAATGGCAAATCCTGCTACATGCTGCTACAAAATCAATTTTTGGCTCTATTTTTGTGCCACAACTGCACAAGTATCATTAAAAACATTAGCATAATCAACATCAGCCATCATTTTTAACTTGTACAAACTGTTTCCATTACAGCGTTGGGGAAAGTAGAAGTGCAGAAATATTAAAAATTTTTAACAGTTCAATAGAATGTATTGTTCAGTTTGAATCTTACCACATATTTTCAATTCAGAGTAATGAAGCAGTGTTTGGAAAATGACATTTTTTTGTGTTCTTCTGAACTCGCAGCTGAAATTGTGACATTTCTAAACAGTGCTAACTATCTTGCACAATCGTGCACTGCTCACATAAATTGACCTCTGCCTTCTTGATATGTCAGATCACCGGACAGCGGCAAAAGCACATGCATGGGAGTGCTAGACTCCGATGAAAGGAATTAGCGACCAGGAAGAGCCTCCATGGGTTGCTCTGCACTTGTGGTTCAGGAAACTTAAGGGCTGTGCAGTGCATCATTGCATGATAGTACGATAGCTTGTGATCTCTATGATGCTCGGTACACACAGAATAATTGGCAAGGAACAGTGGAGTGAGCGAAGTTGTAGTGCGCATATAGTCTAGCAGAGTGGACTGTGGTCCTTTAGGTGATATGGGATAAGAAAAGGTTTGGTTTAATTTGGTTTATGGGGTTTAATGTCCCAAAAAGACTCGGGCTATGAGAGACACCGTAGTGAAGGGCTCCGGAAATTTCGACCACCTGGGGTTCTTTAACGCGCACTGACATTGCACAGTACAAGGGCCTCTAGCATTTCGCCTCCATTGAAATTCGACTGCCGCGGCCGGGATCGAACCCGCGTCTTTCGGGTCAGCAGCCAAGCATCATAACCACTGAGCCACTACGGCGGATGGGACAAGAAAAGGAAAGGACAAGCAAAAGTTTTTAAGCCATCCTTTGCTAACTGTGCATTTCATAGAGTGCTGCCTGTGCACTTTCTTTTGCTGCATAGTTTCATTTTCGTGTGATCTTTTGTGTGCAGTCATCTCACTGCACCGATCCTTTGTGCTACAAAACCTGAAATTTTTGCAACAAATTGTCATTGCTTCTGATACAGAAGTTGTTTGAAGAAATTCACTCATCGGTTACACCATTTGTCTGGCCATAAATTGTGTTCATCTTGTATTGCAAACTGGATGGGGCAGATTTCTTGTTAAAATTTGTCTGAAGCCTCTTTGTAAATATCTTTCAATCTGAGTGCTGTTACTATGTTAGTAGTTTTCGCTTTTGCATGATTTATTGCTGAATGTATATATGCTATTGTCTCACTTTCATGTTTTACTTCAGTTTGACATTTTTTGGTATCAAATTTATGATCTTGTGAACACATTATTCTTTGGATCCACATTATATGCTATGTAAATAAATGCAATCGTGTGCTGGCTATTTGTGTCTAATATTCTTGACCACCTGTCTGATTTGAAATGCTGCCTAGAGTGAGTTGGGTGACCCATTGGGAATGACAAAACCAAGTGGACCAACGGGCTGCCCAATTGAACCCACTGACCTCCCAATTGGCACCATTTCATTCTAATTGGTTTCCCAATTGGGCCCATTGATTTTTTTTTACTGGGATGGGGCCACGTCACCTATCCGGCTGCTTAAAAAGGGCATCATTCCTGCTGTCCCTGTTGGCCACGACACTGCTGCTATGCATCCCTACTCACGAATGCCGCTTGTACAGGTGCTGCTGCTGCTTATCCTGGGCCAGCACCGAGTCGACCCTATTTCATGGAAGGGCCGAAAATGAACGTCTGGGAGAGCGGCGCCGCAGCCTACTTTACAGAGCCGTTTGACACCTTCTGCCTCCCCACGGATTGGCCGCATTACCCTTCACCGCTAGTTCTGGAAGCCACTTCGCAGTTTGTCGAGCAACATGGGGCCACGTCAGCTATCCGGCTGCTTGAAAAGGGCGTCATTCCCAAGACCTACTGAACAACAGATCTGCACATATGGCGGGGTCCTATGGAGCAGCGTGCGCCAACTTTCGTTAGCTTATTGGCCGTTGAGGACGCTCGGTTGACCTGTTCGTCTGCTGTCATCATCATCATCGTTTGCCAATTTGAGCAAGATATTTAATACATTTGTTTCGTGTTCTTCTGCTATCTTAACATCAACGATAAAAATATCCACAATAACGACTTTTTTCGCTCTGGATGAGTATAAAAAACGTCTTTCTTTTTATCCGCTTTGTTTTCATCAGCACCACCGTGCCTATAGTAGGATACAACTTAAAAAAACAGCAGCTGCTAACACTGGGCCGCGGTTCGCGGCGTTCTGTATTACTTCGCTGGCCAATCGCAACAGTAAGCGAAATGAGCTTTTTAATGTTTGACTATATCAAACAATCCAGGTGTCAAAATTATAGAGCTGATAATCTTTTTCTTATGGTAAGCTTCTTATTTACGTGACAAGAAACGTTTAACCAGCGGACTACTTTTTCGTCGTGGAGGGATTCTGTGCGCGGAGGCTGAATGCGGGAGGAGATTCACTGCAGACTTAAGTTGTATCCATAGAGTTTCTTACTATTACCTAGAGGGAAAGATGGCAGCCCGTCTATGGGAGTTTGCATGGCGACCCCTCGAGACCACTTCAGCCACCATGGGCGCTCAAAGCATCATGGGGCGGTGAGCTACTTGTTGCGGAACTGCAACTTTTGGCCAAAAAATACTAGAAAAATAAAGCTGTTTGATACCTACAAACGTCCTAGCATTGAATATCTTGTCTAATGATTGTAACAAACGAGCAGAAAAGCATTAAAGTGCAAAGTTTGCCCAAATTAAGAGATGTCTCGCTCTCCTATTGGCCAAGTAATGAATACTATAAAAACTAATATTTCGTAATTAACAAGCGCATTTTTAAAAGTAAATACGTTTTCAAAAAAATGTTGTTGCTTAGATACTTCAAGAAGTTTTTTGATGGCATTTCGGAAAAGTGAAACCTTTTGTTGGCGTCGTGTGTCTATGCGTTTTTACTACTATGGTTTTTGCACACTGCGTTCGCGCGAAAGTCGTCTGCGCACACACGAACAGCGTTTTTGGAATGAAACATCTTAGTAATAACACTCCGTGCTCCTGAAAAACTACGACTGTTCCGCAACAAGTAGCTCACCGCCCCATGATGCTTTGAGCGTCCATGGTGGCTGAAGGGCAGCGCCGCCAGCTTTCCCTCTAGGTAATAGTAAGAAACTCTATGGTTAGGGCCATTTCTTTAACCTACACCAGCTACACCAGTGTAGCAAACGTCCAATACCTCCAATCAAGCTTTGCTACACTGGTGTAGCTGGTGTTGGTTAAAGAAATGACCCTACTATCCGACTATAGCATAGATAAATGAATGTTAATGATTACGTGGACAAACGACGAAACTGCCTTGTTTGAAATAAAATGATGGAGGAGGCCATCTTGTTCAACAGGTATAATGTAGCGCCACGCTTCCCGTAGGTGCCTTTTCCTAGCGGCAAAAGGCATGAACTAGAAGATGCGCTCTGGAGCAGTGCCAAATGTGTAGGTGTGTAGTTAAGTAGATCTTGGTCATTCCTAGGTCTCCTCGATTTGGCTGCACTTTCTGCACTAGTTCACAAAAGTGCCGTGCCAGTGCACTGCCAGTTCTTGCGGCGCGAGTGCAGCCTGACACTAGTGCTGTCGGTGCAGCGGCCAAATCGAGTGCAAAAGTGCAGAAACGTTCGTCTGCTGCGGCCGTGTGTTGGTGTTTGTCGCGTGGTTTGACATATGCGCGGGATTGTGCTAGCTCTATTGAACACTGCGCATTTCTTCGAAGTGGCGCATCTCGTGGAGTGACTCAAAAATTTGTTAATTCCTAAAGTGGTGAAGAATTTGACACCGTCCTTTCCGTTTCATTGTGCAAAGTTGCGCAGGCCGGTCAATCGTCACCGATTCAACGGGTACTTTGAAGAGGCAACAAACTTTGAATTCGAGAGGTTACTCAGACTTGCGCTCGAGACGACCTTTGAGAGTTCATACACGTGATCCGGGCTGTTGTCGTTCTATCGGAAAGTGACTGCCGTAATTACAGAAGGAAAGAGTTGCCTGATAACTAGGACTATATCTGAACTCAACAACTCGCGTTCACTGTCGGCGGGCGGTGACGGCGACCTCAATGCCAGTCGGCCAGTCGATCGCTGCTGCAAGCGGAGGAGTCAGTACAAATACGTTGCGATCATCCACTTATTAAAAAACATCTCACCATCTGCCTCTTATGCAAATGCTCCATCGTGTAGCGGGTAATAATATTTACACACAAAATAGAGATGGTGTAAATCAACATGCGAGGCTGGGCAGAAAGATGAGAACCCATACGCACTGCGCCATGCCAGCCAGTCACTTACGTACGTACAGACACGCACGTGCGCGCACTGTCATTTCAGCTGTTTAGTGAGGGCACGGTGCAGATGCCGAGTGTAGCACGGCTATGCAGCCGTCTCAGCCATGGTCTTAACGCCGCTCACTAAAACAAGCATGGCCACGGAGCCGCCTGCTACGGAGCGCGCCAAGCACCTTGCACTTCTTGCACGAGAACTCGCCGGTAGGCTAGTGCAAAAGTGCAGCAGAACTCGGGAGAACTCGTGCAGCACTACGTCAAATCGAGTGCCCAAGTGCAGGTGGCGCTAACTGCACTGGCAAATCGAGGACGCGAGTGCAGCACCGCCTGAACTGGTGCAGAAAGTGCAGCCAAATCGAGGAGACCACCTGCTGTCTCTGTTGGCCCACTATCATCATCAGCGTCCCCGCGGCGATCGGGCGTACCTGGGCCGAGATACGCGGTTTTTCTTCAATTCAAGCAGCATATCAAGTGAGTGTTGAAATTTCCTTTCGCAGTCCTCCTTCGCGAAGTGTTCGCGAGCACTTTAGAACAAACCGCGTGTAAATCGGACAAATATTTGTGAAGATATTTGGAAAAAACGGTCCCAGGACCACCAGGAGAGCTTTGCCCTAACCTGGGCCTAACTGGGAGAGAAAAACGTTGCTGACGTCAAGGAAAAAGCCAATCACCGCGAATAATTAGCAAATTCGTTTCAAAAAACATCCAAGGAATCTAAATCGACCAAGAAAACCTTCTTCGATGACCGATTAGAGAAGATATCACTGAAAAACTAGTACAGGCACATGTCACTGAGTAGGGTACACCCCGGGAGCAGGAGACCGCCGGACGGAAATCGCAATAACTCGGCTAAAGATAACACCACAGAGCACTATGACCACTTTTTGGAAAGGACTCAACAAGGGCTACCGGAATATCTAATTTGTATAATTTGTTTTGACGTGGCTTTTGTGGAAATGCTGTTTTGAGAAGCCACCAGCCGGGCACCAAGCACAAAGTTGCTCGATCATAGGGTTGCCAGACCTGGGCGAAAAATTTCCTGAATCCGCCATTTTTGCGGAATTCGAAAAAAATTTGGTTTTTCTTCAGGGAAAGTTTTTAGAGCCTCCAGAAGAGCTATAGTGATAGTTTACAGCCTCCCACAACCATTAGTGAGGCCAATGGGCTGAAATTTCGTTGGAAAAAAATGGAATTTTAAGAAAAATCAACGGACTCCACAGACATTGTCCAAGAACGTTTGGGTTATGGGCCCGAAGAGTGAAAAGGAGGAATAGCCAAGGAAACAACGTACAGAGGCTATAAAAAATAGGAAGAGACGAAGACAACAAAGGAACAACAGAATAAAAGAAGAACGTTTGGGCAAAGCCTGAAGACAAAGAGCCATGGATAAAGACAAAACTAAAGGCTGCACGCCTGCAAAGCTTCTCAAAACCACCACCAAAGACAAAACAAGCCAAGAAGACTTGTTTAAAGGACCAACAAGTAAAGTCCAAAGAAGCAAAACAAAAACGACAAGACAAGAATCACGACGACTGGGAAGATTGGAGCCCAGATGAAAGGGAAACAGAGAAAACTCAAACACAAGGAGACACGACGGACCAAGAGTCAGTCTCGATGAAACGTAAGAAGTCAAAACAACTAAAGTCTCCAAAAGGAAAAGGAGACGGAACCGCAGAGGAAAAAGAAGTGTGTTGACAAAAATGATGAAAATGGATGCAGAGGTAACAAAGGCACTCATCAAGGTGTCTGTGCTAACAGAAGGAAAGGAAGACATCCAAGAACAACTGGATAAGATAGTGACAGCACTAAATCACCTAAAAAAATAACTTTGGAAACCAATGAGTAATGCCACTATCTCACTGGATGATTGGAAGAGATGAAACAAAGCAAAGAAAAGGTGGTGCCCTCCTACGCAGATGTGCTGAAGACAACAACGGCAGAAGAGACAAAAGAAAAAAACACCAAAGCATTAATAATCTCTGCAAACGACGCAACACCGAAGAAGCTCATGAACCTGCTCAATACTCAGGTAGATCCAGTGGATCTCCAGTTGAGAGACACCACTGTGAGACCCGGCAGGGAAGGTGTGATAGTTGTATCATCGCATTCACCTTCATTAGACACTTTGAAGAAGCATATCAACGAAACAGAAGAACTACGTCGACTTGAAGTCAAACAACCAAAAGGACGAAGGTTCGAGTTTAAGATAGTAGGAGTAGAGGAGGACATCGAAATGGAAAGCTTTGCCAAGAGAGTGATTGAACAGAATGGACTGGAACTGGAGGAGGATGACATGGAAATGAAAACAAGCTGGCATGAAAAAAAGGGAAAAACAGTCATAATTGAAGTAAGCAAGAAAGGCTTTAAGACGTTGAAAGAAAGGACACATGTAACTATCGGTTGGACAAGGTGTCCAATCTACGACAACATCAGAGTACCCAGATACACTAAGTGTCCAAGCTTAAACCATGGAGCCTTTGAATGCAGGCAAGAACTAAGATGCTCTCATTGTTCCAAGACTGGACATGGAGCAACGGATTGCCAAAATGAAGCAACATGTCTGTTATTCAGGAAGGTCAGAAGACGAGGCAGCACACTCAATGTTAAGCATGAGCTGCCCTACATTTCAACTAAGAATCCAGGAGGAAAAAGACAAGATCCTGCAGAGGCTAAACTGAACCCCCCGCAACCAACATGGCAGGGCACAATCTGGAACGAAATTCAAAAGAAAGACAAGAGAGAACCAAGAAGACATTGAAACGAACATTAACATAATCCAAGCAAACTTAGGCAGATCTTTTAAAGCAAATCAGACGTTACAAGACTATCAGGACGAGAATCATCAAGCCATATCTGTTAGACAAGAGCCATATCATCTAAATAGCGAAAGTATCCCTTTCCATATAAAACATAAAATAATCGCAGATGGAAATAATCCGAAAGTCGCAACAGTTGTCCACGACGACAATATACAAGTTTTCCCAATGGTAATAAAACCATGCTTAGTAGTAATCAAAGTTACTAAAGCTGATGAGAGAATAGTAATAGTTAATGCATACTGCCCACCTAACGATGACATAATTCCCCACTTAAACGAAATAGAGCAAATGATTAAACACAATCAGGAAGAACTTTTAATAATGGGCGATTTTAATGCAAAAAATAGAATATGGGGAAGTAAGGAGAACGATGAAAAAGAAGAAGAAATTTTTGAACTTATTACTAGAAATAGCCTTCTGCTACTTAACGACTGTAATTCAGCACCAACATTTAAAACATCAAGGGCAAAAGGCTGGATAGATGTAACAATAACGAATTAGGGATTGTACCAGAAGATTTCTAAATGGGAAGTATTAAAAGAAGTAAATTATAGTGCCCATAGATATATATTCAAACATCCATTGCAAATGTGAAACAAGCAATATCATATCATATAACTGTGAAGGCAAACCAAAAAATCCTAGACACATTAAGCAAAGATGCATGGTTCAAAGGACCATTCAGTCTCACGTCTGAGGAAATAGACGAAAACATAGAAAAACTTTATGAAAAAATTGAAACATTACAAGAAAAACATAAAACAAAATTGAAGGAGAGTAAGCACAAGTTGAACTCATGGTGGTGCACGGACTTAGAAGTTGAAAGGAAAAGAGTAAGAGCAATGCGAAAACGATACCAGAAGGCCACAGGAGAAATAAAGCAAACATTCAAAAAACTGTACTATGAGGAACATACAGTGTACAATAACATGTTCAGCACAGCCAAGAAGAGGAGTTGGGATAGATTATGCGAAAAAGTGGAGAAAAACTCATTTTCGCTTCCATATAAAACAGCAAAGAAACAATTAAAAATACCAGTCATAGTATCAAGTTTGACAAAACAAGATGGTGAACAAATGCATCGCCTGGTTAACCTCCCTGCCTTTCCGTCCTTTTCTCTCTCTCTCTCTCACGGAAGAGGAGTCGCAAACAAACATTCAAAACAATTTGACAACACAAAACATAGAACAAGAGACACAAACACGAGGAACAATAGCAGACGAATCAGTACATTATGGAACAGTAGTAGACGATACACCATTCACAGAAGACGAGATAGACGAAATAGTTCGAACACTAAGGAAAGATGTAGCCCCTGGGCCAGACAAACTCAGCACGCTATTTGTACAGCATATATATAAAACACAGGAAATACTTTATCACATTATTTAATGCGTGCCTGTCGATCGGATATTTTCCAGAAAAGTGGAAAATGTCTAGAATCATACTGATACCAAAAGCGGACAACAAACACAAAAAGGAGTAGAGAAATACCGAGCAATAGCAATTAACTCAATATTAGGAAAAGTATTAGAGAAAGCATTAAAAGACAGAATATATCACTTTCTCCACAAGAACGACTTGTTCAGGAAACACCAATATGGTTTGAAACACAAAACATCCACAACAACAGCACTAACAGAGATTAAATGAAGAATCACACATGCAAAGCTAGACCAGTTTGGAATGGCAGTAATATCCCTAGATATTAAAAATGCTTGCAACTCTATAAAACCCGAAATAGTAGTCAACAAACTAAAACCTACCACTGTCATCGAAACTTAGTGAAAATAACAGACAACATATTAAGGAACAGAACAGTTCAATATGAAACACAAACAGGAAAAATACAAAAGAAACTAAGCACCGGGTCCCCTCAGGGCTCTCCCTAAGTCCACTATACTGGAACACAATCATAGCCGACATCTTTACAATACCAATACAAGACACACATTCAAGCATTTGCCGACGACATTATAATACTAATAAAATTTAAATCAGGAAAAGAATTAGAAGAAAAAGCAAAAATTTTACTTAAAATCATTGGGGCAGTACACAAGGCCCTAAGTTTAATCCTGAAAAATCGAAATTATTAACTGGAAAAGAATATGGAAGTCATCCACCAACAATAAAAATGAATAACAACAGAATTAAAGCAACACAAAAACTTAAGATACTAGGAGTAATATTCGATTCGAAACTTTCATTTATACCTCACTTAAAATACATTAAAGACAAAATACAAACACTAACAAACAACTTAAGCAGATATTCTAGCACCCAACGTGGAATAAAACCAGAATCATTAAAACAAATTTACACACGCGGAGTAGAAAGACAAATTGTATATGCAGCTCCTGCTTGGCACGAAAACAAAGTATTACTTAAAAATAAACTGAAATCGATACAAAGAATACCATTAGTTTTAGTAACAAAAGCATACAGAACAACACCAAACAGCACTGAACGTATTGGCAGATATCCCACCAGTATTTTTAAAAATTGCACAAGAAAACGAATTGTACCACATTTTTAATACCAGTAGGACATTTACATGGAAGGACAAAACATTTACATAAGAACAAATAGTGGACAAATACGACTTATGGGAATATCACCCCAGCAAAAAACCAAAATATGAATATCTAGAGAAAATAGAGAAACAATGCGACTGTAATATTTACACAGACGGATCAAAAGACAAGGAAAAAACGGGAGCAGCATTTGCTGTATATGACAAAGAAGGCGGATTAGTATATTACAAACAATTCAAGCTTCCAAGTTATAGTAATAACTTCGAGGCAGAGGTAATCGCTATAAAGAAAGCAGTAGAATACATATCACAGAGGGAACACACACACATATCAAATTTTTACAGATAGTCTGAGTACATTGAAAGCTTTAAACAATTCCAATAATGGTAATCCATCCGTACAACAGATCAAAAACAAATTATTAACATGTAAACAGCACAACGTAACATTTACATATGTAAAAGGTCACAGCGTAGAAACAGGAAACGAAAAAGCAGATCAACTGGCAAAAACAGCGTGGAAAACAGGAGAAGAGGTCGAATTATCAATCACCAAACAATTCATAAAACAACATCTGAAGAAAGAAATGTTGGAGAAATGGAACAATGAATGGAGAGAACATGGAAAAGACACATACACATACCAATGGATTAAAAACATTAAACACATTCCAAAGCATTTTCTAACAAATCACTACACCTCACAAGCAATTTCAGGACACGGAAGATTTCCATTTTATCTAACGCGTTTTAACATCACAAACAATTCAAAATGCACATGTGGAACAGAAACAATAGACTGATCATTACCTACACAACTGTACATTGACACAACAACATCAAAAAAAGAATTAGAAAAAATATTGGGCAATGAATTAACGAAGAGGAAACCAGAAATAAATAAAACAACAGAAACAACTCGAATCTTAACTGAAATGATAAAAGTAATTTTAGAAAAATCATACGATTAATTTCCTGGCTTGCCTCCCAAAGTATAACACCAAAGCCGAGAGGCTGGTGGCGCAAAGACTTCAAGGGTGGCAAGGCAGGTTAATCTAATCAGAAGTATTGGAAATACATGAACAACACCTAGGTAAAAATATATATAAAAAAAGAATGAAACAAATGTTAATCACAAGTGAAGTTTTTCAGAAAATTGCAGCTAAAGGCCAGCAGAAGGAGGCAAGTCCAGGGCCAATCGAGAACAAGCCAGGGACAGCTCGGGAACGGTTCGAGCGGTGCTGTGATGGGCCTGCTGAAGGAAACGACAGCAGTAGAGCAGAGGAGCAGCAGGTTCCTGTGGCCAGACAAGAGGAATAACGCCAGTGTTGAGTGCAATGACCGCAGCATGAGGGGCACTCTGACAAACGACGTCGACAATTCTACAGTGGTGGCGACAGACGTGGAAGCACAACTCACGAATGTTAAGTGCAGTACAAGTGCGCGAAGAAAACTGTTAAAAAAAGAAATGTAAAAAAGGAAAATAAATGCCGCTGGGCTCGGCCCGTCCCGTTGGCTGTGGGGACGCTGGTGGTAGATCTCCCTCCCCCTCCCCTTTTATTATTTATTTATATTATTCTTTCTCTCTTCTTTCCTTGCCACTTTCATTTCCGGAACTAATCCGGTTTATTTTATAGTTACCTTTCTTTTCATCTTTCTCTCTACCCGCGGTACTTTTGTGGAGCGGGCGAGGTCTCATTAACCTCAAACTACTTTCTGTCCCTGTTGGCCACAACACTGCTGCTTTACTAACGACTTATTAAGGCGAAAGCCTTTAATGTCTCATCGTTGTAAGCAGCAGTTGTCGACAGAGAATGTCACGCTTTTCAGTTGGTCGAAACGGTCGTGACGTCACAGTGCGCGAATTTCAAACGGGGCCAATTGTACTTTGGCTAGTAACCATGCAACCAATTGAAGGGACCATATAGTGATGCTCCAAGTAAGTGGGACTGAGCTTAGTTAATTGCTTAATTGCCCAATTAGCCTAATTAACTTCTCTAGTCGGGCCATATAAATAAATAAACCTAGTAAGAAATTGGTCGAGCTCGGGAATCGAACCCCGGTCTTCGGAGTGCGAGACGAGCATGCTATCCACTCCGCCATGCCAGCTCGATGGTTTGGAATGAACAAAGGCACGTCTACTGAATAGGGTGTCTTCGCTCACTGCCATCCTCCTCCCTTCCCTTCCGGCGAGGTTTAGGTGTCCACCGAGATATGAGAGAGAAATACATTTCCTTTCCTCAAAAACCAATTTACCGACGAGCGAGGCATAGAACCGAATGGGCGATGGCGTTCTGTGGACTCCCTGGCAGCGTTGCAAGACGCTCTCGCGTTCCACTCTTAGAGGCGAAGCTTAACATCTTAACCACACATCAGTGACCACACTTTGGGTCAAAAAAGTGCACCCCCCCCCCCTGAATTTTGATGGTATCCACCGAGATATGTGAGGCAGTCACTGCGTAATTTTCTTTCCTCAATACAATTTTCATTTTCTTCATTACGGGCCATCTTCGTCTTTCTTCTTTCATTCCCACTTCCTCCGTTCCTCTACAGTGCCGTTCAGGTGTCCACCGATATGACAGAGATTTACTGCGCCATTTCCTTTCCTCAAAAACCGTTGCGTTGAAACGGCAAGGCATCGCGCCGAACGGGTGGTGGCGTTCCGTGGCAGCGCTACAACACGCTGTCGCGTTCCACTCCTAAGTTAGTTTAGTTTATCGGGTTTAACGTCCCAAAGCGACTGAGGCTATGAGAGACGCCGTAGTGGAGGGCTCCGGAAATTTCGACCACCTGGGGTTCTTTAACGTGCACTGACATCGCACAGTACACGGGCCTCGAATTTCTCCTCCAAAGAAATTCAAGGCGAAGCTTAAGCTTAATTAGCAGTTAATTAGTATTCAGGTATTAATCAGTCATTAACCATTAATTATTAAGGCGGAAGCCTTTAATGTCTCATCGTTGTAAGCAACAGTTGTCGACAGAAAATGTCACGCTTTTCAATTGGTGGAAACGGTCGTGACGTCAGAGTGCGCGAATTTCAAACGGGGCCAATTGCACTTTGGCTAGTAACCATACAACCAATTGAAGGGATCGTATAGTGATGCTCCAAGTAAATGGGACCGAGCTTAGTTAATTGCTTAATTACCCAATTAGCCTAATTAGCTTTACTAGTCAGGCCATATAAATAAATAAAAGCGATTAAGAAATTGGTCGAGCTCAGGAATCGAACCCTAGTCTTCGGCATGAGAGACGAGCACGCTATCCACTCCGCCATGCCAGCACGATGGTTTGGAATGAACAAAGGCGCGTCTTGTGAATACGGTGTCTTCACTCACTCTCATCCTCCTCCATTCCCTTCAGCGAGGTTTAGGTGTCCACCGACAAATGAGAGACAGATACATTTCCTTTCCTCAAAAACCAATTTACCGACGAGCGAGGCGTAGAACCGAATGGGCGATGGCGTTCTATCGACTCCTTGGCAGCGTTGCAAGACGCTGTCGCGTTCCACTCTCAGGGGCGAAGCTTAACATCTTAACCACACATCAGTGACCACACTTAAGGTCAAAAAGTGCCCCCCTGAATTTTGACGGGTGTCCACCGAGATATGTGAGACAGTTACTGCGTAATTTCCTTTCCTCAAATACAATTTTCATTTTCTTCATAACGGCTCCTCTTTATCAATCTTCTTTCACTCCCACCTCCCTTCCTCTACGGTGCGGTTCAGGTGTCGACCGAGATGACAGAGAATTACTGCGCCATTTCCCTTCCTCAAAAAGCGTTGCGTTCAAAGGGCAAGGCATCGCGCCGAACGGGTGGTGGCGTTCCGTGCACTCCCTGGCAGCGCTACAACGCGCTGTCGCGTTCCACTCCTAAAGGCGAAGCTTAAGCGTCATTAATTAGCGGTTAATTAGTATTCAGGCATTCATCAGTAATTACAATTGGTTTGGTTTGGTTTGTGGGGTTTAACGTCCCAAAGCGACTAAGGCTATGAGAGACGCCGTAGTGGAGGGCTCCGGAATTTCGACCACCTGGGGTTCTTTAACGTGCACTGACATCGCACAGTACACGGGCCTCGAATTTCTCCTCCAAAGAAATTCAGCCGCCGCGGCCGGGATCGAACCCGCGTCTTTCGGGCCAGCAGCCGAGCACCATAGCCACTGAGCCACCGCGGCGGCAGTAATTACAATTAATTAGTGATTTGCCATCACTTAGTAATTAGTACTCAAATATATGTGACGCCACCAGTGCCACAGAAGCACTGAAAGTGGTGCGGAAAACGCTTTCGCCTCTACGCACTTTAGACAGTCAAAGTGCCCCCTGAATTTTTTTATTAATGACTTACCAAATTGCATTTCTTCACAAATTAGACTGTTTCCTGACGCCTGTGTTGTGTACCGAACCATTACAAACGACTCTGACCGACAATCTTTACAAACTGACCTCGATTCTATTAACACTTGGTGCCAGCAGTGGCTTATGACCCTAAATCCCTCTAAGACAAAGCTCGTCTCCTTTACTAGAAATTCTTATCGCATCCCGACCACATACTCTCTTAATGACATAACAGTTGAAACAACTTCCACTTACAAGTATCCAGGAGTTTACCTTCAATCAGACTTAACCTGGAACTATCATATTAACTTCATTCCAGCAGCTGCTAACCGTTCTCTTGGCCTTTTGAAACGTAACCTTCGACATGCTCCGGCACACGTGCGTAAACTTGCTTATATTACACTAATTCGACCTAAAATTGAGTACGATTCTGCCATATGGGACCCAGATCAAGCCTACATCAAAGATAACATAGAAGCCTTGCAAAACCGTGCTGCTCGTTTCATTTATTCCGACTACTCACGTTTTACTATAGTCGGATACAACTTAAGTCTGCAGTGAAGCTCCGCCCACATTCAGCCTCCGCGCGCAGAATTCCTCCACGACGAAAAAGCAGTCCGCTGGTTAAGCGCTTCTTGTTACGTTAACAAGAAGCTTATCACAAGAAAAAAAATCATGAACTCCAGAATTTTGATACGTGGATTGTTTGATATAGTCAAACACTAAAAAACTGATTTCGATTACATTTGCGATTGGTCAGCGGAGTAATACAGGACGCCGTGGACCACGGCCCAGTGTTAGCAACTGCTGTTTTTTTTTTAGTTGTATCTTACTACAGCGTCACGGCGTTAAAAGCTCGTGCTGGTCTTGGCAGCCTTTCCCATCGTCGTAAACTCTCCCGATTAACTCTTTTTCACAAAATTTACCATCATCCTTTGCTTCATGACGATTTCTTTCACTTACCCACAGCAGTGTTTCCACGCCGTGACCATCCTTTCAAGATCAAACGCATCACATGTCACACTTCAAGTTTTGCCAAATCATTCATACCCAAAACCATTATTGATTGGAACCGGCTGCCTTCCACAATTGCAACTGAAACTAACGCGACATCTTTTCATGAACTTTTAAAAAATCAAAGCGATGTGTAGTTTTCTTCTAGTTCTGTTCTGGTCACCGTAATGTGTTTGAGTTTCGCTTTTCGTTCTGTTTATTCCGATGTTTGTATTTTTGTTTTTTAAGGCGGAAGCCTTTAATGTCTCATCGTTGTAAGCAGCAGTTGTCGACAGAAAATGTCACGCTTTTCAATTGGTGGAAACGGTCGTGACGTCACAGTGCGCGAATTTCAAACGGGGCCAATTACACTTTGGCTAGTAACGGGCGACTGCATACGCCAAGATTGAAAAACTGAACCTCCAAGGTCAAACCTACAACGTGACGTCGTACGTGGCGGCGCCCGAAGACTCGGTAAAAGGGGTCATTTACAACGCCTACGCGGGAGACTCGCCCGAAGCGGTTCGCCAAGGCTTCGGAAACAGAAACGAAGGAATAGAAGTTGTGGATGCCCGAAGGATCGGACAATCCAGAACAATACAAATCACCTTTTTTGGAAAGAAGCTACCCAGCCAAGTAATCTATCAGTGCGGCGTCTTTCGGGTCCACCCCTTCAGGGAGCAACATGAAGTATGCTACAACTGCAGGAGGGTAGGACACCGGGCCGATGTGTGCTACAAACCTACAACGAACCTTTGCCGCCGCTGCGGAGAAAATCACTCGCCTCCACCTGAGGGAGAACAGCCAACCTGCCAACCCGTCTGCATCGTCTGCAACGGGGGCCACAACACAGGCAGCCGGAACTGCAAATTCCGGCTGATCAACAAGAACAAACAAGGAACGCCCCATGGCAACCAGGCACCCAAGCAAGGGTACAACGACTCATCATTGCACGGACACCAGTCTAGGTCCAGGAAGAAGGAACAGGGTGCTACCGGAAAAGGAGGAAGCCACAGCCGGAACAACTCCAGCTCCTTCCCACCCCTGGGGAACCCTGCAGGGAACGACAAGAGAAGCTCGAGCCGCGGACGCAGCGATAGCCGCTCCAATAAAAAGGTGAGCTGGCCAGCAGAGGCCTCCCAATCTATTGACGCTCGAGAGAAGGAGTTTCAGATCCAACTACAATCCCGAGACAGAGAAATTGCCAGCCTTAAAAAAGAGTTGGCTGACATTAAACGCCTGTTACAAGCGCATCAGGTACACAATGCCACTGCAGCTAGAATGCCACCCACCGCGTCCCAGGCTTCGACCAATTATGCGATGGAAACAGACGCTATTTCCCACACTCCCTCCACCGCGTCCCAGTCTTCGGCCCATAACGCGACGGACCCAGACGCCAGAATAGCAACTAAAAGACCGCTTCCTACAAAAGAAGGCGAGGAATCCAAAAGAAAGGCCGAGGCTTCGGAAGCCGACACCCCGCAGCCATCGAAAGCGCCTACCAAACTCAGGGCAGACATCAATACTCTGTCAGAGAGAACTAGCGCTATATCAACAGAACAAGCAACCTTCCAAGGCCTCGTTACTACCAAATTTGCAGAGATAGATATTCGCTTTGCAACACTAGAGGGACAGGTATCCCAAATAGCCACGTGCATGCAGCAAATAATGGATAGGCTTACAACTATCGAGGCCCGCCTACCCCCCATCTTGGATCTGTCCACGACGCCACAACCATCTATAACCCAACATTGCACCACGCCAAAAATTTGAAATTTGGCAATGGAACTGCAGAGGCTTCCGCCGCAAGCGGGCCCACTTGCAGCTCCACATCCAACAAGCACCGTCTGTTCCAACCCCAGACGTGATTGCATTGCAAGAAGCTAGCGGCAGGGCTACACTGCCAGGCTATAAAGCATATCTGCCACCTCATTACGATACTAGTAACGCAGCCGGCTCCTTCACAGCCACGCTGGTGCATAGAAATATCACCGCAATTCAACATTTTATAAATGACTCGGAAGAAGATTACACCCTACTTGAAATAGTACCAAGGCAAAAAGGAGACTCAAATCTCTTCATCCTTAATGTATACAACCCGCCCAGAAACAAAGGCAATGGACTCCCACACTTGTTGATAAACACGGTAAGGCTGGCTGCTAGGGCTCAACTAATAATTGTGGGAGACTTCAACGCTCAACACCCAGCATGGGGATATACCAAAGCAACTCCGAAAGGGAACCTGCTCTGGCAAATCATACAGTCACTAGGGCTCACAACGCTAAACAACCCGAGCGACCACACACGCATGGGTAACAGTGTATGTGTAGACACATCTCCAGACTTATCCCTCTCTAAAAACGTCAAGGACGCAAAGTGGGTCAACACCGGGCAAAACCTTGGTAGTGATCACTTCATCCTTAGCATCACCTTCCCCACGACAAAACTTAAAACCAAAGCAAAAGAAATACGAACCACGGATTGGGACAAGTTCAGGCAACTTCGTGACAAGACAGCTCCAAAGGAGATCTCTAACCTTAGCGACTGGGTTATCTCCCTGAATGAGGATGTCAGCTCCACTAGTGTTGTGGTGCCAGTTGAGAAGGAGGAGCAGATTGCAGACTCAAAACTATTACACCTGTGGCAGGCACAAAAAGGCCTCCAAAAACGCTGGAAGAAGCAAAAACACAACAAGCGACTACGCAAAAAGATTGCTGACATCGAGAGGCGAATCGAGGAACATACACTTACTCTCCAAACACAACAATGGCACCAAATATGTGAAAGCGTCAATGGACAGCTCGGAAATAAGAAGACATGGCATCTTCTAAGACACCTGCTCGACCCAGAACAAACACGTCCCGTGCAACAAAGTCAACTGTACAGACTCATACATAAATATGAGGGCACAACTGAAGACCTAATCAAAGAGCTAGCAGAACGTTATCTAAACACGGATGATGGTACCACACAACCAGACTACCGGGGGACTCCTAATCCAAATTTACACGCAGACATCACAGACGCAGAGGTCTGGTACGCAATTGGAAAACTGCGGACAACATCTGCGGCAGGACCAGACAAAGTAACAAATAAGACTCTCAGGAACTTAGACGCAACGTCGATCGCGGCGGTTACAGACCTTATGAACAAATACTGGCATGCAGGCAACATACCACCAGAGTGGAAACACGCGAAAATCACTTTTATTCCTAAAGCGGGTAAGAAACTCAGCACTGAGAATCTACGCCCAATTTCATTAACATCATGCCTAGGCAAACTCATGGAGCATGTCATCCTCAATAGGCTCCAAAACTATGCGGAGGACATGAACCTCCTACCTGAAACAATGTTAGGATTCAGGGCCCAACTATCTACCCAGGACATACTCTTGCAGCTTAACAAGGACATAATTGAAGCTGACGAGGGAACAGGAACGAAAGCAATATTGGGTTTAGACCTTGTTAAAGCTTTCGACAACGTCACCCACAAAGCCATTTTGACAAACTTGTCAGAAATCAACCCCGGAGAAAGGACGTACAACTACATCCGATCCTTCCTCACTAACAGAACAGCAGTGATAACGGTCGGAACAATAGAGTCTGCCCCAATCACACTAGGAAGTAAAGGAACGCCACAGGGCTCCGTCCTGTCCCCTTTCCTTTTTAACCTCTCCCTCATCAAAATTCCCCCCAAACTGGCACAAATACCAGACCTACATCACACGTTCTATGCAGATGACATCACACTTTGGGTAACCAAAGGATGCGAAGGCTACATAGAAGACACACTCCAAGCAGCAGTGGACATCATTGAGGCATGCGCATGGGAATCCGGCCTCACTTGTTCTGAGCAAAAATCTGAACTCTTCGTGATCCGTCGTAAACAAAGAGGTAGACGTACCACAACATCCCCCCCGCAAATAAACGTCTATGTTAATGGACGACCTGTCAAAGAGGTACAGACCATGAGAATACTGGGGTTGTATTTACAAACAAATGGAAAGAATACTGACACACTCACTAAGCTAAAACGCACGGTAGAAGCGACGGCGCGATTAATCCGCCGCATAGCTAACCGCAGACAAGGGGTGAGGGAAAGAGATTTATGCCGCCTAGTGCAGGCCTTTGTGCTAAGCAGGATACTCTATGCCACCCCTTATCTCAAATTTTCGAAAGCAGAAAGGGACAAATTGGATAGTATGATACGGCAGGCCTATAAGGCTGCGTTAGGACTCCCACTAAATGCCTCAACCGACAGGCTTATGAGGTTAGGAATACATAACACCTACAATGAACTGAAAGAAGCCCATTTAATGGCTCAAACAGCGCGATTAGCCAATTCCAGAACTGGCAGGAGTATTCTTACCAGGCTCGGAATTAACTTTCAACCTACGAATAACGATGCTAAAGTAGACCTACCCCGCGACTATAGGACGGCCCTACTAATCAAACCACTCCCCAAAAACATGCACCCCTTACACCATGAGGGTAGAAGACAAGCACGAGCCAAAGCCTTACATAACAAATACAGACAGTGCGCTGCAACACTTTATGTAGATGCGGCAGAATACAAAAATACCAATGCCTTTGCAATTGTGGTTGTGAACGAGAATGGCGACCAAATCGTCTCGGCGACAATCAAAACGAAATCCTCTGAAACGGCAGAAGAGGCGGCTATAGCCCTCGCCCTAGCACATACCCAAGGGAGCATCATCCTCAGCGATTCCAAAATGGGTATCAATAATTTCGCTAAAGGGCGAATTACAAACACCTCCCTTAGAATCCTTAACGCAACCAAATTCTCACCAAATTATTCCGAATTGATATGGGTCCCAGCCCATTCGGGGAATCCGGGGAACGAGGCAGCCCACAATAAAGCCCGAGGTTTCGTCGACCGGGCAGTGGATGAGTCTGGCTCCCTGAATTTCACGAAGGACTCCATGATCACATATCATGATCTCACCAATCATTTTAAATTAGAGAGGAGAATTTTCCCCCCTCCAGACAAAAGACTTACTAAAGAACAAGAGGTTACGTGGCGTCGTCTACAGACGAGATCGATACGCACCCCATCACTCCTCGCGCACATTTATCCAGATCTTTACAGCCAAAACTGCAAACACTGTGGCCAACGTGCTACCTACGATCACATCCTGTGGGACTGCAAAATAGAGCCACCTCCGGGTGATCTAGTTACAGCTCCTTCTCTCGAGCGGTGGGAGACCGTGCTGGCTAGCTCTGACCCCAGAACGCAAGTTTTGGCGGTGGAGTGGGCTGACAAAGTCGTCGAAGGCTATGTACTCTTGACCACTTAACGCGACCTCTTGCCAAGCTCTTCCCGGAGAATAAAATGTTTTACAATCAACCTAGTACCCATACAACCAATAGAAGGGATCGTATAGTGATGCTCCAAGTAAGTGTGACTGAGCTTAGTTAATTGCTTAATTACCCAATTAGTCTAATTAGCTTTACCAGTCACGCCATATAAATAAATAAAAGGGATTAAGAAATTGGTCGACCTCAGGAATCGAACCCCGGTCTTCGGTGTGAGAGACGAGCACGCTATCCACTCCGCCATGCCTGCTCGATGGTTTGGAATGAACAAAGGCGCGTCTAGTGAATACGGTGTCTTCACTCACTCTCATCCTCCTCCATTCCCTTCCGGCGAGGTTTAGGTGTCCACCGACAAATGAGAGACAGATACATTTCCTTTCCTCAAAAACCAATTTACCGACGAGCGAGGCGTAGAACCGAATGTGCGATGGCGTTCTATGGACTCCTTGGCAGCGTTGCAAGGCGCTGTCGCGTTCCACTCTTAGGGGCGAAGCTTAACATCTTAACCACACATCAGTGACCACACTTTAGGTCAAAAAAGTGCCCCCCCCCCCCCTGAATTTTGACTGGTGTCCACCGAGATATGTGAGACAGTTACTGCGTAATTTCCTTTCCTCAAATACAATTTTCATTTTCTTCATTACGGCTCCTCTTTATCTATCTTCTTTCACTCCCACCTCCCTTCCTCTACGGTGCGGTTCAGGTGTCCACTGAGATGACAGAGAATTACGGCGCCATTTCCTTTCCTCAAAAAGCGTTGCGTTCAAAGGGCAAGGCATCGCGCCGAACGGGTGGTGGCGTTCCGTGGACTCCCTGGCAGCGCTACAACGCGCTGTCGCGTTCCACTCCTAAAGGTGAAGCTTAAGCGTCATTAATTAGCAGTTAATTAGCATTCAGGCATTAATCAGTAATTAACAATAATTAGTGATTTGCCATGACTTAGTATTAGTACTCAAATATATGTGACGCCACCAGTGCCACAGAAACAGCGAAGGTGGTGCGGAAAACGCTTCCGCCTCTACCCACTTTAGACAGTCAAAGTGCCCCCTGAATTTCTTTTTTTTCTTGTTGTTCGGCCACATTTCGATTGTTGCTGACTACCAGTTATTGCCCTTTTCTTGCTTCCTTTTTTGTCCTGTTACTCATGTTAAATGTTCCTTCTATGTATACAATTTGTAATTTTTACCACCCCCTATGTATACCCTCGTGAAGAGGGCCTTTAGGGGTATCTTGATATAAATAAATATAGCCAGATCTGTGTTTCGCATATGCTTTTTTTTCAACATGTTCGCCGTGAGAGCGCCTAGTACTATGCAGATTTTACCCCTAAAACAGCAGGCCAAGCAACTACACCATTGTAATCAGCTGTAAACTTCAGGCATAAACCATAGAAAATGGGAATTATTCTGGGCATATTTTTCACGTGGGCAGAGTTTTTTTTCCTCTTAGGCCTGTAAAAACTACCAAGGGCACCTTACCATTATTTCACTAATATATTGCCACGTATCATTGTAGTGTTTGTTCGTTCACGCTCAAGGCTGCAGGAAAGGGCTGTTATCATTTTTGTTCGTGACGCGAGAAGCGACCGGACTTATCTCGATTGTTCACAGCCATGAACAGCTGCATCTACGTGTTTCTAGATTACTCTAGATGATCTCGACCTGTTATCTCGAAGTTTCCTTGCCGGCTTTAAATTGAACGATGCCGCGAGCAGCGGGCATTCGTAGTTCGACGATTGACGAGCACGCTTGTTGCTTACGCCGTCACCGAGTGATTCAGTTCTTTAGCGGGCGCAAGTCAGCCCTAATAAAGAGCTTCGTTTGCAAGTATTTCTGGTGTCTTCCTGACCGCTGGACTGCCGTCACTACAACGTGACATCTGGTGGAGGTGCGGGGTAGCCTTTCATGTTCCGGACACCCCCTACAAGCCGTGACGCCAGCCCTCTGAGTCATCAACCGCAGGATCTGAGTCCAGTCCACCGCGCTAGCCGACGCCTGCAAGGGGACGCGCCAGAGTTCGGGAATCTGCCGGACCCTACCCGGAAGCGAAAGCCAGCAGCAACGTCCACCATGAGCTTGCCCCAGACGACGACTCCAATCATTCTGCAGCAGCCCCGGGTGCCACCAACCTTCGACGCTTCGCCTGGCGCCGACCCCGAAGAATGGCTGGAGCAGTTCGACCGAGTGGCTGTCTTTAACAACTGGGACGATGCCATGAAATTTAGGTACGTCTTCTTTGCCCTGGAGGGACCAGCAAGAGTCTGGTTTGAGAATGAGGAAGCCAGCCTCGCGAATTGGGCAACCTTCAAAGAGCAGCTTCTCAAGACTTTCACAAACGTCGTGAGAAAGGAGAGAGCCCAGCAGCTGCTACAGTCTCGCATGCAACACCCAAACGAGACCGTTGCAGTGTACACTGAGGAGATGAAGCGTCTCTTCCGGCGTGCCGACTCGAACATGAAGGAAGAAGAAAAGGTCAAGCTGCTTATGCGAGGAGTTAAAGAACAACTCTTTTCCGGCCTCGTACGGAACCCACCGAAAACCGTGGCGGAATTCATAGAAGAGGCCTCCACGATGGAAAAAACACTTGACGCCCGAGCCCGCCAATATGAGCGCCAGCAGCGCGTTTTTTCAGCAAACTGCCTGGACGCCGCTAACAACGATAACCTGCGGGAGGTTATACGCCAAGTAGTACGAGAAGAGCTCCGACGATTGCTGCCAAATGGAACGCAGCCGCAGGTTTCACCACTTACTGACGTAATCCGGGACGAAGTTCAACAGGCCTTGGGTGTGACGCCGACACCCACGCAGCCTCTGCAGCCCCCAGCCATGACTTACGCCGCAGCTGTGCGTCGTCCTGCACCTCGACGACGGGATCCAAGCCCCTATCGCCCTCAGCCAGCTGCGTTGGACCGCCGCCCACTCGCCCCAACCCGCCCGTCCTACGAGCGACGCGCGCAGCCGAGGAAATGCGACGAGTGGAGAACTCCCGACCAGCGCCGCCCACTATGCTTCCACTGTGGAGAAGCCGGTCACGTCCTCCGGCACTGCCCATACAGAAGACTGGGCATCCGAGGGTTCTCTTACGACGCTCCACGACCCCGACCCGGCCAGCGACCAGCCGAAATCGAGGAGTTTTTGCGTCGAGAAGAATACTCATCGCCGACCCGTCTATCACGTTTCCCGTCGCCATCGTCCCAGCGCTTTGTATCTCCTAGCCGAGGTTACGCCGTTCGTGGACGCTCCCCCAGCCCCCGAAGGTTAAACTAAATAAAGCAGCCTCTGGAGGTGAGGTTGCTTCTAAGCGCAATGAGAAAGATCTTCCATCGACGAGTACTCAAGACCATGCCACGACGACGACACCGACGACGACGACGACGACGACGACGCGGCCAGAATTGAAGCTTTTACCGCTGCCCAGTGAAGTAACGTCGCAGTACGCCCACCGCAGCCTCACTACTCGACGAAGCCGTGATCGGACACCGAAGACAACGTACAATACGAGAACGCGTACAAGTGACCTTGAAGTTACGGTCGACGGTCACGCGGTTACTGCCTTGGTGCACACGGGAGCTGACTACTCTGTCATGAGTGGCCCACTCGCTGTCCGACTCAGGAAGCTAACAACAACCTGGGATGGCCCGCTGATCCGCACCGCAGGTGGCAACCTGATTACGCCGTCAGGACGCTGCACCGCGAGAGTTACTGTAAATGGGAGAACCTATGCGACAACCTTCCTGATCCTACAGCAATGCTCGAGAGACGTGATTTTGGGAATGGACTTCCTGAACGAACATCGGGCGATCATCGACCTTCGATCTAAGTCGATCAAGCTTTCCACGGAAAAAGCCATACCTGTTGCGACGAGCGCGACTCATCACGTTGCCTTAAATGTCCTCGATGAAGCATTGAGCGTGCCACCCCGATCAAGTGTTCTCGTTGGCATAGGTACTGGAGACATCGAAAATGCCGAAGGCGTTATCGAGGGGAACACCCAGTTACTCCTGGATCGAGGATTGGGCGTCGCGAGGGGAGTCGCCGAAATCCGAAATGGCCAAGCCCAGGTGTCGCTAATCAACTTCACCGAAGAATACCGGCATCTAAACAAAGGTACGACGATCGCTTTCCTCGACGAGCTGGCAGACATCAGAGACGTATTTGCCCTACCCGACCAACCCGCAGAACTATGTGACCAAGGCCATCAACCCACGTTCGACATCAACCCGGCATTACCCCGGAGCAGACAAGACCAAATGCGCAGTCTTCTTCAAAGGTACACCGATTGCTTCTCATCAGCATCGAATGTGCGACGAACCCGGCTTGCCAAGCACCGCATTGTCACGGACGAACACGCGCGACCACTGCGACAGAGCCCCTACCGCGTATCGCCGCTAGAACGCCAAGCTATCCGCAAGCAAGTTGAGGAAATGCTTCGTGACGACGTCATACAGCAATCGAGGAGCCCCTGGGCAGCACCGGTCGTCCTAGTGAAAAAGAAAGACGGCACCCTTCGCTTTTGCGTCGATTACCGCCGCCTGAACAGCATTACGAAGAAGGATGTCTACCCCCTCCCCCGCATCGACGACACATTGGATCGGCTCTGCAACGCTAAGTACTTCTCATCGATGGACCTGAAGAGCGGCTACTGGCAAATTGAAGTCGACGAAAGAGATCGCGAGAAGACTGCGTTCATCACGCCAGACGGACTCTTCGAGTTCAAGGTGATGCCATTCGGCCTCTGCTCTGCCCCAGCGACGTTCCAGCGAGTAATGGATACGGTGCTCGCAGGCTTGAAGTGGCAGATTTGCCTAGTCTACTTAGATGACGTTGTTGTCTTCTCCTCAAGCTTTGAAGACCACCTCAGAAGGCTCCGGATAGTGCTGGAAACGATCAAGTCTTCAGGCCTGACACTGAAACCAGAGAAGTGCCACTTCGCCTACGAGGAGCTGCTGTTCCTTGGTCACGTCGTAAGCAAGGATGGAGTTCGCCCAGACCCCCAGAAGACGGCTGCGATCGCAGAGTTTCCACAGCCTAATGACAAGAAGGCTATACGCAGATTCCTTGGATTGTGCGCTTATTACCGACGATTCGTCAAGAACTTTTCGCGCATCGCTGAACCTTTGACTCAACTTACCAAGACTGACGTGCCTTTTAAATGGGGAAGGCCACAAGAGCAAGCTTTCAACGAGCTGAAGCGCCGCTTACAGTCCCCTCCTGTGCTCGGGCACTTTGATGAAAACGCCGAAACCGAAGTTCATACCGATGCAAGCAGCGTGGGCTTAGGAGCGGTCCTCGTTCAGAAAAATGGCAGACAGGAGAAAGTTATCGCGTACGCTAGCCGTTCACTGTCGAGAGCCGAAGCCAACTTTTCGACGACAGAGAAAGAATGCCTCGCCATTATTTGGGCCACGTCCAAATTTCGCCCCTACCTATACGGACGACCATTCAAGGTTGTGAGTGATCACCATGCTCTGTGCTGGCTGGCCAATTTGAAAGATCCCTCCGGCCGCCTTGCTCGTTGGAGCCTGCGTCTTCAAGAATTCGACATAACTGTAGTCTACAAATCTGGCCGCAAGCATTCCGATGCAGACTGCTAGTCACGAGCTCCTGTCGACGCAGCACCCGAAGAGGAAGACGAGGACGCTTTCTTAGGACCGGTAAGCGCCAGCAGTTTCGCGCAGCAGCAGCACTCGGATCCTGACTTGCAAAGCCTAGTTGATTATCTGAAAGGCAAGACCGCATCGCCTCCCCGAGGGTTCAAGCGGCAACTGTCGTCCTTCGTCCTTCACAATAATGTCCTCCTGCAGAAGAACTTCGCGCCGAACAGGACACTGCATCTTCTTGTCGTGCCCAAAAATCTCAGGCAAGAAATTATGCAGGCATGTCATGATGAGCCGACTGCAGGACATCTCGGGATTGCTCGCACATTGCACCGCATCCAGGAGAAGTACTATTGGCCACGGCTAGCTACCGACGTTTCCCATTACGTGAAAACGTGCCGTGAGTGTCAGCGACGCAAAACGCCTCCGACTAGACCAGCCGGATTCCTGAACCCCATACCACCGCCAACTAAGCCCTTTCAGCAAATAGGGATGGACCTCCTCGGCCCCTTTCCGACCTCTTCATCAGGAAACAAGTGGATCATCGTGGCCACCGACTACATGACCCGCTACGCCGAAGCAAAAGCGTTGCCTAGTGGTACCGCAACAGAAGTCGCAAAATTTTTTGTCGAACAAATTCTCCTGCGACACGGCGCCCCGGAAGTGCTCATCACAGACAGAGGAACGGCGTTTACAGCGGAGCTCACGCAAGCCATTTTAAACTACAGCCAGACAAGCCATCGGAGGACCACTGCCTATCATCCACAAACCAACGGACTCACAGAGCGTCTGAACAAGACCATCGCAGACACGCTCTCCATGTACATCGACGCCGAACACAAGACGTGGGACTCCATTCTGCCCTACGTGATATTCGCTTATAATACTGCCGTCCAGGAGACAACCAGGTTTACCCCGTTCCTGCTGGTATACGGCAGGAAGCCCACGACAACACTCGACGCAATGCTCCCGCACGTTTCCGACGAAGACAATCTCGACGTCGCCGCCTACCTTCATCGCGCCGAGGAAGCCCGAAGACTTGCGCGGCTTCGCATTCAAGACCAGCAGCACACCGACGCCCGACGCTACAATCTGCGCCGACGAGACACGCATTACAAGCCAGGTGATCGGGTTTGGATATGGACGCCAGTTCGCCGCCGTGGATTGAGCGAAAAGTTGCTGCGACGCTACTTTGGCCCGTACAGGGTTCTCCGTCGGATCGGTGACCTCGACTATGAAGTCATCCCCGACGCCACGACAGCATCTCAGCGACGCCGCCCACGCCCGGAAGTCGTACATGTCGTACGCCTGAAGCCATATTATGAACGCTAAAGCACTCGAAGTTTCATTTTCCGTGTTTATTTTCATTTTAAAGCATCGAGACGATGCTTCTTTGGAAGGGGGGTAATGCCACGTATCATTGTAGTGTTTGTTCGTTCACGCTCAAGGCTGCAGGAAAGGGCTGTTATCATTTTTGTTCGTGACGCGAGAAGCGACCGGACTTATCTCGATTGTTCACAGCCATGAACAGCTGCATCTACGTGTTTCTAGATTACTCTAGATGATCTCGACCTGTTATCTCGAAGTTTCCTTGCCGGCTTTAAATTGAACGATGCCGCGAGCAGCGGGCATTCGTAGTTCGACGATTGACGAGCACGCTTGTTGCTTACGCCGTCACCGAGTGATTCAGTTCTTTAGCGGGCGCAAGTCAGCCCTAATAAAGAGCTTCGTTTGCAAGTATTTCTGGTGTCTTCCTGACCGCTGGACTGCCGTCACTACAACGTGACAATATCTTATATGCCCTTGTTAAGGCCTATGAAATACTCAGGGACTGCCTACGGACCTCTCTTGAATGCGGAATTCGCGGCCAAGACATGTGAGGGATGTCCGCGGGAGTTTCAAGATTTCGCAATAACCTCCCTTCTATGTTAATGTTGTCACTGTCAACTGATATTATTTCAAAAGATTTGACGCTTAACTATCTTCCGTGATGTAGAATCTAATTCCATGTCTCCGAAACCAGACATTTCATTTTCAAGCAACGATAGTGAAGGTGTGCTGCCGCAGTTATCAGCCTTCTTGATAAAGAAAGCTTCCATGATTTTGTGCTGAAGCTTATCATTAGCGTAGCTTAGAAACTGCGTTTTATTGTGCATTTGTTGACATCTGCATTTCTAGCAAGCCAGTAATACCACCCTTACCCGATTGAAGTGTTGTAGAGCTCTTTCATTCAAACATCGGCCTGCTTGGCTAACCTACAATTTTTTACAAGCAATGGGAATACTGGAAACAACTTTGACAGATTTTTGTGATCTTCGTGCCGTGCTCAGTATTGCGCGGCGCACACTTCCTTCTTGTTATCATCAGGCAAATTTTTTACATCTTGAATGGTGCAGAAAAAGGCGTTAACGTTGTATCGATATTGATCGAAAATTGCCGACTCTAGACAACGGGCATATTTCGTTCTTGACGACGCAGTTCCCGACATTATCAAGGCTTCTAAGGTCGCCGAATGAGGCTTAAACCTCACGTACGAATTTCCATGCGTAAACAACATAGTTTTAAAAGTGAGAATTTCTTTCGTTGACAACGACATCTATTGTATGTGTAACGATAGGTCACAAAATACCCCTCTCCCTTATAACAGCTCATACTCTAAAATACAAAGAAACCTAGGGTTGCTATGATTTACATCTAAGCCGCCTTTGAAAAAAATAAACTGACCTACAAATATTAAGTGACAGTGTCAAATGAGGTCAAGCGGATACGCATGTCTGCTTTCCCTGCTGACAGTATTTCAGCTCTTTGCGGCAGTTTTCTGCAGGAAATAAGGAAGGAAAAAAAACAGCCGATAAAGAATAGGAACAGAACACTCAAGTCATTCCGTATCTGCATAGGATATCCCACAACCTTAAAAATAGCCAGCCGATGCAACGTTGTTTGTTTTTTCTCCACCACGACAGTTGTCAGATATGCCCGATAAGAAGACGCCGTGCAATATTAAGCACGTAACGAAGTTCACAAAAATCCGACACGAAAGTAGTTTACACTATTCCCTTGGCTTGTAAAAAAGTGCAGATTGGCTAAACAGGCCGATGTGTGTATGAAAGAGCGCTACATTACTTAAGTCTAGTAAAAGGTGGTATTAGTGGCCATCTCGCTGTCCATTGACGGAAATCCAAATGTCAACCCATCTACAATACGGTGCAGTTTCTAAGCTACGATCATTCAAGCTTTCTTTATCAACAAGTCTGACTGTAGCAACATAGCATAGTGGGCGAGTTGGTATTGCATCTTTAAGGAACGAAACAGCGCAACTAAAACGAAGGACCATGTAACGCAACGTGCGTGCATGTAACGCAACGTTATATGCACGTTGCGTTACGCACCAAGAACGCAAAAGCCACTTCTTGAATTTGATTCAAATCATTCCAAGCTGGTCAAGAACGGGATCGCTATGGCGTGCCTTGGAACGGCAATTAAGAAGTCATGCTTGCATGAAGTTGGTTCAAGCTTTGACACACAATGGTCTCGTTGCAGAGCAGCAGGTTTTCCGGAAGAGGTGTTAGTGTCAACGTGCAACAAGCTACTCTTGAAAATGAAAACAAAGAAAGAAAAAGTAGCTGAAAATGACGCTGGACACCACACACAAAGGGGTGGTGGTCCGATATGTGCATCGGCTGTCTCACAGATGGAAGAAGATAGCGGCGAAGTTTGGGGGCAAGGTCTTGTTTTCAGCGCCTAATAAGCTGAGCAAGGTTCCGGCATCAGTGAAACGCAAGAAAGAAAACGGCAACGCCACAGAAGGGTGCGGAGTCCGTCATGCCACTCAGTTTGTGCAGTGCAGAGTTGGAGTCGTTTACAGGATTCCGTTCTCGTGTGGCCATTTCTACGTGGGTCAAACAGGCAGGTGCCTCAACGAACGCCTTTTGGAACACGCTAATTCTTTGCGTGGCTCCGGTTCGTCAAAACTGGCTGCACATTGCAAATCCTGCCTATGCACTCCGTACTTTGACAACACTGTTGTGCTGTATCGCCATAAAGAACGACTGGTACGGGAAGTAGTAGAGGCGTATCATATCTGCACAGAAGTTGGCTCATGTGTGAGCAGCACTTCGATAGCCTTGTCTAAGCGTGAGATATATCTGTTGGAAAAGCGTGGGAGCCTGTAGGTGCTTACCTTTCGCCAATGGTTTTTCCTTTCTTTTTATGTTAGTAGTTTGCGATGACGACGTGAGGCTGTGACGCAGCGATTAGAGATTATTTATATGTGGTTTTCCGATTAAAACAGTCAGCTGTAAGTCAGCGCGTGTTCGTGTCTCTCTTTTTCTTGGTCCTTCGTTTTAGTTGCGCTCTTTCGTTCCTTAAAGTCTGACTGGTTTGATTCCACTTCACATCTGCTGAGGATGAATGTCTTGAAGAAAAAACGCACCTTTTTCTGTGTAGCCGTAACTTACTTTCAGTAGTGAACTTTAATGAATGTAGTTTTTGAACACATTTCTGTGAGGTTGTTTTAATCAGTTGGCGTTCACGAGAGAAGCCCGCGTCCTTCCATCCGCTTCACAAAAAAGCAGACGGCTCACAGTGAGCAGGTGGCAGCCTTGGCACGGCACATGAGCACGGCACGGCACATGAGTCGAGAAAACAGCCTCCCAAAGACTTTTTTATGTATATATGAGCCTTACGGCGGCTCCAAAAGAGCAACCTACCTCGCAAGCCCCTCCAGTGGCTGCTTGAAACAGCCACCAGGTGGGGCAGTAGCACATTGCTTAACCGCGGCAGCTCTGCGACAGTAGTGTTATGAGGACTCCCCGATATTACATAACCCCCTTAAATAGTTCTTGCATGGGAGGGATCTCGCATTGTACTCTCAAGGGTAGGTTAAGCGTCGTCAGTTTTGTTCTGTCCTGTTCATCAACACATACCAGCAACTCGAATTCTAATTATGGCCTACGGCCGCTTATTTGATTTTCCGCAGTGGCCAACTAGCTTGCGTTAAGAAACTCATACTATTTACAGCACTATAGCGGGGTACTATTGCTTGAAGGGAATGACAAGATGATTCTGGGGCATGTTCACATGCCTGAAGTGTTTTATGATCGCTCCAGTACGAAAATGACCAATATGACATTATTAAAAAATCGTTATCAAGTCAGAGAATTGGGTATATTTGGGCATATAGCCGATATGAGCAGTCTTCTATATCCAAATGTACCCAATTCCCTTAATATTCGCATCTGGATTTAGGTCATCTGTGGCAGTAAATGTAAATATGGACCATATACGGCCTGATCTACCCAATTCCCTAGATACCTATATCTAGAAATCAGATCAGATATAACAGGAAAACGGCGCGAAAGACGTGGACAAAAGAGACAAACACGACAGGACCAGCGCCATCCTGTCCTGGTCCTGTCGTGTTTGTCTCTTTTGTCCACGTCTTTTGCGCCGTTTTCCTGTTGAATTATGAACCAACTAGCCCAAACTAGAGTTCTTCTAGATCAGATATGGCAGTAAATGTAAATACAGCCCATATATATGGTCATATCTGTGCATTACGCTATATGTCCATATCTGAGCAGAAAACCAATGTATAGAACCATGCGTTATATGCACGTAAAAAGCGAGGTATGCCTTTTCCCTGTTTGTTCACATACTCCTCTCCACACATTATAATGGTTGCAGCTAAAGCTTTGTCTTCGGTCTATTAGTCAAACATACACTGCTTTCAATGCAACTCTATCAATTACAGCTCATTATTAAATCACGGGTGCCGTGTGAACTTAATAAACGATGCCGAATTGTCAGTTTCCTTATGTATGACAGCCCTCCACTTTCGGCAGTTCCGGAACTTCTTTTCGCACCAGTGAGACGAAGTTCCGGAACTGCCGAAAGTGGGTCATTTACGTCCTCATTTACGCAGCAGACCATATTTACGTCGAGCATTTGCGAACAATGACTCTATGCGCGCCAGCCGGTCTACACGGCTGTTTCCGGTTATCGAGCGCAGCTGTTGCGAATACCATTAGCTCACACGTCGCTAGCTAAACATGCGAAAGTTTGCAACTAGCCGCGAAGGCCATCGTGGCATCAAGCGTTGCTGCTTTATTTGCAGCGCTCCGAAGCGGTATTTAAATGCAAAGCCACCGTCTGCTGAATCTAGCCACCGCGCATCGCCACAACTATAGTGCTTGACAGTTCTGATTTGTAGAAGCCGTCGGCTGCTTTCGGGATCGCACGATATCCTGCCTGCATCAACGTTCGTAATGTTCTCCGCTAGAGCCACGCATACATTTTACTATAATGCGAAGCAGCCGGCCCACGTCACACAAGGCCTAGCGGGAGCTAAACAATCATCAAAAAATGTTGAGGCCCAATCGACGAGATAGCAGACGCGAACGTAGTTCGCAAACAGCGATTGCAGACACTTGCCGCACACTAGAGTAATTAAATTTTACAAGGATTATATGGTTTGTTAAGGTGTTATTCGTGGTGAGACATCGATTTTTTTTTTTTACCACATGCGCGAACTTTCATGTAACGGGTGTTTCACTTCAGAAGTTCTGGAATTTTTAAAAAGGGTTTTTCAGTTAGAAGAGCGCTGCGTTCGGCACAAAATTTCGTGCGGTGTAGCGCATCAGACTAGAGCTAGGACTAGGACGTACTATAGCTAGAAGGATAGTTAACTGATACTAAGTAGGGAACCTGTATCACTGTGTGTCCTTATTCATTCAGGGGCATGTAGCCCCCCGTAAGTAATATCCATGATATAACAATAGCTCAAAATGGACACGAGGGGAGGAAAGGAAACGGCGCAGACAAGCGCTGACTCGCAACTGGAGTTTTTTGCCCCATTCTTACTTCATGAATGTTATCTAGCTTGCACAACTTTCGGCTCCGCGTAAGTAATATCCGCAGCACCTTTTTAGAATTTCGAAAGCGCAGTTGCCCTCTGCGCTGTGGCCCAACAAATTTACGCTACATCGGACCAAAATACATGCGCTGCAGAGCAACTCCTCCAGTTCAAGTAACTCGATGAAATAGCCGAAATTTGGTGGGCCACAACGCCGAGAGTAACTGCCTTTTCGAAATTTTCCAAACTGATATCGGTGTCACCTACGGTGGCGTACACGCTTCTCAATAAATAAGGAGATTGGCAGTAACAAATCATCATCAGCCTGACTATACCCACTGCAGAGCGAAGGCCTCTCCCATGTCTCTCCGTATCCCTGCAAACTTCTGAATCTCATCCGCCCACTTAACTTTCTGCCGTCCCCTGCTACGCCTGCCTTCTCTTGGAATCAACTCCGCTACCCTTAAGGCAGCAATACATAAAATGCTAAAAGCCGACATTGGTTACTAAGCGTACCAGTTAGCACGTCTTAGCTGTATTCTGATGCGCTGCACTGATCGCAATGCTATGCCGAAAAAAGTGTTCTTCTGACTCAAAAAGCGTATCTTTAAAAGTTGCTTAACTTCTTAGGCTTAACTTCTGTATTTTCGTCATGTGAAGTTCCTTTAGCGCATAACTTTCGCGTAATGTTTATGGCGACTGTACCGGCTCCGTGGTTTTGACGCTCGGCTGCTGATCTCGCCCGCGGCACAGTATTTCGATGGATCGAAGCGAAATACAAAAATGCCAGGGTATTGTACGATGTCAGTAGTAAGTAACTGAAGGCGGTTTAAATTGAACCGGAGCCCTCGTTCACAGCGACCATCGATCATAGCCGATCTGTCGTTTGGGGTCGCTGTAAACTATGCAGTTCGCAATGTTTGCAGCCGCTTAGACCGTGGCATCTCAACGAAACAACAAGAAATGAAGGACACAAGTTCCGCCTTAAGGCTATGATGTGATAGCGTAAGGGGTTAATTCCCACATATACATATGGCCGACCCATACTTCACATTCATTGATCCCTGGGAGTCCCCATACCCTTCTGAGGACAGTGGCGATGCGCCACTGGCCTGCGATGGCAGGCGCTCCCAGCCTTGTGCCGCCCAGCTTGCTCTTCCCGAGCGACCCGTCATTAATTTAAATGCCATGTACCACGGTGCGCAACTTACTCACTATCCGATGGGCAGGTTTTGATGACTCCGCGGAAGGTCACGTGACCTTGTGGCCCTCCTGCCTCCTAGGTTGCTCTGTGAGCACCACCAGCCTGAGCCAGGCTCATGATTTTTCGCTCACAGCGCCGGCAACGCCGACGCCTGATTTTCTTGGCAACGGGGCCTTATAACTCTCGCGTTACAATAAAAACTGCCTCATAGTGCACTAACGTAGCAGAGCACATGCTGGCCTTTTTGACTTTCGCCTCTACCTAAATTCGGTCGTCGCGGCCGGATTTCTCTCGGACGTCCTTGCGATTAGTAGCCAAACACACGTCCATTAACAACATTAAAGTGTCACAGAAAGAAATAGAAGCGGCCCAACGTCAGGAATATCCGCGTCGCTACGCCATCTGCTCTAATGCCTCGCTGCTTCGTCAGGCAGTGTTTCACCACCGCTGCGACGGCACGGGGGAGAGAGGAACTGCCCCGCGAGTGGGCAAGCTGGGCTCCCAAGACCCGCACGAGGAAACACACACAAAACATAACCTCGACATCACAAACATCAGTCTCGTTCAGCCATTAGTTGTGATGTCTTGTTGCGATGTAGCACCAGTGCGTCACTCCCTTCACATAGCATATTTCCGTGCTGTGCACAATATCTGCCCAATAAGTCTTGTATAAAATTCGTTTCTAGGGCTCTGTTTTTTGACGTTGCAAGTGCTTAAAGCGCACAGCAGTGATGTCTACCTCCTGTCTTAGTCATATTCTTGTTTCTCGGCGACCGAATAGCGACAAGGCTGAAATAAGATGCTTTGTATTGTGTGTACTTCGTGACTATTTCAATGCCTGTGATCAACTGCTTAGCCACACTGTGCTGACCGCATTAGAAAATACTGTGCTGTACACACACACGTGGATAACGTGGGACGGCACACGTGGATAACCTGCTGCGGTGGCTCAGTGGTTATGGTACTCGAGATGCGGGTTCGATACCAGCCATGACGGTGTCGATGGAGACGAAATGTTAGAGGTCCGTGTACTGTGCGATGTCTGTGCACGTTAAGGAAACCCCGATGTTCTCAATTACTCAGAGCCCTGCACTACGGCGTCCTTCATAGCTTGAGAAAAAAAAATTAGCTGTGGTTTAGCTGTGGTTATACCTGGAGTGACGCGATAGCTACAGCTGGTCGAGTTGTCCTCGCTCAGTGGAATTCCAAAGTCTTTCGCCGCTCCGTTTCGCAAGGCGTTCCGTCTTCATCTACTTCCCTGGACGTGGATTCGGTTTCGCCGGGGCGCCGCGCCACCGGCACCTGCTCCGAGCAACGTGACAAGACACGGTGGCCACGGCACCGCCACGCTGAAGGCTCGAAATGCTAGCGTAACATAGGCGCGCGGCGCCCACCAGCTGCGGGATCTGACGTCACTTCGCGCATGCGCACAACTGACGAGGTGGGAGTAGTCTTCTCCGCCGTCGGCGCAACGGCGAGGTGCGCGGCGCGCACACCAGCTGTAGGCTATGACGTCCCTCCTCGCATGCTCACAGGCGGCGGGGCGGTGGTGCCACGGCTCAGCGCGCAGCCACGTTGACCTCGCGAAGCAACTGGCATCAATCCTAGCCTATTGCTTGTTCGGTGAATCAATGCGGAGCACCCTTCCAACACCCATTTTGAAGGGTGTTATGGTTAAAATAGCACCCTTTAGTAAGGGTGCAACCTTTACACCCTTCAAAATTTCATGCTGTGCACCCTTTCTTAAGGGTGCTGATGTCTGCACCGTATCTCAGCACCCTTTTTCGAGCACCCATTTGGGTGCAAAGGGTGTTCGTCTGGGGACAAACTGATTTGCACCCTTAAGGGTGAGAAATTGTTTAGTGTGTAGCTATCGCTACAAAATACACAGGTAGCGCATGGAAGGTGCAAGTGGTTCTTCTATGAAATGTATGTTAACCTGCTCTGAACCTGTTCTTGTGCCCCGTGTTCACCTCTTACGCTCTCGACACATTTTCTTTGTTTTTTCTCTTTTTCTTTTTTTTCTCTTTTTTCCTCCGGCCACAATCAAACTCTGTACAAAGAACCGTGCGAATTTGTCGCTGTTGACCATCTGTTATCTTGAAGCGCGTTTTCTTGTCATGGGCATATATTCTGTACGGTCACGGCCACCCACTCCTGCCCAAGACGTTTCATAAGGTTGGCAGTACCTGTAAAATAAATAAATAAATAAAAAGAAATCACCGCGCCTTGTTATATTACCGTGATGTCCACATTCAACAATGTATATTACCTCCAAGAATAAAACTTTTTTTCGCAGGAAGAAATTACTCATCATTTCTCATTAAGCATCTGATGAAATTAAACGTGCGCACCAAGTTGTACAGCTGAAGAGTGTCTTTTCATCCCTTTCTTTGAAATACCAGCTCTCACTACAGCCAGTTGGCCGCCTGCAAGTCTCAATTTACTCCGGTCATAACTGCCCTCTCTGTAGTGTAGTGATTGTTCCATTGTGTTGACGGGTCACTTGTGTAGCCCTTCAGTCCGGCATTATGTTCTGTCATCGAGAAAAAATGCCTATACTTAAACACCGAAGGTGAGCGCACAAGGACTGCACCGCCTCCCACGCTCGAGAGCGGTACAGCTGGCGGAATAGAAAAATATAACAGCACATACAAACAGAAAAAACAGACAATGCGGCCCAACAAGACAGAAGAAAAGCGCCACCATCCCGTGTAGCAGAGTACGGCATGACATTCTAACACATCACGGCCGCAGCTTTGCAAGGCTCGGGAAAGGAGGGAGGTACTGTCGGAATTCGACTGTGTTCGCCAATACGACGTGCGTTTTGCACCGATGATGTCGGTCGAGGAACTCGTGTGCAGTTTTTGAAAAAAGAGCTTTGGTGCTGTTTCGGGCCGTCGATGCTGACTTGGGGACCGCATGCTCGTGACTGAAAATGCGCCGACACATTTTGCCTTCTCAATTCCGAAAAGAGCATAGTGAGTGCGGTACAGATTGAGTTGCCTGCACGAGACATGCTCCGTCAAAGAAATTAAAAGTTTCAAGACAGCAGGATAAGCACCTCGTGCTCACCTGTGCAATGCGGGGCCAATCTTCTAACGATCTCTTCAAATCTGTCGTTGAGATCACGGAGTTGGTAATTAGAGTGGATTGTATCCCTCAAGAATTGCCCTTCTTCGACCATCAGTGTA
This sequence comes from Amblyomma mixtum, assembly GCF_055824585.1. Lineage (NCBI taxonomy): Eukaryota > Metazoa > Arthropoda > Arachnida > Ixodida > Ixodidae > Amblyomma > Amblyomma mixtum. The sequence continues at coordinate 107,136,869 of NC_143012.1, read as the reverse complement.
GGATCGCTCGTCGAAAAGAATGCCAGCCTGTGGCCGAAGTTTTGTTGAAGAAACTGAAACGCTTCCCCATTCCTGAATGTCTAACAAGAAAGCGAAGAGCAGCCCTTCCCTATATCCACAAGATATCACATAATTTGAAAAGTGTTGGTAAAAGAGTCGGAGTGGATGTTGTTTTTTTCGACCCCCGTTAAGTTATCAAGCTTGTGCATGCGTGTCAACAACTCAGGGAAAACTATCCCCGATTGCCCGAAAAATCATGAGTGCAAATTCGTGAAGTGTGAAAAAAAAAAACGTCGTGTTTTCCATTCCTCTCACTTGTAATAGGCTTTATATTGGCTAGACAGGACAGTGCTTAAGTGATAGGCTCAGGCAGCACCGCAACAATGCATTGCCGTGAGTGTGATTGCTCCCCACAGTTTCATTTTTGCCGAGTTGTTGCTAGGAACAAAGACCAGCTGCGCCGTGAAATAATCGAGGCTTCGAATATCAAGAAGTATGGTGATACATGTGTAAGTGCTGCATCAGTACCTTTATCAGAAAAAGAATTTCGCTTCCTGAGTTGCTCATCTTAGCTTGTGTTAGCTTGCAGGAATCCGGGTGCATGAATGAGCTCTACGCGTTGTTTTCTGCTTTGTTGCCTAAATGTATTTATATGCGCAGCGTGCCAAATAAATGTCAGTTGATAGTTCAGCGCTGTGTTGTCCGTTTCCTTCTTTCTTCCGCTCTCTTCTTCGGCCTTCGGCCTTGCGCTGTTTCAGTCACATCGGGTCAACAATGTTTTCCATCTCAAAATTTTTGCAGCAACCAGACAGTGTTACAGGTTCCGTTATAGCAGTTCAAGTCCGGTAAATAAATATCTCCGGCAAGAATGATCTGATCCGATGTTTTAGAGACAATCCCGTACAGACGCTGCAACGTAGTTGCATCAAAATTTGGTGGGCAATAATGTTATCCAGCAAAAAATGTTGTATTATCGGCAAGGGTCACTTTGTACCGGATTGATTCCATGTGATCGTATCCAATATTTATTTATTTATTTATTTATTTATTTATTTATTTATTTATTTATTTATTTATTTATTTATTTATTTATTTATTTATTTATTTATTTATTTATTTATTTATTTATTTATTTATTTATTTATTTATTTATTTATTTATTTATTTATTTATTTATTTATTTATTTATTTATAGAAAGTACCTACGGCGCCCATGAGGCATTATTGTAGGGGGATATTGGATATTGTAGGGGGAAAGAAGATATTGGAAAACATGTCAGCAAGGATAACACAACGTATTAAAAAGAAAGAATGAGTTTACAAGTAGTATAAGTGATGGCACAGCGCTGGTAAACGCACGAGACCGGGAAAAAAATACATCAGATTATCGCTTCAACAGCACTTTGGAAATCAGGTGCACAAACCACATCATTCTGAAGCTTATTCCAGTCCAGGATTGTGTTAGGGAAAAACGAATACTTAAATACATTAATGCGGCATTGATAACTATTAATCTTTTTCTTGTTATCGAGTCTCTCCGAAATGTAATATGGCTGCTTTAGATAAGTGTTTTTATTAATACTGGTACAATCATTGTAAATACTGTGCAAGAACTTCAGCCTGTAGATTTTTCTTCGGGTTGCTAAATTCTTCCAACCAATACTGTCGCGAAGTTCGGAGCTCTTTATATGAAAATTAAAATTTCCAGTCACAAACCTTGCAGCGCGTTTCTGTACCCTTTCTAACTTGTCAATGAGTGTACCCGTGAAAGGCTCCCATGCTACACATGCATATTCTAATACTGGTCCGACATTTGTTAAATATAATGTTTCTTTTAGTACCTGGGGAGAGCTTTTGAAATTCCGTTGGAAAAAATACAAAAGACGAGAAGAGAACAAACAAAGAGAACAAAGTATATCCAACAAAGTTGACCGTAAAGAAGAATGAACTAACAAACCCACCACCACCCGTTCGTGATATATCGTTCCGATAAGGGGTAAAGGGATTCGAAACACGTCACCGTCCATCAGGACGGGATCAGCCGCGATTCTGTTGCAAACACAATATCAACCTTCAGTGATTCAATGAGGCCCGCGAATTTGTCTACTTTGTTCACACTGCTTATGCAGTTTACGACAACAGCCGTTAGATTGCGCGAGGCAACGGCCTTTTTAGTAGCATCGTGTCCCTTTCTTAGGACTGGAGCCACTTTCTCTTAGCTTAGTTTAATCTTACTGCTGCTGTCCGTTGTTTCCGCTTTAGCATATCTACATAATTGTGTCCGGACATTTTGTGTCTCAGTGCATAGTCCTGGTGTAGAACTTTTTGACGTGTTAGTTGGTACATTGTCTTGAAAGAATGTCGTACGCCAAAAAAGGACGAAACAGGAAGGAAAAAACACAGAACAGGAAAGAGTCCTGGTCTACACTCTATTGAGGTCCCCTGAATTTTTTGGTATTTTTACGAGCAGTCATTTTCCCCTTCTCGGAGAGAAAGTTACGACAATCGCTCGTTTGAACTTCTTGTTGAATCGACCGACACGATGCGCTCTTTGCACTGCCTTCAGTTCTATTGCAAAATGGGTCTGACAGATTACTTTAATCAATTCCTCCGACTCATCGCACCTTTCTGCCTCATCTGTAACACCCTAAACAAGATTCATCCTTCTACTTCTGTTTTCAAGATTGACAGTTCTTGTTTCCAGGTATTGACTCCTTTTAGAGCTGTTCATCTGCAATTCCTTGTTCTTCCAGTGCATCATTAATAATTGCACTCTGACCTTCAGTTCCCATTTTGGCATTTAGCTCGGCGAGCATAGCTTCAGGTTTAGCAGATTTTGCTTCGATGGCATCCAGCTTGTTCGTGATTGTGCTCTGGCCGGCCTGAAAATTTTCCAGCAATTCAAGCTCTGATTCACTGAGGGGGCCAGGATTAAGCTCCACGTGGCTGGAAAGTAACAATAGCAAAATCGAGAACAGTACTCGGTTTGCAAAAAAAAAAAACTCGAACCCCTGCGGAGTGACTCCTCTCTATTGCGTACCACAGTCAGACACAACACAGGCTGTTGCGGCATGTGTCTTCTTGTAAGAGCTATGTTGTCATGTTATATTTAAGATGTCCAAGATTGGGCGCGCGACAGTACGATACATAATGTAGTCAGCGTGTTCACGGCAGTGATGAAACTGCCACTCGACTGTTGTGATTGCCTGAACATGACACTTTCAGGAGGTGCAGTGTAAATACGCTTAATCGAGTAACTGCCTTAAGCGCGCGCTTACAGTTAAAGGAGTATAGAGACCTAATCTTTGTGGTATGTTTTCTTTGGTGCACTGATGCTTCAGACATTACTATGCATTACTACCGCCTTCGCGATGGCAAAGTGGTTAAGGTTCTTGGTTACTGACCCGAAAGACGAGGTTTCGATCCCGGCCGCTTTGATCACAATCTGATGGAGGCGAAATGCGAGAGACACGCGTACTGTGCGATGTCGCTGCACGTTGGAGAAACCCAGGTGATCGAAATTATCCACTCTTCCACTCGAGCGCCCCTCATAGCCTAAGTCGTTTTGCAAAGTTGAAACACATAAACCAAACCACGCATGAACCACCACGTGGTATTCGCCTAAGGCGGCTAAACTATTTATAACCAAAATTTCCTCGCATGCTGTTTCGGTTTCAATTCTCTCTTGGAGGGACACTAAGGACAATGCTATCAATTTTTTTGTTAGTAAAATCTCATAGTTTGGCATTTTGTGGCTCTGTTACCACGTGTCCGTTAACCAAAGGTACATTTATTGCTAAGAGATTTGGATTGGAAGGTAATAGCAGCGCAAAAAACTGGGACACAAGAGAGACACAACCAACAGGACTGGCGCTGAAGCCGGCGCGGAAGCCGGTGGCGCTGAAGCAACCAACAGGTTCAGCGCCAGTCCTCTTGGTTGTGTCTCTCTTGTGTCCCCGTTTTTTGCGCTGCTATTTACCTTCCTTAAGATGAACCACCGACTAGCCCATACAAAAATTATGGATTGGAAGTTTAAAACAGATGCTTGGGCAAGTTGGTAACTCATTTTCGCCGGAACAGCGCGCACTAAGACACGGACACGAAGGGAGACACGACACACACGAGCGCTGATAAACACCAGTTGAAAGTCAGCGCTCGTGTGTGTCGTGTCTCCCTTCGTGTCCGTATCTTAGTGCGCGCTGTTCCGGTGGAAGTTTAAAGCTTTTTCCCGCCGCTATGATTCCAACTCGATTCTCTGATGACGACATAGAGTGGCGTAAAGCGGCGGGAACGAAAACTGACTCCGTGATTGGTGGCCCCATCGACGCGCTCCCGCCTATAGAGCAACCGAAATGAAAACTACTGCCGGCCGGACGATAAAGGGCTTTGTCAGCCGTCGTCGCTTCGTTTCCGTTTTCACCAACGTTGCGATGGATCCCGTTCCCGATTCCAACAAAGAAGTTCTCGCAAAGAACTGCCCAGTGTATTCAGCGAACGCAACCCCGCCAAGCATACGATGCTTTTGAGGACTGAGGCTGCGGGTCTTGCAAGAAAGTCCCTAGCGCCGATAAGCCAGCGTCACAACTGATGTGTAGCGATTGGCACTTGAGGGCATATTTAATTCTTCAATAGTCCTCATATTGCCGGTCATTCAGCTTAGCGTCCTGGTACGTTGACGAGGCGAACACGCCGAGCGGTGCATTTGCTAAATGTAGACCCGTTGATTGGATCTGCACCGCTTTTTCTTCCATGTCAATTCTTGTTTTTCTTTGTTGCGTGCTCGTGCACGAACTTCGTCCGAGGGGCACTTGGAGGCCCCCTGCTGCTTCGCCCTTGTAAATCGAGGCGCTTAGTAAACCATGCAGAACGCATAGCCGTGAAACACCTCAAAGCTTACCGAAACTCATGGATGGACGGACGGACGGACGGACGGTGGCATTTGCCACCATGCTCAGCTTTTCTTTCTTTACTATTTTTTTTTACCGTGTTGGCAATTCTCATTAAGATTCGCCAGCATCTTTACCTACGGTTTCCTACAATTCTAACCTTATGCCACATCTCTGCTTTTCAGCCACCAATCCTACAATCGCTTTTTGCTAACTTCCACTGCAGATCTATTTACATGGCCATTGTTATCTTTAAACCCTAGGGCCTCAGGAAGAGTGACTGTGCCTGCATCGACATCCGGATGGATACCATCACATTTGATTATGAGGTGTTCAATTGTTTCCACAGATCTACCACACACTCCACATGTGTCATCTTCTTCGTTAAATTTCTTTTTGTAGCTAGCTTCAAAAAGTAGGGCACTGCCTCTTGAGTTATCATAGAAAAATTCTTTCCTGATCTGTCTTTTCCAGTATCGATATAGTTCTGCAATATGTGTCTTTTCCATTGAATTCATCCAATTTTTCACTTCCGCGTTTTTCAACCTGTCGTTTAATGCTCTTTCTTTCTCCGTCCTCATGACCGGCATATTTACTGGTTAGTTTCCTAGTTCTTTTCCGCCACTGTGAGTCAACGCTCTTTCTGTATAGATATTTAAATACCTTAGCTGCCCACCTGTTATCGTCCAATTTCCTCAGGCGTTATTCATAGAGTATTTTACTCTTAGCTTCCCGTGCTTCGAACTCAGCTGGCCGCCTGTAACGCCGCAAATTGCAGGTTTTCTTCGACTTCCAACATTCGGGTTGTCTTTTTTTTCGTCTTCCTCGTGTGATAAACGTGCACTGGTGGTTTCAAAACAACTTATCTGCTTCAGTATCGATCAAACACGTAACCTTCATGCACCTGCGTCAGCCTCAGATAACTGTGGTGTCTATTCTCCTATTTCATCACCACGCTTGTACCTGGGAGACTGGCCTGTGGCGGGTATACTTCTACTTCAGGTCTTGCTATTTTCTACCTTACAGGAGCTTTGTTTTCAGAAAGTGTGGTGTTTTTTTGTTCAGAAACTCGTAATCTATCGATACAAGCCAAATTCTATTCCTCCTTAGTGTATCTTTAATTCAAACATCCCTATAGGAAGGGGTGGAACATTTCAGGTCTTAGTGTTGGAAAAATCGGCGCACTTATTCTTGTTTTTATTTCTGAATCCAAGTTCCAGTTTTATTTTGCGAGTGTTATTTGCAACGAATGAAATAATGGCTTTCAGTGGTTTAATGCAGCATTTTCTGGGTGTCTGAAAGCAAAATGAAGTATCTCTCGGTGTTTTTGTTATCATGAACAATTTATTTACCAGCAATAAGCGCGCAAATGGTTATGGTAGTACTTGTATCTGTGCTTGAAGAAGAAATGGCTATCGTCATTAAAAGAGTAACTCAATTTAAATGAAATAGACAGCAGACAGAAAATTGCTGACGATTACGTTACTTCCAAATGCGAAATTTGGCCGCAGCTCATCAGCTGTTTCATCTTTTCGGTAGATTGAGGCAAAGAATTTGAGCAAGACATGTACGTAGAATTTTTCATATTTTTTTCTTCAAAAAACGCATCACTAAGTTTTTGATTGTCATGAAGGAAGCTTTGTGGTCAGAAAAATGGATGGATATATGCTCGACTTGCTGCACCTATGCCTGGTACTCAAAGGCGAGTTCTATGTAATTATTTGGCGAGATTGTCACAGCCATGGAGTGAAAGAAGATAGATAAAGAGGAGCCGTAATGAAGAAAATGAAAATTGTAGTTGAGGAAAGGAAATTACGCAGTAACTGTGTCACAAAATTCAGGGGGGGGGCACTTTTTTGACCTAAAGTGTGGTCACTGATGTGTGGTTAAGATGTTAAGCTTCGCCCCTAAGAGTGGAACGCGACAGCGTCTTTGCAACGCTGCCAAGGAGTCCATAGAACGTCATCGTCCATTCGGTTCTACGCCTCGCTCGTCGGTAAATTGGTTTTTGAGGAAAGGAAATGTATCTGTCTCTCATTTGTCGGTGGACACCTAAACCTCGCCGGAAGGGAATGGAGGAGGATGAGAGTGAGTGAAGACACCGTATTCACTAGACGTGCCTTTGTTGCCATAGGTCGGCACACTCACTCATGAGTGCACTCATATCGCCTCACTCACACTCACACTCACGTCTGTGAGTGTGAGTGTGAGTGAGTGGTCGTGATTGTGAGTGGACGTGAGTGTGAGTGCGAGTGAGTGGATGTCAGTGAGGGTGGTCACGAGTGAGTGGTTGTGAGTCTGAGTAGACCCGAATGTGAGTGCGAGTGAGTGGATATGAGTGCCGGTGGTCATGAGTGTGAGTGTGAGTGAGTGGATGTCAGCATGGGTGGCCATGAGTGTGAGTGTGAGTGAGTGGATGTGAGCGTGAGTAGAGGTGAGTGGTGAGTGGACATGTCTGATGAGTAGATGTGAGTGGGCATGAGTGGCAATGAGTGGTTGTGAGTGGCAATGAGTGGACGTGAGTGGCAGCGAGTGGTTGTGAGTGGACGTGAGTGGCAATGAGTGGTTGTGAGTGGACATGAGTGGCAATGAGTGGTTGTGAGTGGACGTGAGTGGCAATGAGTGGTCGTGAGTGGAGGTGAGTGGCAATGAGTGGATGTGAGTGGTGGGTGGACGCGACAGCGAGGTCTGTCGCGTTTGTTTCGCGACGACGATACCCGCTTAGCTATTTTCATGTTGTTGACAGCTGAGGGAAGCAAATATTGACTACTGAGGGCGCTCGAGGCAGCATAAGGCATCATGCTCGTGTCTTTGGACAACCGAAGCAGAGGATTCCGCTGGCACATGAACGGCATATTTCGTTGCATTTGTAGTTCACCATTGGCACGGGCCCAGACCCTTCGCGGATGCTATGTGCCGCTACAAGTTTTGTGAGATCCTTTATCGAATTTCGCATTCCCAGTCCTGAAAATATAGAGAGGTGCATCTCGCCACGCTCCCCGCACGGCTCGATCTCATATAGACAAGAGTTACGATGCTTACTGCTGAAACAACGACTGTCCGCTTCTTGGCAATAACTACCGTAAGATGGGATCTCGAGGGCTGCAGTGGACTCTCAGGTTTTTTTTGTGTGCCCAGGTGTGTGCATTGCAGAGCTTTGCTCTGGCTGTAATTTGTTGATTGGGCCGGACTCACGCGAAAACCTGACCTACTTGGCGCCTAAGCTTTGTCACTGGGGGAATGAAATCGAAGTGAAGTAAGGCGCGCGCTACAAAATGGCTCACAAGTTACCTGCATACGCATTCTTCCGCGAACGACGTTGAAGAATAATCAGGTGAAATGTAAGCGCCCCCTATCACCACGCGGATGCGCACGTGGTCTCCGCACGCACTAGCCTCAAAAACATCGCGCTGGTTTGTAAAACCTCCTTCAGACAGGAATTATGTGCAATGCAGAAAACGTTCTGCACTGCAGACATGTCCACAGATCGGTCACACATAGTAGCTTAGGAGGTTTTGTAAATGGACTGATAATTGCAACTCCCCTTAGTATCGTTATTACGCGGGGAAATCCTCTACTTGCGGCCCATTCCAGCCATTTTCCTTTGCGTGAGGAAATCACTCGATCGTTTGAAAAACACGCTCCATTTTCCATGCCGCCAAAAGTATTCATAGTTGCCATTTGACTCAATGTGTTCATGCAGAGTCACGGAACGTCATTGTCAAGCAAGACCAAATATTGGTAATTAGACACCATCCGATACTATTGCCAAGACAAATTCATTATTTGTCTTGTCAGGCGCGCGCACAAGCAGGCGCCCGCACAAGGGAGGTAGGTGCCCCCCTCAATCGTCTAAGCCCCCTAATCGCCAAGTCTGCCTCATACAATTGAATGGTACGGCAAAACAGCGCTGACGGACGGAACGGAAGAAGATGAGACAAACACGTAGTCTCATCAGCGCATGTCTCATCAGCGCAGCATCAGCGCATGTGTTTGTCTCATCTTCTTCCGTCCCGTCCGTCAGCGCTGTTTTGCCGTACCATTCAACATGAACCAACCAGCCCGACTCAGCCCTCTCCTTGAACTCATACAATTACTTGTCGGACCTGTTCCGTCACAGTTTACAGTGCAGTGCTATGTCCAATCAGGTTTTTTAGTGGCCGAAAACCCATGATGTTGCGTTCAAGAACTGTTTACTGTCCGGGTCATTTTGAGGCAAGCTTTTCAGGTTCTTTTTTTGCTGTAACAGTGAAAAAAAAAACAAATCTGTCACATTTGCTGGGGTTTAGAGAGAATGGAAATTACTCTGGAAGCGGGATGTTACATTGATACTTCAGCAACGCAGTGACATGCCTTCCTCTGCCGGAACTCACGTGGTGAACAAGGGAGCCGAAAGCCTCAGTGCGCTTGCGAACGTTTCAACAAGAGGGCTGTCTTAGTCAGGATGAAGACAAGACCTCTTGTGGAAACTCTGGCAAGCACCCTGAGCCTTTCCCCTCCCTTCGTTCAGATTTTGAGTGTGAAGGAACCAGCGGCTTATCCTCTCTATACCATATATTCCTCTGCCGATGTTACAGATTAAAATAAAAACTACTGCTGAATAATATCTTGTATATTTTGGAATTACATCGCATGGAAAAAATGTTCTGTAATCATTCCTCACCTTTGCGCTCCGTTCTGGCCGTAAGGGCCTAGGAGAGAAGGTTGGGGGTGGGGGTGGGGGTGGGGGGGCGCTGCGCTGAAAAATGGCTCATTTTCATGGAGAACCCTGCGCACGCCTATGGACACCGTTCAAAAACTTCTCTAAGGATCTTAGCTGACGCTGAACAGGCACTCACCGTCTCAGCAGCAAGCCCGGAAGCGCACGTGCGTACCATTCAGTGCTTGGAATATGCGTGATCAGTGACCACTTTCATCGAGCAGTGAAGCTGTGAAAATTGGCCAAATAGCCCGACAAAGCCTGGGCCGCTCAGCACCCCATCTTTGCGACACAGGCTATGCTAGGGGAGCCATGAGGGCAGTCGGCTGCAGCAGTAAATCTTTCAACCCCTCCGTTGTTAGCAAACAAGGAAAGAGTGAGTGAACGTGAATGAGAGTGAGCGGACATGAGTGTGAGTGGTTGAGAGTGTGAATGAGTGGTTGTGAGTGTGAGTGAGTGGTTGAGAGTGCGAGTGGTCATGAGTGTGAGTGAGTGGTTGTAAGTGCGAGTGGTCATGAGTGCGAGTTTGAGTGAGTGGTTGTGAGTGTGAGTGCACATGAGTGCAAGTGTGAGTGAGTGGTTGTGGGTGCGAGTGGTCATGAGTGTGAGTGTGAGTGAGTGGTTGTGAGTGCCAGTAGTCATGAGTGTGAATGCGAGTGAGTGGTTGTGAGTGCGAGTGGTCATGAGTGGGAATGTGAGTGAGTGGTTGCGAGTGTCAGTGGACATGAGTGTGAGTGTGAATGAGTGGATGTGAGTGCGAGTGGCCGTGAGTGTGAGTGTGATTGAGCCACCTCTATTGGTGCCGAGGTATGCTTTGTTCATTCCAAACCATCGAGCTGGCATGGCGGAGTGGATAGCATGCTGGTCTCACACGCCGAAGACCGGGGTTCGATTCCTGAGCTCGACCAATTTCTTAATCGGTTTTATTTATTTATATGGCTTGACTAGTAAAGCCAATTAAGCTAATTGGGTAATTAAGCAATTAACTAAGCTCAGTCCCACTTACTTGGAGCATCACTATACGATCCCTTCAATAGACCCTTTAGAAAATTCAGCGCCATCTGGTGTGTGGTGCGCAAACCGCGGTGCCTCCGCCATTACTTGGGCATACGCCTGCCGGTATGCGCTCGGGCCAGATTGAAAAGTACGCGCGCCCGGCGAAGCCACAACAAGCGCAATTTTCTTGTTTCTGTGTCCTAGCCATGTTCCTTGACATTGGCTATCTGCACCAAGCTATAGTCGCGATGCCGGCATGCTGCTGTGTGCCTTTCTGCAGCCAGCGCGGCGAAGAGACGCGCACGGAAACAAGCTGTGTTTCCAGAGCACGGAGCGCATGGAGCTAGCTGCATGCTTATTTCTTCTCGTCCGTGACCAGTTCGTTTTCACATTAAAATAAATGATATAAGTATTGAAAGAGCAGCGAAATGTTCCTTCTACCGTGTAACCGCTCCGCTGTATAGTGAGCACAAAAATAAAGGTGCCACCTTCGGCGCACTCGAGGACATGCATTCCGATGCTGGCGACTGTTTCGGCGCGTCACAAAATCAAAACGTAGCTCAAACGCGCTTGTTTTGGATTTTCAAGAATCCACGTCCATTCATAGAGAGTTCCGTGTGCGCGAAAAAGAGCACGACGATGCGGCGCGGCGAGGAGCGCCGTCGTTCTCTCCGTTGCGAACATGCAGCAAACGACGGCGACATACGCGGAGCGCAGCAGCAGCAGCTGTGTGTTTTCGTTCGGTCAGGGCCTGTGCACTCTGGCTAAGGCAGGAGACACATGTCCAGCAACACGTCCGTCGCGCCGCTTCCGAACTGCCACACCACAGCAAGCAGGGACACACGCAGCGGCAAGCACTGCTGCGCCGCTCTACCCAAGCTCCGCCGACAACCGGTGTCGCACTTCACCGCAGCGCAGCAGTGCCTGAGCGCTGCTTGGCTTGGTGTACAAATATTGCAAGAAAAGACGGCATCGCCTTGTTATCAGAAAGACTGCCAGCTATACTCGAGCGGCGACAAAGCATGCCAGCTGATGTTGCGAGCTTTGGGCAACGGCACCGCTCGCGGGCGCTCCGGGCGAAGAGCTCTGCGGCTGCCTGTCTGCCGTGGTCGTCGCTAGGCCTATAGCCTGCTTCGCATCGAAGCGGCAGGGGCCGGCGCTTCGGAAGTCGCCTGCGCTATAATTGAAGGCCTATTCTTCACTCCGCTTTGCTGTTAACAGCATCATCTCACAATAAAATAATAGTATGGTCAATTTCTACGGGGCCTTCAGCAGCGGAGCTAGCGGGCGCCAGTCGAGCCGGACCCCAGCGTCGGGCCAGCGGCAGCTTCGAGGCGGTTCTCGCAACAAATTCGCTCGTACCACAGTTGTCACTTTTACCAGCAACTCGGTATTGACCAATGACCCAGAAAAATGATGTATTTTCTCATTTCCCTATCACAGGGCTTATTATTTACGTCGAGAACACTCATTAGCTTGTTTTTATGGCGCCGGCAGGGGATCCAGGCTGGCCGGCCGTCAGGCTCAGCTTACTTCACGTTCGCACAAGAAAATACAAAACGACCATGCTACCAGAAAGGATGCTTGCTAGATTCTAGCAACGACAGCATGCCTGTGCTAGAGTGGAGCTTTCGGCAACGACACCGCCCGCGGCGACGCCGGGCGACGAGCTGCGCGCTGGTCCCCGACTGCCCTAGTCATCGATAGGCCTAGATCGCTGATCGAGCGCCCGTATCCGGATCCACACGCATTTCGCCCTGCAGTGCGCCTGCTCGTAGTCGAGTCCGGTCCAAGTGTTGTTAGCCCTCCTTTATCGACAGTAGATTCGACCTGCAGGGTAACACGGCAACGCGCACTGTCGACGGATCGCAGTGATACCGGCTTGTAGCTTCGCTGAGAGGTGCGGCCGGACGATAGGAGTCCAAAAGCCTTTCTGAAAATCCGCCCGGGATGACAGTCAGGTCCCTCGACCTCTGCAAATTTTCCGCCATCGCTTTCACAAACGCAACCAGACATGCCACAAGGTGGAAACTAGTGCAAAGGCTGTGCAGAGCGCTATAGCTGCGCGTCTTCCAGCCAAAGGTGCCCAAAATATGGCGCACGACGCCGACGAAAGTTGCTGATGATGATCCCGGCCGAGTTGCCAGACTGAATTTTCTAAAGGGTCTATTGGTTGCATGGTTACTAGCCGAAGTACAATTGGCCCCGTTTGAAATTCGCGCACTGTGACGTCACGACCGTTTCCACCAATTGAAAAGCGTGACATTTTTTGTCGACAACTGCTGCTTACAACGATGAGACAATAAAGGCTTCCGCCTTAATATTTTGTTGCCACGACTAATGCCATCGTTGAGCGACAAAGGTTCCGCCAGCGTGCTCAGTTGCCAGGTGAATCCGTGGATGCATTCGTCACAGCTCTTCGAGAGCTTTCTGTTACATGTGACTTCGGTACGCAAGTGGAAGAATTCATTCGGGACCAGCTTGTAGAAAAGATGGGCCACCGCCAGCTACGGGAGCGACTGCTGCTAGAAGGTTCTGCTCTGACAATGCAGCGTGCGCTCGACAATGCCAGAGCGATGGAAACGACAGAGCAGCATTCGCTGCAACTCGCTCCACGTACGGATGTTCACGTAATAGAGCGTCATGCATCACCAACCGGGCGACCAGAGCGTTCTGCAGTCTCTAGAGCAGCGCTAGGCCAGCTGACTTCCAAATTTAGGGGTTGTTTCCGCTGCGGCTCCCCGCGGCACATAGCAAGTTCTTCAACGTGCAAAGCCAGAACAAGGACGTGCAACAAATGTGGTAGGCTGGGTCATTTCGAACATATGTGCAGAAGTCTGGAAGAGCCAAGGCAATCCATGCCCATTCGAGGGGTTACTTCCGAAGATGACATTGGAGTTATGACAGTTCTTCACCTGGGGCGAAGGCATACAACAGGAATACAGGTGGACGTGCAAGTGCACGCTGTCATTATTTCATTGTTAGTGGACACCGGCTCCGCGGTCTCAATTTTGTCCGCAACTACATACGAGAGACTGAAGCTTCCGACGTCGTTGCAACCATCTACAGCCACCCTCTTCGATTTTCACGCAATCGCATTGTTGTGCGGGGATGTTTCGTCGCTCCCGTTGTATTCCGCGGTCGCCAAGCAAACTTGCTTTTCCATGTCGTGCCAGTTGGAACGGACATCCTGGGGTTGGACGCCATCGTCGCCCTGCAACTGCAAATCGATGGCAGGTTCGTAAACTGCATGACACCTTGGTATGCGCCTCAGGGCATTCCCAGTGAATTGCAGGCCGACTTTGCACACTTGTTCGATGGGAAGCTAGGGCTGGCTAAGAACTTCATTCACAAGGTGCGAGTTCGTGAACGCGCAACTCGAGTTGTTGCGAAATTGCGGCGATTGCCGTTAGCAGTAAGAGACCAGGTGTCCGAGGAACTAAATCGTCTTGAACGTGAGGGTATCATTGAAAAAACTGACAACTCTGAATGGGTATCGCCGCCTGTCATTGTGCGGAAAAAGGACTGGTCAATACGCTTATGCGTGGATTTACGTGAGCCCAACAAGGCAATTGTCGTCGAGAAGTTCCCGTTACCACACACAAAAGAGCTCCTGAATAAGCTGAATGGTGCAAAATACTTTTCGAGATTGGATTTGGCTGCAGCGTACCACCAAGTTCCACTGAGCCCAGAAAGCCGAGATTTAAGGTGGCGGTCCCACTCTGACGGTGAGCGGGAACCATTTTTGGTGATATTTGTACGTCGACTGTACCTCGCTCGTTCGCTTCATAAATATGGTTCAGATATCTCCGAAAAGCTCCTTTCTCTGCTTTCAAAAGATGCATTTTGTTTAACGGTAGCTGCAAATTTGTTTCAACTGTAAAAGAAAACGCAAAGATGAAAACTGGCAGTTGAGCTCAACTTGTCTCAGGAAATGCAAAATTGTGAAAAACCTCTTGCACCTAGAGAAATATCTTTCGAGATACTTTGAGATCGGATGCTAATCAACATATTTAAGCATTTAGAAGTACGTGTATAGATTAGTTTATTAGCCACGCATGTTTGAAAAGCATAGAAAACAGAACAATGTAATCTGCAATAACTTTTGGTATATGCATTGCACTGCGGCGCCTCTTTGTACAGTTTGAGATCGTCTAATCGCCCTTCCATTCTGAAAATTTCATCCGTTTGCCTTGTTTAGTTTAAAAGTTATTCCTGATCAAAATTAGCGTTTTTTTCGAAATAGTTAAAAACGGAATGCAAAATTGTTCAGGTAACCAGCGCGTGGCAGTTTTGAGATTTTGCGTGAAGAAACTTAATACTTCGCTCTAGGCGGCTAAGCATCGCCTTTACTCTACGGCTTTTGGGGAATGCGCAATGTCTAGTTGATTTTAGCTACCTTTTTGTTCTCATGAAGGACACAAGCTCTTGAAACGTTCCGCGGCTTCTTTTTTTCTGGCAAATATACTCTTAAAATGTCGGTCTCTCATTCCTTTAATCAACTTGTAACAATTGCCAAGAACAAAGTCCACAGAATACAAACAATAATAGCAATAACGCAGCGACATGCGATAAATGTAGATAAATTTAGTAAGTAGCGCCATCTACACACATGCACGTGTACTAAATAATCACAGTTCAAAAAAATAACGAGTGTGGCGCTGCTAAATATTTAAAATCAGGAGGTGTTCACGAGAGGGAACGATACCTCTACGATGTTCGCACGTTTCCCTCGATTTTGCCCTATGTAGAGTGTGTCGAACTTCCAAGCAGATTTCCGCCATATTGCTTTGCTGGATTGTTTTGTAGCGTAAAGCTAGTAAAGCCACACTACGCGGGTCAGAGCCGAGTTTTGCTCGAGTGTGCGCCGCCTGTTATGCGCATGCGCGAGAATCGCGTGACGTCACGAGAGGCGCAGGTCCGCCGGTGCGTCGCCTCCTCGCCACAGCCGGTGCGAGCTCCTCTCCGACGCGTGACCTCGTGTTTACGACAGTTGCGCCGCGCGCTACTGCGCATGCGCGAGGAGGGTGCGCGGAGAAATGACGGTCGCGCTCAACATGTAAGCTCTGGTAAGCTAAAGAGAGTCGAGCCGCTGCCAAACGGCGCAAAAGACTGGAAAATGTAAATTCTTCCGATCCCGAGGTTGTTGCCTGGCAGTTTGCCGTCGAGCAGCCAAGGCGAAACGTGCGGCCGAAACACCGGATCACTTTACGCTACGTATATCCAGGCATAGCAGAGCTAAGCCACTGCCAATTTTTTTCACCTGACGCTACGAAACGCATTCTGGGCGTCGTATTATTTTTCGAGGACAGCTTTGGCATTGCTAAAGCGACAGGAAAGGGAAGAGACAGGCTTTCGCTTCGTGCTGCCGGTTGTTCGTTGTTCCGGCTAGCGCTGTGGAGGGGAAGTTGGAGAGCGCTCGATTCGCCTGCACTCAATGCACCAGTTCGGCAAAGTTCTGCGGCAGCGGCGGTGCGGCGGGTGTGTACCGCTAGTTCCGGCACTTTGAGCGCAGTTTGGCACTGTCTGCTTCCAAACGGATGGTCGAGTGCAGGCCTGGTCGTCGCTAGCCTTTGCGATGCCAATGAATTGCAGCCAGCTGTTTACAGCCTACATCAGCGGCAGCCAACCTCTCGTATCTAATGAAGAAATGTGCAAACCGCACATCACAATATCATGTTGCCATGAACCAGCCTCGATCCGTTTCTTTGGAGAACTCGAGCAGCGTTCTAGCTTGTCGACGAGTGAAAGTTACTTGAGTCTCCGCCGTTTATCACAACCCGCAAACCATCATCTGCTTCCATGGCGGCTGCAGCTGCACTATTTCAGCACTAACCATGGAGCAGGTGCAGTTTTCCTGACTCGCACTTCTTTCAAACGAATGCCGTGGTTCAGAGGGCGCCATGTTCCACCGCTGAAATGAATCCATGTGGTATATAAGTCGGGTACAACTCAAGAACGAAGCAGCACATGCCCATCAAAGGAGACCGCCCAGCCAAGCGCATCGACCGAACAGTTTTCTGTTCGGTCTCCACAGGTGCGCCGCGACAGCAGTGGAGACTGAAGCTGCCACGACCGTCTGTTGCCGAATATGACCCCACCTGTAACATTCAGCGCTTTTGCGAAAAAGACGCTCTCGCGCGGATCTATGCGAAAGGTGAGCAGCCCAGCCCTCTCCCCCCCCCCCTCCCCCTTTAGTGGCCAGTGCAGCTGAGACAATAAACGGGGGCACCACACCTACTAGTACCTTCGCCTTTCTCCCTGTCTTTTCCCCTGCTCCTGCTCAGGTGCTCCTAGAGACGATGGCGGATGCCGGGGCAGCAAAATCTCTTCCTTTCTTTTTGCGTTATTATTCTTTTAGCCTTATCCCGAACAAAGGACATCCACCGTCGGCGACACGGGGACAAAGCGCCGACTCCTTCGTTCTCTTTCGCAGGCTTGGCTGCATGCACAGCCACACAAGTCGACGTGATTGGCTGGAGAGTTCCGTCTGAGTTGCGTGTGCCGCTTCGTTCTTTTGTTGTAACCGACTATAGTGCTGAGAAGTCCCCTTTTCGGGAACTGGCACAAAGGACCGCCCCCTCCCCTTGCTGCGTGCCCCTCCTGCAGGCGGGGTAGACTAGCGCCGCAGGAAAAGGAATTCTCGGAAAATTATTACAAGCACGTTATAAGCGGTGTTTACATGACGGGTTGAGTGGAGGATTTGAGCTGAAAACCGGTTACTGGGTTCATGTAAACGAGTCGGGTACGGGAGTCGAGGGAGCGAGTCCAGTCAACTCCGCTGCAGGGGGTGGGTTGACTCACTCGACCCCAACAGCAGATAGCACGTAAACCGGTCTGAGTCGGGTCAGTGGAAGGAGGGGTGATAAATGCGAACCTGTCATTCGCTTGCGCCGTAGCGCCTGCGAGGCAGCCGTGCATGCCGCAATCTTCCCGGCTGCCACTGCCCTTTCCCGCTGCGCCGTTCGACGCTTGGTGCCGCTGCTGTTGAACCGGTCGCGACTCGCTAAAATCGAGTTCATGTAAACATGCAGTCAAGTTGGGCTGACCTTGCTCAACTCGATCTCCTGGCTCGACCCGCCAAAGTCGGGTTCATGTAAACGAGGCTATAGTTTCCTGACAATAGACGGTGTGAAAATAGCAGCTGTTCCTACAGTTTCCAGGTACGCGCGCGTGGACACGCACGCATGCACACACACATACGCGGGCGCACTTTTTCAATCTTTGATCCAACCAAATCGAGGCAAATCGACGCAAGGTTAGAAAGATATACATTTCAGCACGCGATGGAAAATTCTGGAGGGAATAAGCAACCTAATGATGCAAACTGGATACAAGAAAGACGTACGTCTAAAATGAATAAGAGCACGCAGTTGAGGGTCCAAACGAGAGAGGGGAGGGGGTCGCCCTAAGTGCCTACAGAACTATCGCTTTGTAGCCGACCCCTTTTTTTTGGCAGCATTCCTGCACACCTCCCCCGTTCTTCTTCGTACAATGTCTATAAAAAAGTCTCGAGTCCGCCTCGTGAATGGTATGCATCTGTATACTGCATTTTTGTGAGCCTTGGCAAAATTCCGTCGAAGTTGATCGGAATTGGTTGCAAGGTGCCGCCGCATGTACGACGAATATTTGCTTCTGAGGAAAACATTCCGACACCCTGCGGTGCTAACCCTCTCAATAGCAATTTCACGTCTCTTGTGCAATGTCGATTCATCTCAAGGGTAAACAGAAATTGACAATTGCCCACTTCTCTCTGCCTTTTTCTTTACCAACCATAGTTTATAAGGTTGGACAGGCATACGCTGAGCGTTGACTAAATTGTATAGCTGTCTTTGTTATAGTTTTCTTATCATAGATGCAATATCATTTGATAAAAAAATATTTTTTTTTCAGCGCTATAGTTAGCAGGTTACACTCTAGACCAGGAGTGTTCCGACTACTACTAATATTACTATGCATCAACAGTGACGAATTGATTGAACGCGCAAAAGACGAGGGCAGAAGGAAGGACACAAGAAAGGCACCGATTTCAACTATAAGGTTCATTGAAAAAAAAACGCTAGAAATATATACATGGGACATAAACATAATTAATTTTCTTTATTTCACACCTTCCTTATTTTTGGCGTCCGCTTCCTCTTTTCGCTTAGTTACTAATTTGCTCTGTGCAATTATGTCGACAATTATCACTAACTCTCGCAAGTTTCCACTGTGTCGACGTTGTGCCTTTTGCGATGCGGGCTGGGCAGCATTATTTTTTTCTTTTTCTTTGCTCCCACTAATATATGTCACGACATTGAAAACAGGAACGTCTGTAGTCGCGTAAAACTCAAGAACGAAACGGCACATTCCCTCAAAGGAGGCCCTCCAGATAGTAACATCGACGGTACAGCTTTCTGCGGCTATTTAGCCAAGGCTAAACAAGAGAGAGAAGGAAACGGTCCTCTGTTCCCGTGCTGGCATCCTTATCCCGAACAAGGATCACCTCACCTCTGACGCCGTTTGGACAAAGACGGTACCCTCTTTGCCCCGGCTCTCCAACTTTTTCCCTTCACCCTTCCGGAACCATAGACCGAATAAAGGAAGCCCCACACTCTTTGGCTTTGGCGAGGGACAGGCAGAGAAAGAAGCATGCGGAACCACCCCAGCCAACACCTCCCCCCACGCACGACGGGGACTAGCAGCCGGGCTTGCCATGGTTCGTTTGTAATCCTCTGAAGGCAGGCGCAGCAACAAAAGAAAAGCCTTCACGCAGCACGGGTGCACGGATCAAGAAAGGACCGGACACGTATCTCAACATATCAACCAAAACCAGTCACGGGTCGCTGGGGGCAAGACGGGTACACACTTCCTCAGTGATGGATCAGTGTCGTAGCCTGGTGGCAGAATATGAACTACTCGCAAGATGGCGGCAGTGGAACCGCCACCTTAACAGCCTTTATCACGGACCAGGGATTGTACAGATTCCGACGTGTATGTTTCGGCCTTGCTTCAGCACCGGCAGCATTTCAGAAAATGATGACTGCGATTTTACAATCTTGCAGGAATACCTTCTGCTACATTGATGACATCATCGTTTTTGGCAGCTCACTCGAAGAACGCCAACCTTAGGCAAGTTTTGCATCGCATCAGTGACAACGGGCTGAAGTTAAATCAAAAGTGCATTTTCAGCGTAAGCGAACTTCCATTCCTTGGCCACCTCGTGAGTGATAAGGTGACGTTACGTTCCTTTCTTGGAATGACGGGCTATTACGCGAAGTTCATTCCGCGATACGCCGAGATGGTCGAACCTCTTCGTGAGTTGCTGCGAAAAGATTCAGAGTTCCAATGGGATTCGAAGTGCCAAACTTGTTTTGATGAAATGCGTCGTTTTCTTGTCTGACAGATGCTTCCAGCTGTTTGATCCTGCCCTTGAGACCATCGTTACAACTGATGCGTCCGGAATTGGCCTCGGAGCAGTACTGCAGCAGCGGTGTGGTCACGAAGTGGTTTCTGTTGCTTTCGCTTCCAGGAGATTGACAGATGCGGAAAAGAAGTATTCCATTGGCGAGCTTGAAGCTTTAGCGTGTGTATGGGCCTGCGAACATTGGCGTGTGTACCTGTGGGGCCGTTCGTTTATTCTGCGCACGGATCACCAGGCCCTGGTAACTCTGCTGACAACAAAAGGGGTGGGTCGCAGGCCCTTCAGAATTGCAAGATGGCATGCTCGGCTACTCGATTACAACTACAGAATAGAATTTCAGAAGGGCAGTGAAAACGTTGTGGCGGATGCGCTGTCACGAGTGCCCCAATCTGCACTCGCGGGGCACATGGAATCGGAAGGGCCTGATGACGCAGTGTGCGTTGTTGCGTCGTGCATAAGCCATGAAGAGTTCGTGGCTGAAACTTCGCAGGATCGAATGCTGCAGGACATCATGCAGTGGACTACCTCGTCATGGCCGCCAAGTAAGTATCTACCATCAGGGGCACACCCCTTTCACCGTATCCGAGACAAGCTGTCTGTCGCTGGAGGGATTCTTCTTCGTTGCGAGCAGTTTGTTGTGCCTGCATCGCTAACGGGGCGCCTCCTGTCAGCAGCTCATGAGTCGCACCCAGGTATTTCACGGACCAAACAACGGCTACGTGAGAAGTACTGGTGGCCAGGAATGGACAGACAGGTGGAACATGTTATTCAGTCTTGCGCTGTCTGCCAATCCGTGGACAAATCGGCGCGACTAGTAGTGCCCCCGTTACAGCCGGTAGAGTTTCCTTCATGTCCATGGCAGAAATTGGGCATTGATATAGTTGAAGAAGAGTTGAAATCTGGGTTAGTTGGTACATTATACTTAAGAAAAACCAGCCAAAAAGACGGGGACAAAGGAGAGACGAGGCACACACAACGACTGGACTATCAAATGTGCTTTATTGAAAAACAGCCAGTCTCCGAGAAAACCCAACAGAGCATGCGCAGCTCAACGGCACCGCAAACCCAGCACAAAAAACAACAGCGAGCTCGTAAGATAGTCAAGCTGCAGTGTCAACGGGACAAGTAGCCTAATTCTTTCTGCATCAACGTGATAGAAGCCGTGCTAACACAGTTATCTCCATGATTGCTAATGTGAAATGCTTCGAGGATTTCCCGCTCAACCTTACCCTTGCCTCTACCGAGAAAAGTGACATTCGAAAACAACGGGTAGCACCCGCAATCGCGGCAATGGCGAGGCAAGTTTGCTCCGTTAGCCGGAGTCAGAGAGTTATGGCGCTCTCGTAGCCTTTCATTTATACACCGGCCAGTTTGGCCGATGTAAACTTTTTCGCATGTCAGCGGAATCTTATAAACCACCCGTGTCGCACAAGGAACATAGCAGTTTTGATGCCGCGTCGAACAAACAGGTGGTCTAGTTCTGCCACGCGCGACACGTGAACAAAGGCTTGAAAGTTTGCAAGGAGCAGAAAAGACAACATTGACACCTTGTCTTGCAGCAACTTTTTTGATGTTGTGGGAAGCCCCATGCACATAAGGCATCACCTCAAATTTTCTTCTTTCAGCCCTAGTAGGGTCAGCCACCTTTTCGTCACGGTTGTGTGTGCCTCGTCTCTCCTTTGTCCCCGTCTTTTTGGCTGGTTTTTCTTAAGTATGATATAGTTGGCCCATTTGCGTATGCATCCGCAGATAACCGATTTGCCATCACACTAATCGACTACTTTAGCAAATGGCCCGAAGTGTGTTTCACGGCTAACGTCACGTCTTCAAACGTTGCATCATTTCTACGCAGTGTATTCAGCAGGGAAGGCTACCCCGAAAAACTTGTGTCCGATCATGGGCCTCAGTTCACATCAACCGAGTTTGAAGAATTCCTGCAAGAGAGAGGTATAAAGCAAACTTTTTCCGCTGTCTACCATCCACAAGCGAATGGACAGATCGAACGGTTTAACCGCGTGCTTAAGGATTACGTCCAGGTGTGTTTGCAGGAAAAGCGGCCCTTAAAGGATGCCATCACGGAGTACCTTGGAGTATACCGGTTCACCCCACACGAGACGACAGGAGAAAAACCTGCCCTGCTTTTGCATGGGCGTTACCCAAGAACTAAGCTGGATGTAGTCGTAGCTCCAGGTGCCCAGTTCTTCCAGAGGCCAGACATTGAGTTGCAAGCGTTGCGTCACAGAGTGGCCGAACATCAGCAGGCAGGCAAACAATACACGGATAGGCGACGAGCTGCCAAGCACGCGGCGCTTCAGCCAGGCCAACGAGTACGAGTCAAGTTGCCAGGGCACATTCCCAAAGGTGCTCTTAGGTATTCCCAGCCCTTGACGGTTGTTAAGCAGTGGCACCAAGGCACCTACGAACTGGAAGATGGCCGCAGGTGGAACCGAGAGCGCTTAGTGCCGTACCCTAGGGAACATCTGCCCGCTGCCGTCGCAAGTTTTCAGTTCGGCGCTACCCGGAACTGCCTCATTCGACAACAGCACCGTCAACAGAAAGCTGCGCAGCTCAAGCATCACCAGCGAAAACGGAACCACCCGTAACTTTGCGACGATCAACGCGAGAGCGAAGGCAACCCTCGTGGTTCGCGCACTATGAAATGTGATTGTTGACAATGTGAAGTAGTCAAATGAGCCGCCACCTTGGCTCATTTTTTTAGAAGGGTGGATGTTATAGTTATGTTAACCTATCCTGGAGGACGCCACGGGCTACCCTAGCTGTGTATATAATGACGCAACTAATCTATTAAAGAGGTCTTCTTCGTTCGGCTACTGGAGTCGTGCTTGCTTGGCTAGCTGCTGCTCTGCGTGTGCCAGCCGGCGATACAACATATCTGTAGGCAGCTAGATGCCCCTTTGCGAGCAACCAAGTAATAAGAGGTATCGTTTCCTTTCAGCGTGTACATATTCTGGAGCTGCAAAGCTTCGAAGTGTACAAAGAAGGCTGGAAAAAAAAATGGCTGAGGCTTAACTTGGTTAAGCCTGGAGAATGCGAAGCATCATCGTGTCGCGTAATTTGGAGGCGCACAACCACAGCGACGACGTCAACGTGTCACGTGGTGTGACGTTTGGAGGCGCACAACCACAGCGACGGCGCGAGGTGGGCCCCCGTTTCTCCACTGTCGTGACGTCATCGTGTCACGTGGTGTGACGTCATGTATCACGTGATTTGGAGGCGCACAACCACAGCGACGGCGCGAGGTGGGCCCCCGTTTCTCTACTGTCGTGACGTCGTGTCACGTGGTGTGACGTCATGTATCACGTGATTTGGAGGCGCATAACCACGGTGAAGGGCTGAAGTGGTAGCTAAAGTAGTATGCTTCGCATAAAAACCACAAAGAGGAAAGCTGACACCGCCAACGAGAAAATGATCCAAACAAAACTGTTTTATTCTACCAGGAGTAAACTGTCTGAAACCGAAGTGGATAACCTAATTGTTAGGTTTGTGGTGGACGGCCTCCATTCGCTATCGACGGTTGAGGAGCCAGGCTTCGTAGCGCTCATAACAGTTACGCTCTCCCCTATAAATATCGAGATTATAGATAGTTATCAAGGAAATTTTGTTCCTTACTCGTAGGTTTGCGCCCGGGAAGCACCGTGATTTCGCGACAAACGCTTGGACGAAGAATTGATGAAGAATGGGAAAAAATGTTGGGCGACGTACGCCTGAAATTGTCGACCAAGATTATGTCGCGACGACCGCTGACATCTGGTTCACACCTCACCGGAGCTTTACGGGGGTCACAGTTCATTGGGTAAGTAAGAAATTTTTCTACTTGAAAAATAGTGCAGTTGAGAAAGCCTGCGCTAACGCATACACTCTTCTTATCGTTCTTTAGATGAGCCCGACTCTCTCTCACGGCGATCATTGGCATTAGCCTGCAGCAGGTTAGCTGGACGTCACACCAACGACAAAATCGGCGAATTACTTAAAGACATCAGACAATACTTCGACATTTCCCGTGACAAAATTGCAGCCACCGTCACCGACAACGCCAGCAACTTTGTTAAAGCTTTTAAGGAGTTTGGCTTACTCTCTGAAATCATCGATCAGGGTAAGTGGTACAAAGCAAATCATTTGCTTGCAATTGAAAGTGGAATGATTTTATACGCACGACGTTGTGCTTGCCAAACAAGGAATTGTACCCACGGCGTGGCCTGCAAGAGTGACAAAAATGCGCCAGTTCGCTCAAATCGAAGGGATTTCAGCAATTTGGCTAGCTATCACAGCTTGTAATTAGCGGACGCGGCACCTATGCTAGCTTTGGATTGTTTTCGTCAATATTTCGTTCAAGTTTTAGCACCGGATCCGAGTAATATTCAGCAGCGGGCCTATCTGTTTAAACCCCTCATAAAAGGTATATGAAAGGTTATTTCAATCGAAGCAGCAGCCCCATACTTGTAAATTTCCGAAATTACATTTAGCATCAAGCATGGTCTTACCGGTCGAATTACTCATTCTACGCTACGCACTACTGTTCGTTCTAACATGAAAAAATTTGAGCGCGTACTCGAATTTGGCGAAGCTGCCGAAATTCGCCCGTAAGGAAACGACCGTCGGACAACTTCGGCATGTTGCACATGTCGAGATCGAATACGTGCTCGTCGTGATTACAATTAAGCCCTCATTTGGAGAAACCGACGCCGCGCGTATACAATCGCTCTTACATGTATACGTCATGACAGGCCAGTTTTTTTCAATTATTGGAAATCATGCAAACAGCACACACGCTGAATATCCAGTTATAAGCAACTTAGTGTACTTGTACCCGCCAGTGAATTTTCTACTGTGACGCCAAGGCGGGTGATTTCATTTTTACGAATTCGGCGACTAAAATAAAATACACGTCAGAAAATGACCCCCCTGTTATCAAATGTGGTTTCTAGCAAAGCAGAAAACTTTCTATTTTCATTTAGCTGTATTATGCGAGATGAACCATTTTTTTTTTTTTCAAAAGCGTGTGACACTTATGAAAGTTCCTAGGAAAATGCTTTCAATGAAAGCACCTTCTTTCTGGCAGATGGAGCCGCAGACGAGTCCTTCGAGTCGGTGACAGAACCTGATCTAGGCCTCGAAGATGCCGAAATTACATTGCCTCGTCATGTCCGGTGTGCTTGTCACACACTAAGTCTTGTGGCAGTTTCCGACGTTAAAGTAGCTTTGTCGACAGTGTCTTTTGAGCGCATTCACTCATCTGCCATGATAAAATGTTCGGCACTTTGGAACTGCGTGTGAAGGCCCAAGTCGTCCGAGATAATCGTGAGCGCCTTAGGACATTCTTTACAAACACCGTGTGTGACGCGATGGAATTCTTTATACGACAGCACCAAAAACCTTCGATCGAAGGTCAAGCTTCGAGACCTATGCAACACTCTCAAGCTGCAAGTACGAGTATTCCAAGAAAGCGACTTCGCCTTTCTGCTACTGCGATGTCTTGCAGCCCATCGCCTCTGCTTTGACACGCCTGCAAGCTGAAGCTAACTGCTTCTTCGGAGAACTGCTCCCGACTCTTCTTCAAGTGGAATCAAAGCTTCACGAGAAAGCTGCTGCAGACTATGTTTATTGCAAGCCACTTTTGGATGCAGTTAGGAATGGATTCACCCGCAGGTTCGGCCATCTTTTGAAGATGAAATCGAATCCAAAAGAGGCAACCGTTGCTGCTGTTCTACACCCCTATTTCAAGTTGCGGTGGTTGCCAGCAGAAATGGAAGACTTCCGCCGTCATGCTCGGAAGCTTACAGAAGAAGCTGTTTCGACTATGTCAGCACAGCACAAGCCGCGCATTCTTCCGCACGCGAGGCAATGGGATCATCGGCGCCAGCAGCATCAAACGCGTCAGCTGACGCATTCTTTTCATTTGAAGAGACAAGCGGTATAACCAGCCGTAGCTCTCAGGAGGTGTTAGTGAAGCTTCAGTTTCTTAATTATTTACAAGATCCTCGAGTTGACGTGGCTGTGCTTGATTCTTATCCACTGATAAGAGGCGCATTCGTCAAGTATAATACTGCGACATGCTCGTCTGCTCCTGTAGAGAGGCTTTTTTCATTTGCCTCCCTTATAGCGCGCCCAGTCTTTCGGACCGGCGGTTCGAGAAACGTAACGAATACTTTTTGCCTAATAAAAACGTTCAGCCATTTTACTTGTTGTTTTCATTCTAGCTTTTCAAGAATAGTTTTCGGCTTCAGAAGTTTGTTATCGCAGTACTGGCAAACTAACTGTTCGGTTCCCAAGCGCACGGAGCTTGCATCATTTAGTTTGATCAAAGGCACAGGCCATCGGGTAAGTACTCTATAGTATCGGACCGAAAACAGAAAACGTTTCAGGTTTATTCATATAGCCAAGTGCTCACAGATTGGTTTGTATGAGCAACTTTGGGTTAAATGATTCTTCGCTAGGCTGCTGGAAGCGATCGCTTCAACATGTCTATGGCTTTAGTCCAAATTAAAGTTCTAAAGTTCTAACAAGGCCAACTGCGCAGACAGCGGAGCTTCAACAGATCCATGGGGTCGGATTCGTTTATAAGTTCTTTCAGGAAAAGTGCTCTGTAGAAATACACTAAAGGTTACAGAAACTTAAGTTCGGCAATTATATTACCGGCATTATTAGACAATGATTTCAGTTATGTAAACTTCGTTACTCGTAATATAGCCTGTATTATATTTGATATTTTAGTGATGTATCGAAGTATCGACGATACGGTATCGAGTATCTGTATCGAAAAGCAATTTCGGTTCTGTATCTTGTATCGGTATCGGGGATACAATTTTCAAAGGTATCGAGTATCGTATTGAAGATACTATTTTGAAGTATCTTGCCCAGCCCTGGCTGCATCCACCGTCATGAGCGTGAACCGAAGGAAGGGAACACGTACGGAAGGAATGCGTGGCCGCCACACTTCGCCGTCAGGCGATAATTGGCCAGTAACCATAACGGCTGCTTTTTCCGCGCATGCGCCTGGTGCCGCCCATTCGCGTCGCCTGTCGACGGCAGCGCTTCGCGAAGCGCGGAGGCAACGCGCTCCTGTGTTCCCTTTCATATTGCGTCTGCCTGTACCTTTAGCCACAACTAGTATTTTTCGCCACTGAGGAACTGAGGAGAGGAGAGAAACCATCTTCATGAGAGAAACGCTGCTGCTGGATTCCGAGCACATCCCACACGGAGCGCATGCTGGAGCTCCGCCTCCAATCCCTCCTCCCAAATCATCAAACATCACAACTTAAACCTACCTTCATTTATGTTGTGTTCAATTCGATATGGTCATGGCTTAATCGTGTGTCAATTTTTTTGCCTATTTTAAAAACGAAATGATGTGTCCAGACATCGAATGGCTACTGCGACCGCGGTAGCGAGCGCAGCGCCTCCGGTCGAGCAGCGGCATCAACGCTCGCATGGTGGTGTCGTCGTCGGTGGCCGCCGCAGGGGTGTCGGCTAGCTGCACAAGTGTGTGTGGGCCGGCGGCCGCAGCATTCGCAGAAGCTCCTTCGGCGGCGGCGGCGCCGTGTCGCGAGGAGCGCGTTGTTTGCATGTGCATCTGAGGGTGCGGACGCTGCAGTGCTCTGTGCGTGCGTGCGGGGAATACTGTGCACGGGACGCCGCGGCGACACCCACGGTGATCGTGCCCACCACGGCGCCTGCGGACAACAGCCCTCCACCACGATGACGGAATATAAACTAGTGGTCGTTGGCGGTGAGCATCACTTGTTATTTGGTCATCATTGCCTTTTTCGACATCGCACTGCACATCGGCGGCACTGGTCGCACTAGTGTTGTGCCCTGCCGACCCTTGCTGTGATAGTTGCAGCACTCCACCTCCTCCTTCGCTATCCCTTGTTCTTTCGTTACACTCGAGGCGCCTCTGGTCAGGTTTTGCGTGATTTACTCTGTCGGTGACGCGTTCGTTTCACCTTCTCCGGAGTGACGGCGATCGAGCATTTGTCTGCAGTGTAGTGCGGTCTCTGGTAATTCGGGTGTCGCGGAACGCCTCTGTATGGCGAGTGTGCGGACACCGAACGGCCTCGAGAAGTGGCGAGACGCGGGGGCGCAGGGCCCGGTGTGGGCAGAGTCGGCCGCGAGCGCACACGGGAGGGCTAACCGGCCGCGTCGCTTTGTACGCCTCCCGAGATCGAGAAAAACGCTTCGCTCTTGCAAGAACGACCCAGCGGAAAAACGCCCCGGAGAGAAAAAGTAAAAACGAGGAGGCGAGGAGGAAACGGGACTGCATGAGAACGAACTCTGCAAGATAAATGCATGCGGGAGGGGAGAGAAAGAAAAGAAAGAGAAAAAAGAGCCGGGACTGGCGCTTGCGGCCAACTTTTTTGTGTGTGCGTGTGTTGTGTGCCTACGAATTTGTCTAGCGGCGTTAGGCTTAAATGAATAGGCCTAGGTCTGGGAGGCGAGCGCCTGTGCTGAGCTCGTGGGGTGCGATGACTCGCCTGCTTCGCATTTGCATATCGCTTTGCGCGTGTGGCAGTACTTCTTCGGAACTCGAAAGTGCCTGTTTCCCGGCTATTTTTTTTTTCTCGGCTTTCATTTTATCGTTTCTGGGTGCTGCAGAGGAGCTGCGCTGGGCTTACGATTTCCTTTGTCCGCATCAAAAAATGTTGAAGGTGCATTTATTTTTGCCTTGGACTCCGCGCTGTTACTTTGCTGCTGAATGGCTTTCGGCACCGTACATTTTGAGAGCGCCTCCTCTGTGGAGCATTCTTGCCGATTCTTTGTTGGCAGCCGGGGTGTTATAACCCACGCTTCGGCCGGCTGAGAAAACCCAGTGCTTTCAGGTTTCCGCTGAGCCGAGCATTTGGTTCTCGGCAGTGGTTGTCGCTCTGGAAACGGCGTCGGTTCGTCTGCTCGGGTGGTCACATGTGACGCGCGCGTTTTGTCGATGTTTCGGAAGGCTACCAGATGGCCCAGTGCGAGAGAGTAAATTAACTTTCACTGACAGGTGAGCGTATTTGTTGCCAAACGTGAGATTCATGTGCCAAAATCTGCAGATACTAATAGTGCCGCAACGTTTTAACAGTGTAGTGCTTAATAGTCCTGATAGGATGTGCTGGAAAAAGGATAGGAAAAAGGACGGAAGCGTACAGCGCACCAAGTGACTCGAGAAAGGAAGACTCATGGAATGTACACAAGTGCTGACTCGACAAGTTTATTTCTAACCTCCGGACTGATTACTTGCAACAGGATGGCCAGCATAACACATGCGCAGTAGGCGGTGACGCAGGTACTATAGCTCCTTGCAAGTAAGAGCAATTAATGGCTTTTACACAGGAACCACCTGTACAAAAATACTAAATCAATACTAGGATGAATCACAAATCGATATTGAACTACTATCCCATAAACGTATTACCGAACTGTTCACTGCCAGTTTTCTGCAGCACTGTGAAGGCATAATTGCTGGGGGAATACATACATACACAAGTCACACATACGGCATGGGAACAGTGAACAGGTCGTTCACTGCCACCGTTATACACTTATGTAATATGCCATGTTTGTTTTTCTGGTGTACGTTTCTTTTCTCCATGTAAATGCATCGTTCTTCACTGCTGATGGGTTATGGGTGACTGGAGCTTCGTCAAGCCTCAACAAAGCAGCTTTTTCCTCAGTCTCCTCTTGTTGCCTTATCTTTCATGGGAAAATGAATTGATTGATTGATAATCGGTCTGTCATTTTTCGATTATTCCTTAAAATAATTGTCATTTGCATTTCGTGACAACAGGGCAATCCTGTAAACAGGCCGGCATGTGGACACTTGGCTTAATTCATTTTGGTTCTTATTTTCACTGTTTGTTTGACTTTACGTTTTCTGCAGTGCCTGCCAAGCAACCCTCCTGGCTTTTCAGTTACTGTTAGTATTCCCAGATGTGATCACCTGCCGCTTTGTCCCACATTGTTAGAGGTGACATCATTATTGGAGGTGACAGAGTATAAATATTAGGGCCTATAGATTACTAACAACCTTTCGTGGTCAAAACACATAGACGCTGTAGTAGCAAACTCAATGCGGAAGCTTTTTTTCTTGAGGCGCTCACTAAAGTCATCCCACCTAGTGTTCGTCTATTGGCCTACAATTCCCTCGTCCGTCCGTTACTAGAATATGCCGTAATCATTTGGGACCCTTTCACATTAACAAACATTGAGAGATTAGAGCGAATACAGCATAAAGTAGCTAGATTTGTTTTTAACTCATATGGCCGTGCATCTGTAAGTGAGCTCGTGAGGCGAAGTGGGTTACGCCACCGTCGTTGAGCGCAGTCGTGTTTGTCGATTAAAGTTTTTCTTCCAGCTTATAAAAGGACATTATAAACTTGATACTTCTAATTATTTTTCTTACTCCTTAGGTTATAACACGAGACAAAGGCATGCACTAACAATAACCCCTTTGAACGCGCGAAATAACTGCTTTGAATATTCTTTTTTTTCCCGAGGACAATTACTGATTGGAACAAACTTAATAGCGAGACTGTTAATCATAATTCTTTACTGCTGTTTGAAAAGTGCCTGCAAATGTTATGAATTTGAGTGTGTTTATATGCTTGTATTTTTTTTTTGTCCCACTCTGCTATGATCTTTGCAAGATCACAGTGTCTATAAATAAATACAAAATAGTTTTTTCCACATGTCAAAGGGATGCTGTAGACAGTCGAGGCAGTACATTCAGCGAACTTCATTCGGTGCTTCTTTTGAGTGGCCGGGTTTTATCATTTTCCACTACTTCTGCACCTTATTAGGGGTGGACAAGGCCCAATACTTGGCTGACAGCAGCACACAGAACAGTGCGAGGGAGAGAGACAAACGTGGCTGTGGTTGTAAGCGAAAGGTTTATTGCCGTCACATATGGTGCGAGTAGCAGTATTGTCTCACTCTCTGGCCACATGGGGTGGTGATTTGCGGCAACAAGCCATGCGATGGCATCTTGCAGTGTGCTGGGGGCTGTGCAATCACAGTAGCTCGTCACATCTCTCAGTTTCTGGATTTCCAGACCATTTCGCCTATGGTAAGACTGACATTCGAGCGAGTTGGCACAGCATGTTGGGAAATTTCCAGCACACACAGGACAGGGACAAAGAAGAGTGCACCACAAGCGCTGTCCCTGTCCTGTGTGCGCTGGAAATTTTTCAACATTTCGCCTATCACCCAGAAGCAGCTCTCGAGATCTAGCCAGTAGCCGAAGGCTTTTGGGGGTCACGCAACTTCCAGTCTAGCTAATTTTCAAGTGAGTGTAATTTGTTTTTCTAGCGAAGCAGCTACCAACACTTGCTGCATCTCAGTCATGCATTGAAACAGTCCAGTAAAAGTTAGGAAAAAGAACAGAAAGCTGGGGGAGTTGGTTGTTAACCATAGCGCCCAGAAGGTTGTGGTTATTTCTTACATCCACTCGGTCTCTCACCGTCTGAAGGAAGTGGGCCATAAATTTGAAGATTAAGATAGGAGAAATGTGATTTTAAAGTCATCAAATGTGACAGGTATCAAATATGCATACTACCCTCAAATATATGCATATGTGCATACTACCCTCAATATGCATACTACAGCTCAAAAGTCACTGTTGAGAACAATATTTCAACCAATAAAAGGATGGTTCTTAATTGTGAATGGAAATAAACATTTTACTTTAAAAATATTTTAATTTTTTCAAATCTCTGAAGTTTCGGCATGTATGGGCTTATTCAAGTTTTCTGCAGCACCGTGAAGGCATAATTGCTGGGGGAATACATACATACACAAGTCACACACACGGCATGGGCCAGCGATTTGTACAGATACAGTGAGTGGCGAAAAAAGCACGTCAACTCAACTGTGAATTCACACTCATCAATGTTCTGGTAATGCGAAAAAAAAAGTTTGACATGGCAACTTAGCATGTCGTAAATCGGACAACAGTGCTCGGAACATTGCCTCTCTCTGGCATTCCACAACAAGATAGGGCAGCCTGTTCTATTAGTGTGGAAACACTACTCCGACGGGCAGACCACAAGCAAGATCTTGCGATGTTTCTGAATTTGTGCCATCTGAAATAATAATAAAAAAAAAAACGTTGCTGTAGCTGGTATTCTAACCTGCTGTGGCATGAACAGCCTCGCTGGCTAGTTAGTGCACATTAGAGCACTAGGCTATTGCTGCCAACGGTTGTGCTTCAACTGCAACACTCTCACACATCATCTTTCATCTGCGGTGTGAAGAAGAGGTTGTCATCGGCGTGTTATATTTTCATGCAGTTCTACTTTCGCACGTTTATTTAGGCAAAAATTCTCTCATTTTTTCATTGATGGCATAAGAGGAGTGCTTGTAAATATCAGTACAGCTTTTTGTCGCTTATTTGCCACCCATTGGCAGTCGCACCTCCTGGCAGCAAGCAAGTTTTAGGGTTAATGCTGGTTTTGTTGAATTAGATGTGGCAGAGAAATTCCAACCTAATTCACATTTGGCGCTCCTCTAGAGAGAGACAGTTCAGCTCCTGCATGACATAGCTACTAACAAACGTGGCAACAATACTTGTCACAAATCGCGCTGAACAATTTCAACGCATTCCAGCATAGCACAGTCAGTCTCAACACGGGGATCCCAAATTGCACAGGCATACTTCATGATTGGCGTGATATTGGTGGAATATAAATGTTCCACTTTCTGAGGAGCATCCCAGAAATGCCTTTTTAAGAAGTTTGAAATGTATTTGTCTGTTCTCTCCAGGTCACGTCAGCCGGAAAATAGATATATTTATAATCTCTCGTTTTATATAAAGGCTGGTTGTTCAAAAAATAATGTGACGCAGTCAGAGTTGGCCTGTGCGTAAACGAAACACAACAGCAAAAGGACATGTCCCAGTTTTCATGCTGGCATTGAATGCGGTCCAAGTTTTGCTGAGAGTGTGTGTGTGTCACATGCGGCTTTAACTGAATGATACAAAACAGGCATCCGTGTGCTACTGCAACTGGAAAGTAACATTATACACTATGTCATTGGCATAAATTAGGAACAGCCCTGACACAGATCCCTGCGGAACACCAGGGGTGACTGTTGCTATGTCGGAAAAGTGGCTGTTTACGAAGACTCTTTGCTTGCGCCCTTCAGGATAATTTCTAATCCATTGAAACACTTCGCTTGTTATACCAAAAAAACGATGTCCTTGGCATGAAGAGTTGCAGTGGAAAGTACAGCTGTGTCAAGCTGAAAGAAAAAGTGACCACTTGTGACGAATGACCATCAGAAGGCACAGAGAAACAGGTGGGAATAAGTTAGTGCCATTCAAGATGCAATCCTGTGTGAGTCAGTCGTGGGTTTGTAAACTGCAATGACGGTGAGGCATCCACTTGCAGGACAAACAGCATTGCATGCATGTTCTACTAATGGGTCATCGTAACCTTCATGTGTCATTTGGCGCACCATTACTTCGCGCGAGCATCGATTCCTCTTGGGAAAGGGTGCTTTGCAATACCACACCATCCGTTTGGCAGTGTGTGCAACTTGTGCGAAAGATTGTGGCTAACCTGTGCATAACAACTAAGCTTAACGAAAGCACAACCAAGCTAGACAGACTGCACAGCTAGGTTGAAAAGACTTAGACCTCTCTAAATTTATTGTACCGGGGCAGTCAATGTTATGAACCTTCGTCATGAAGACTTTTAAGAAGTTTGTCGCCTCAGCTGCTGGCTCATTTGTGGTGAAACTGTGCACAGGGAGCATGGGTGTTGCGGTAACTTGTGTTTCATATTAGGCTTGACAACTGTACCTGCTGGTTCAGCCACGCATGATGCAGATCCGTAATGGTCTGTGCCGGGTTGCCTCCAGAGGACACCATCGATGGAGCCATGCAGTGCTCATCTCGGTGCCTTTCATGTCGTGGTGCTTCCCTCTGCAGACAGCAAATGGTGCCACCACTGCCCTTCGGCGAAAGCCCAGCGCTGGCGGCTTTCAGTTTGTCAATCTCGGTGCAGACGATCGCTGGTTTGCATCATGCACGGCTGAACTAGGTCATCATCATCATCAGCCTGACTACACCCACTGCAGGGCAAAGGCCTCTCCCGTGTCTCTCCAGTTAACCTTGTCCTTTGCCAGTTGCGGCCACTGTATCCCTGCAAACTTCTTAATCTCATCCGCCCACCTAACCTTCTGCCGCCCCCTGCTACGCTTGCCTTCTCTTGGAATCCACTCCGTTACCCTTAAGGACCAGCGGTTATCTTGCCTTCGCATTACATGCCCTGCCCAAGCCCACTTCTTCCTCTTGATTTCAACTAGGATGTCATTAACCTATGTTTGTTCCCTCACCCACTCCGCCCGCTTCCGATCTCTCAACATTACACCTGCCAGTTTTCTTTCCATTGCTCGCTGCGTTGTTCTTAAGCTGGACCCTCTTCGTTAGCCTCCACGTTTCTGCCCCATAGGTGAGTACCGGTAAGATACAGCGGTAACTACAGTTAATATGAGGCAAAAGTTACTGCAACACCCAAGCTCTGTGCACAATTTCACTGCAAATGAGCCAGCGTGGTGGCTGGTGAAGCCCATATACATGTGCTATTTGTGTCATGTCGCATGTGTACCTCTCATGAGCCCTGGGCCAGGGTTGTACCTGTTACCAACTGATGTTCTTTTTGTTGTATGGGAACTTCAGAGATTATGCAGGGAAAGGAGAGAGGATAAGGCAGCGTTGGACAGCAGACAGTTATGCGTAGGGGGCTTAAGTTCCATTAGCCACTCGTTACAGCAGTCCTGAACAACATTAAGATCATTTCCAAGAGATAGGTAAAGTACAGTAGTCGGAAAATGTATATATGTTGGTAAAAAATAGCATGATAAAGTAGTCATCTGCGAACGTATGTGTGTTAGACATTACATGTGATGGCAAATAATTGATGTATGTGTGAAAATGTTGCAGGCCAAGCACAGATCTCTGTGGGACACTTAACGTTGCCAAGAGGGAATTAGTTACTATTGCTATTAGTGACAAACTGGAAACTGTTAGTCACTCTTCCGTCATAACTGGGGCCCGGAAATTTAGGCATTTGCCTAAACCTGCCTATAAATGCCTAAAGGGGGGATTTTTTCACTTCCCTGCCTTTCTGGCATTTTTTAGGAAATAATACCCATTTAACTGTACTTGTTGCCTATAAATGCCGAAATCCGGCATTTCGGTCCTCGGTGCCGTTCTTCAATTTTGAGACATCTTTCTAAGTATGGTGAAAGGTGTGCGCCGATGCACGCACAAAAGGCACGGGTCTAGCCGAGCGTTTTTCTCCGAAGTGTAACTGGCGCAACCAGAGAGGTTATCTAATCTGCTTGAGTGTAGCCCCGGCCGTTGCCTCATCAGTCGACTCTCGACTGCCTACCCCTCCGCAGGGAAAGGCCGCTTTATTTTTATTTTCTTTATTCATACGGTTAACCCTCTGTATGAGGGTCATTACAGGGAGGGAAACAGATACAAGTGCAATTCTCTTCACTAAAAAACACTCAAATACACAGAATTGCAGATTTGCACAGCAATTCTCCAGGAACGTGTTCACACCTATCTCAGATTTGTCTACATCTGTTTTGTCCACAACATCGCTTGGTAGTTGATTCCAAATTTCTACTGCATCGGGAAAAAAGGAGTAGCAATAGACATCAGTATGTGTAATAATAGGTTGTAATACCTTACTGTGATTTTTTCTGTGGGCAACGCTTCAGGGGAGCTGTAACATGGTGTTGTTCATTAACTTTGACTTCATCAGTCATTATAAAAAAAAAAAAGTTTCAAATTCTGCTTTCTTCTTCTTACTTCTAGTGATTTTAACTGACTCTGTTTTAGCATTGCTGTGACTGAATCAGTGCATGCCGCTTCCAGAACACATGACATTGACCTGAGTGGCCTCACAAACTATGCTTCGTCAGCGTGCTCCATTTCATTTCGTATTGACATGCCGAAAGAAAAGGTATCGAGAGGTGCTCATTGCAGCCAGTGGGTTTCGCAGTTTGGAAATGTTTTTTCAACTGATGGAACTCTGTAGTTCTGCAAAGGGTGCAAAACTTCAGTATCACGTGAGAAGCGATGCCATGTAGTGCAACACGTCGCTACCAACGAGCATATTGCAAACCTGAAGCGAACGAAAGAGGGGACTTCGCAGCTCCTAATGACAGAAGCTGTCAGCGATAGTTCGACAGCAAAGGAATCGTCATTTTCCAGAGAGTTGTGTCAAGCATTTTTGGCGCCAGATATCCTGTAAAGGAAACTAACCAACAGTGATTTTCAGGTTTTTGTGGAAAAGTACACCAAGCAGCATGTTCCAGATGAATCAACGTTTCGTAAGAGATACGTGAAAGAGTGCTACGAGGATACTCTCGCCAAAATCTGATAATATTGGGTGTCAGTCGACGAAACCACGGACGCTAGCGGGCGGTATGTGGTCAACTTCATCGTCGGAACATTGAGCCCCGAGAAATCCGGACGAGCAATCCTGCTTAACGGAGATGTTCTTGAAAATTTGAGCCGTTCAACGATACCGCGTTTTTTTCACTTCATCTCTGGAGTCTCTGTGGCCAGGAAATATTCGGTATGAGATGGTACTTTTGTTCGTTATAGATGGTGCATCCTAGATGTGCAAGGCAGGAAAGGGACTGACTCTTTTATGCTCCAAGATGGTTCACCTGGCCTGTGTTGTTCATGCAATGCATCGTGTCGCCGAATGTATCCGGCTCTCTTCTCCCCAAGTGGACGAGTTGTACCTAGCACAAAACAGGTGTTCCTTGAATTTCCTTCAACTGCTGTTTTTAGCACCACAGCACCTGACATACCTTTGCCACCAAAGCCTGTTTTGACTCGATGGGGTGTTAACATGGATAAACGCAGCAGTATGTTAGGCATGGCACTCTGAAGTGGTCAAATCTGTCTTTGAGGAAATCAAGGATGACGCTGCGCGTGTGATTAAAGCAACAGGCATGTTCGAAGAGGCGAGCTTGGAAAGAGATCTGATATACATCACTGCAAACTTCTCAACGCTGACGGAAACGATGACAATGTTGGAAAAGGCTG
Organism: Amblyomma mixtum; assembly: GCF_055824585.1. Taxonomy (NCBI): domain Eukaryota; kingdom Metazoa; phylum Arthropoda; class Arachnida; order Ixodida; family Ixodidae; genus Amblyomma; species Amblyomma mixtum. Next base: position 107,099,817 of record NC_143012.1, on the reverse strand, counting down.
GACTCTCAGTAGATGAATCATTGAAGGCTGTCGAAGAAGTACAAGCAGCAGACATAACTTCACCAGCGAAAGAACGAGTCACGAGGAGAAGAAGAACACAGGACAATGCTGGAATGGTTCCTCACCAGTGAGGAACCATTGCCCTAGTCACCAATGAGGAACCATTGGTGACTAGGGCAAAGGCCCGTTTGAAGACAGGCCAAGGTGTTGGTGGAATGGGGCGCCACCAAGAGGGAGTTGGAACCTCCAGGGATGAGGACAGTGGTCCCATCAAGAAGCGGGCTGGATGCAGAACGCAGCCGCTGATAACCGATGACGACGACCAACCGATGATGACAAGGGCCAAGGCTCGCATGAAACTGGGAATTGATCGAATGGTGGAGACTGGAACGAGAAACGCAGACCAGTCAGAAAGTGTGAAAGGGGTGCGGAGGGCTTCGACCCACGCAGAGTACACGATGCTCGACCTCTGAGCCATGACGAGGTCGGTGCCCAGGGGTGGTGTCCTGGGGACAGATCCGGGGGACGGTGCCAGTCCATCCCGGGGAGAGGTGTCAGAGGCTAGGGTGGAAAGGGGGGCAGGACTTCTGGTGAAAGCACGAACTGTGTGCCTGGACCGTGCCAAGCTTAATAGTCCGGGCTCCACGGTGGTTAGGCGTGCAAGTAGCCAGCGAGGGAAGCCCTCTGAGTGCCCCGACACACGCCACTTGGGTGTGGGTGCACGAACTGCGGGCCAGGATGGCGCAATCGGAAATGATCCTGGTCCCGTGGTGGTATGGCGTGCCACCCTGCTTGGCGAGTCGTGTGAGGAGTCCCCTGAGTGTTTGGCTCACGGTGCGGCAGTTTCTGTTCCGCACGTCGCCGAACACGTTGTGCAGGGTGTTGCTGGGGGGCGTTCCCACGTGTTTTGCGGGGCTCTCGCCCCGGCAGACATGGTTTTCGCGGCTGCCGCCCCGGGAGACGCGGTTTTCCGGGCCCCCACCCCAGTAGACGCGGTTTTCGGGGTTCCACCTGCGGATGCATCGAGGGACGGCTACTACGACACAGTCGCTCCAACCGGCTGGGAGACTGCTCCTGCTTCAGAGGCGACTTGTGGTGGCTTGACACATAGCTCTGTGGGGGGCGAGGTCCATTCCTTCTCCACTCATCGGCATCGTCTCCGGCGGCGTCCGTATCCGGTTCGGAGGTCCAGTCTTCGGACAGCGATGTGTTAGTTCCTAGACGTCCTGGCGCTAGGCGCAGGAGGGTACCAGTAGTGATGGAACACAATGTCAGGGGCGTGCCAGTTGACAGTGTTGTGCCTAGGCCTCCTTGCGCTAGGCGCAGGATGCCGTCTACTGGTGTGCCTGTTAGTGTTGGGTCTCGACATCCTAGCGCTAGGCGCAGGATGCCATCTAGTTCGGGTAGCGACGTGGGTGATTCGGTGGTTGATGATGCGCAGTCCGACGCTCCTGGCCCATCTACTACTACTGCTGGGCAGTACCGGCTCAGGGAACTTAGACAACTTCCGAGCAGTGATTCTGATGACTCTGCAACAGAGGCAAACTACAACACATGCTTAGAGTGCGGGAGGTCCTTTTCTTTGAAGGTGGGCCTCAGCCTACATCGGAAGAGGGCCCACTTAGACGCGTACAATGCTGACATTGTAGTGAGCAAAGTCAAGCCGAGATGGCTGCCAGAAGAGAACTATCGTCTGGCGCTTAGGGAAGTTCAGATTTTAAAACAGGCCAAAGAGCAGAATATACATATTTACAACATGAATGAAAGACTCCATGCGTGTTTCAGACATCGTACCTTCGACAGTCTGAAATCTCACCGGCGACAGGACACTTACAAGAAACTCGTGAAACATCTCTTGGCCGAACAAACTGATCCGCTACCAGAACCGTCCGACCATAACAGTGACTTAGAAGTTCCGGTATTACTAGATGAACCCGAGGAAGTTTCCCAGACCGACCATAATCGGAATCTGGAGGAACTGCGATCGCTGGTAAATAGGCCTTGCCCCCGTTCATTCGGGGCTGACACACTTTGGACGCTTGGAAAGCTGTACATTGACAACCAGGACATCACAGTCGCTTTCAACAACTACCTCCGTCATTGTTTCTTCCGTGACAAACCACCGAGACCAGCACGAAGGAAACCGCAAGGCAAGCCAAAGAATCTCAGCAAACGGAAGCGACGTCGCATAGAGTACGCTAAGCTTCAGGAAGAGTTCAAAAAGTGTCAGGGGCGTTGTGCAAGAGGGGTCCTGGACGGTGCAAAGCAAGCTGATGTGGAAGATGTTGCCACATTCCTCGACTGCTGGGAAACAGCGCCACTTGCGTGCAGTATTGGATCTACTCTTACAGGCACTGAAGAGACGATCTCAATCTTTCAGCCAGTGTCATCGGCTGAGCTAAAGGCAGCAATGCCTAGGTTGAACTCCGCCCCTGGTCCTGATGGGCTGACGGCGAAGGACCTTCGTGTCCTAGTCCTCAAGGTGATTTTGACACTCTTGATGCTGTTGGGAAGACTGCCCATCTGTTTGAAAGGTGCGAGGATGATATTCATCCCGAAGAAGCAGAATGCAAAGGAACCTGGGGAGTTTAGGCCAATAACAGTTGCGCCCATCCTTGTGCGATTGTTCCATAAGGTTTTGGCGTCCAGACTCCAGGCAGCTGTTCCCGGTCGACGGGTGTGCCGAAAATGTGCACCTTTTAGCTGGCGCAATCCATGAGGCCAGGCGTCGCTACCGACCTTTGTACATGGCGACTTTGGACATTGCCAAGGCCTTCGACAGGGTCACCAAGCCAGCAATTCTAGAGGGCCTCAGGAGGAAATCCCTTGATGAACCCTTCCTACGCTACATCAGGGATTTTTATGATGGCGCAGAAACGGCCCTAACCTTCCTGGGGTCGACGCGCTATGTCAAACCAACGAGAGGTGTAAGGCAGGGTGACACCTTATCACCGATGCTTTTTAACCTAGTCCTAGATGAATGGCTAGAAAACTGCCCACCTGAGATCGGCTTCAGGAGTGGGCCATTGACAGTGAATGCCATGACCTTTGCCGATGATCTGATAATAATGGCATCCACTCCAGCAGGCCTCCAGGACCAACTAGACGACTTATTCATGTACCTGGCGCCCAGGGGGTTAGCCATCAATGCTTCGAAGAGCTTGACGGTTGCCTACATGCCAGACGCCAAACGAAAGATCACGAAGATCGACATCGACCAACAGTTCACCATCGGTGGTGAGGAAATACCAAAGGCGGCAGCGGAAACTATCTGGCGCTGCCTGGGCCTCAGTTTCTCACCCAGCGGGATGTCACCGGCTGATATCTCTGCTGAACTAAAGTCGTTGCTACAACGGGTCAGTGCGGCACCCCTGAAACCAAAGCAGCGCTTGGTGGTGCTCCGCACATATCTGCTACCGCGGTTGATGCACCGAGTTGTGCTTGGGCCGGTGTCAGCTAAGCTGCTCATCAAGCTTGACAAAGCCACCCGAGCCGCAGTGCGACGCTGGTTACGTCTGCTACATGACCTAACACATGCAATTTTTCATGCAGCGGTCGGTGATGGGGGGATGGGGTTATGTCCTTCAGGGCTACGGTGCCATGCTTACGAGTGAAGCGCCTGACCGCACTGCGTGAGTCATCCAATGACTCATGCAAAGTACTGGCGGAGCTGCTGTATGTTGGGGGCCTGATCTCCCAAGCGGAGAAAATGACCAAATACAACGGGGGAGTCCTTGCTACAAACAAGCAGGTGCGTGCCTTCTGGCGCAACCAACTCCACTCGAGCGCTGATGGCGCGGCATTAAGAGGCGTAGGAAATGCACCCGGTTCGAACAACTGCCCTCCGCCAGTACTTGGCATGACTAGGGCAGTGGTTTCTCATTGGTGTTCTTCTTCTCCTTGTGTCTCGTTCTTTCGCTGGTGAAGTTATGTCTCACGTACACCAACTAGCCCACATGGGTACCTTGTTACAAGCAGCACTTCTGGGACTGGAAGGAAACGGCGCTACTGCTTCTACGAAGATGCAACAATTGGTAGGAAAAAACTAGGGACCTAGAAACAATTTTGCAAATCAGAGACCTTCTAGGCGGCGACAATACAGCCACATCACCTGAAGGCCTGAGCCCCTGGGAACTCTTATGTTTTAGGTTCGTGCAACTAACTTCATGTGACGTCGAAAGAAGATTTTTAAAGTACAAAGCTATGCTTAGCGAAAACCGAAGGAGCTTCAAGTTCGAAAGTCTGAGTATGTGCGTTATTGTGGCTTGTGCAATGAAGAAGACAGTTTCCAATAAACCCCTCTTCACGTGATTCAATTGAGGACAGTGTACGCTCCGTGCTTGACTGACAAATCTTGTACTGCGCCTATATTTGCTTTATAGCCCTATTTCAATATTTTTTAGAGCCTAGATGCCTGCCTATTTCGGGGATCTTTAGTGCTTAAATTTCCGGGCCTTAGTCATCATCATCATCAGCCTGACTATGCCCACTGCAGGGCAAAGGCCTCTTCCGTGTCTCTCCAATTAACCCCGTCCTTTGCCAGCTGCAGCCACCATGTCCGTACTTCATCAAAGGTTTTAGCAAACGGTGAGAATGAGACGTCAGTCTATAAGATTAGAAAAAAGGCTTGCCCAGCAAGTGTGCGAGAATGTGGAAAGATGGGGCTTGTGGGGGTCACCCGAGCAAAAGGTGCCGGATGGGAAAAGTTGTTCAAATCAAGGATGCGCAGATAGATGACATGTTTGATGATTTCAGGGCCTCTTTTTACCTGCATCATTACTTCACTGCTACCTGCCTGTCTATTGCGATTGGTTTACTGTTGGCTGCAATGCACTGGAAGGAAGGTTAAGCAGCAATGTTTACTTAGGGCAGGTTCTCTCAGATCATGGATGGCAGGTCACCAGTATCCCTCAAGAGGAAAGTGTACAGCAGCTGTATCTTACCAGTACACTCACCTATGGGGCAGAAACGTGGAGGCCAGCAGAGAGGGTTCAGCTTTAAGGACTACAGGCACCAAATTTTTGCTTGCATGTTTTCTTCTTTCAAACGATGCATTAGACATTCGTATGCATGGAACGCCCTGCGGTATTCGTGTTTGCCCGCTAAGTAATTTTGTAATTGAATTTCGCCTTGATGCTGTTTTGGTTTCATCAGTCGAACGATGACTGTCATAAAAAAAAAAATGTGCTGTATTATTCCTGACTGGCAATTTTTGTATTCCAGGTCTTGGAAGAAGCTGGATTAAGTGTCATGGTGAATTGAAACTACATATCAGCGGTTAAATTAGTTGTTCTGGTGGATCACGTGACAATAAAATTGTCAGTGGTTTAGCTCTGGTTAAACCTGGAGGATTGCGAAAGCAACGAGGAGAGAGAGAGGCGCTGGAGAGCGCGCGGCAGCGGACTGCTCCTCGCACATGCGCAGTATGGCCTTTCCTCGGCTTGGCGACTCGCGTAGTGTTGCCTTTGCAACAAATCGTCAACATGACGTCAGTCGTCGTTCAGTCGTTGAAACCGAAAACTGAGAAGAAATTCAATTATAAATTATTTAGCAGCTGTAGGCAAATACCGCCTGGTAATCCATGTATTCTAATGTCTAACGCATCGTTTAACAGAAGAAATCTATAGTCTATCGTCCTTTAATGTGGTCGGGGAGTCAGTTTACCATATTAGATTTTTAATAGAGGGGTCCCACACAGTGCATGCATATTTGAGGTTAGGTCATATTTATTTGTTTACAGAATACTGCGGACACTTAAGTCCAGTCAGTAATAATGAAAAACTATCGGGAAATTGACTATCGATATTTTTTTAAAACTATTGATAGTGTAAAAAAACTGTAGATAGTAGAATCGATAGTATTATTACCAATAGTACCACTGTCCATAGTGAGACAGTCGATAGTAAAACTGTCGATATTATGCATTTGTTGGCCAGCGATATAGCCAAATATTTACCTGATTGGTTTCACGGTCTTATAAGGCTTAACGTCCCAAAGAGACTCAAGCTATGAGGGATGCCGTAGTGGAGGTCTCCGGATAAATTTCGACCAGCTGTGGTTCTTTAACGAGCCCTGGCATCGGCCAGTACATGGACCTTCGCCGTGGCCCGGGACCGAACCTGCGTATATCTAGTCGGCAACCAAGCACCATAACCCCCATGCCACCACAGCAGCATTTGTGATGACTGACTACTAGCAATACTCAATTCATGCATTTATGAAACATCTTGTGGACGAATGAAATATTTAATTGCGCAGTAAAGGATCCGGAATATGTTCTGATTGGTACATTCGTACTCAGAAGTAAAGCTTTTCTCAAGTTGCGTGACTTTGAGGTGTCTGATCTGCTTTGTTTACTGAACTGTTGCATCCTCATTGTGGCATGGTAGTCTAGAACATGCACGGTCATATCTACCTTGTGTGCAGTGCATGAAAATGTAATGCGATGCTTATCAAACATTTTGTTGATGGTGAGGTTGTAAGCATGGTAGTGGTTCATTGCTCAAGCCTCGGGAAGTATTTCCAGTAGAATACTAGATGAGAAGGACATCTTTATACACGAGCTAGATAAAAGCCAAATATAAGCACGAAATCAGATTACAGGAAGTATTTCTACATAAATATATCTATATATATGCCCTGCAATGATGGCTCAGTGGTTGCAGCGCTCGGCTACTTGCCCGAAAGGCATGGGTACGCTCCCAGCCGCGGCGGACGAAATTCTAGAGGACCGTATACTGTGTGCGATGTCAGTGCACGTTAAAGAACCCCAGGTGGTCGAAATTTCCCGAGCCCTTCACTACGGCATCCCTCATAGCCTGAGTTGCTTTGGGACGTTAAACCCAAATAAACCAATATCTATTTATGTGTCACATCGTAACGAAAGCATTCGACACCGTGATGGTCAGAACAAGAAGAGCAAATGTTAATTGCTGTGCATCTCGTTATTTGTAGGCTCGTGATACCATGGCATAAGCACTGCGCATGCCAAGTGCCTTTTTCTTCTATACGCCGACCTGTATACATGTTAACCAATTTTAAAGATAACTGGTAGGGTTGTGGGAGCATACTACAGTTAAAATGTCTACCACTTTAAACTCGGACACAAGCGGCACACAGTTCAGTTTAGCTGGGACAGTTTGGAAAAATGTCTAGAACTTCATCCGATGAAAGAATAAACATCATAACAACTTGTGCTGGTTAACATGGCACCATTGTGCACTGCAGACGTTGTCTTGCTGACGTAACCACCGCAGAAATGGTTTTCGCACACACGTTTCGCAACTAGGACATCACGACACTAACACTTTCTCTAGTAACTTTGCTTTGGGAATGTCTGCAGAGCTCGGTGATGCGTATATGCTGCGAAAACGGGCGAGTCATGTTGGTTACTGATACCATCACCTCCATGCCACACACTCGGGAAACCAAGGGTGCAATGGATACGTGTGGTTGATTTCGTAGAATGGATAGTACTATAATATAGCAAGCAATATCGATACGGCTATCCATAGTACTATCGAAAGTACTATCGATGGTTTTGCATCACTACTGAGCAGTCCAAGCAAGACCAAGTTGCAACACGATAATCCTATAAGCGTAAGCAGTTTGGTAAAGTGAGGCTGCAGTAAGGAATTTGGGACTCTCACTGATGGGGTCGCAAAGCGAGGCAAAACATGAACATCTGAAATATTGAGTGAGTGCCGCAGCTGGACCCAGTCAGTGTCAGCGTGGGATGACTGACAGCCTGGAATGCGGCTACTGCTTCAGTAAATGCTGTGCAGATGAAAGGCCAGTGTCTTAAAATGGTTTCAGTGTAGTCATTCCTGTGGTGGATGAGTCCCAGTGAAGAGCTCTCGTAATGCCTGCAGCGAGAAAAGCAAGGATGCCTCCACCTTGTTGTTGTTTGGGATGCTGTCATCAGACTTGTTTTGCTTGGAAGGGCTCTGGGTGCCAGTCTTGCAGTAAGAAAACCCGGCCTTGTGTTTCTCTGTCTGGGCGACGTGCAAGGGACCTTTTGAAGCTGTTTGCAGTTATGGCATTCGGCTGAGCACAGGTCTGTGGCCTTTTGGTGGAGGCACAGTGTGGCTGTGTCTCGTTTCCAGTGGCTTGTTGGCAGCCGTGTCGTCTCGGGATGTGTTGTTGTTCTGGTGCTTGAAGCATTGGCCACTCTCTGCTGCTGTGGGTGACTCACCCTTCTCACCCCCACCTCTCTCTCTCTCTGTTGCAGCGGGTGGCGTGGGAAAGAGTGCCTTGACAATCCAGCTCATACAGAACCAGTGAGTGTTCTTCTTCCTCCCCCCTCTGCCATTCTTCAGTGGTTGCAGCTCTGGACAGGCATTGCAGTGTTCAGGCAGCCGTGTTGTGTGCTGTGTGCTGTTGGCATTTTCCCGGCACATGGAGTACATCACTCAGCTGCCTCTCATGCTGTGGCTAACTTGGTAGCGTCTTATTTTCTAAAAATTAGGTTTTTTGAAAATATCATTGCTTGCTTAGGGAAGCCGAAAGTGCAGTTGTTGCAGTAATCGAAGCGCATTTGTTGATGACTACAGCGCAACAAACGGGACAAGGACACTGGCAGGAGCAGAACACAGCGCTGTCCCTGCCTGTGTCCTTGTCCCATTCGTTGCGCTGCAGTCACGGAATATCAGAACCAGCCCGCCCAACAATTGATGCGTGATAGTCGCAACTTGAAAGGAATCTTGAAATGATTTTGATGGGCATATTCTAGTACAACATATCTGCAGAGGTCGTTTTTGCGAGTATTGGACTCAAATTTGAAAGCTCTGCATAAGGCTTGCATGGACTGCCCACGGATGTCGTCAGGGCGGGGGGCACGGCAGTGAGGTGTCTCCCTAATCTGTTGCAAGGAGGATATGCGAGCAGCCATTTCAAAAAATTATTTCTTTCCAGTTTGACTCCAATACCAGCGAAGACCACCTCTGCAGGTCTGTTGCACTAGAATATGCACCATTGAAATCACTGCAGGGTCTCTTTAATGTTTCTATTGCAAGTGCTCGAACAACATGAACTGGCGGGCGAGTTGGTGTGACATATCTAGTGAAGCAGCGCAACGGCACAAGGGAAGAAGGGGACGAACACAGCGCTGAACTGACAACAAATGTTTATTCCGGGTGCCAACAGCATATATATATACTTTAGCACCTCTGTTTTTTCTAAGGTGCTTAAGTATATATATATGCTGATAGCATCCGGAATAAACATTTGTTGTCAGTTCAGCACTGTTTGTCCCTTTCTTCCCTTGTGCCGTTGCGCTGCTTCACTAGAAGTGCTGGAAAATTACCGATAAGGGTAAAATAGAAAAATGTCTGGTTATTGTACTGTTTACTCGTTAGATGATGCAGCCTTGCATTAAAAATGACTTTTTATGGAGAAATTCTTTTCCTCTGAGGTACTAGACAATGGCATGAATCTTAGTAATTTATGGGAAAAAATTTCAGATTTGAAATCGGTGGTGGTTTAATTCAGAGACCATTGTTCCGCCTGTGCTTGCAGTGGCCGCGTTCACTGAATATCAGTTTGTGTTGCCGTTTGTACAGGTGTGGCAAAAGTAATGAGTGAGCTTCAGGTTTTCTTACGTGTGCGTAGAGAACACCTGCAGGTTTCTTGGTGTGTTACATGTGAGACGCAGCAGTGGCATTTGCATATCTGTCCATGTGATTTTGGCCGCAGCTGTGCCCTTGTGGTTTGCACGTGCAGCTGCAGAAACAGGGTCTAGCCTTTTTCTGACTGAGTGGGGTGCACTTTCGGAGAGAAGCCTGTGCTGATGTTCCTTGTTCTCTTTCAGCTTTGTGGACGAGTACGACCCAACAATAGGTGAGTGGCCCCTCCCTCCTTCTTGCAACACTGCACAATTTTATTAAGGCGAAAGCCTTTAATGCCTCATACTGTTGTAACCAAGACTTGTTAGCAAATGTGTCCGCATTTCGGATGCATGCCTTATATGGGCATATGCCAATCAATAGTTTCTTGTTTAGGCCACGTATAAATAGCAATTTACAATTAGCTTAACGAGTTGCAGTGTCAAATAGTGCAACCTTTTACTCTCGACACAGTGTATCAGGATGACATGCCTTTAGAAAATAATGAAGAATGTCACCGGGTACAGGAACTCTATCTGGCTATCAATTCATGTGAGTAAAAGCAACAAAATGCAATGTGAAACTTCATTAGAGCTTAGTGAGACATTACCTAATTACATTCTATACTTTGTAAGATTTAAGACCAGCTCAATTATGGCTACCTATTTGGAAACAGAAGAGGGAAACACACATCTGTGTGCAAAATTTCATGAGAGTCTAGCTATAAATAATAAAGTTTTAAGAACCTCGTGCCCCCTTAGATGCTGGTTTGCCTGTTTTTGAAATAACATTTGTTACTTCAGCACTCTGCCCTGTCTCCCTCCTTGTTCTTGCATTCCATTCATTCTTGGCGCTGTGTCCTGCAAACATTCAGGCATTGGCTTCACAAGAGTGGGCGTTCTTTTGTACGACCGTGTGAAGAGCATTAATTCAAACATGCTGGCCAAAGGCATGGCATATGTGTGGCATTTTGAGGGCCTCAAGTAAGTTGGTGGAATCAGCCATGGTCGACAAATGCTCCAGCAGTGTTGGGCATGGTAGATGGGTGTTGGATGAGGCATGTAACTCGGTACGTCGCATATGGAAAAGTGAACAAATTTCCACTCCCGTGTGGCCGGGCATACATTTTCAAAAATGCCATCTTCAAATCTAGCCACGCACAGTAACGAATGCCGCCAGTGTAATACTTTGCCTATTCTGGTTTTCTAAGGGGGTTTAGGAGGCCTACCATATCTACAGGAACATGTGTTATTGACCCGTTTATTGTCCTGCATATAAAAAAGTTTTTAAATCTGGACACTCCTTTTCCGTAGCTGTGCATGTAGATGATCTGCGTTTTGTGATTCTGCTCTGTTTTGTCACGATGCATTATCTCTGCCGTTACTCGTTGCTTTATTAAAACTGACATTCAGGCGAGTTGGTACAGCCTGTTGGGAAATTTCCAGCGAACACAGGACAGGGACACAGAAGAGGACACCACAAGCGCTGACTCGCAGCTAAGCGTTTATTCCCAAACGCAGAAAACATACGCTCACAGGAAAAACAAAAACATCAAAACTTATGCAATCCCTGATGTGAAAACTCCCGTTCATGCAGGACAACAGATGGGTCACTAACACATGCAGGCTGGTTTTTGCAGATATGATGGGCTTCTGATACCTCTCTTGTCAAGTGATTAGGATGCCTAAACAAAGCAGTTGTTTTACCAGGTAAAGGCTTACAGTCCCTGCATTCCATACAGTGCTTGGCAAGATTCGAAGAAGGCGGTTTACCCAACGACAAGTTGTGCTCTTGTAAGCGAACATTCATGCAACGGCTAGTTTGACCGACATACATGCGCCCGCAAGACAGTGGAATGTGGTACACTGCACCTTTTTCGCATTTGATGTACCGGTTTACATGATTCACATTGCACACCTTCCGCTTATCACGAACAGCACGACCAGAGTGCTTGTCAACCCTGGCACAAATACTCCCAACTTTTTTCGGGGGTGAAAAAATTACGTCCACATTATATTTCTTGCACACATTTTTTAGTTGATGTTAATAGCGGTGAACATATGGAAGAACCGCTACCTTCTTTTTCTTCCCTTCATCAGCACTCCTCCCAGGTGATGGCCGGTTGGCATCCTTAGTTCTTTTTAACACGTTACTGCGAATAAACGCTTAGTTGCGAGTCAGCGCTTGTGGTGTCCCTGTCCTGTGTTATATTGTTTCTTATTACTTGTTCTCTAGCAGAGTTGTGATTCTGCACTCAGAGGAAGCGCTGTTTTTATTTTTTTTCCACGGCGTATGGCTGCGTCTGTGCAGAGGACTCGTACCGGAAGCAGGTAGTCATCGATGGGGAGACGTGCCTCCTGGACATCCTTGACACTGCAGGCCAAGAAGAGTACAGGTGGGCAGGGTTTCTTCTTGGCAGTGTCCTCCACTGGCACTGAGTACACTTGCATCATTTACGAGTGGCCTATGGCTGTAAACCTGACCACATCACACACGCACATTGCCATAGATCGTGTTTTTAAGGGGGGAGCCTGGTCTTAAAAAATGAAGTCACAGTCAAGAAATCTTCAGGGAATATGTGTTTTTGTGTACTGGTTCTAAATATGTTGTTTAATTGCACGTAAAACAATTCCTTGAGCACTTCTATAGTTTTTATGCATGTATTTTGTGAAGAGCCTTGAAAAAAATTTCTTGCGCGCAACTCGCTGAAATGTATGCCACTGGGTTCCCTCGACACCAAGGAGTGCAATAAGGGTGAAATGGTCTTCCTGGTTATCATAGAACTTCAGTTATAGGGTACTGAAGTTGTCACTTCAGAAGTGAGAAGAAAAGTGTGGTATTCCCGTTTCTGAAGTGGCAGCTTCAGTACCCTACAACTCAAGTTCCATGATAGCCAGGATGATAATTTTACCCTTATTGCATTCCTGGGTGTCGAGAGAACCCAATGGCATACATTGCAGCGAGTTTCCTGCAGCAAATTTTTTTTCAAAGCTCTTCACAAAATACTTCTATAAAAAGTACTTAAGTGCTCAAGGAATTGTTTTATGTGATATTCAGTGACATATCTGGAATCAGTGCACAAAAATACACGTGCCCTGATAAATTTGTAACTATGGCTAGATGAATAAAATTTTCTTCTCAAGACCAGGCTCCCCCCTTAACTCCGCATGCTTTGACAAGCTAGACCGGGCCAGCCAGGCAGCGGCAAAAGGTGTGACACAGGCGGGTGTGGAATCGACTACGGGTCGATTCGCTCTGTTGGGCACAGCTCCTTTCTTTGGTCAGCACACAGTCTGTTTGGTGTGCAAGGCAGTGTGAAGTGCAGACCATACTTGTTGTGCCATCAGCAAAAATGGAGAGGGGGAGGAGGAGGTGGCCGCAAGACTGGCCTGGGTGGCTTCGGGGGGGGGCCTCGCAAGCTTTCTGGTCCAGAAGGAATCCTGCCTGAGCACTAAAGGGCTTGTCCAGTGTTTACCTTCAGCCAAGCCCGTCCTCAGCCTGAATCCTGACCCCCATTTTTATTCATCAAGCTGATTAGTTTGGAGGCACTGATTGCATAATTGAGTGCATTCCCACTCTTGCGCCCTTCTGGGGCTAAACGAGTTTTGTTGCACTGTCCAGATAAAAATGGCCAAATTTGGCCAAAGTGAATATCTTAGGCAACGATAATGCCAGGCCTTCCAAGGAGAGCTGTACTTCTCACAAGTTCTCTGTGAAAGGCTGGGCTTTTCTGTCCACTCAGGGCCAGGGAAGACAGTCCCTCAAATGTCTGAGTAGTGTTGCATCCATTTTTCACACAGTTATTGCTGTAATTGAAGAGATAAATTGCTGCGTGGTGGGAAGAGAAATGCGTACACAAGACGACGCATGCGCTTCCTCGTTTGGTTTGTGTGCAGACTTCCTTCAAAAGGCAGTTCAGAGTGGTGTTGTGGAAGTGCAGCAGCATTTCATTCACTGGTTTAATTAGGTTAGCAGAGAAAGTCCATTCATAAACAAAGCCTCTTCTCCCGAGTTGCCAGTCTACTACTGCACTCAGCAGCTGGACACCGGTGTTTTCTCCCTGCAAACAATGGAGCCACCGGTCGTGGTTTGAGAGCCTTGGTGTAACATGTCATTCCGATTGGCCCAGGCTGCCACAGCCTTCACAACGCTGCAAAAGGCTTGAGAGGTGGAGTGCAGGGAAGAGATGCACCAGGCACGACTAGTCTGCTGCAGAAATACGCCCAGAAAAAGAATTCGCAGAGGTCTATTGAACCGCTGAAAATATTCGCATTTATTGTCCTGGTGGCCAGACTTTTGGATGATAAATGTCACAAGTTAGTGCATATCAGTCGAGCCCACTTAAAACAGCCACACACATAACACACTTGCTTGGCGTGATCGAAGACTACTCAGCCGTCGCTGTGTACATGAGGTCTGCGACATCGAATCTCGGATAAAAGGATCGTCTGTGGATGCCTCACAACAAACATGAGCATTTCCAAACGCTCGTTTTGGGGCACACTGCATGGCTTTGATTGCGCTCCTACATGTGCACCGAGTCTGCTGGCCGGATGTCTGCTTCTCAATGCAGATCGATAAAATGCTGGAGCCCAAGTAGTGTTCAGCCACTCGACATCCTGTTGCGATATTTCTCAAAGACAGAAGGGAAAGTGGTCATTGAACACTTGGAATCGTTCAACCTCTACCGTGCGACAGCAGACCTCATAGTTGACTAAAGAACCCCAGGTGGTGGAAATTTCCGGAGCCCTCCACTACGGCGACCCTCATAGCCTGAGTCGCTTTGGGACGTTAAACCCCATAAACGAAACCAAACCATAGTTGACTGCATCGAAAGAAACCTAACTGAACTTCCAAATAACAAGCTGCTTTGTTTTTTCGGTGATGGACCTAACCGAGTGAAATCTGTGAAAAGAAAATTGAAGGAGGCCATTAGTCCAGACCTGCTGAATCTCGGCGAGTGCAGTTTGCAAAAGGTGCATAGGGCATTTGGTTCTGGCTGAAGTGCCTTTGGAAGTGTCATAGAGTTGCTGATCTTTGACGTTTACTACTGCTCTAAGCATGCTGTACGCTGTTCAAAAACCAGCAGAAAGAACTTGGGATTGCAGAACATGTTTTTTATAATAAGGGAGTAATTACTCATTGACGTCCACCCGAGCGCAGCCATACGGCTACAAAGGAAAGCTGTACAGCTTTCTCAGAAACTTGGCAGTTAAAGACAAATTCGTCCTGGTCTGGGGTTTGAAACCGGGACCACCGCCACACCGGAGCAGTCGCTCTACCAACTGAGCTGGCCGGGACGGCATGTTCATGGTAGGGCGAGAGCGAATTGATCAATAACTCGAGGTGGGAGCTGTGTTGGTCCAACACTTGACCAACACAGTTCCCACTTTGGGGGAAATACAACTGCTTGAAATTGCCTGTCAAGCTGTTCCAATGTGCTCCAAAGTCCATTTTTTGCTCCCAATCGCAGTTTGGCAGTAGCAGCAGTGCGGTAGAAGGATGCGGTCTCGGGAGTTCGTAGTCCATTGGCAACTTTGAAAATTGCATTATCTCTGAGGCAGTGAAAGGTAAACAAACACAGTTCTCAATTATTTCGCTTGACAACCTGCACACAGTAAGTGGCTGCCACTTCTTTCCATCTCAGTGTGTTGGTATGCTGTTAAATTTACTGCTACTTTGATATTTAATTACGAGAGATCGCACTCGTAGGTTTAAGAGTTCAGTATATATGCAGGTAGCACTGTACGCCGTGGTTGATACTTCAGTAGTCAAGCTGTGTGGTGTCACATTTTCATGTGGCTTCGGACACTCGGACAATGTGACTATGAGCAGCAGTCTCAGCACTTTCTTTAAAAGATTAGCGCTACACACAAACATGAGTGAAATATGATATTCTTTAGTGAAATACACACAGAATATCATTGTCACGCCACCTATCAGCTGCAGTAAACCTCGGAAGTCAGTAAAAGATGACGAAACGATAAAAGAAACCCTTTAACACGAGGGGAGTTAAAAGCGATACAAGAGTTGATGATTCGTTAAAAAGCAAAACAACGAAAGATGTGACGCGGTGTATAAGGCCAAAATGACATGTTTGAATGGAATCCAACAGGACAAAAGTGATATGACAAAGCCAGAAAACAGAACACACCTAACAACATATTAAAACTGAATTGAAGCACTGAACACCAGCGACCACAGCAGAAAAGTTGCGCTAATTTTTTTCAGAAACTATGCACCAACTTGCCCAGCAACCATTCGCAGCACCCCCGACCAGGGATTCCCTGGTAACAGTTGTTTTGCCAGAGGGTGGCAGAGAGAGACATGCCAGGCCCATTTGTTGTTTCCATGCCTGTTCAGACTAGCCTCCAGCAGTGCTTGGCTGTGTGGCATGCTGTGTTGTTGCAGTGCCATGAGGGACCAGTACATGCGGACGGGCGAGGGCTTCCTGCTCGTCTTTGCGGTCAACAACGGCAAGTCGTTCGAGGACATCAGCATGTACAGGGAGCAGGTAGGTCATCTTGAGCCTGACTGTGCTGCCCTCTCTCCCATGTCTCCCCTGTCCTTCGCCACCGTGTGTGTCGCCGCAAATTTCTTAAACTCATCCGCCCACCTGACTTTCTTCCGCCCTCTGCTCTTGGAATCCACTCCGTTACCCTAACAAGGACCAGCGGTTATCTTGCCTTCGCCTTACATGCCCTGCATACTTTCAGTCAGTCAGTGTGGTGCACGCACAATGCCAGCATGGTTTTCTCGTGTTGGCTGCCACCATACACACTCCTTGGGTTGCCCATCCAGAAAGCGGGCAGTGGCGTGGAGGTGTGCAAAGCTCCCGCCAGTGCAGTGGTGATGGCAGTGCTGTGGTCATCGATGAGCAGTGAAGATTGTGGCGTGTTGAGGTGAAGAACTTTTGCGCACTGACGATGCAGCCATGACAAATGAAGACCTCACTGATGAGGCAATCATGGCAGCTGTTACCGGCACGGACAGCAACAAACGGGAACCTTTGGAAGTTTTAATATAATATAGCAAAAGCTCGTCATTCAGCCTACATTAATTCGGTAATCCGGATAATTTGAACTGCCAGCACATACCTGGTCGACACCCATGTCTTTGTCAAAAGTAACCAGGCTGCACATTTTTCTTCTCAGTCGTATATTAAAGCTATTATGCCAGCCCTCAAGCTCTAAATCTCTGTATGGTAAGAATAGCCCGTGTTCTCATCTTCAAAGAACTTTTTGATCGTTAGGGAAGCCGTGCGGGCTCTGTTATACGAATGAGAAGCAAACCATGGAGCCTGGCTACTTTTGACAGTCTGTACATCTATGGCGTTATATGCTCATTAATTTGGACATTACAGGCCTGCTCTGTACCAGAGCTCTTGGGTCGTAGCAATTGGGAAAATCTGCTCCAAAAAGTGACCAGTCCTAGCAGCCACTTCCTGGATGTTTACGGATGGCGGAGCCATCTGGAAGCGGCTGTTGCCAAATGTTGCCATTGTCTTCTGAAAAGAGATTTTCCATCTCTTAATTGTACTGTGAAGTCTTGTTTGATCTGTTTCACTGCTTTTGTTGTCTGGCAGTGGTGAGTTGATCACCAGTCTCGAAGTTTGCGGCTGTTTGTAAGCACCCGAATTTTGGCCACCTCGGAGGACCACTTTTTGATATGTGAACCCTATGGGAAGTTTCACAACGGTAATGTCAAAGCCTGCGCGGCCTCTTTCCTCCCTGGCTGGGCATTGTCATAGTGCCCTTACCTGTGCACCGAGGTGGGAAGCGGCCGTACTAATTGAGCCGCTGCGTGGCCACCTTGGATGTGGCAGGGTGCAGTGTGGGAAAGTGGTCCACACACAGCGACACCACCTACTGTTTCCACGTACCATGTCTGTGGGCATAAGACTGGTGCGCAGACATGGAAAGGTGGCGTCATGCCTTGTGAGTGTTTGCTCTGGCACACTTGTGTTTCATCTCGTGGCGTTTCCCTCTGTCTCGTTTCAGATCAAGAGAGTCAAAGACGCCGACGACGTGCCTATGGTCTGTGAGTACCTTTGACGGCAGTCTTGAAGGGGGGTCAGCACTGGGGACTGCATTCGGAGGCACTCGCGTCTTCCCGTGGGTTACCTCTCGGTCTTCGCGAACATCATTGCCCCGTGCAAACTGACTGTTCTTGCTTCATGCAGCGAATGCATTCATTCGAGGCACGACCGCGGCCGCGTCGCACTATCTGGTATCATGTGATAGGGTGCGGACATGAAGAAAGCACGACTATGACTCAGATAAACTCTAATATTATTGCTGGTAGGCAGAAAATGGGGAGCGGCAATATTCGCGATTTTGAAATCCGGTTTCTGGCAGAAAAGTTTTTTTTTTTTAAGTTCACAGATTTTTCGGACTGTTCGATTATTCAGACCATTTTTCGGGTCCCGCCAAGTCCGGAAAACCGGTCGGCGACTGTACTACAGAAGTAGCATTTGTTTCTTTAAAAGTGCGTTATTTATTTGTTTATTTGTGGATACTGAGACTATGTACAAGGTCATGGTGGGTGAGAAACATGCATTTGAAGATACAAAATTGCAGGCACATACCAAATCAAAACATTCAAATGCAAGTTCAAAAAGAGCAAAAAAAAAACATGGCAAGCTCAATAGCCACATGTTCGTCAAATAACAGCAATGATTTCTTCATGACAATGTCATTGGTGAGGTTATTCTAATCAGTGATGGTCCTAGGAAAAAGGGATATTTAAAACAGTTAACACATGAGTTTAATGCCGTTATTGCAAAAGAATGGCGATTTCTAGTTCTGTATCCCAAGGAATGGGTAAGGATATTAGAGGTGTTCACATTAAAATTATTATCTGAAAGAGTTCTACCGGATGCGTGATTTCTGTGGGGAATAGATAGAAAGCCACTTCTTTTAAGGACTTCACAGGCATATTTTAGTGCAAAAGATGATGGGACGGCAGAAATACAAAACAAACACGGGTGCTACTGACAACTCCTTTATTGAAGCGAGAACGAGGCATATGAATATGCTTCTGGCCAGCGCCACCGCTACCTACCGAGGAACTGGGAGTTACATAGGAAATCGTATAAGATTCGATAGGAAATTTGTCTCGGCTTTATACAGAATGATAGACATGTCACTAACGCAGTCCTGTCCCCCTTTCCTGACAAAGAAAGCTTCCAAGGTTTCACGGGCTGTTTTTTGAGCACTTCTGCCACGGATTGAAACGCTAAGGAAACGCGGCTCACAGTTGGTGCAAGCAATTGCCAATGAAACCTAGTTCTACAGTGTGCCGCCGCGGTGGCTCAGCGGTTATGGTGCTCGGCTGCTGACCCAAAAGACGCGGGTTCGATCCCGGCCGCGGCGGCTAGAATTTCTTTGGAGGAGAAATTCTAGAGGCCCGTGTACTGTGCGATGTCAGTGCACGTTAAAGAACCCCAGGTGGTCGAAATTTCCGGAGCCCTCCACTACGGCGTCTCTCATGGCCTTAGTCGCTTTGGGACGTTAAACCCCATAAACCAAACCAAACATAGTTCTACAGTGTGGCACCCTGCAGTATACATAGCAGTACACTTTTGTTCCCCTATGCAGTGTGTGAAACAAGTGGGACCAGCGGGTGTTACCATTGGTACACAGATTGTGGAGCACCTAATTGGCGTAAAGTGTTTGGAGTGGTATTGGATCATTCAGCATGTTACGGAGCATAAGATTACTAGTCGAATCAAAGCCTAGCTTATCATAGGTATTCGCACAGACGATCTTTGGTTTCCCCAAACCGTGACTTCTTGTCCATTACTGCCACACTAATTGACCTAGGACATTCGATGTGTCAAACCATATTGCAAACCATGTAATTTTGTCTGTACTGAGTCTGCACTTTGTTTGATTGCCGTGGCCCGCCCACAAGCGCCCTGTCTTGCGCTTCTGCGGGCACACATACTTCCATGTGTAAATATGACAAAATAAATATGTGTGTATATGTATGTAAACGATTGGTCCTGTTGCGCTGTATATGTTGGCGACAAAGGCCAAAGGAAGGAAAAACTGGGAAGAAAGTTGTGCTCTGTGTAGTAGCATTGTAAGTGTACATGGTCTGTTCTGAAAGTAGTAGGACTCATTTTTTTGAACAAAATTTATTCAAGAGAATAGTACAAACGATTACAATTTTTCAAGGTAGCACCCTTCCGCACCTACATGCTGCTGCCAATAAGTTTTACAGTTTTCGTACGCCTCCAGGAACGCCTGGACCGGAAAGCTGTTTAGCTCCCTCGTCACGGCCTGTTGAACCACCTCTACCGATCCGTGATGTTTCCCCTCGAGCGTCGATTTTATTCTCGGGAATAGAAAAAAAGTCTGGCGGGGCCAAGTCGAGGCTGTAGGGGGGCTGAGGCAGCGTTGCTGCCTTGTGCTGGGCAAAAAATCGGGGTCCTCATTCACATGATGAAAATCCTACCGGTTGGCCTTTTCCTCCTCTGACAACACTCCTGGCACCAACTTCGCGCACGCTTTCCTCATGGATAAGTTTTCTGTCACGGTCTCAAAAACTTGGATTTGAGGAATGCACAAGTCATCAGCCATCATTCTGATACTCATTCTACGATCACTGTTAAGTAAATGTTTCACTCGCTACACATTTTCGTTGGTCTTGCTGGTCGAAGGGCGTCTGGAGCGGTCGTCTTCCTCGACTCTTTCCTTACCTTCTTGGAAAAGCTTGTGCCACTCAAAAAACAACTGATCTACCCATGGAAGCGTCACCGTAGGCCTCCTTAATCATGTTGCGAGTCTCTTTGCCCGTTTTACCAAGATTTACTCAGAATTTGATCGCGTATTGCTGATCCAGTAAACGCTCGATGATTCTGCGTGACGAGACGTTTCGACAGGGGTTCACAGTACAAGAGACCTCCTCTCTTCAACGGCCGAGAGCCGACTGCCGATTTTCCCCAGCATTCCCAATATTCCCCTTCAACGATCCTGCACGCGCAGACCACCTCTCGTCCGCCCGTTTGCCCAGGAAAAAACCAGTCCTACTACTTTCAGAACAGACCCTGTATGTGACTAGGGGAGAATGCAGTCGGCAAGCTAGCTTCAGACCTCCAGGTCACCGTTGCCTTCCACCACTGAAACTGAGCACGGCTGCCACACTAAGGTGCAAATCTGACCCATTTTCAAGCGGTGTGGCAAGCCATTGGGCTCGTGTAAGGCGCTAGCCTATGCTTTTTCTCTCCAAGGCCATCTTTGCCGCTTCAAACTCCTGGAAAGTAATAAAAAAATTTCCCCGCCAAAACAGAGCGCTTTCACTGGACCATTAAATCATGTTGTGCAATTTTGGCCACTCCGTTGACACGGAATGAGGCCACAGCTCGTCTGCGCTTCTTGCGACGATCAGCTTTCGCGCATCATCCTGCTCCTCGTTTCGATGGAGACATAGCCTCCTGTATTTTTTATGCCTGGGCATCGGCCCCAGAGTGGCCGTTCAGGCAACATCAAGGCTACCCTTGCGGGTGAGGAGGTCAGGAGAGGGTTCGTGCGCACTTCACTCACTGCCCGGAGCGTGTTTTCTGCAATGCAAGCACCTCGTCACGGCGAGCGGCAAAACTAGGCGCACCACGATGAATGAGGCCCTCGCCGCAATGAGGTTCTCAAATCTGTGCAGGATATTGACGACTGTAAAAGAACATGCGGGAGTGCATTTTGCAGCTCTCGGAAAATTGTAAAGTGATGGAATATGCTTGTGGGGCAAGGCCCGTGTAGAGAACCACATGCAGTGTGCATCACCCTTGTGCAGTGCTGTCGAGCAGTGCGAACCAATCAACAAAAACTGAAATCGGACAGTATCCGATAGTTTTCAGGTACAGCACTAGTTCTCACCTGGTTTGCTGGTCGATGTCGCTTTACTTTCGCACAAAGATTGCTTAATAACCTGGTAGCTGTGGCCCAATGCAAGCATTTCATACAAGGGTGACGCACACAGCGTAGAGCAATGTTTGTAGATATACTTCATCAAGTTTTAAACCTCTCCTGCCAGAGCCGGGTGCGACTTGCTGCTAGGGGGTGTGAGGGCGTCTGATGTTAGGAGGAACATGCCACAACATGCCCCTTTGGTGTTAGGAGGAAAGATGCCTAGCATGAGTTGATGACAAAGGATCTTGAAAAATAGAGTACTTATATTGTAAAGATAAAGGGCGGCGAGGGGCAGAACATTGATTTCGGTGAACAAAATGCACGCGGATGATTGTCGAGGGGGAGAGGTTATGGGATGTGCAGCTTGTTTTTGTAGTTTTATTAAGGGACAGAGGTGAATATTGTAGGAATCACTCCGCGATGAGATTCCA
The DNA here is from genome assembly GCF_055824585.1 of Amblyomma mixtum. Classification (NCBI taxonomy): domain Eukaryota; kingdom Metazoa; phylum Arthropoda; class Arachnida; order Ixodida; family Ixodidae; genus Amblyomma; species Amblyomma mixtum. Next base: position 107,077,875 of record NC_143012.1, on the reverse strand, counting down.
TAGTTTAAGTGACTGTGCACTAATGCGTTGCAAAAGGGCAACGCTGTTTGGATGGTGAAGTAGTTTTGAGCTTTAAATGTGCGAAACCCACATGAAATTTTCTTGCAAGTTGCACCAACATGGGAGTTAAATTTTAAATGAGTGACGCAACCCAGGAAATAAATGAGGTCATGAAACGAGATGAGAGTGAAATGAAAGTACAGTATCTGGGGTAGCTTTTTTGAGGGCAAATGGGTAACATAAGCATCTGACAGAACATTGACACATTGGACTGGATATATTGTTTTCCAGCTTTGTTAGCTTTGGAACGTGTGCGTAAGTTGCACCCGGTGAAGTCAAAAGCAACAGAAAAGTTTGACAACTGCCGGAAGGAAAATGATGCAGGCAATGTGTGTAGCACAAAACAGTTGGGTGGAGAGGTAAGGAAACTGGCATAGTATAGGGCTGATTGCAGATCTGCAGTGCGTAGAGTAACTTGGCTGGTGATTGTAATGAGTGGCACCATGCGGACGTATTCCAGAACTGACATCGTTGGATAAACCTGAGGCTGCTGAAATCTATCCTGTGTGTTTCAGAGGCCTTGTTAGTGCATTTTGGGTTGTTGCACCACCAGTGAAGCATGGTGTGAGAGCAGCAAAAGGGCAAGGGTGTGTGCAGGACACCTTTTTGTGACGGTGGGAGCGATGAACGGTCTGTACCAGCCACGGGAGCAGAGTGTTGAGATGGGCATGCCTGCTGCTCTGTGCAGTGGTGGGCAACAAGTGTGACCTGCCCACGCGGGCCGTGGACATGAAGCAGGCGGGGGAGGTTGCACGCAACTATGCCATCCCTTTCATCGAGACGAGTGCCAAGACCAGGATGGGGGTGGACGATGCCTTCTACACCCTGGTGCGCGAGATCCGCAAGGATGTGAGTGTGTGTGTTTGTTCTCTTCCCACTGCCTACTCTGGGCAGTCATATGACGCCTTGACTAGTTTGTATCCATTTTCAGTGAGGGTCTGTCTCTGTTCACAGCCCGGGTGGGGGGCATAACGAGCTGAGGGGCCTGTGTGTGTGTGTGCAGACCCTGTCAAGCCCATATTGAGGCTTTTTGTTTACGATCGGTGAACACCGTTGATGTTGAAAAATAAACTGATTGATTAGAATGGCTGAGGTAGCAAGTGAGCTTGTGCAAAAAATGCCAGATGTAATCAGTGCCACTAAAGCGGGTTGGTGGAAACTGGAGGAGGTGCACTACGTTACTTGAACCCACGGTGTAAGAATAATTTAGATGTTGACACTGACCGCCCGCCACAGCGGAAAACACTCACAAATCATGTTCGCCCTCTGGTACATGCACCAACCACAGCGGCACAGGGGCGCTGCGGAATGGTGGACGGGGCTGGATGGTTTGCATGGCTTTCGGTGCCGTTTTACGATGTGTTTGTCGATGATTTCTGCTGCCAGAGTGCATCCCAAGGTGTGGACGTTAAATTCTCTGCTTCTACGTTGTGCTAGGCACCGTGCACAAACTAGGTTTGCTAGAACTAGCTTTTTGTGTTGTGGTTTGAACCAGTCGCAATGATTGTCGTGCAAACGCACGTGGTGGCGTGGACGGTCGTCCAGTCTTATGTACATGTGATGTGTTGGTTGTTGCTGTGGCGCACCCGAGGGGTCCAGCTGTGTCCAGAAGCAGACTAGACGCAATTGTGCTTCGTACCCTACTGCTGGTCGGGCTACTGCAGTTGTCTGGACCAAGTGTCGCTTTTTAAAGCTGCATCGAAGTCTGCTCACCTACAACTTTGGTGCCAGGCAACCCCCCAGAGCAGACAGGATATTGCGACCACGTCTGCGCGAAGCACTTTCCCGAGCATACGATATAAAATCGTACTACGCCGAGTTCAATGGCAAGGCACCCAAGAAAGCGTTGCTGTTGGCGAATGCTATTTTTCCTGGGTGTCCCAAATACCTGACAAAACAGGCAAGTTCAAGAAAGCCTCCGAGAAAACGACAGTCTGCAACCGCATTTGCCAAGCAGGCAAGTAAGGGGTCCGCACCCGCCACTTTCCCACTGCCCTCGGGGATGGCCTGTGAAAAACAAAACAACGTTGATCCATCATGGAGCCCTCAAAAGAAACTGCGCATAGGCGGCGGCTGGAGTACAGTATTGTGCATCTTTATCGTGAAGACCTCAAAAAATTTTCTCATCGCAACCGCTGGCTCGTTTGCGGTAAAACTGAGCACAGAGCTTGCGCATTGTTCTAACGTTTGTCTCTTAGCGAGTTTTACGATACTTACTTGATTCAACCGCGAATGATTTAACTCTGTAATTGTCTGCACCGAGATTGACAAACTGAAAACCGCCAGCGCCGGATTGCCGCGAAGGGCAGCAGTGGTGCCGTCAAACGACCTGCACAGCTTGTAATGCTGACCTCGGCGCCCTGTGCATCGTGGCGCTTTCCTATGCAAACAGATGGCGCCACAAACGCTCTTCCGCGAAAATCTAGAGTTGGTGCCTTTCGGTTCGTCAGTTTCGAGGCAGACGATTATGGGTTCGCAATCATGCACGGCTTGACGAGGCAAGTACTGTAGACAAATTTACCACGAGACAAAAGTTGCCGCAGTACCCAAGTTCTGTGCACAGTTTCAGCGTAAACGAGCCAGCGGTTTAGGTGAGAAAATGTTTAAGTCTTCACGATAAAGGTGCACAATACTGTACATCATGTGTGTCAGCTGAGCAAGAAACATGCCCTTCTTCCACGATGAAACATGGACACGCCTCCTCACTTAAGTGCGAGCTCAGTCTTCATCAGCATTCATGGTGCTGGAGTTTGTCTCTTGTGCGCTGGTCCCAGTACTTAACATTCCGGGTGCTCAGCGCTCCCTGTACATGGCAGCGGAGCAACTAATTTCGGTCGGCTATCTCTTGGCCTGCTTCCACCCACTGGACATTTTGGTGCCACAAAACCTGGAAAGACATGCCGGTAACATTTATAAGAAATGTGCAGCTGCATAATTTGCCATTCCCTAGAACGCCCGATGGAGAATTTCGTGGCCCAACATTATTTTGAGGCCAACAAGTTGCTTTACCATGCCAACTGCAATTATTCTCGGCTGTCATCTGCCAATCCCAGTTTAGAGTCGCTTAAGTATTTTACCTCTGCACGAGCACGCTGGTCTTTCCTTGAGGGAAAGCTCAGCATAGTCGGTGTTGTCGTAAAAGATGAGCTTGGCAGGAGGGATGCCGGGGGAATTTTCACGGAACTATTCTCAAGGCGGGGCCATGACGTAGACATGTGACGCACTCCACCAGACACCACTCCTCCCGCTAGCATCGGAGGAGCAAGGGCGATTTTCTCTTGCGGTGCCTACTTGATGAGCCACGAGAGAGAGAAATCTTGAGGAGGGAATGGAAGGAGAGGAGCATGGTGAAGTAGCTTGATTTCGATGGCTGTAATTATGGTATAAATGGGTCTTTTCAAAAAATATTTGCCGCCGCACCTTCTGGGAACGATGCCTCGCTGCCAGAGGTAGAAAATATTTTCGACCATGGTGTTGGCAGTGGCCCCTTAAGAAAGCTGCTGCTTTAAACACCGCTTGATCCACGGTGAGTTTAGCTTTGTTTCCTTCTGGGCAGCTGTGAGTGGCCAAAGAGAGGGGAAACCAGTGGTGGCAAAGTGGCTTCCCCTCCCCTGCTGAAACAGTCTGTCGCATCGAACAGCCCTCCACCCGGTTGCTGCTGCAGTGAATTCGAGTGGGCAGAGGCTGGGTCATCCTAATCAGGACAGTATGGCTAGCACTGACTGACCACCACTGCCTTCTTCTCTGCAGCGCGAGTGGAAAGGCAAGGACAAGAAGCGGCATCGCAAGGAAGGCCGCAAGAAACGCTGCTTCATTTTATAGGGCAGGTGAGTGCAGCTTCTTCCGATGTTTATTGCGGACAGAATGGACGTGGCTGTGTCGGCAGCGAATGCTTGACTTCAAATACTTGGTGGTTATGTCTTGGCGACGCAGGCGTCAATGGCAGCAGCCATTCTAGCACTTACGGTGGCCATTCCCCGCATTCATGCCGACAGGGAAAGCGCTCAGAAAGACCAGGACGCACTTTGCATGTCTCTCCTTTTCTGTCGTCCTTGTCTTTTTGAGCGCTTTCCCTGTCAGAATGGATGACCAACTCACCCACTCACTTCCCCGCGTTTAGCCGTTGCATATTAGTCTTGAGCCTGTTTTGTGGAAGGCTGCTCACCTGCCCAGGTGTGTGTGTGTGTTATACCTGCCATTCAGGAACACCCAAGTGAAAACCGATCATGCGTGCCTAATTCACATTTAGCTTGACTGCACGCACAAATAGGCTGTCATTTTTTTTTTTTTACCACAAATTTCCGCACATGAATGGACTCTGAATTAATAGCCGATCGCTGCCCAACACGTGGAACTTGCTTTAAAAAAAAAGTACTTAACGTAATTTGATACATGCATTGAGTGCCGACAAGCTGGAGCTGCAGGAGGTGAGACTACAGTGGAACCTCGATTATACGTCCCCCGGTAATGCGACGACCCGCATTTTACGACGAATTTGTGCGGTCCCGGCAAAACCCCCATAGAGAAAATGCATTAAAAACCTCGGTTATACGACGCAAATTTTAGAAGGACCCCGCTTCGTAGGACGGCTGGCTCGTACCGTCGGTCAAAAAAGGTCTTCAGCAAACGCAGGCCGGGATGTACCGTATTTTCGCGATTCTAAGCACCCCCCCCCCCCCCCCCCCTATTTTCGGAAAAAAATTTCTGAAAAAAAAAAAACTTTGCATGCGAATCTAAGCACCCCCGTTTTTGCGCGGAAGAGAGCGTTGCCGAGGCCGCCAAGTGCACTCGCTCTCTTTTTCGTCGAGCCTGTGCAGTCGGAGTCCCAAGGAGGCGCGGCCTGCGTGTTGTTGCGACTGAGAGAAGGATGAAAAGGAAAGCGCACGGGCCCGCCTACTGGCGTGAGCCAAGCCACCACCGCTGCCGAGGAGAGTTAAAAGATCAGAGGAAAGATAAAGAGAAAAGATAAGACGCGAGTCCCAGCAACAGATGCGTCCGTAGGAGCCGACGCTGATGAAAAAACAGATAAGCGGGCGAGGCCGCTCGCCCAAGCGAGGACAGCGGCGTCCACGGCGCTTTTTGTAATGGAAGTAATGGATGCTTGTGCTCCACGATAAAACTTCCGAAGTGGACAACGATGCAGAGGTTTGTTGCAGAGCGTCGACAACATCCGGCGCTTTGCTTGCGCGGCGCGACGATGTTGGCGACCTACTGCCGGACGTGGCAGCCCTTGAAAGAAAGTTGATGCGCCGAGGTTGGGCAAAGGTGCAAAAAAAAAAAAAATTACCGATTTTTTTAAACGGTATTAAAGATTTTTTTGCAAATCTGTTTCAAACAAATGCTGGGTTTTGTCTTTTTTAATCTGATTGGCGTACTTGCCGCGGGCTTGAAGCCGGTCAACAGTTTTCGGCGCAAGGCCGAGCGCCACTGGCCGCATTCTTTGATTTTCGATTATACGACACCCGGATTATACGACGGTTTCGCGCGGTCCCCTGAACGTCGTATAATCGAGGTTCCACTGTACTTGCTGAGGAAAGCCGTGCCTGCTCACCATTCATTCACTGACCTCCTGCATCTTGAATGAGCCAAGGAAACGGACGACACAGCACTGACTAACAACTGAGGGTTTATTGCTGATCATACAAGTATAAATACCGTATAGTGCGGAATATAGGTCGACCCCATTACCTTGAAGCAAAAAAGTCAACGTAAAAATTATGAGGCACGAAACTTCGTTTTATTTCCTGGTGCCACCAGACTCGTTGCCTCCTCATTCGTCCGAGCTGTCTGAGCTCTTGTCCGAAGACGACTGCTTCGCGCTGGCTGCGTCCCACAGCATGTCGTCCTCGGTACCGTCCAACGAGTTGCTACATTTCTTGAATGCCCGCGTACCTTGTCTTCGAGCTCAGGGTGCGCCACGCGGCGCCCACGAAAGGACGTCTTCCGCGCGTTGCAGGCAGACAGCTCGATTTTCTGCGCTCGCCAGTACCGGACGCTCTTCTCCGAGACGCCAAAGTGTCGCTGGGCAGACATGTTCCCTTACTCTTCGGCGAATTCGATAACTTTTTTTTAAACGCCGCGGTGAACTGACGTCGAGTACCGGTACTCATTTTGCAGGCTGACGCGAAATTAATTTATTAACTCGAAGAGCGACTACCGCTGTCAACGTTTGGCCGCGTCGGTTAACAAAGAGGAAGGAAAGAACCGTCAACATGGAAGCGATAACGGTGCGGATGCCAAAATGTCTGCGGCTCGCACATGTTGCCAGACGACTATTCAGTTTGTGCCAAAGGCCGGTATATAAGTCGAGGATTGACCTTTTGGTTATATTTTTCGGAAAAAACCTCGACCTATATTCCGCACTATATGGTACATAGATGTCGGCAGTGTGGAAAGTGTTTTTTTTTTTTTTGCACTTTGTATATCTTTCTACACATCTACGTATTTGTACTTCTATGATCAGCAATTAACCCTCAGTTAGTCAGCGCTGTGCCGTCCGTTTCCTTGTCTCTTGGGCTTGTCGTTGTTCGCGCTGTTTATTCCAGATGCTTAACCAACTAGCCCGCCAAAACGTGTTGACTTCCTGTGGGATGCTGATATGCCGTCATGTTGGGATGTTGCACAGTGACTCTAACATAAGCAACAATGTCATTGCTAAGGTAGTTTTGTACGGGGTTAGCAGAGATCAAAGATGCCTTCCAGCAACACTCATGTTTTGACGTGGCAGCTGATTACTCTGTCCTTAACGCGGAGAAAATGAGTCTTCTGAAGGCTACAGTAGATTTTTTTTTTCTATGAAAACTGTTGCATTCAGAATTTAATGCAGTACCCGAAAACAAAGCTAAATAAAGGTGCAGTCCCGATTATTTTATCAGGCCTAGCATTTGGGCAGCTATTTGATGAGCAGAGTTGTGTGTCAAAGGACTAGGGACCTAGAATGAGATTTACACACACAGCACAAACTCTTTCAACCCGCCGCAATGGCTCAGTGGTTACGGCGCTCGGCTGCTGACCCGAAAGACGCGGGGGTTCGATCCCGGCCGCGGCGGCTGTATTTCAATGAAGGCGAAATTCTAGAAACCCGTGTGCTGTGCGATGTCAGTGCACGTTAAAGAACCCCAGGTGGTCGAAATTTCCCGAGCCCTTCACTACGGCGTCTCTCATAGCCTCAGTTGCTTTGGGACGTTAAACCCCAATAAACCAAACCAAACAAACTCGTTCAACTAATTGAATGGCGTGCTTCTTTTTGCATTTATTAGGCACAATACAGTCAAGTCTGTTAGTTTGCATAGCCTTTCGAAACTTCTCAAGGGCTGAAAAAAACAAATGATACCTCTATTGGTTACACAGTTTCCTTCAGATTATGAGATGGTGTGTATGTACCGTATAAACACGTGTATGGGCTGCACTGTTTTCCAGAAGGAAATATTTCACAAAAAAAAAAAAGAAAGATCCATGTAAGGGCTGCACCCAAACTTTCGACGACCCGCGAAATGCATGCACTGTGGCCTCCACGATCAGCTCCGGCTGCGATCAACGGCGTGCTTGATTGTGGAGGCCACACACTCACAGGAGCTTCCAGGTGCTATGCAGTGCTACAGAAAGCTGTGCCCATAAAAAAATTCGGTTTCTTTTGGGTACCCCCTCGTATGAAATCTTTAGCTACTTGCATATTGTCTAATTTTAGGTGTACAGACTTGTCTAGCTCGGCTAAAAAGCGGTCACTTAGTATTGGACAAGAAAAATGATAGGTGTAACGTTAAGAGATCAGAAGAGAGCAGAATGGGTGAGGGAACAAACGCTGGTTAACGACATCCTAGTTGAAATCAAGAGGAAGAAGTGGGCTTGGGCAGGGCATGTAATGCGGGGGCAAGATAACCGCTGGTCCTTAAAGGGTAACGGAGTGGATTCCAAGAGAAGGCAAGCGTAGCAGGGGGCGGCATTAAGTTAGGTGGGCGGATGAGATTAAGAAATATGCGGGAATATGGTGGCCGCAACTGGCGAAGGACAGGGCTAAGTGGAGAGACATGGGAGAGAGGCCTCTACCCTGCAGTGGGCGTGGTCGGGCTGATGATGATGATGATGAAGAGAAGACGCAGATTTTCTCCTTTTGTATGTAAGGCGTAGGTGGGCCTCAGGTGGTAGTTCCTGCCGAGTTTTAAAAAGCCCCACTTCCAGACAGTGTCATATCATCGGCCAGAGTGGGAGAACCTGACTTTGCAGCAAGATTGCACTACCAGTGTCGTGTCTTGCCTTGCAGGAGGGCACCTAGGACATTGTCAGACTGTTCACGTCACGCCAAGAGGAGGAGGGAAGCCCCCTCCGTCCGCAAAGGGGGAGAAAGAAGCCATGCCCAACGACGACCGTGTGGTGGTGGCCGGGTTGCAGCGGAATCGACGCTGTGCTGCCGCCTTCGTGCTGGACTGGCCCAGACGAGTGCAACATGTTTTGCTGCTCTTGCGGCGACCTTGTTCTTGTTTTATTCGTGCCGTGGTTTGTGTAGATGTGTTGTCCACACTGTGGGTGTCCAATAACAGTGCAGAGCAGCAGCCGGGGCCGGTGAATGTGTCTAATCTGCCGAGAAATTTGTTTTGACTCTCTCTTGGCCCCTTCCCACCAGGTTTTTCAGGAAGTTTTGTCGGCATGGTTCGCCACCCGTGTCCTTGCCAGAGTTCCTTTTTATGCATCACTGGCCGTACGCACAGTTTTGGCTGGGGGGGGCGTGATGTTCCTAGCTGCCTGCTGACACACACAAACTCTCGTGATGCAACACCCCGCCTTCCAACGAGACACTGGATGCAAGACAGCAGCCCTTGTGGGAATGAGTGTGGGAACTCTGGCACGTGCAGGGTGCAGTGGTCGTCCTGTTTTCTTGGTGGCAAGTCCTGTGTATGAACTTTTGGTTTTGATTCCTCATTTTTGTTATGCCACTAGTGTCCAGTAATGTAGCCCACTGTTTGATGTGTTATGGTTCATTGTTCTCTTTGTAATTTTCTTTTTGCCACAGTGTGACAGCATTGCTTGTTGTTGCTGCTCTGGCAGAGCCAAGCATAACTGATTCATGGTTCAAAGCAATCCCTTTGTGTATGGCCTCCCTGGCAAGTGTAGGGAAAGAGTGACTGATGGAGCTTTTTTTTTTCTTCATCCCATGCGGTCTGCTTTTCCCCTGCACTCCCGGACACTGTCCCCTAATTTCTCGCTGTCCTTTCACAATACCTCTCTGGTGGTGCGTCTACAGAGGATGAGCAGCTGGTGGTCGGGAGGGATGCCAAAACAGCCCCATGCTGCATGTCGCCAGGTGTGCTTTGGTTTCACTGCTGCCCAACTTGATGATACCTTCGTCTTTTTCATTGCTGTTGTCTGTTTGGTGGGCAGCCCAGTGCTGCCGCCATGTTCTTAGGACCCATTGGATGTGGGCATGACACTCCCTCATTGTTCCATGCTCTTGGATTTGAAGAGTTGTACAACGCAAGCCTCACTTGTATAAAACTGTTTTTTAACACCAGCCCTGGCTTTGTGTTTCTGCATGCTGCTGTGCTCTTGTTCCAGTAGCGAGAAAGCAGGGCAGAGTTCTGCGATGGTCCACCATCTTGGGTGCCCTAAGCACCCAAGTTGCAAGGGAAAACCACAGTGGTTAGTGCGGTTCTTCATTCAGCCCACTCATTTTTGGCTGTCCGCTGTATTCTAAGAAATATACTGACTGTTGTGAGACTGCTCCTTAGTAGTCTGCCGTAAGACCTCCCTTATCAAGTGACAACGAAACATTCGCCTTGTGGATGAGCAGTGCCATCTGTTGTTAATGGCGGAAGTCAGATGCAGCTTGCCATAATAGTGGTTTAGCCACCGTGGTGGCTCAGTGGTTATGGTGCTCGGCTCCTGACCCGAAAGACGCGGGTGCGTTCCCAGCCGCGGCGGTCGAATCTCCATGGAGATAAAATGATAGAGAGCTGTGTGCTGTGCCACGAAGTGCGTGACACTGCAGTTTACAGTTGCAGCCGCCAGGGGCGCCACACGTAGCTGATCGATCACAGGAGCGCAAGAAACATTTGTGGGGAAAAGAAAAAGTGGCAAGGGAGCAAACACTCCTTCGCTTTCTATACTTTTTGGACAAGAGCTGATGCCAAAGAGGAAAACTGGAAAAATGATGGGACATTGATGAGCTAGGTAATGATATTTGGCGACATGAATGCACCGACATGAAGCGACCGAGGCTCACGTTTTCTTGACCAACCAGTCAGCGGAAAACACCTGCGGAACTGAAAATCCGGACCTGCCCGCCTGGAATCTACCACACGCTGATTATCACCAGCCACCATCATCTACGTCACCAGCTCCGACGGGTATAAAGACGGACCTGCGGTGCAGCCTTGTCAGTGGGCGCGGCGGAAGCACAAGGAATATGCGTCTTACAAGCCCCTTCTTGTTTCTTATCCAGGTGAGGGACAGGCGTCCTGTCCACGTTTACCATAGCGATGATGCCTTTCTTTTGCTTCTGCCGTGCCCACGGCCCCTGAGCGTAGTGCTTTTGGCGATTTACCATTGTTTCGTGGACTTGCTTTGTTCTTGTGGTGACGTCGAACTTAATCCTGGACCTGGCACTGAAACTATGTTTACACAAATTCTAGCTGAACTGAATGTCCTAAAGCAAACCACGCAGTCAGTACATCAACAACTTGGCGAAACAAATAACAGGATAGCTGCTATCGAAGGAAAACTGGACGGATTGACTTCTACTGTTACATCTTATTCACAGAGAGTCGACGAAATGCAAAAAACTGTGGAAACTTTGCTTCGTAAGGTTGACGACTTAGAAAACAGAAGCAGGAGAAATAATCTAATTGTCTACGGTGTGCCAGAAAAAAATGACGAGCAGCACCAGGACCTAGAGGCAATTGTGTCTGAAAAAATTCTCAACGACATACTGAAGGTGCCTAATGTAGCTATCGAGCGAATTCACAGACTTGGAAGACCTGCTGAAAAGAAATGCCGCCCACTAATCTTTAAACTGTTGAACGGAAGGGACAAGGGAAGGATCCTTCAAAACTGCAGCAAACTAAAAGACACGAAATACGTGATCTCGGAAGACTTTTCGCCACGTGTTCAGTCAATACGTAAGAAGCTTTGGGACAGCGCCCAACAGCAAAAAGCAAATGGTGCGAAAATCGGGCTCTTTTTTGACAAGATAAAGATCAACGGAAAAATGTTCCGATGGGATGAAACTCTCGAGGAAAGAGTGCCCGTAAATGATCCCTGACCAGTCTGTTCGGACGCTCGCAAATATCACAGACATGCGCAGACTGTGAAGTTACCCAGCCAATGCCTCGAAGTCCGCCCCACTGCGGTCCCTTTTTCTTTGTTGAACATTAATGCCAGAAGCATATGGAATAAATGCGATGACTTAGAAGGTCTTCTTATCACACACGACGCAGACATCACAATCATAACCGAGACTTGGTTGAACGAAGCTATTCCTGATTCAGAAGTAATACCCAACACTCATGAGATAGTACGGCACGACCATAGCGGAAGGGGAGGGGGCGTAGCCATAGCTATAAAAAAGGGACTAGATTACACAGTTATTCCTCATAACACAGGCATCGAAATGGTTTGGATATTGCTTCGGTTTAACAATTTGAACATTTTTATTGGTTCTGTGTATAGACCCCCAGATGCAGACGTCTCGGTTCTAGAACGACTGCACGAATTTTTGTTAGAACATGGTAAAAAATATGCTTATGTAATGATGTGTGGTGACTTTAATTTACCAAAAATCAACTGGGAACTTCTGCGTACTGTAGCTTCATGTCAAAATTCTGATCTTTTGCTTGATATCGCCTTTGCATTTAATTTAAAGCAGGTCGTGCAGGGGCCGACACGTACTGCATCAGGTTCAAGCTCCCTTCTAGACCTTGTGTTTGTTACCGATACTATTGAAAAACTTGGCTTCTCCGTTGAAATCATACCAGGCATTTCTGATCACAAAGCTGTACTCTTCAAAAGTAACATGATGCGACCGCCTGTCCGTGAGTTAAGAAAACCATTTCTTGACTTCAACAATGCCCTAGACGAAAGTATCTTAGATTTATTGGAACAAGACTACGATGAATTCGTTGAGAAACACGCGGCTGGTCTCATGAAAGTTAATGACCTATGGGTGCACTTCAAGTCTATTGTACACAAATGTATCACAAGATACGTGCCGACTAAACTTAGAAAAATGAATCGCAGTAGTCCCTGGATTACTCGCGAACTGCTCCAGCTCAAGCGTCGTATCAAGCGTCTAGGATCCAAGCGCTTTAAAACAGGGCACGTTTCAATGCGGTCACTTCGCACAGAGTTGCGCATGAAAATTAAACAGTCTAAGTACACTTTTTTTAACGTTAAAATGCATAACTTTCTCACCGCAGACCCACACAAATTTTGGATACACTTAACAAAGAAGAAGGATACAGTTAGTAAAATTCGTTTGAATAACAGAGAAAGTAAGGATCCTTACGACATTGCATCAGCTTTCAATAATTACTTTTCTTCAGTGTTTTCTACTGACAGTAGGCAGGAGCCTGAATTTCGATCCACGTGCCTTATCTTACCAGACCTACAAATATCTGTTGAAGGAGTTTTTGCAGCTCTACTCAATTTAGACAAAAAGAAGTCTCCTGGGCCCGATGGCATCCCAAATGCGTTTCTCTCCCGCTACGCAGAATGGTGCGCGAAATATCTTGTCATCATTTACAATGAAAGTCTTTTAAATTCAGAAGTTCCGGCTGACTGGAAGACTGCAAAGGTCATCCCTATCCACAAATCGGGTGACAAACTTTGTGTAAACAACTACAGGCCAGTTTCACTCCTGTGTACCTCGGGTAAGGTTATGGAGCATTTCATTTTCAAGCACTTGATTTCTTTTCTAGAAAGCAGTAACTTCTTTTCTAGTAACCAGCATGGGTTTCGGCGTGGCCTGTCCACCGTAACACAACTAATTCACATAACCAATGAACTTTTGGCATGCATTGATCAGGGTGGGCAAGTAGATGCAATATTTCTCGACTTTGCGAAGGCCTTTGATTGCGTTTCGCACCGTAATCTAATAATAAAACTCAGACATCTATTACAAAATCAGCGTCTTGTTCAATGGCTCGATTCCTGCCTCTCTGAACGGCACCAGTACGTCCAGATCTCAGGTTCCAATTCTATGCCAGCTCCAGTTCTCTCAGGAGTACCCCAGGGCTCCGTTCTCGGTCCACTATTGTTCCTTATTTACTTAAACTTCGACTCCCCTGTACGGTGCCGTTTTTTCGCTGACGACTGCGTTGTATATCTGCCTATTCAAAATGCGGAGGATCACCACGTGCTGAATGACTACCTTTCAGAGGTCTCAAGGTGGTGCCTAGTCTGGCAAATGTCACTAAATGCTCAAAAGTCTAAGTGCTCAAAAATGACATTTACGCGTAAAAAGTGCGCTCTTAATTACACATACACAATTAACGGTGCAGCTGTCTCCCCCGTAAACGAATACAAATACTTGGGGGTTGTATTCAATAGTAACTTGACTTGGAGTTCGCACATCGGGCATATAGTCTCAAAGGCGTCCAACAGGCTTTGGCTGTTAAGAAACCGTCTAAGGCACTGCACATCTAAAACTAAATTAGCAGCTTACACTGCACTCGTACGGCCATTACTGGAATACGCAGATGTGGTTTGGGATCCGCACACCCAAGTAGATGTACAGCGCATTGAAGGCGTTCAAAGGAAGGCGCTTAGATTTGTCTACAACGCATATGGAAGGCACGTTTCGGTTACTAATCTATTGAGGCAATCTGAACTGCAGACACTTCAATCTCGTCGCAAGTTGCACCGTCTAAAAATGTTGCATGGGATTGTTAATAACTTAACAAACATTCATTTTGAGACCTACATGGCATACAACACTTCACGACCAACGCGCAATAAACACAATTTGACAATCATGGTGCCAAGGTGCCGAACTAAAGCGTATCAGTTTTCTTTTTTTCCAAGAACGATATTGGAATGGAACGGGCTTCCGTGTGACGTGGTCCGTTTGACAGATCAGAAGTCTTTTTTATCTGCTGTCATATCGTCATTTTAAGCGCAGTGTATTCATTCATGCTCTTTTGTTTGCTTTCTTTTGTATGTTTGGGTAACCGAGTGCATTTAACCTTGCTCTTTGTCTTTCTATAAAACCCTGTGTGTTAGCTTTTGCTTCTTTATTCGCATCTTTACTTGCTTTGTTTTGTCGCGATGTACGATGTACCCTTGTACCACTCCTGCCTTGGCCACCAAATGGAGGCTGGCAGTATTGAATAAAATAAATAAAATAAACAGAAGACCTGGATGGCTACACACGCAGATTAAACGGGAAGCATGCTGCTGGATATGTGCGGCAGGCATGATTTAGGGAGTCTGCACTCGGCAATAGATTAAGCAAGTCAGTCACATAGGATGTATACGAGGGGGTGCTGAAAAGTTCCTCGCTTTGCCCCCTTCCATGTAAAATTCAAAAATTAGTTTGGTACCATAAAAAAGCATGATATCTTTTTATGTAACTATTTGTAATTTCAGGTAGAACGTGAGATGGCAGAGGCACAAGCAAGTTTCACACCTGTGGAGGTACAGGTCGTGATGGAAGTTTTTGTTTCTGTAGGAAAAGTCTGTGACATCTCACTGTGAGTGTCCTTTGCAAACACTAGGGGAGAAGTGTGCTTCCTATAGCACTGTTGAAGATCAGCCCCTTAGTGGGGGACCCCACAACTTCAACAGACCCGGCAACAAGCGATTCTCTCCATAAGCTGATTTTGAGGATCGGGGAATATCCGCCAAAGAGATAGCCCAGATACTGGTCATCTCCCGAGAACGCATTGGTTTTATTATTACCGATATCCTAGACATGCGCTAGCTTTCAGCAAAGTGGGTGTAGAAATGTTTGAACAGTGGACAGAAGGAGGCTCGAGTTGAGGCATCCAGAGTGGTTTTGACCCATTTGGATGCTACAAAACCCCAATTTGGATAAATTAGTGACTGAGGATGAAACATGGCACCACATTTATGATCCAGAAACCAAGGAACAGTCAAAGGAATGGCGCCACAGTGGGTCCCGCGACCGAAGAAATTCGGCGCCCAAAAATTTGTCAAAAAAGTCATGGTGTTCATTTTCTGGGACAAGGATGGAATTCTGTTGGTGGACTACCTACCTCAGGGCTGTAGTATAAGCGGAGAATATTATGCTGGCCTCCACAACAAGCTGAAACAGGCAATTAAGATGAAATGCCTGGGAAAGCTGAACAAAGCAATTCTCTTGTTGCAGGACAGTGCAGCTGCGCGCACGTCTAAAGTTGTGGCTGTCAAACTTAAGGCTCTGGGTTTTTAAATGGTCCACCATCACCCCTATTCAACTGACCTGGCCCCTTCTGACTACCATCTGTTTCCCAACTTGAAGAAACATCTGAAGGGTTGTCATTTTGACGACATTGCTGGCTTCAAACTGTCTGCTGAAAGCTGGTTTGACGACCTGTCACATAATTTTTTTTTAATTTACAAGAAAAGCTGAAAGAACGATGCAACGAGTGCATCAGACTCGGGGGGGGGGGGGGGGGGGGGGATATGTTGAATAAATGTGCACTTTCAAAACTCTGGCTACATTCTTTCTTAGCAAAGCCAGGAACTTCTCAGCACCCCCTCGTAATAGGCGGAGGTTATTGAACATAGATGAACATTGATATGTCTGTGGCCACTACCCAGACTTCTGTAGCAAACACAGTTTCAGAAGAGAAACCAGTGTAGGACTGAGGCTAGAGGAACAACCGGATGAGTTCTCTGAGCAGATTGAGAACGTAATTTCTGAGGATAATCAAACTGAATGGACTTGTACAACATTACCCCAGTTACTTTGGGTGGCTAAGGGGGGAGTCGGGGCAAAAGGGGAAGAAGTTGGTGGGATCAGAGGTTGAGATGGAGAAATGTCGGGACTCCTCCAGGGAACACGGGGATATCCTGAAGGCTGGGAAGCTGAAATAGGCAGAAAATGGTACGCCTTCATAAACTGTAGAAGAGAAGAATCTTATTTGATCATTGAGAAAATTAGAAGAAAGGGGCCTAATTGGTGCCAAAAGTGAAAAAAATGATAGAAAAGCAGATAATTTTGGAAACATCTTCATGAGTAATAAGACAGGCTAGAGTGAAGGATTATAGTTGCATGTCAAGGTATCCGGCTAGAAGAGGATGAGGTATTGGAACATGCAGGAACAAGGATGACTGAAAAATTTTAAAAGAAATATTGCACAATTTATCGGAGGATAGACGGTCACTGCAATTCTTTCACTTGGACAAAGAGTAAGAAAGGGCAGAGAAGGATCCTAGTAGGATAGACGGTCACGGGACGAGATGATATTCCGGTTATCTTAGTGCTAGGACCAAAACTAAGCGAACATGACAGGTAGTGAGCAAAATATTAATGGATGGGAAAGCCCCAGACAGATGTCAGAGTGATGATGATATGTAAGGGAGAGGGGGACAAAGCTTGCATAAACAACTACCGTCCCATAACAGTGACACCAGTGGTTTACAGGGCGATGGTGCAGATTATAAAGGACCGACTGCAGGCATGGATGGAGCACTAAGGGGAGCTACAAAATGAGTTCCACAAACAAAGGAGGTTGAAGGACAATCTGTTTTCATTGACACAGTGCAACGAGATTGCTAAAAAGGAACACAGGCCCCTATGGCTAGCATTTTTGCATATCAAGGGAGCCTACAACATAGTTCAAGCGGATTTGTGGGCCATACTGGGCACATTGCATGTGAAAGATGGCTGTAATTAATCTTTTAAAAGAAATCTATAAAAGTAACAAATGTATTGGAGCTTATAGAGAGACAGCAGAGGCTTGGGCAAGGATGTCCTCTGTCGCCTTTGTTGTTCGTGTTGTGCCAACAAGGGTTAGATACAAACTAGAGAGGAGTGGACTAGGCTCCAACCTTTCTTTTTGCAAGTAATGAAAATGGATTGAAAAGTTGTTACCGGTACTAATGTACGCGGATGATATAGCACTAATGGCCGACAACGGTGAAGATTTGCAGAGGCTGCTGGATATCTGCAGTACATAGGGAGGTAGATTAGGTTTCAAGTTTAGTAAGGAAAAATCTACACGAGCATAGGATACAGGAGATGACGTTAGAGGTGTTGTGGATAAATAACGGTGCTGAGCATGAAAAATATGCAATTACTTACGGTAGCAGGAATGCAGGTGACATGAGAAATAGGGCACTGTGGAATTGCAATATGTAGGAATTGACAACAGGGATCTGGAAAGGAGAGATGGTTTCTAGTCTTACTTTCAGCAATGTTGTCCTGTGCATGAGACTAGAGGTTCAACCAAGGTTAGAAATCAAATGCCGTGGCATAGAGGAGTAGGTGGAATAAATCAGTTGTCAGTCTGCGTTTGTCCCGTGTGGTTCTCTTTCTCTTGTCCCGTCCTTTTGCACAGTTACTTTTTGTTCTCATAATGTCGTAGAGAGGCTTGGCAATACACCAAATCAGGGCGTACAGGATGGGCGTCATTCGAGAGCAGTGAGGGGAAAGCAGTGTGCTAAGAAAGTTACCTGTACACAAGGAATGTTCACACGAAATGGAGAAAGTGAGCTGCAAAACTGGGAACAAATATTTGGGCAGCAGTTGAGGGCAAATCAGGAATTATGGTTAAGAAAAAGGTGCAGAGCTCAGTGGAAAACAACAATGCTGAACAAATCAGCCCTGGGAACATACACAGTATTTAAGCAGGACATTGGCAAGGAAAGTATCTACGACAATTTTAGGAGAAGCTTCGTGTTGTTCGAGGGGGAGTTTTGCGGACTGAGACATATCAAGTGCCATGAGATGGACACGGTGAGTGTGTAGAGGAGGAACAGGAGCAAAATGGTGGTTTGAGCTAGTTGGTACATATTTAAAATTTCACCAGCGCTGCGACTAGGAACAAGAAACAGAGAAGGAAGACAAGGACAAGCGCTACTAACAACTGAAAGTTTATTTGAAAAAACACAGATTATATGCACACAACTGACAACCCAAAGCGCCTGCGCTTCCCGCAAAAGGCACGCAAAAGAAAGTTAAGAATCTAGATACAAAATTTCACATTCATGTAAGTTTACAGATGGTGTGCTAACGCACGTGTCGCTGTTCTTGTGAATGTGATAGGCTTCACACAACTCCCTAGTCAGCTGATCTGGATGTCTGAATTTAATCTTTGCCCTGTTAAGCAGTGGAAAGCATGCTTTTTTATTAGACACACCGGGTTTGTTCAGATGACAATCTCTGTAATGAAGGGACAGATTTGATGAAGGAGCACCATTCAAAGAGGTTTTATGCTGACGTAAGCGTGTATTTATGCATTTCCCGGTTTGCCCAATGTAATTCTTGCCGCATTTAAAAGGTATGTCATATACCACTCCCTCTGCACATGGCACAAAGGGTGATTCATGATCCACCTGGCATGCATTTTTTCTTTTGCCTCTTATTTGCTTATGTTCCCGGGCTCTTTTGTCAACAATAGCACAAACCTTGCCTAGTTTATTAGGGACCGAAAAGAGCACTTTAACCCCATATCTAGTGCCAACCTGCTTAAGCCTATGGGATAACTGATGAATGTAGGGTATTACCGCATACTTCGTTCTATCATTACCGGAATTTTCCTGTGCTTCATGTCTACCAAACGACTTCATCTTCTTCAGGATCTTGTTGCTAGCAAGCGCTATCACATCTTTGGGGAAGCCCGCTGACCTTAGCCTTAGGAATTCACCTTAGGAATTCAGTCGCCAAAAACTTTAAGCCTGTGCGTACCAGTGCAGTTAAGCAAAAAAGCGAGGCGTTAAGGCTGGTAGGTGGTATGAATTTAGTTGGCCTGCAAGCATCCGTTAAGAAGGCGAGAGGCAACTTTTTAGAAGTGTTTTTTGCTGCCAAAACTCACAAAATTGACATCCCCTTTCGTTGCATTGTTACTGAACGGGGAACTTGGCAACATGCTGTTTCAAGTTTTTTGCAAAGTAATTTGTGTTCACTAACTGTAGAAGACCCGTTTCTTGTATCTAATTCCGTAGCGGTTGTGGAATATCTTAAACTAAATAATCCTGGTGGGTGTGATATGTTTAGTATTGATGTGCAGGATTTATTCTATTCTTTGCCACATGATAGGCTCCTCCAGTGTGTTAAGAAATGTATAGTAGACGATAATGATGAAGAAGCATTCATTTCAAAGTGTGGTGTTTCTGTGGGCTCGTTTTTGGAGCTTGTGTCATTTTATCTTAAATCCACATTTGTTGAATGGGAAGGCAGGCTATATGTTCAAAAAACAGGGGTGTGCATCGGCTCAAAAGTGGCTCCAGTACTTAGTAATATCTTTCTTTCCTATGCGGATAGGAGCATTAAAGTTAACTTAGACAACCGTGTAAAACAAATCTTCCGGTATGTAGACGATTATCTTGTTTTTGTTGAATCCCATGACTTCAAAGCACAGGTGGATGACATTTTAAGGACTTTTGAAAACTGCGGGTTTGGTCTGAAATTTACTTTTGAATTACCGGAAGAAAATCAGCTGCAATTCTTGGATATTAGATTGGAGAAAAAGGTGAATCATGTTTGTTGGTCCTTCCTACAGCGGTCGGAAAAGCCTTTGCTAAATTATCAGTCTGGGCATTCGAAAATAGTTAAATGCGGCATAGCAGTGTCTTGTTTAGGATCTGCACTTACTAAATCATGTATTCATACTTTAGGCAGCAGTTTCGATACGCAGGTTCAAAGGCTAAGGTCAGCGGGCTTCCCCAAAGATGTGATAGCGCTTGCTAGCAACAAGATCCTGAAGAAGATGAAGTCGTTTGGTAGACATGAAGCACAGGAAAATTCCGGTAATGATAGAACGAAGTATGCGGTAATACCCTACATTCATCAGTTATCCCATAGGCTTAAGCAGGTTGGCACTAGATATGGGGTTAAAGTGCTCTTTTCGGTCCCTAATAAACTAGGCAAGGTTTGTGCTATTGTTGACAAAAGAGCCCGGGAACATAAGCAAATAAGAGGCAAAAGAAATAACGCATGCCAGGTGGATCATGAATCACCCTTTGTGCCATGTGCAGAGGGAGTGGTATATGACATACCTTTTAAATGCGGCAAGAATTACATTGGGCAAACCGGGAAATGCATAAATACACGCTTACGTCAGCATAAAACCTCTTTGAATGGTGCTCCTTCATCAAATCTGTCCCTTCATTACAGAGATTGTCATCTGAACAAACCCGGTGTGTCTAATAAAAAAGCATGCTTTCCACTGCTTAACAGGGCAAAGATTAAATTCAGACATCCAGATCAGCTGACTAGGGAGTTGTGTGAAGCCTATCACATTCACAAGAACAGCGACACGTGCGTTAGCACACCATCTGTAAACTTACATGAATGTGAAATTTTGTATCTAGATTCTTAACTTTCCTTTGCCTGCTTTTTGCGAGAAGCGCAGGCGCTTTGGGTTGTCAGTTGTGTGCATACAATCTGTGTTTTTTCAAATAAACTTTCAGTTGTTAGTAGCGCTTGTCCTTGTCTTCCTTCTCTGTTTCTTGTTCCTAGTCGCAGCGCTGGTGAAATTTTAAATTTGTAGAGGAGGAAGAAACGGCTGAACACTTGAATACTTTTCTCTAAGGGCATAATAATGTTCTAAAAGGTTCTGCAGTGGCAAGAGTGGAGCTTCAATGGGAGGCGCTGAAGTAAAAAATTTGGCAGTGGCATAGCCATAGGCCGTCGGTGTTCATTGCCTTTGGTGTTTTTCCTCCGTGGAACACGGCGCAGTAGCTGTGTATCCCGCCACATTTATACACGCGGCACAACCTCCTCGCGCATGCGCAGTAGCAAGAGAGCATGCGAAACGGCCTACGTAGCCGACGCTACAAAAAGCACCCACGACGCCACCGTCGAATACTGGCAGCAAAAAGGACCAGATTCGAGATGTTGACGGAGGATGTTCAGAGGGAGACGACACTGTGAACTATATTGCATCGGCCCTCGCTGAATCATTTAGGAACGACGCTAGGGTAGTCTCCCCAAATGAGGGAGCACTGAAGAGGAATCGGAGCTGTGCACTGAAGATCTAGGAACCTGAACTCGTATTTTTACTCTATCTGCACATCCCGAACGTACTTAGAAACTTCGAATTACTGCCCTGAGCGGCCGACTTCCCTAATTTAAATCTGATTAAACGTCCCTGCTCCCACCTTTGTTTTTAATTCCCCGCAGACGGTGGTAGGAGTCGACCAACCTTTCAACCAGTCCCGTGGCGGCTTGCCACTGCCATAGGCGGAGTGGTACTAAGTGATCGGCGAAAGCAAAGAGTCCACGCATATTTTTATTTCCGTAGGCTTAATTTGCAGCTGTGTAGTCTGATTAGGTCCATTTATTCACGAAAACCTAAAAATAAAATAAAAGCGAAAGCAAAGCCGCCACACTACTGCCTGAAAAGCACTCCATGCGTAGGTTGACTCCTCCCACAGTCTGCGGGGAATTAGAAAGGCAGGAGCCGAACGTTGAGCCAATTTAAATTAGCCCAGCAGCTTGCTCTCCTAAATGAGGGAAATCAGCCGCACAGCGCAATAATTCGAGGTTTCCAAGAATGCTGGGAACGTGTAGATAGAGTTACCGCGGCAAAAAGAGCGGTTCAGATTCCTCTTCAGTGCACCTTTCACTGGAAAAAAGTGGAAGCAAATATTCCTAAATCCACATCCGCAGGGATAGACGAAATTCCAATCAAGCTGATTAATTAACATGGCCCAAGAAGCAAGGAAACCCTGACGAAAGCATTGGAGACAGTCATAACGATTAAGCAAATTCCGCACAGCTGGAGACAGTAAAATCAGTTTGATTTATAAAGGGAAAGGAGATTAGATCAACACAAGATCCTTTCGACCGATTACGATACATCTGTTATATGCAGGCTGGCAGTGCAGTCGGTGAAATTAAACAAGCAGCGATGGGTAGAAAGTCATAGGATACTCGCAGAACTTTAGAACGGGTTCAGAAGGGTTAGGCACTTATATGATAGCCTGTTTGTGCTTACCCAATGCATAGAAAGAGCTAAGGGGGAAAACAGACATCACCTATACATAAGCGGTGCATACGACGACGTGAACAGAGTACTGTGTAACATATTAAAAAATGAAGCTATTGGTCATGAGGTAATTGATCTTCTACAGGAAATATACAGCGACAATAAAGTTGAAATTTCATGACAAAGGATAAAAAATATTGCCACGTATCATTCTAGTGTCCGTTCGTTCGTGCTCAAGGCCGCAGGAACGGGGCGTTATCGCTTTTGTTTGTGACGCGAGAAGCGACCGGACTAATCTCAATTGATCACAGCCATGAAGAACTGCATATACGTCTTTCCAGATTACTGCAGTTGATTTTGACCTGTTATCTCGGAAGTTTCCTTGCTGGCTTTAAATTGATGCAACGAGCGGCGGGCATTCGATCGTAGTTCCATGACTGACGTGCACGTTTGTTGTTTTGTGCCGCTGCCGTGCTGTTTAGTTCTTTTGCGGGCGCAAGTCAGCCCAAATAATGAGCTTCGTTTGCAAGTCTTGTTGCTGTCTTCCCGACTGCTGGATTGCCGTCACTACCACGTGACATCTGGTGGTAGCAGACACTACCGCCCGCGCGCTTAACCACCGGGCATCGCCTCTCTTGCCGCCTGATCCGGCTACTGATTTTAATCCGGCTATTACTTTTCGGGAGATCTCTCTCCTGTATCAAAACGCTCACAGCCGATACCCACCCCCCTGTAAAGGCCTCAAGAAGGCATAGGAGCGTTGGCTACTTCGCCTCTCCACCAACACGGTAGTGCCCGGCAGTGCTCAAACATTTCAATTCGGCCTTTACGGGCGAGTGTCCACACTGTGGGGAAGTGTTTGCGGACACGTATCACATGGTGTGGGCATGCCCTGCCAATCCTGCTTCCCCACCCCACCCGAGAGGACTGGGAGGCTGCCCTGCTCGGCTGCTCAACTCTCCAGGACCAACGAGCCCTGGCGACAACAGCCCGGGGCGCCGCAGAGGCCACAGGGGTCCCGGACTAGGGATCCCTCCTAGTGATTGTGAGGGCCGGGCCCTTCAGGCACGGTCCAAGCAATATCGCTCTTGTATATAGTATAAATAAATGTTTTACACCACCACCCTGCTAGTTGTGACGCCAGCCCTCTGAGTCATTCACCGGAGGACCTGACTCCAGTCCACCGCGCAAGCCGACATCTGCTAGGAGACGCACCTGAGTTCGGGATTCTGCCGGACCCTACCCGGAAGCGAAAGCCAGTAGCAACGTCCACCATGAGCTTGCCCCAGGTGACGACTCCAATCATTCTTCAGCAGCCCCGGGTGCCACCAACCTTCGATGCTTCGCCTGGCGCCGACCCCGAAGAATGGCTGGAACAGTTCGACCGTGTGGCTGTCTTGAACAACTGGGACGATGCCACGAAACTTGCTATAGTGAATAATATTGAATACTAAGTTTTAAAAAAAAAAAGCACTTTTATATTGAAGCACCTGTACTGATATTTGAAATTATTCCGAAGCATTTGCACAGATGTGCAGCCAAAAACTTGATAGTATTTGCAAACCTCTAGAAAAAAAAAACACCAAGACACAAAAGAGAAACAAATAAATGGAATCAGTTTATTAGCGCATGCGCAGCTTGAAGGCCTGGGGCTGTCTCAGCTGCATGCAGCCCGTACCCAGGGGCACCACACGGCCGACCACAAGGCGGGCAGAGGGAGAGTTCAGGTGGTCCTCAGCACCTGCAATGTTCCACAGAGGTGCTCAGAAGGCCACCCTAAGGACCAAACAAGCTGGCAAGCTAGCCTATGAAATATTGTGGAGGGTTCCTGGATGCCTTTTGTATTTCGCCTGCATCAAAATATGCTCCCCATGGCTGGGATCAGCAGCGAAATGCAAAAGCCACTGCAGCACCAGTCTTACCCTTGAGCTTCGTAAGTGCTTCATGTATTTACCTTCGATTACACATCTGCACATTAATTTTGATTCCTCAGGGAGGCAGCCGTCTTTTGGTGAAACCTAACGAGGTAAAGTCGTATCCGAACACACACACACGCACGCACGCACGCACACACACACACACACACACAAAAGAACAGTCTTCTTACTTGGAAAATATTAGTTAAACAGAACCCTACTTTGAAAACTGTTGTGGTGGGAAATAGTCGCACTGAAAGAATGGGTTGCTGATGAGAAATAGGGAGTACTTCATTGTGGCGGAAATTTCACTG
Source organism: Amblyomma mixtum (assembly GCF_055824585.1). Taxonomy (NCBI): domain Eukaryota; kingdom Metazoa; phylum Arthropoda; class Arachnida; order Ixodida; family Ixodidae; genus Amblyomma; species Amblyomma mixtum. The sequence continues at coordinate 107,053,497 of NC_143012.1, read as the reverse complement.
TAGCGGGATTTTACTGGACTAACTTTGCAACTACCGTATGTTGCCGCGTAAAAGTCAACCCCCCCCCCCCCCCCCCCCCCCCCCGGACTAAAAATAGTCGACTCCAAGTTTACGTGTGCAACCCACCCCCACCCTGCTTTGTAGTTTACCACGGGATGGCATTGTGGTGACCACAACATGTAATGAAGTGAGCACTTTGAAGGGAATTAAGATGATAATCGAGAAAATGGCGCTCCATCCTGACTTCCACACTGGCGTATGGCCCAACAGACTAGTGGCAAACCAAACTGCGAACGGTCCTGCAGTTTCAGATTACAGCGCAACACATGCCCAAAGATTACTGGAAATGAATCGGAGGTTCATTGTCCCGCTATCTACCTCAAGTGTGGCGCACATTCCACAAGACCACTTCTTACCAACCCCTGACACGTACCGGCGAGTGTGGCCGACTTGAGGAAGTTCATGGTGGTCTCAAAGGTCATCTGCTGCAGGGGCGACGCGTTGTTCTCCATGGCGATGCGGTTGCATGCCCGGTAGCTGCCGTCGAAGGTCATGTAGTCCGCCACAAGCAGCAGGTGCCGCGGGTCCACCTCAATGCCATACACAGCAAACACATTGGCCACCTCCTGCAGTCATCCGCAAATGCACCCTCATAAAGAAAGCAGGAAGAGGAGCAGAGGGGGATAGAAGGCAAGCGTAGCAGCGGGTGACAGAGTGGGACGTTAGCGAGGGTAAGGTGGCCGCAGCCGCAGCCGCAATAAGTCATATGAGTGGACACTGTGATGCTTAGATCGCCATTTGAAAGCCTTGTGCCCCCTTAAAGGGTTGGTGGAGTGGGCTGCTACGAGGGACGAGTGATGAACACTGCTAGGTCCACTGGAAAGAGAGAATACAGTAGCCAACAGATTCCAATAATTTGGACTTGTGTGATATTCCGGCCTTCACTGAAAAAATTGTTAATACCCTTGTTTGGACAAGTTGGTTTATCTTTAAACGGGTTGCACAAAGAAGACGGGACACAAAAAAGGATGTGTGCATGTCATGTGTGTCTCTTTGTTGTGTCCCGTCCTCTTCACGCAAGTACGAACCCATTGCGCACCTCACAGAAACGTGTACATCTTCATGACCAATATTTCGGACTTTGTGGGATCTAAAAGGTCACTTTTTCGGACTACAATAGGCACCAACAATACTTTGGGGATTGTTTTTCAACCGAAAGTTAGGCCTAATATATACGCTAACGGGCATCGCTGTCACAGTCAACCCGTGCTCTGCTGCCATGAAAGGTGCAGTCTAGGATTTAAATGGAATCGGTAGGCGCTGATGTAGTGAATCGGATGGATAGGCATTGCCATTCGAGACAATGGGACTGTTGCCATCGAGATGGCCTACAAAGAGGACGCGATCGCCTTGAAAATGGTGCAGCGGGGCAGCAATCGCAGTAGAAGGGGGCATTCGGAGGTGCTCGCTTCCGCTCACGTCTTCCCGTGGGTTACCTCCCGCGCTTTGCAAGAGTCGTTGCCCCATGCAAACAAACTGTTCCTAATTCGCACAGCGGTTGCATTCGTTCGCGGCGTGACTATGGCTGTGTCGCTGTCTAGTATTGTGACATGAGAGTCCAAAAAATTGGTCGGCGACCGTAGTAAATGTCCTCACATGGGCCATGAGGAATGCCATCCTGCAGATTAACCTCGCTTTTCTAGCATACAGCTTTGCCACCACTGAAATGCGGCTGCCGCAGCCAGGATTGATTAACCTTGGGATCAGCAGCCAAAGCCACTGCAGAGGGCCAAAGAGGTTTATTAGGGTTTAACGTCCCAAAGCAACTTGAGGACGCTGTAGTGAAGGGTTCCCGAAATTTCGACCACCTGGGGTTCTCTAACGTGCACCGACATCGCACAGCACACGCGCCTCTAGAATTTCGCCTCCATCGAATTACATGAGCTATGGCTGGGATCCAACCAGTGTCTTACCACTGCTCAAAGAATATTACTTACCCTGGCAATTGCAGTTCTGGCAGCTTCAATGCCCAATGTATTGGCAATGGTGTGGATGTCGTTGCTGTAGATGCGTCTAAGATCTAACACCTCACCATGACGGAACATCTCCTGAAACACAAAGAAGACCGGATGCACAGTGAGGAGGTGAATGTACCACCATGGCATCACCCCTGCTCCACACACCCAAGGAGAGAGGCTCGTTAGTGAGGAACCAGAATCGTAGCCGGCATGTGAAGAGCGCCCACTCACTACTCTGTGCTGGGGAGGGCATTTTCAATTCAATTCAATTTTATTCAACATCTTGAGGATGTTGGGTGCGCTGACAAAAAGCCACAGAAAAGGCTTGACAGAGGCCGACACACCCACGACAGCAGCACCAGAATGGAATACAGCGCGTGACATACATTCATCACAGGATCACTGAGATACGTGAAAATGGGAATATGTAAGCGCACAGAAAAAAATACAAACCACAAGTACAAGCCTCAGTGACACCAAGTGCCGACGGTACCTAAGAGTACATCAATTTAGACGCCTTTTTTAATGAGCACGAAAGAGTGTACGAAAGCATTTGGCGGTCATAATTCGTTCGAGTATTTGGCACGAACCGTCTGAAACCGGTACAGGTGGCATACTTCAGTTCTTTACATTTCAAGTTCGACAGATGCACCATAAATGGATTACTTTGTCTAATAGTTGTTCAAAGACAAGAGTTGGGGAAAATTGAGTAGATTCAAAGACTTGGGGAAGGGGGTGATGCCAAGCGATGCAAAAATCGGTTCCGTATGTTGAAATCGTGAAGCATTAACAATATATCGAACACTTTTCTTCTGAAGTAAATGCAGCCATTCAATATTAATAAATGATGTTCTTCAGGGGTGAAGTGGCCACCGACGTTATGGATGACGCGGAGGCATGAGATGGGAGGATTGGGGGCATATTCTTTGATGGTGGATAGGCTTACCGTGAAGGTGAAAATGCGTGACAGAAAATAGGAGGTGGGCGGTGAAAGGAGAATGAGTTTTTAAAAACACAAGGCTTTGGGCTGGCTTGGCCTGAAGAGTGATCTCTGCACTGCTCTTGGCGGAGAGTTGTGCAGCGGAAATGACCGCAGCAAGCACGTCTTGTTGCACAATGTTGCACAAAGTGGTTGGGTCACTGTGTTTCACATATTTATGGTACACGACACAAAGAAAGAGAACCATTCCCATTCGGTGCTTTACGAGTTAAAGCAGTGCTAACAACTCGATTAAGGCCGGCATACATGCGACGTTTTTTTAGACAACATTCGCGCGGCAGAAAACGTCGCGGCGGTGCGACGCCCGGCTGGACATACATGGAGCGTTGAAGTGGCGGCGCGCCGCCGCGTATCCCTCGACGCGAAAGCAAATGTGATCAACAAGTGGCAAACACCACTGCGCAGGGAGGTCTGTGAGAACAGCAACGCTGACCATTCTGTTCAAATCAGGAAAGTTTCACTTCGACACCATTGTACAAATTTTAGCACACACGCTTAAGTATCTATAAAGATTTGCAAGCTCGAATGCATGCCGTCGCGTACCTTTCGACGCCCGCTCAGCCGCGGACACCAACGGCTGTGGTTTTCTTTGACACATTCGCTTCAGGGAGGAAGCGCAGGCATTCCGATCCAAGATTCGGCCGTGTTCTCCAAAAAAAGCGACATTTCAAGTCCGATGAAGCGTTTATTTTTACGACAATAACATTTCCGTGCCAAAAAACACTGCGTAGCTCGATGGCCGTGGCGGCCATGTTGGCGGCGGCAGGCAGAGGACCGGAGGAGCGGGCTTTCTGCGCTGCTATTGGCTCGCTTCAGCCGCCGCTTCCGGTCTCACCGGACGCCGCGCGTCAAAATCTAGCCGGTCCTGATCGGCGGGCGTTTTTCTCGACGCCGGGCGTCAAATCTGCGCCGTCTGGCGAAAATCGACGACTCGCCGCGGTAAAAACGTTCCACGTATTCCGGCCTTTAAAGCTGTACGTAAGCATGTGAGAGGGGGAAAAGGAAGACACTATTAAATCCAAGATTTCACATCAATTTGGCATAAAATGCTTTAGCATTAACAAAAGAGCATTGCAGAAGCACCAACTAGCTTTCTTCCTAGACACAAAACTTCAGTTTTGTTTTCGAACTGGATGCGATTTTGACTGGATGCCTTTTTAGCAATGCTCAGCACAGGCAGCTTTTGGTGGGTAAATCGTAAGCGCTGGCACATGTCATTTTGTCTTTAAAAAAAAAAAAAAAAGCATGCCATGTTGCAAAAAATGTGCGGTTGAACAGAGTCTCGAACCAGCTCGGAACAGTTCCTTTGAATCGTTCCGGTTCGGGTTCAGTTCCAAGATGGGGAAAAGCTTTCAGTTCGGTTCGGTTACAGTTCCGGGCAAAAATACGTGTCCGGTTCAGGTTTCGGGTTCAGGTTCGGTTTTCTGTCCGTCACCCTGTTCAAGAGTTCGATATATTCAATATGCATTTCATTGTAAAAAATACATTTTACGTGCATAATGCTAGAAGAACTTCCGAGTGTTCGATATAAAGCATATTTTGCTATATCTGAGTTCATTATATTCGAGTCTGACTGTATGACACCAACCAGAACACTATACGGTCAACGGTTGCGTCACACAATTCTAATATGAAAGCTCGGAAAACTGGCGTCACATGGAGGTTGTCCAGTGGCGAATATATATAGACAAGCGATGTGCAGGATTGCCTGAATCACTTGTCTGAATCAGTGCCGATTGCCCCATTGATCCTGATGTGCAGAAATGTGCCAATCAACATCAAAATATGGCCAGGCCGACAGTGACTCGCAGATACTACGTACAGTGCACCATGAAAGTCTGCCTTGCGATTTTCATCTACCATATTTACTCGCATAGCATGCACACTTTCTCTCCTAAAATTAAGGCTTCAGAAAGGGGGTATGCAAATTACGCAGAAATTTCGCAAAAACGGCCTAAAAAATGCTACAAAGGTCGTAACGCGCAATGTATAAACGCGTGTAAGGGTCGCACTTTTTTTTTTTCCAGATTCGAGGGTTGTTTTTTGGGGTGCGGCCCATACACGCGATCTGTGAAAAAAAAAAAAAAAGTAAAAACACACCAATCACGGAATGAGCGACATTTATTCTATGTTCAATCGTCACTCGCAGAGTATTTCGACTCCAAGCTGGTGCTGTGCTCTGGTGCACGCTCATCCCACAAGAAGCCACGCAGCATGTCCGCTGCCAACGCGTAGCCACTGTTCCGCACTTCAGCAGGGCAGCTCTTCTTCCAGTTCGGGAAACTTTCACAGCTTGCCTCGAAAAGTGCGCTTTTTGCAGCCTGTGTTCATCAACGCATCCTTTTGGTTGCACCATCGTGGGACGCACTTCTCGGCCACATTGAATTTTCTGCCCGCCGCATGCTTACGGTGTTCGAGAGCAAAATCCCAGCCATGTAGCTATTAAGGTGCTTGCCCATCGTGCTAAAACTGCAACACTCGGCTACAGCATGTGAAAGCCACAACCGCTACAACTACTACAGTGAATGCAGGGAGCAACACGCCAGAAAAGGCAGGCCCTGGCGATACTGATGCCGATCAGGATGGCAGAAGGTCGCGGCAGAGAAAAAAGTTGACGATGATGATGATGACCGTGGCCTCGGTCGCCATCCATGAACAGCACTTGGAAGCTGATGTGCGCGTGCATGCCCTCCACGATCAAGCGCACCGTTGCTCCCAGCCCGAGCTGATCGCGGAGGCCATGGCGCTTGTATTTAGAAGGCCATTCCCGCCTGGGTCATGGAAACATTGGGGTGCGGCCCTGAGACGGATTTATTCTTTCTTAAACATTTCCTTCGGGAAAACCGGGTGCGGCCCTTACATGTGTTTATACGGTATAATATATAGCCCTGCAACCCTCACTGGCTGAAAAAAAGTTGATGAACATAACTCCTCACCACAAAGTTGACACCCTCGGTGCGCAGCATCTTGCCACAGCCCGAGGTGTCCCTGGTGTCCTTGACGAGGAAGGCCCGGGCAAGGTTGGGCACTGCGTGGAAGACAGCTCGGGACGACTCTTCTTCCACCAGGGAGGCCAGGTCAAAGCGGCTGCCTTCCAGCGCCAGCTGCAAGACATCTTCCGCATCATCATCATCATCAGCCTGACTACGTCCACTGCAGGGCCTTTCCCATGTCTCTCCAATTAACCCTGTCCTGCGCCAGCTGCGGCCACCGTACTCCCGCGAACTTCTTAATCTCATCCGCCCACCTAACTTTTCTGCCCCCCCCCCCCCCCCCCTGCTACGCTTGCCTTCCCTTGGAATCCACTCCATTATACCCCTAAGGACCAGCGGTTGTCTTGCCCCCGCATTGCATGCCCTGCCCAAGCCCATTCATTCCTGTTGATTTCGACTAGGATGTCATTAAGTCATTAACCCGCATTTGTTCTCTCACCCACTCCGCCGGCTTCCGATCTCTTAACGTTACACCTATCATTTTTCTTTGCATAGCTCGCTGCGTTGTCCCTAACTTAGGATGAACCCTCTTTGTTAGCCTCCATGTTTCTGCCCCATAGGTGAGTACTGGTAAGATACAGCTGCTGTAGACTTTTCTCTTGAGGGATGCTGGTAAACTGTGCATCTTCTGCACAGCCTGCCATCACTAGGGAGGGGGAACACCTCAATGCAGTCAACAATGAGCAGAAAGCATAAGAAGAACAACAGTGAGAACAAATATCCTGCCCAATGATAGAACAGTGCCTAATATAGAAAAGGACGAGCGATAGTAGCGAGCTGCAAGCTGCTTCAATTGACCTGACAAGAAGTGGCGTTGGGCCGTGCATAGACAACTTCAATCTTGAAATGATTATCCAAGTGAGATGATACACAAGGCATGCCGGATGGCGAAAAGCAGCACTGAAGAAAGGCCAAGCATGCGAGAGAGACTGTGCAGAAGAGACAGGCTCAGCAAGAAGATAACTTCCACCATTCGACTGCATCCCCGCTAAGAGGAGGAAGGAGAGCCCCAGAGCGAACCTGGAAGGTGAAGGTGCACCACTCCTCCTTGGCGTCGTCGTAGTCGTACTCCAGCACCCAGGGGTTGTACTTCACCACCGCCTGCGCCCCAACACAATCCCCCATGGAGCCCAGCATCCCAGTTCCCACAGAAGAATGTTTAGCTCAAGGGGGGAAGCAGAAAGAAGGTTTCTGTGAATGAAGCCACAATAATGGTAGTGTAAGCACAACATGCGACCTTCATCTTCATCTGTGCATATCCATCATCATCGCTCACCTTCTTCTTCGACGGGTTGGTCGCCATATTTGCGGGTGCCATTAAAGGTCGCTCCATCCTGCGCTCTGTCTCCCGTCACAGTATCTTCAATAAACATGTATTTTTGAGTGCTGACTCCAAATATGTAATTTAATTTTATGTAAAGGAAGTCCTTGTGCGCTTATATAATATGTTATGCAACCTTTTACCGAGAGCTTTAATTAAATTTTGCAGCAGGAAACTTGCTAGAACACATGCCATTGGCCCGTCTTGACATCAAACTATGCAATAAGGGCAAAATTATTGTTGTGCCTATCATAGGAGTTGAGTTACAGGGTTTTGAATTTGTCACTTCACAAATGGGAAGAAACTGATGATTTCAAAATCCTATAACTCGCGTTCTATAACAGGCAGGATGATAATTTCACCCTTATTGCATAGCTTGATGCCAAGAGAAACCAATGGCATGCAGTCTAACAAGTTGCCTGCAGCAGAATTTCTTTGAAACTGTCGGCAAAAGTTACCTAACTAATTGCATAAGTGCACAAGGACTTGTTGAACATAAAATTAAATTACATATTTGTAATCAACACGCAAAAATGCAAGTTCCCTGAAGATTTCATAGCTGTGACTTCATTAATAAAAATTTATTTCTAAGACCCTCTTCCCCACCTAAGGGGGATCTCTGGAATGAAAAAATCACCCAAAAATTAATTTTCTGAAAAGGGATCTGTGACATTTAAAGCTACTATTCTTCCAAGTTCACTGAACTTTTCCCTCCTGGAATTTGTACTTTGACCACAACACTGAATGCAAACCACTGCATGGGCTGAATCTGCACGGGAACAGACAATAAAACCGCATGCAAATTTTGAACCGCAGGCTGTTACGGTATATGGACATCTCAGCATCTAGGATTGATGGAGATGTAATTGTTTTGCCAAGGTAAGCTCAAGGTGCACTGTCTGCAATGTTAAAAGCACAAATGCTCCATCAGGCTTGAAAAATTTTTTACTTTGCAAAATTCAAAGTGTGTGCAGTAGGCACACTTCGAATGTTGATACTCCAAGTGCTGTAAAATTACTAACATATGGGTAAAACAGGAAAAGTGCTTTCAACACTGCACTGTTTACTAATTGGACCAGGCATGCAATAAAATTTTTTATTCTGAGTCATGTTCTTTGTGCCAAAGTACTCATCAATGACTAATCAAAGTTATCTAAGTAATTTACAGGAACACCAACTGCGTATTTGAAATGTGCACAGGAAAAGGATCAAGATACGGAAAATAGCTCTGGGACCAGCATTTCCTCTCAAAGGCACAGAACTCAACACGTTCACTGCGGCAGCAAGTCCTGCGCACACGCTCCTTCGGCCTACCAGTTTTCAGGCAGTCGCCCCGCTGACACCCAACTCTGGTGCACGAGAGAGGCGGAAGTTTTACCCTGTGTTCACAGGGTTCGGGGTAGGGGTCCTTTTTTCTGCACCTTGCAAGCTGTCACGTTTGTGCAATTTAGCAACGAAAGATAGGCAAAAGAAGGCTGAAATAAGGGAGTGATTACTCATTGACGTCCACCCGAGCACAGCCATATGGCTACAAAGGAAAGCTCCACAGCTTTCTCTGAAACCCGGGACCACCGCTTCGCCAAACACAATGTGCAGTACCTGCACAGGGTTACTAACTGTTTGCTACCTTTCACAGCTTTACCTACGACGGTCTGGGTGAGAAGTTGAGCAAATACTCACACAATGAACCCAGCCCCGCTTTTGTAGTGGAGAATTTACCTTTTCAAACAGCTAGCTTTCCGTATCCTCAATTTTCACGCTGTTCGCAGTGCAGGCCCTGGCTGCATGCCAACAAGGCCCGTCTACCGGGTGGCACACTTGGCCAACTTGGCAGAGTGCCAGGTGGCAGTGGCTGCTGTATGCTTAGAAAGACAGCTCGCAGCCATGTGACCGGTAATCGAGAGTGCGGTCACACGCCAGAGCTGCCAGACAGAGCTGGGAGTCCTGAGGAATTTAATGAATTTGCCCCATTCCGAAGTTGTGCACTGCTGACACTAGGGGCACAGTTGCCACTCCAGCATGCTAAGAGGGAGAATGCCACTCACAAAGATCCTGGTCTGCCTGCGCTTCTCCGCCTCCTCAGAGCGAACCACCTCCTGGACAGAGGCGAGGATCTCCTCCGCAGTCAGGTCGGCCGTGCCCGCCTTGGCCACTTCACCACCTTCTTCACCCTCATACAGCAACTCTTCATCTGCACAGAACCCGTTTCAGAGTGTCAGCTCCTTCTCTGGTTACACAGTGACGGCATCTGCAAGGCTCGCCCCGGCAAACTTTTCAGCGTGCAAATTAAGATGCGGCAGCACCTTAAAATTAAAGCAGCAACACTGCAAGTGCTCTTTCCTGTCCCTTCTTCGTTTCGCCTTCGGGCTTTTTCTTTCACGCTGTTTCACTCGTGTCACAATGAACCAACTAGCCCAGCAAAAAGTTCTACTAAACATGTTTTTGAAATGCAAGCCAGGCTCAAACATTTGCCTTGCATACTTTTGTGCTGTAAATTTTTCAGACTATGGTACAATTCAAACATGCTAGTACTGAGGAGCCATTATGCACCACACAAGAACATTCACACAGCCACAACCAATGTTTCGGACTCTATGGAATTAAAAAATACCATTGTTCAGCCTAACGTGGACCCAACCAGCCAAGCTGTGGAAGGGCCATCTTGGAGGGACTGAATCAGGCTGGCCGGAATTGTGTGATTCACAAAGTGGTGGCAAAGGGTATTTGCACCACGGTATTTGCAGAGGGTTGGCACAATAAAATTTCTTGGCCTGCGTTTGTCTTTATAATGCCAATTCATAAACTTTTCTGGCCAGAGTGCACTGTGTACAATTCCAGACGTCCCACACACTTTCCTGTGCTGCTACAGTTGATGATAAGAATGTGCAAGCCGCGAACGCACCCTTGACCACTGCCCATACATCACCTACGCGTGCTAATAAACCCCCTTGTTGTTGTTCCGGTTCCTATGCAGATGGCCCTGTCTCTTGGTAGGCTCTTAAAAAAGTTAGCGCAACACAAAAACAATCACGAGGAAGAAAGATTTACTTGAGTAAGTAACGACTGTACGTTTCTTCAGCTGTGGTTGCTGGTGTTCAGTGCTTGAATTCAGTTTTAATACGTAAAAAGGTGTGTTCTGTTTCCTGGCTTTGTCCTGTCGAATTCCATTTAAACATGTCATTTTGGCCTTATACACCGCGTCACATCTTTTCGTTCTTTTCTTTTTTGCTTTTTAACGAATCATCAACTCTCGTATCGCTTTTAACTCACCTCGTGTCAAAGGGTTTCTTTTATCGTTTTGTCATCTTTCACCGACTTCTGACGTTTACTGTAGCTGATAGGTGGCGTGACGATGATATTCTGTGTGTATTTCACTAAAGAATTCAGTTGTCGGTCGCGCGTCGTCCCGTCTTTCTCGTGTTTGTGTGTAGTGCTAACTTTTATCAGAAACTATGCACCAACTCGCCCAGCAACAAGTTTTACTAGAGCACCCCGGGTAGCCTCACAGGTGCAGCTTCAGGCCCCAACGGCTGGCGCTTGGCCCATGGTGTTCCTGCGCACCCAGTGTCCCCGCAGGCACCACAGTGCGCGGAGCGGTTTCACGATGGCCAAGCGCGAGATGAAAGCAGTGTGAAAATACATTTGCATGGCTGTACAGGGCATTCCTTTGAACCACAGCGCTGGCGGACAACGAACGAGAATGAAGACACACAGTGCGTTGTGTGTCTTCATTCTCATCCGTTGTCCGCCAGCGCTGTGTCTCTCAAGTATGCTCTACCAACTCGCCCAGCGTCATACTTGACAGGGAACCCACTGGTGGGATATCAAGAATGCCACCATTCCAGCCAGCCTGCACCAAGGACAGCGGCTGCTGAGTAAGCGTAGACGTCGTGCTTCTAGCTGCAGTTACAGGGGCCACGACAGCCTACTTTCACACATACCCTGCTTACAGTATTTAATTCCCAGATAACAATATCTCCAAGTTTCAGTTCATTCTGTGCGGTACATACTTTTAAAACGAATTTTTTTCTGTTTCTTTTGGGAACTGACTCTGGCAACCTCTCATTGCTGGCGTCACAAGGGCACACTTGCCCCGCGTCACATGCTGTGCACTGCTGGCTGTGTTCAGCTGCTTGCGTGCACACTATGGACGGCAGTCACTCGAAATGTTTTTTTTTAGATTAGCGAAACAAAACGAATCTTCCGTGTTTTCTTTTCGGAAGCCTCCAGCTTAGAACGCGAGCTTAGTGATCCATGGGGAAAGCGGACTTGCTTGTGGCCCCAGTTTTCAGACTGTAGAGCAAAATGCACCCCTGCTATACTTACACTTCAACTCATCTTACTCGCGTGTTATCAGTGTGGTGTCTCTTGGCCAGCCACGTGCTCCCCTCTGGCTGCGAAGTTCATGCCCACTACTCACTGACTCAATAATTAATCTCAAATTATCACAAGATGGCACTAGAGTAAGCTTGCAGCACGAAAGGAGCAGAGAAAAGTGCCCAACGTAGCAGCTTCCCTGGTGCGCATGTGCAAGTCGAACATACATTCCTTTCGGATGGTAGAACCTTTCGCACAGCCAAGACTCGAATGTTTCACTGCCCGCACTCATGAACAGTCGCTGCCACCTAAATGAGTGCTTCAAGACACATCATTCAGCATTTACTGTGCATCGCAAAGTCCCCCAGGAATGCTACGATTACGAGCCCCGTGCCGAGGTTGTTTACATAACTGCGCACAAACAGTCCTGCCCGTTTGCTTGGCATGAAATGCAAAGTAGGCTCTCCATATATCAAATATTATCTACTCTTGCTCAGAAATTGCAGTTTTACTCGTTTACACCCTACGATAACACTGCAATGATCATGGAACCGGCGCTTCCCACTAACTGTATCTGCTTCCTGTCACCAATACTTGATTCCAAATTGCTTTGCCTAAAAATACGTTCGGATACCACTTTGTCCGCAGCCACATTTGTGAACAGCCAGCACCAACGATGGCTGCCTTTGACACACGCTCTGCAGACCGTAGTCACATCGTACACGCATCCTGCGATGTAGCCAGTTGTCTCTCTGAGGCCACTGCAGCCAACACTATGCCCGACGGCTATTTGTGTGTGCTAAAACTTGTGAATTCACTCTCCACAATCGCCCAAATTGGACCCACGAATCTAGCTGCACACTTGCTAGGAACAGAATAGGCTTGGGCAGGTTGGTAATTCATTGCAACAGCGTAATCATAGCACGGGAAACAACACAGGACAAAGACGAGACGGGACAAGCGTTAATTTTCAAGTTTCAACACAATGGATTTATTGCAGATCAGGAGCACATATACATTACTGATACACTACTTTTTCTTTTTTTCTTTCTGCTGTATCAGTAGTGCATATATGCTCCTGATCTGCAATAAATCCGCTGTGTTGAAAGTTAGCGCTTGTCCAGTCTCGTCTTTGTCCTGTGTTGTTTCCCGCGCTATGATTACGCACTTGCACTTGCTTGGCCTAGTCACGAAAGGGGCCAACGGTCCACCGTCAACCCAGCATAAGTTCACCGCTGATTACTATTAAAGTGTGAAGATAAAAAATGCAGCCGCTTGTTTCGATGCGGATAAGGTACACACAAGCGCAGCTTTTCCGGCCGTCACCTCGCCGGACGTGAAGCTTTCGCTCGGCTGCAGAGGCCCGGGCGACGGGAGCAAGCTGCAGCGTCTTGCAGAGTTTTTCTGCCCGCACCGCCTGCGTCGCCCTCGGGATCTATGTGCAGGCACTGACTGAAGGCACATCTTTGCTGGTGCACTCATATCGCATACATTGCCATGGCTAGCATGAGACCCAATAAATTTTCAAGTTTACACAATGTCAAACCAATCAGCCCATGGCAGAACCACGCAGCCTCTGTAAGTGGAATTCTTGAGTGGGTTCTTTTGAGACATGCTGTGCAGGGCAAACACGCTGCCAGCTTTCAGCCCACAACTCAGAAGCATTTGCAATATTCAACTGCACTGAGGGTCCTCCTTTCAGGGGGGTTTCTACACGTGACTTCTGCCTGTCATACTGCATCCACAACAACGATTTTTCTGTGATGATTTTTTGGTCACGCAACATGAACTGTTGGGCAAGTTGGTCGGCTTTTCGAACGTTGAAAGCTGCATGGCTTTCAACCTTCGTCGCAGTTGCACTACCACTCGGTTCTGCATTGTCCTGCAGTTTTCAGTTTGCTGGCATGGGCTCTATTTCAGAGAGTTTCAATTCTTTTGTGTTATGCTTTTGTCTTCTTGCTGATCTATTTGCAATGAATGCTATTTTTTCATCATCAGATGAATCGATACCTCAACAAGACTGGTGGATCACTCTTGAATCTTCTTCCTTACGCTTATTGTAACGTATGGACTGCGAAAAAGGCAACATTTACATGACAATAAATCGTATTTACATGACACATGCAATCACAAGTATCTCAAATACAACCTCGTTGATTATTCTACAATAGGGCCTCCAGGTCCCAGTGATTCCGTTTGGAATCATTATTTGTCAAGTATTTTAGCGCACCTGAACATGTGTTTAGTTGAAAGAATTCATTTTGAAGGAATAATGTGGGGCTTACTTGTACCCTTCCATGTGATTAGAGAGAAACAAAAATGGTTTTCTTCCTTCTACACGGTGCAAGCAAGGAAATGGCACGATGCAATGGCGGCAGCAAAGTGTACGCAGTTTCCATATCCCTCTCCTACCCAGAAGTACACACCAATCCGGAAAGAGGCCGCTAATGTATGCCGACTAATTGCTGAACGCCGGAACTACTGCAAAAGACAGCAGGACTTCCTCGCTCAATTCAAGACTGGTGGCCTCTGACATTAGCAGTGTCAGGGTTAATCTGACACTGCTAATAGCTCTGTGTAGTTTTCTGTGCCCTCAGCTATCCACTTGAAAAAACGGTGCAAGTGTTCCCTGAGATTTTGTTTTTTTGCTCCCCCCTCATGTCCTTAAGGGAAAATAAATGATGATGATGATGAACGCCCACCTGACTGAGCAGCGACGGCCAGGCGCTCTTCCTCTTCGGCCTCCTCGTACTCCCGCTCCTGGGTGTGGCGGGCAGCAGCCTGGCGAGTGACCGTGTCCCCGTCACCCTCGCCCTCGTCCGAACTCTCGCCCAGGTCATCTGGCTGGGATGGCTCCCCACCCTCCACCGGAGGGGCTTTGCCACCTCGCCTCTCACGGGCCTTCGCCATATGGGTCATCCTAGAACACCCCTCGCAATGCTCAGACAGCCCGGGCGGAATTCACGTTTTAAAGACGGTGTTCTAAACTGGCTGTGATTGATGGGACCCAAGCTTCATTTTCTGTTTCAAAGATGCACAAGGACGTTTTACCTTTTAAAAAAATACAAATTAGCTTGGCATAACAAGGATGCCTGATCAAGAAAGAACTAGCCCAAACCAGGCTTCTGTTGCATCAACTGCTAGGTGTAGCTAAGAAGTGCTTGGGACAGGCTAGCTGGAAAACGATCACAGGCAAGACTGCTTAGCTTGACAAGGACAGAGTTAAAACGATCGGTTAAGCTGTGAGCACCCTTAGCACTGCCTGCTCACCTCTCGGAGGAGATCTCCTCCATCCGGCGCTTGATGGCATCAACGAGCCGTCTCAGGAACGTCGTCTCCATGTAGTGCAGAATGCGGGCTGGTGTGGCATGCAATGCCTTGCGGTACGCCCGCCGCGGCAGAAACTGGAAGTGGACTCGGTACCGTCGGAAGCGCTCCCTGGATGGCATAGCACCACAAAAGTCACCACACACTCAGCTGGAGGGGAACGTCAGCATATAAAAATATGTGGCTTCTTATCTCACTTGGCTGACGTTGGATTCAGTCGTAGTGACGCAGACTTTTTTCGAGACGAACCTCACAGAAATGATTCGCTGATTTTCATACCAGCCCAAGCAGTCAATTTGTTGAGGGAATAAAAGACCTCTATTAAAAAACTCCGTCTGTACTCAGCACGATGGCTGACCGTGGAGAGAACTAGCCATACAGTTTGGGGGAAAACTTCAAGGATGCCTTTATGAAAGAACTATGTCAAGCAGCTGTGCACAGGGAGGGAGGGGCCACACACAGGCGGGGAAGCTGCGCAAAGCCTCTGCCGCTCCTGGGATTTTTAGGCACGAACGACGTGACGGAGCCACGGCAGCCTTATAGACTCTGGCGACGCCTCAAGAGCTCCTTAAAGGGATACTGAAGCAAAATCTTAAAACTGAACAAAAACGCTGAAAATAGATTCTCAGAAAGTGATTACACTGAAATCTAGTCATCACTGCGCATATTTTTCAGCGGATGATTTTATTTTCGATGTTTTATGAGCACGCACCAAGCCCTCCCGGTCGGCGCGAGGTGAAGAGCGTGACGTCATGCCACCCTCGTCCGACAGGCAATAGGACGGAGAGTACGAAGTTGCATTCCCACGGCGACAAATATGGCGGCACCCTTCGATGCATGACGCCTTGCTTCGGACTGCATTCGTCGTTGTTACTGCCTTCTTCAGCGCGTTCAATGGCCATAAATGGGCCATCGGTCTTTCGCTTCGTCTCCTGTCGCCCATAAGAAAACGTACGAGTAATAAATTTCCTTCATTTTTTTTTATTTAGTGACAATTCCGCCTGTTTTAATCTTAAGAGGGGCGTCGGTTTGTTGACAACTGTTCCCCTCCTAACCACCAGATGGCGCCACTAGTCTAAAACATCGTCGCGCCTCTGTTTTAAAAGTGAGGATGTTAGAAATGGCGTAAGGTCCGAAAGATAGCTGCCTTTAGCGTACGTAAGCGTGCATACGGTAATGGTATGTAGACAGCATCGATTAACATCTTGCCGTGCCGTGAGCAGACGATGAGCGGCCGACACAGAACTGAAAACTGGAAAAGGTGCGAGTAGCGATGGCAATCGTGCTCCTGCGGGAACGGTGGGTGCGCGGGTGTTATGACGTCTAGTCGCAGCTTCCACAGGCGGCTGCCAGGTGCAAGGATATGGCAATAAATCGCAAAAAAAACGTGCTATCCGCCTTTTTCACTAAAATGCTTGTCACATTTATCAATTTTAGCAGTCAAGCTCTTGCTTACATGTGAAAAAGCAGCTCCAAAAGTTTGGTTCAGTATCCCTTTAACGCTGTTGCATTAGAAGTGCCACTGCGATCATTCATCCAGCAAGGAGAGGCACATACAACAGGGACACAGCTGCAACAGTACGATTCTTCTCACGGCACACCTCGAAGAAAGGCTTTACGTACCAGCCTTACTTCAAACTTTTCGTGTTAAGTTATTGAAGAAGCATAAAAATAATTCAATCTGTGCACAGAGGATAGCATCGTAGTGCAGCTACTGATTCAGAGCCAGAATCCATGTTTTCAGCCCGACATTAGCCAAGCAAGCTATGTGAGCTAACCTTCCCAGCATTCCTGTGGTGAATGAAGTGCTCTTTAATCTCTTAATGAAGGCATATTTTAGGCCTAAAAGTGGGACTGCCCTACACATTGGACTAACATTATTGAAGGACCAAACAAAAAAATTGTACACTTTCGTAATCTAATTGCTCAGAGCGGGTGGTTTGGCATCTTGTTTCGATCAACTGTAGTGGCTTATTATTCATGTGACAACAATCATTCAGCTTTCCTTTGATTACATGTACAAAGCTGCTGGATGTTTCCATGCCTTCATTTACAATCGAGAGGAAGTTGTCGAAGTTAGCTAACTAGCCCGCCATCATTACTGCATGCACTTTTGCTGTGCAGAAGACAAGCACTTTCTGAGTTAATATTCCTTGCGTTGGAGTTTGTGAAACTATATTTGCCCTTACACTGAGTGGGAGTTCTGCCCTTGGCAAAAATTGCTGACAAGAACACATAGAGCTCACTCTAAATAGCTTGACAAAGCCAAGCATGTTAGAAATAATGATGAATCTCTGTAACCAGTTGTCTGACATGGAAACACATGTCAAAACTGATAACTTTTTTTTTTTTTGCTGATGGTATGGTCTGACTGCCTTTGCAAGTTTGGTTTGGTTTATTGGGGTTTAACCTCCAGAAGCGACTCAGGCTATGAGGGACGCCGTAGTGAAGGGCTCCGAAAATTTCGACCACCTGGGGTGTGCAAGTTTCATGAACAGCACTCCATGCACTGCATGAATGCCGGGAATGTGTTGGGCATGGATTCTGAAAAACATGAATTCTCGCTTGGAACTGATAGCTACAAAGAGATGCCCTCCACTGTGCACATATTAAATTACTTTAATATTTTGTTTTTAACTTTTTCAATAAATTTAGCCCAAGTGCTAGGCTGCTGCGGAAACTTTCACAGCATTTTTTTCTTTTAGGTTTGCAGCGAGAACAGATGTACTATCTTTATGGCCAATTCCTCATTTTGTGCCCAGCATTGGCCGAGCCAAACACGAGACCTCATTCCTGTGCTGGGTAAGTACAGAGCATCCATATTAAGGGGGGAGCCTGGTCTCGAAAAAAAAAATTGGTATTAATGAAGTCACAGTGAAGAAATCTTCAGGGAATATGTATTTTTGTGTGCCGATGTCACTTAATTTCATGTAAAACAATTCCTTGAGCACTTACGTAATTTTTATGCATGTATTTTGTGAAGAGCCTTGAAAAAAATTTCTTGCGGGGAACTCGCTGAAATGTATGCCACTGGGTTCCCTTGACACCAAGGAATGCAATAAGGGTGAAGTTGTCTTCCTGCCTATCACAGAACTTAAGTTATAGGGTTTTGAAGTTGTCACTTCAGAAGTGAGAAGAAAAGCGTGTATTCCCGTTTCTGAAGTGGCAGCTTCAGTATCCTATGACTCATTTCATGATAGCCAGGATGACAAATTTACACTTATTGCATTCCGTGGTATCAAGAGAACCCAGTGGCATACATTTCGGCGAGTTTCCTGCAGCAAATTTTCTTCAGAACTCTTTGCAAGATACTTGCATAAAAAGTGCATAAGTGCTCAAGAAGGAATTGCTTTACATGAAAATAAGTGACATATCTGGAATCAGCGCACAAAAACACCTGTGCCCTGAAAATTTCATCACTACGGCTAGATTAATAGAATATTCTTTTCAAGACCAGGCTGCCCCCTTAGGAAACTCTGCAGCTGCAGGCCCCTTGGTGTTTGCCAGCTGCAAAATGCACACTGTACTGAAAGCACAGCCATCCACTTCCTCTGGCACACTGCTGGAGCAGATGAGCGCCACGAATGCATGAAAATGGCTCAGCTGGAATCACCACTGTACAGTACGCCCCACAGAGCCACGACCTGCTGCCATGTGGAGACAGACTCTCGAAGAACGTGAAATGGGCAGTGATGGCCCCCCCCCGAAGCGAGTCAAAGAAGGAACACTCACGATTTTCCCCTGACGTGCAGCATCTCAGTGACAGTCACTCGCTCCAGCACCTGGGAGGAAGACAGAGACTGAGTCTCAATCTCATGCAACTTGGCCAGAAAGACAACAGTCACCAAGGAGCACAAGAAAATGTTTTTTTTTTTTCAATTGTGGTGTTGATGGTAAACTATTTATCGATGAAAGGTAACTGCTTATAAAGCTGAAGAAAGAATAACAACATGCCATCGGTGGGCTCTGAACCCACACCCATGAATTTCACCTCCGGTGCACTGCCAACAGAGCTACGGCGGTGGTCGTCCAATCTGCTTTTGGAGGTACTTATCATAGCCATTGCCATTATCATCTCCATGACTACGCCCACTGCAGGGCAGAGGCCTCTCCCGTGTCTCTCTCCAATCAACCCTGTCCTTCGCCAGCTGTGGCCACTGTATCCCCGCAAATTTCTTACTACCACCTAACTTTCTAGCACTCCCTGCTATGCTTGCCTTCTCCTGGAATCCACAAGCAGATGCCCCCTTCTGCGTCTCTACGCAAACTGCCTGTGAAACAGATGAGCGCAGCAATTGTGTTGACCTTTGACCCCACCTCGGGCAAGAACAAAAACACCCTGTGCCATGGTGCTCTTTGGTCACAGATGCCCTTGTGCCATGAAAATTCACTATCATTAGCTGTGCCAGCCAACAGCCATGCAACCGCTTTGCAAGTGCTCGCGACAGCTGGCGTGAAGGAACCACTGCTCACAGTTTTAATAGGCGACAGAGTATTTACACCTCCCTAGACACAGGTGCCAGTGTTAGCCTAATGGGTGCGTGAGCTTCCGAGGCGGCTAAACGAAGTGGCACCCACATCAGAGATGAAAGACGCACTCTCTGATTTGCAGAGGGGTGGTCAGAGGTGACTCGCTCAGCATGTCGCTGCATCCGATGGCAAGGCACCAGCAGGAAACAGCGGTTCCTCCTTTTGGACATGCTTTGCCATGACATCGTACTGGGACACGACTTGCTTGAAATGGCAAGCTTCTCTGTGCACATGGGCCTTGGCGGATGGACACTCGGAAGGTTTAGAAGGGCGTCTATTTGGGCTAGATGGTGGATTATTTGAGACAGAAATGGCAACAGCGCTACAGCAGAACGTACACAAGACAGACTGACACACGACATGCGCTAACTTCATCCGAGCTTATTTGCTGCAAAGCCAGCAAATATACAGAAAATTTAAGGCATGCGCAGAAAACCGGTACAACAAGGCATCAACAAAACTGTTCAAGATATGATATCTGTCTTGAAAAGACGGACCAAAGTATTACCTGCACAATCTAAACCCCTCTTCCTAATGTGGAACGCTTCCAAAAGCTCCCGTGCCCTCATAGTATCTCCACTCCTGCCCAGAATCTATCTCCCAAAGCTGTGGCTCACACTTCCTGCATTGCTGGCATCTTTTTTGCCCCGGCCCATGTTCTGCCGCACGATTACACACGAAGCACTCAGCGCAGTGATGCAAAAAGATGGGCACCTCCTAGATTTGTTAGCAATGATCATGCGTGCTCAGCCGCGCAGTCATTAATGCACCGCCCCCGTCTGGCCACATAGGCTTTTCCGCAGGTCAGTGGTATCTCAGACCGCGCGGCTGAGCACGCACGATCGCTAACAAATCTAGGAGGCGCACATCTTTCGCAGCACTGCACTGAGTGCTTTGTGTGTAATCGTGTGGCAGAACATGGGCCGGGGCAAAAAAGATGCCAGCAATGCGAGCCACGGCTTCGGGACTTGTGTCCCTCAGATGTACTTCAAGGCCAGAAATGCAGTTTTGTCTGGTTTTATGTTCACCTTTACACTTGTTCTTCGTTGCCTTCCGTGTCATGGTTCTTTTTCCATACCCCATTCCATTCTTTTACCTGTTTTAATTTTCCCCTTTACTCTTGTTGTTTGTTGTTTCCATGCTCTGATGCCGGTTTTCCATATGTCACACCATGTTTTTATTGCATTTTCATACTTTTTTTTACTTTTGTTGTCTGTAGGGACAACTGCATTGTCACTTCAAGTATTTCTCATGCTTTTTACTGTGGCTGATTGTTAGGTTCCTTACTAGTTTCTAATCATTTTCTTGACAAGGAGTTTCTGGGGACATGCTGACTGAATGCTCTCTGGTTTATCGGCCTCTCTGCAATGCAACTTTTGATCAATGTGGTCTAGATTTTAATCATGCCTTGTGCGAATGACAGTGATGGTTATGTGCATAGGTTCACCCCATATTGCCACGTATCATTGTAGCGTCTGTTCATTAGCGCAAGGCCACAGGAAAGGGGTGTTATCATTTTTGTTCCTGAGGCGAGAATCGACCGGACTAAGCTCGATTGATCACAGCCATGAATAGCTGCATCTACGTTTTTCCAGATTACTGTAGATGAATCTTCTCGTGTTATCTCGAAGTTTCCTCGCCGGCTTTAAATTGGGCGATGCCGCGAGCGGCGGGCATTTGTAGTTCGACGACTGATGAGCACGTTTGTTGCTTACCCCGCCGCCAAGTGATTCAGTTCTTTTGCGGACGCAAGTCAGCCCAGATAAAGAGCTTCGTTTGAAAGTATTGTTACTGCCTTCCTGACCACTGGACTGCCGTCACTACAACGTGACAATATATAGCGTTTGCTTTTTGGTCTCGAATAAACAGTTGGAGGTCTGCGCCTGTGTTGTCGTCTGTGTTCCTCGTTCTCCTGTCCTGTCGCATTCGCGCAGTACTAATCTTTTCTGCTATAGAACAACTAGCCCGCAACAACATTCTATAGGACCTGTACTTGCAAGACGCTCTAGCCATGGCCAGGGAGCACCGAACACTGGTGAAGGCCGAACAGGTGAAATGCTATGCAACAAGCGCCCTCAGCCTACAAGGTAGGCAGTCTTGTGCTTTGCAACAAGCACACTCTCAGTGATGCTAGTGCGGGCTTTAAGGCTAAACTAGCCCCTCGGGGCCTTACCTTGTCACTGCCTGCAAATGCCGAAATACAGCTAAACACGGTTATATGACGAAATTAAAAAAACTCCGAGATTTTTCGTTTTCGCGAGAAGAGTTGAAAGGACACTGCAGAACGGAAACCAAAATAAGAAATAAATATGGGTGAAATCACCTTGAAAATGCTTATATAAAACGTCACTCGATGTCATGAATGCGGAGAACCGTTTCGCAATTGCGCTGATAGCGCGACTGCGGCAGCACCCGCCACCACCTATGCAGCGGCTCGCGCAACGTCACTACGAGTGGGGTGGGGAGGGCGGAGGTGCCGCCGCTGAGCTGGAGAACGCATGGCCGCACCACTGCCATAGACCAACCACGGAGGCATGTGCTGCCTGTTCCCTCTCTCGGTCTTCCCCTCGCTGTTGGCCCAGGAAACTGACTCCTCACCTTGCATCGCCGGTGCTCACCACCGTACCTGCTCCTGACGCACAGTAGCTATTGGTGCCAGAATCACGCGAGCAACCCCGCAGTGGTGGTGGCTGTGCACTGCTGACTTTGCTTCTTTTTTTTTTTTTGCTGTGCCCTATCATTTTTCGCTGCTTCTGAGCATGAACTGTTGGAATGCCATGTGGTATGACGTTCCAAAAGAGGAAGCGCCGGAGATGTGCCAACAACGCTGGACCACAGCGCATTGTGTCAACTGCGTTACTCGTTGCAATCGGCGTTCCTCTCATGTCAGTTCATGCTTTATGGCCACGAAACTTTGGTGTGGTTCTGCCAAATGTCGAGCAACTCAGCACTAGCTACCATATGCATGGGGAAGCCACTTCGTTACACCAAGGGCAACACCTTTGTTACATGGAGGTCTCAAATACACGCGCTTCAATGGGGGCGGCGAGGAATTCACTACGTGCAGGTTCGTCACATCCAGATTTAACTGTAACTAGAAGCTCAAAGACCCAGCATCAGGGACGCTCACCAGTGTAGCCAACGCTGACCAACTGATGCTGTACCCCCTGCCGTGGAGACTCTCATACACGGTTTGGGGGGGGGGACAGTAGGATGCACAAAGGTTCAGCGGCAAGACATGTACATGGTGCGTGGTAGTTGGTGTGAGTAGAGAGGGCTGATGTGGCAGATATATACGAGTGCAGCATGCATGCGATCGGTGCGTGAACTGCAGCACACAAAGGGCACTGGCAGGGGAAAGTGTGTGGACGGGGTGACCTCAGTGTATCAAATAAACTACGAAGTAAACAATAGAAAAAAAAGACAACAGTCGTCAAAACAAAGGAGCAAAAGGGAATGTTTCTATTTTTTTTTTTAACTGTGGTGTTGGTCAAGGTAAAATATTAGTGCAACTATATTACTGCTGAAAGATAACTGCTTACGAAGTACAAGAGAGAGAGAGAGAGAGAAACAGAAGGATGGAAAGGCAGGGAGGTTAACCAGGCGATGCCCAGCAGGCTACCCTACACGTGGGGAGGGGAACAAAGGGGGAAAAAAAGGAAAGAGAGCGGCAGCGAAATGCGTTTTTCAAGTGTCCATCAACCACTATGTCAACGGGACAGAGGGTGCGCCCTTAAAGCTTAAAGTTTAAAGACGGGAAGACAACCCTGAGTCCTTTAAGAATCTCAGGAGCGCTTTCACTGCTTTTCTTTGAGAGGAAGGTTGTGCCCAAGACCCCAGAATCTTGGATTACAAAGTAGAAGAAAAAACAACCACATGCCACCAGTGGAATCCGAACCGACAACCTCCAAATTTAACGAGGGCCTTGGTTCTGGCAGTCTTAAAACCATAAAGTTCTCGCACAGCTTCCCCGTTTGATCATGTCCCATGTGACCCTCGCGGTAATAAAGGATGCACTACATCTGCCACTATGGACGATGGTGGCACTGATGAACACTCTTGACAGTTACCTGCAAACATAAATATCCCCGAAAGCAGAAGATTGAACAGCCATTGGCTTAGCTCAGTCAGCAGTAGAGCACCTTGCACAAAAAATGTACAGTGGAACCTCGATTATACGACGTTCAGGGGACCGCGCGAAACCGTCGTATAATCCGGGTGTCGTATAATCGAAAATCAAAAAATCCCCCCCCCCCCCCCCCCCCCCCGCCCCTCTTTTCGCGGCGAAATCTCGATGAAACGGGCGCGAGAAAAAACATTTTATTTAGGAAACATTCAAAAGAAAAATAGCTGCAGACAGTTCTGTGCCGCCAGTGTCGGCAAGCAGCAACACAAAAAGCGCCGTGGACGCCGCTGTCCTCGCTTCGGTGAGCGCGGCTTCGGCCGCTTATCTGATTTTTTCAGCAGCGTCCGCGTCCGCTCCAGAGGACGCATTTGTTGCTGCGAAGCGCGTCTTATCTTTTCCTCTTTATCTTTCCTCTGATCTTTTAACTCTCCTCTATCTGCACTTGGCAGCCGTGGTGGCTGGGCTGGAGCCAGTAGGCAGCGGCCCGTGCACTTTCCTTTTCATCCTTCTCTCAGTCGCAACAACAACAACGTGTAGGCCGCGCCTCCTCGGGACTACACAGGCTCAACGAAAAAGAGAGCGAGTGCACTTGGCGGCCTCGGCAACGCTCTCTTACGCGCCAAAAAAGGGGGTGCTTAGATTCGCACGCAAAGTTTTTTTTCCAGAAATTTTTTTCCGGAAATAGGGGGGGGGGGGGGGGGGGGGGGGTGCTTAGATTCGGGGGGGTGCTTAGAATCGCGAAAATACGGTACATCCCGGCCTGCGTTTGCTGACGACCTTTTTTGACGGACGGTACGAGCCAGCCGTCGTACGAAGCGGGGTCCTAAAATTTGCGTCGTATAACCGAGGTTTTTAATGCATTGCCTCTATGGGGGTTTTGCCGGGACCACACAAATTCGTCGTAAAATGCGGGTCGTCGCATGACCGGGGGACGTATAATCGAGGTTCCACTGTATATGAGGAAAGTGGACGTCCGATCTCAAAAAAATGTCAGTCGTTTTCTTAGTCACATTTCTTGCTTCCTTCTTAGCTACAGTGGACAAATGCACCTGCTATTCTGACTGTGCTCTATATTGTCACGGAACATAGGGTGACAGGTCACTGACAGGCAGAATACGGCACCTAGCCAGCTCGACACACTTCAACGTCGCCCGTTTCATGCGCCACCTGAGAACACCAGGAGGCAATATATAGGACAGCTGTTTCAGACAATGCTGAAATCATGTTAGGCATACAAAGACTGTGATGAAATAGCAGCTTTTTTGCATTTTAATTTTTTAAATTCATTGCAGCCCTTATTCAGCCTTCTGCAATGACAACAAATGAGGAAACAGCTTGCATGCCTCAAGTGACCTCAACCTTGTCTGAACTCATGTGTGACATCATAGTCGCCATTCAGCTGTTGGAACTGAAACAAGCTGAGAAAAAAAAAAACCTGATAATAAATTATTTGCTGAGCTTAAGTGCATTTCAGGAGGTGATTCAGCTTTTCTGATGTCTTGTGCATGATTCGAAAGAAAGAACACACAACAAAATTTGACATCTCTGCTCTTTTAAAGTGCCTAAAATGTAGTTTATGGCACAGCTTCTTAAAGGTGCAAAGAAGAGGAATCTGAACTCGTCTTTTTGCCGCGGGAACTCGATCTACACATTCCGAGCATTCTTAGAAACGGACTTATTGCCGTGTGTGGCCGATTTCCCTAATTAAATCAGATTAATGTCCGGCTCCCATTTTTTTTTAAATTTTCCCCGTACGGTGGGCGGAGTCGACCAACGCGTGGAGTGCCTTTCAGTCAGCTCCGTGGGGGCTTTGCTTTCGCTTTATTTTGTTTTTTCAGGTTTCCGTGAATAAATAGTTTCATTCGCAGATAATACAGCCACAAAATAAGACTGCAGAAATAAAAATACACGCAGACTATTTGCTACTAAGGATTACTACGTATTACTCCGCTGATGGTAGAGCGGCAAGCCTCCACGGGACTGACTCCGCCCACCGTACGGGGAGAATTAAAAAAAAAAAAAGGTGGGAGCTGGACGTTAATTCGATTTAATTAGGGAAATGGGCCACACAGGGCAATAAGTCGAGGTTTCTAAGAATGCTCGGAACATGTAGATTGATTTCCCGCGGCAAAAAGACGAGTTCATTAAGCAATAACTTCTGAAAAATGCAACTGAGACACCAAAACTGGAGTAGTTGAGAAATGCATGCTGGAGAGAAGCAAGGCATCTGGGAGAATAGAAATTTTTTTTCTGTGCAATGCTCCTTAGGTAAGAAGAGGACATTCCTGCATGCCCCCACCTGTGAGAGGTTGACCGAGCTGATGCGGACGCGAAGCTCCTCTGCCCGCAGCTCGGCATCTGGCCGGGGCCGCAGGTGCAGGTCCATGGTGGGGGTGGCAATGTTGGCGCTGGCCACCATGAGGATCTCCCGCATGCGGGGGATCCCCAGGGTCACATTCATCTCCCCCCGACCGGCAAAGTGGAAGGTGTTGAGCGTCATCTGCGTCGAGGGCTCGCCAATGCTCTGTGGTGGGCACACAGAAGGGTCGGTGTTCAACATTACCCAGGGGACAAAGCGAGTTTCATACAAAGAAAGCACTTCACCCACAGCCCACAGGAATGACGGGATGGTAAAATGTTTTAGGGGAATCCCCCAAGGTGGAGTAGATTTGTAATAAGGGAGTAATTACTCATTGACATCCACCCGAGCACAGCCATACGGCTATAAAGGAAAGCTTTCTCAGAAACTTTGCAGTTAAAGAAAAATTCGTCCTGGTCCAGGGTTTGAACCCGGGACCACCGCTTCACCAGAGCAGTCGCTCTACCAACTGAGCTAACCAACTGAGCTAAAATAATTACTCCCTTATTAGGAATGACGGGAACACATAGTTTCTTAAGTAGTGTTCAGTCACAAACGTTGGCTTTGCCATGAAATCAAGGATGTGCTGTTATGCTCACCCCTCTGTGCCGATTAAATTTGTTTATTAAACAAATTTAATCTTGTCTTGTTTTAGGCTTGTGTGAATCTTCCATAAATTCAAATGTTTGGTTGAGTAGTCCAGCATTCGATGTTCGATTCAATCTGAATGTTTGGTATTCGAAACCTCGAAGTAAGGTCGAACCTACAAAAAAAAAAGAAATCCCAGCTCCGCACCACTTTCGGATGCCGATTGGTGCAGTGCTGGTCATTTCTTCTTCCTTTTCAGAAGCAGTCTTGACATTCCAATGACAATGTGTATTCCTGCCTCGCTTGCGTATGCGTTGTTCTTCCAGCAAGCCGAAACTGGGCGCTCATCGTGGGATTACATGTTTGCGCAATGGAGCCGTCTCATAAGGCTTTACTGTATATTCGCCTTTTCGGCAGTTTTTTTTTTTTCCCAGGGGGGGCCACGGGCATTTTATAAATCGACCACTGGATAACTCGGGCATTTGTTCCGGTCCCTTGAATTCCAAATCAATGAGGTTTTACTAGCCATCATGTGATTATTTGTTCACAGTTTTGTCATTATATGGAATTCATTTTGCATGACCACATTACTGGTTGCATACTGTTATGCTGTCTATCAAGTACTATTATTTATTTAGTATGCTTGTTTAGTATGCTTATTTAGTTATTTAGTACGTATAATTAAGTTGTAAAAACCATAGACTATATTGAAGAAAGAAAAAAATACGGGCAAAAACGCTTTCTTGTTTCTTAATGTATCAAATATTTTTATCATATTCATATTCGAAAATTTCAGTAATTTGCCACAGCAGTAAGTGCAGAACTGATTTCCATTATGCCTTGTGAGGTTTTAACTGGGGGGAAAACGTTCTCCCCGTTTAATCGTGGCTGACCGAGTTCAAAACCGCTCGACCCCACCCCGTGGTTGCGTACACTACCGAGCACAGTCCTTGCTCGAAGAGAACAAAGGAACGACACTCTGGCTGACACAAACAAGGCATTTATTGCTACAACAACAATAACGCCAGCTAGCAACAAAATACGCTGAGGAATCGAGGATGTCCGACTCCCCAGCACGGTTACGAGCAAATGTTCCCCACGCTAGGGCAAGGGGAAAACTCCGCGGCTGGACAGGACGAGATGCAGGGGAACATTCCTCCCCACGAGGCTTCGTGCCAGCCGGCGAAGAGCGGAGCCCGTGGCGACAGGTTCGTACAAGGCCAAATCCTGAGCCAAAGAGGGCCGTCTACCCTGCGCGTGCAGGAATCACGCCATCCATGGCGCTCGTCTCGCTGCGATGCAGGCCCTTGTTAGTTAAAGTAACTAACACGGCTGAGGAGGGTGCATCGCGGGGAAGCGAACCACAGGGGATGAGTTGAGGGTACATTGCGGGGAAGTGAACCACAGGGTAGACGGGTTGAGGGTACATTGCGGGGAAGCGAACCACGGGGGATGAGTTGAGGGTACATTGCGGGGAAGTGAACCACAGGGGACGAGTAAAGCGCGTCCCCACAGCCTTCATCAGGAAAGCGAGTGTAAAAGCCAAAAATCACCTTGCATCAGCAGCCACAGTTCAAAAGAGCGGATTCCAAGCCGTCGGCAAAATCGTTGCAGGCAGTTGTGCGCCTCATCGCACTTCTATGTGCATATATATGACCGCATATTAATGCTGATCCCGCAGGGAGTGTCAGCTGCACCATATAAAGTGCTAACTGACTCTGGCAGTCATTACTGGTAAAACGTAACAAGATGTGGGCATACATGGAGATGCAAAAAAAAAAAAACACTGCTTACCTGGAAAAAATTCTTTAAAGCGGAACCTCACTCTGAAAATTGTTTATTGTTTGGGGGAAATAATTGCATTGCCTTGTATGAGTCGCTGATGGGTAAATTCGAAATACTTTGTTCTAGCGCAAATTTCACTGTAGTGGCATTCGTTGTAGCGGGGTTTGAGTGTACAGTTAAAACTCACTGTGACACTGTGTTTGTGTCTTCTCTTCTTAGTCTCGCCTGCTGCGCTGTTTTTATGCAAAAAGCACAGCTTGTTGTCGTCCTGCAAAACTCTGCAAACCACGGCACCACACCATCCCGTGGAAACGCTAAAAATTTTGCCTCGCGGCAGCCACCGCACCTGCCTGTACCATCTGTTCCGAGACGTTGAACTTGCCGCTCAGCGCGCCACAAAGACGGCAATCTTAATGTAACCGTGAACGATCGCCACACTCTTACCGAACCCGGAGCACAAATGACAACTGACAAAGCACTACATTAAAAACTGGTAAAACGTGGCCGGCAGTTGTCAAAATGCATCAAACAGGCCCAGAAGGGAACTACCTGTGCTGTGCGTGAGCGGTGTCGGCTCTCTCATCAGCTACCGACGCTGCCCGGAAGCTCTGCCGTTTCGAGTGCTGGGGCCGCCGTGATTGGAACAGTGGCCCTTCCATTAGCTATTGACACTCCCTTGAGTGCCAAGTGTGCAGTTGAAAGTAAAAAAGAAAAACCCTTCCAAAAAAGCATGCAGAATAGCCAAACGCTATCCAGTGGAGCCACAGAGCAAACAAAATTGCAACCACACTGTAGCATCACCAATATACCATTTGTCTTGCCTTTATTTATGGCGCTATGATTTGGTTTTGATCATAATTGTACCCATCCCCCACTTCGGATTTTCATATTCTAAAGAGTAGGTCGACTTACAATCGTGTAAAAACGGTAATAAACAGAGATCACATTGAACTACACTAACGAGTCCTTGAAAAGATGAGAATTTCTTTTCGATGCATGCAACACTTAACGAATATGGGGAGGCCCCAGAACAGCACTTGGCAACACTCTGCTCCAAAAGGTACACTCAAAAAACAGCAAGGATGAAAGACGAGTGTTAAGTTTCCATGAGGTGCACATACTTGTTATAAAAATTCAGGGGGACACTTTGTTGACCTAGGTGAGGCGAAAGCCTTAAGCGCGGTGTTGCTACTTGTGTCACTGATGTGTGGTTCAGACGCTAGGCTTCGCCTCCAAGAGTGGAATGCGACAGCGTCTTGCAACGCTGCCAGGGAGTCCACAGAACGCCATCGCCCATTCGCTCTACACCTTGCTAGTCAGTAAATTGGCTTTTGAGGAAAGGAAATGTATCTGTCTCGCATATCTCGGTGGGCACATGAACCTCAAGCTCCCAGAAGGGTAACCGGAAGGGAGGAAGATGGGAGTGAATGAAGACACCATATTCAGCAGACGCGCCTTTTGAGTACAGTCGAACCCGGATATATCGAATTCGAAGGGGATCGGAAAATAGTTCGATATAGCGAAAATTCGATATACAGATATAGGCTAAAACTGCACTCCCGATCATAACAAATTGTGGCTTACCGTTTGGAACAGCCGCGAATAACATAGTATGGGCGCGCAATGTGAAAGCGCTTTATTTCGCGGGAAAAAAAAATCACTAATTTTGGGCTGCTTTTTCCCCTGGGAAACGAAGTTCAAAACACTGGCCTCGATCTTCTCGAGACTGTCCAGGTGCGAGAGCACAGTGCCTTCCATTTCGCCGCAACAGCGCCGAATCAGGCTAACGCTGACGCCAGTTCAGTGGCTGCGCACGGACGCGTTTCTTCGACAACACAGTTGCCCTCGTCGTCGCTGGAGTCGGCGTCTTGAACGCCAGCTACCGCTTGAACTTCGCTGTCAGCGTTAAAGTCCTCAACAGTCACTTCGGACGGAACGGCGCCGAGAAAATTGGACAAGTCGCGAAACGCGTCGTCCAAGCACTCATCGTCATCTAAATCTTCCGGACATTCATCTCCGGCCACTTCAAGGCCTGCCTTGCCAAAACAGTTGGCTACTGGGGCCTGCTTCACATCGCGCGTTGAACCACACGTTGAAACACAGGCATACACACAAAAAAAACACGCGAGGCGCAGATGGAGCGATAAGAGCGAAGCCTATGCGAGCGGCAGTCAACCCGGCCGCGAAGGAACGACAGAGGGAAAAGAAAGAGCAGGGAGAAAGATCGGCGCTCTGGGCTTCGTTTTTTTTTTTTTTTTTTTTTCTGAGCTCTCTCTTTTCCCCAGACCCACGATGTGCCCACGAGCGACCGTTTTCTCTCTCTCTCTTTCCCCAAGAAGCGTGGTCGCCGCGCGTCTCCATGCGGCGCTCTCTCTTCGCTGATCTCCAATGACCTTGACGGAGCACACGCCGGCGGTACAGGAGGAGAGGAGGAGCGGGAAAGCTCGCGCCGGTGGGGCGCAAAAACGGGGAACAAAAAAAAAAAAAAAGGGCCCTGCGCCTGCTGACTGCGGAAATGCTCTCCGCTGAGGCGGCTGAGGACCGGACAGGAATGTCTTTGGGGAAAGCGCACCTTCCAGGGGCGCGGTGCGGCGCGGCGTTCGATATATCCAATGTCCGGCGAAAATGGAATTCGATATACAACGCAACTGTCCTATAATTTTACATAGTATTTTCAAGGGGGTAATCTGTGTGTTCGATATAGCCAATAATTCGAAATATGCGGGTTCGATATATCCGGGTTCGACTGTAGTTAGCGTGCTCATCTCACACTCCGGAGACAGTGGTTTGATTCTCCAACTCGACCAGTTTTCTACTCGGTTTTAGTTATTTATGTGGTCTGACTAGAAAGGTTAATTAGGCTAATTGCTTAACTATTATTACTCAATTCGTCATTAATTAACATGCAATTATCATAGAATGCCTTAAATCGCGTTCCGATTTCATTCAAATGCCATCAATTAAGTAATGATTGGCATATGCCCGTATAAGGCACGTAACTGAAGCACGGACACATCTGCCGACATGGCTGCTAACGACAGTAGGAGGCATCAAAGGCTTTCGCCTCAGAACGCCAACCAGCACCTGCACAAGTCTAGATGCAAATGTCTGAGCAATAGCTGTGGAGTGAATCCCAAGACTGTTGTCCAGGTTCAAACTGCTATGGGGACATGACCTGCATGTGGAGTGGCGCAGTACCTGTGCAGCCAGCAGCCCCACGGGCTCCCCGGGATCACAGATGGCCTGCATGTTGCGCATGTAGACTATGCTGCGGAAGTCGTCCGCATCGATGCCCTTCGCCGAGCCTAGAAGGCCGTGTGGATTCTGCTCCACGTAGTCCTCAATGAGGGCATCCAGCCGCTCCGACACGGCACCCAGGTGGACGTCGCTCCGCAGCTTGGAGCACACAGGATCGGGGGGCTTCACCACACACTTGTTCAGCCTGCAGAGGAAATGCCCCAAGATTGCTTGCATCACGCTTGAAAACTGGCCAAGGCGAGCATGAGGAAATTGAGACGAATATTTTAGAACAGTTTTGACAACATGGAAAAGGGCGCTCTTTTATGTACTAGTTACCTGTGCTTAGCTGCCTCCAGTTTTTAGACCTGAACATCATGCTCGGAGAAAGGTGTGCATGCTGGTACTACTGCCCTAGAGCCAAGAAAGATTTTTTTCCTTTTGATTCGGCCCAATCAAGAACTGTTTAGAGAGGGCTATTGCGACCCTTTCTCTAGAGTCCGCACTGGTCAAGTGATGCTGTTGGCGCCTCGGAGAAAAGCGTCCCGTACTGGCGAACACAGAAAATCGAGCTGTCTGACTGCAATGCACGGAAGACGTCAATTTCGCGGGCGTCACGCGGTGCACCCTGAGCTCGAAGACAAGGTGGCAGGTTTCGTCTGCGCGCACTGTGCCAGATCCTTGCCAGTGACAGCAGAACTCATCCGCATCAAAGCTATCAAGCTCACCCGAGAACACGAACTGTCGCAGGAGCAATTCAAGTCACATAAAGGATTTGCACTTCACCGGCACACATCAATCTGCCAGAAGCTGCCAGAGGCATACGAGGACAAGCTGGCCGAATTCCAGCGCTAAGCTATCCGTCTCCGGCAGCAGCATGGCTAATGCTGGGACAGATCGGCAACGCCGATGAAACGCCGGTGTGCTTCAACGTGCCATCGTCCACCACAGTGTGGGAACACAGCGAGAAGGAAGTTAAGCTTCTTTCGACAGGAAACGAGCATTAGCGCTTCATGGTAATGCTCGCGTGTACTGCAGACAGCAGAAAGCTGCCCCCATATAAAATCTTCAAGAGGAAGACGCTGCCGAAAGAGCCTTTCCCACAGGAAGTTGTCGTTCACATGAATGAAAAGGGCTCTGTAAGCGAGGCCCTCACAATGAAGTGGATCAACACCGTCTGGAATCGGTGACCCGGCGCACTCCTGCGGTGTCCGAGCATGCTCGTCTTGGATGCCTTTCGTGGGCACTTGACCACCGGTGTGGAGCAGGCGCTTCGTGACGGGAGGATAGAGCTCACTGTCATTCTGGGGGTCATGATGTCAACACTTCAGCCGCTGCACGTCGCGCTGAATAAACTATTTAAAGACCGTGTGCGTGAACTCTATAATCAGTGGATGGCCGGGGACAACCCGACGACTCCAACCAGCCGGCTGCGCAGGCCGTCTCTTGCCACTGTGGCCACGTGGGTGTCTCACGCTTGGTGCTCACTGAATGACGATATGGTGGTGCGGGCATTCAACAAATGTTGCATTAGCAACTCGTTGGACGGTGCCGAGGACAACATGTTGTGGGACGCAGCCAGTGTGAAGCAGTCGTCTTGGGACGAGAGTTCAGACAGCTCGGAAGAATGAGCAGGCAACGAGTCTGGTGGCACCAGTAAATAGAACAAGTTTTGTGCCTTGTAATTTTTATTTCGACCTCTTTGCTTCAAGAATGGGGTCGATCGATATTCCGCCCCGACCTATCATCATCATCATCATCAGCCTGACTACACCCACTGCAGGGCAAAGGACTCTCCCATGTCTCTCCAATTAACCCTGTCCTTTGCCAGTTGCGGCCACTGTATCCCTGCAAACTTCTTTATCTCATCCGCCCACCTAACCTTCTGCCGCCCCTGCTACGTTTGCCTTCTCTTGGAATGCACTCCGTTACCCTTAAAGAGTCCCTGAAAGGGGTGTCTGAGGTTGGCAAAAAAATACTTGCATTATGTAGAGCGTAGGCTACTGAACGTTCATGCCGCGTACAATACATCAAAAGCGAGTAGATAATTTATAATACATTTTCAAAAACTGCTGCTCCCGAGCCTTGCGGCGACCAGCGGCGGTGAACTTCCGCCCGAATCTGTACTCATTACGTCATTTTAGTACTGTTTATGTCACCAGCGCAGGGCTATCATTGGTTCGCGGTGCCAACGTGAAATCGCATATTTAACAAACTAAAAGCTCTAGATACTTCACATTCTTACTCTTTACGGAACCATTTCGCATTTCACCACGGAGAGTTGTCGTTTATATGCATATTTACGCGGTTATTGTGTGTTGGGTGCCAGAAATTAGTACTGCACTTCCGGTTTACAATGTTTTCGTCTGCTCGTGCCGCTTGTGTCACACCGCCGGCGCCGCCGGCGAACCGAATCGAGAACCGAGGTGCGATTTGGAGTCGCCGCACTACTGATTTCTGTCGCGACCTCCGTCGCATGCGCAATCAAAATGGACCGGCCGTGCTGTGTCGTTAGTTGCAAAGCCAGGGTTTGGCAAGATGTTGCCCTTCGGCACTGTCTGCCGAAAGATGGAAGTGAGCGAGCTGTCGTCGTCGTCAGGATTCAGTGCCCGATATCTGAACGGCGTGTCCTTAAAAACTTGGCCGACGTACCGCACCGATCGTCGCTTGCGAACTACCGCCCCACTACAAGCAGGGACACACGGAGTGGTGAGCATCGCTGCGCCGCTCTACCCAAGCTCCGCTCACAACTGCTGTCGCACTTCGCCGCCGTGCATCAATGCCTGAGCGCTGCTTGGGATGATGTACAAATATCACAAGGCAAGATCGCCTTGTTATCAGAAATACTTCTCGAGCAGCGACAAAGCATGCCTGCTTATGTTGCAAGCTTTCGGCAACGGCACCGCTCGTGGGCGCTCCGGGCGACGAGCTCTGCTGCTGCCTGGCTGCCGTGGTCGTCGCTAGGCCTATTGCCTGTTTGGCATCGAAGCTGCAGCGGCCGGCGGTTCGGAAGTCGCCTGAGCTATAATAAAAGGCTTACTCTACACATCGCTTTGCAGTCAACAGCATCATCTCACAATAAAATAATAGTATGGTCACTTTCCGCGACTCCTTCAGCAGCGAAGCGAGCGGGCGCCAGGCGAGCCGGACCCCACGTCGGGCCAGCGGCAGCTGCGAGACGATTGTTGCAAGAAATTTGCTCGTATCACAGTCGTTACCTTTACCAGCAGCTCAGTATTGGTCAGCGATCCTCAAAAATGACACATTTTTCACATTTCTTATCCCAGGGTTCATTATTTACGTCAAGAACACACTTTAGCTCGTTTTTATGACGCCGGCAGACGGCCAGGCTGGCCGGCCGGCCGGCTTGCTCGGCATACCTCACGTTCGCACAAGAAAATACAAAACAGCCATGATACCAGACAAGATGCTTCCTAGATTCGAGCAACGACAATATGCCTGTGCAAAAGTGGATCTTTCGGCAACGACACCACCTGCGGCAACGCCGCGCAATGAACTGCGCGCTGGTCCCAGGCTGCCCTAGTCGTCGCTAGGCCTATCTGGTTTCGCACCGAAGCCTCAGCTGACGGCGCTGCGGAAGTCGCCTGCGCTATAATAAAAGGCCTACTATTCACATCGCTTTACTGCGAACTCGTCCCTTAATAAAAGATATGTTCGATTTCCACGACGCCTTCAGCGACGGAGCTAGCAGACGGCAGGCGAACCGCACCAAGTAGCAGCAGCACCAAAGCGGCTGTGGGATGAAATTTGCTTGTATCGCAGTCATCACTTTTACCAGCAACTCGGTATTGGCCAGCGATCGTCAGAAATGATGCATTTTTGACATGCATCTATCCCACGGCTTGCTATGGACGAGAACAAACAATACTAGCGCGTTTTTCAGTCGCCGGCAGCCGGCATCAAGGCTGGCAGGCTGGTCCGGCGTGGCTCGGCCCCGAGCGCCATGAGGAGCGCGCTGTACGGCATCGTGACGCTGCCGCTCTCCGCGCTCGTATTGACTACCGCTTCCCGTCGTTGCGTTTACCGCGCGCGGCTCGTCGTTGACACCGAGCAGGTTGGACGCAGGCGACGAGCTGCGATCGGCCGTTACGACGACGTTCACAACGGCGCGCCGCAGCGAATCGCACACACTTTTCGCACATGTGTCCCCGCCTTAAGGCTGAAATCCCATTTCGGCCCTCATCCGCAAAAGTCGTTCCTTCAGCTCGGGGTCCATAGTACGAGAGAAGCCGCAGCGACAGTTGCGAGACACAGGTGAACACAGCAGACAGCGGGAAAGCGAGCGAGCGAAAGAGAGCGTCAACCGGAAGTAAACAAACCGATCTCGTCGATGACGTATTTGTGGGCGGAGCATGGTCCCGGCCTGTAATCTTTATTTTTTTATGGTTCGCTCCGGTGTACGAATTGAGAGGGAAAAGGCTGGTGGTCATTTTTAATAGCCATTATCTCTGGTTCCACATAAGGTAGATCAAAAATGTTTGCGGTAGGATGATGGATCGTTCAATGTCTATCAATACTTCGACTTCTCTTTGCCTACATGGACACCGTTTCAGGGACCCTTTAAGGACCAGCGGTTACCTTGCCTTCGCATTACACGCCCTGCCCAAGCCCATTTCTTCCTCTTGATTTCAACTAGGATATCATTAGCCTGCGTTTGTTCCCTCACCCACTCCGCCCTCTTCCAATCTCTTAACGTTACACCTATCATTTTTCTTTCCATAGCTCACTGTGTTGTCCTTAACTTAAGCTGAACCCTCTTTGTTAATGTTTTTGCCCCATAGGTGAGTAGCGGTAAGATACAGCTGTTGTATACTTTTCTCTTGAGGGATATGGCAAACTGCCATTCATGATCTGAGAGAACCTGCCATATGCACTCCACCCCATTCTTATTCTTCTAGTTATTTCCCTCTCATGATCCGGATCTGCAGTCACTACCTGCCCTAAGTAGACATTCTCTTACTACTTCCTCGCTACTACTTACTACCTCGCTACCAACTGCGAACTGCTGTTCCCTTGCTAGGTTGTTGAATATTACTTTGGTTTTCTGCATGTTAACTTTTAGCCCCACCGTTCTGCTCTGCCTGTCTAACTCATTGATCATGCTTTGCAGTTCTTGTCCTGAGTGGCTTAGCAAGGCAATGTCATCAGCGAATCGCAAATTACTCAGGTATTCTCCATTAACTCTTATCCCCAACTGTTCCCATTCCAGTCCCCGGAATACGTTCTGTAAGCAAGCAGTGAAGAGCGTTGGCGAGTTCGTGTCTCCCTGCCTGACACCTTTCCGTATTGGAATTTTATTGCTGGCTGTATGGAGAACTATAGCAGCTGTGCAATCGTTATAAATATATTGTCACGTGCTTCCACAGAACCTCGACGGAAGAAGCAGAAGATGGACTGACGAGAAAGGAAGAAAAAGAGCTGAAGGACGCTGGTAGGCTTCCTGCTTCCATCCTGCTCCGACCGATCCCCTCTGTGAATAAACCCCCGTGCGTGCTAAGCACGTAACAATATTTCGATATTTTCACATAACACTCTTCCACACCCTGATTCCGCAATGCCTACATGACAGCTGAGGTTTCCACTGAGTCAGATGCTTTCTCGTAATCAATGAAGGCTATATATAGGGGTTGGTTATATTCTGCTATATATTTCTCTATCACCTTCTATATTTATATTTCTCTATATATATTTCTATATTTCTCAATCACCTGATTGATCGTGTGAATGTGGTCTATTGTCGAGTATCGTTCACGAAAGTGGTTGACAGAAGTCTAAGGTTGCCCTGACTCTATTAGCGATGACCTTAGTAAATACCACGTAGGCAACGGACAGTAAGCTGATCGGTCTGTAATTCTTCAAGTTCTTGACGTCTCCTTTCTTATGAATTAAGATGATGTTAGCGTTCTTCCAAGCTTCTCGGGTGGCTACTTTTTCTAGCACAATCTCTCCTCCGTGCTCGACCTATATTCTGCATTATATGGTACTGCTAACTCTAGCGAAGAATACTGGCACGTTAACAGAGGAGAGACGACTGCTTTCTTCAACGAAATATCCGTCCCATAAGTACGAGACTCTTTCACCCTCTCCGACCCATCCACAGAAAATTCGCCTAAACAAGAAAACTTACCCACTTTCGACATCAGCCCAGCCCTGCCCCAGAACAGACAAGACCAGATCCGCAATCTCCTTCGAAGCTACAGCAAGTGCTTATCATCATCGAAGGTCCGATGAATGCGGATTGCCAAGCATCGCATTATAACCGACCAGCACGCCCGACCTCTCCACCAAAGCCCCTACTGCAAGTCACCACTAAAATGACAAGCCATCCGGGACCAAGTGGAAGAAATGCTTCGAGATGACATCATCCAGCCTTTAAAGAGCACCTGGCCGGCACCAGTAGTTCTAATAAGCAATAATGACGGCGCACTTCCATTCTGTGTTGATAGCCACCCCTTGAACAAAAAAATGGCTGAGGCTTAACTTGGTTAAGCCTGGAGAATGCGAAGCATCATCGTGTCGCGTAATTTGGAGGCGCACAACCACAGCGACGGTGCGAGGTGGGCCCCCGTTTCTCCACTGTCGTGACGTCATCGTGTCACGTGGTGTGACGTCATGTATCACGTGATTTGGAGGCGCACAACCACAGCGACGGCGCGAGGTGGGCCCCCGTTTCTCCACTGTCGTGACGTCATCGTGTCACGTGGTGTGACGTCATGTATCACGTGATTTGGAGGCGCATAACCACGGTGAAGGGCTGAAGTGGTAGCTAAAGTAGTATGCTTCGCATAAAATTGGCTGAGGTTTAGCTCTGGTTAAACCTGGAGTGACACAAGAGCTCCGCCGAGTTGCCTACTTATACAGCTGCAACACCTCTCCCCCTCTCCACTCCCCTCCCCCAGCACATGCATGCGCACAGCAGTTGCAGCTCGGTTTCGACGGCGCGATGCGCCACGGGCAGCAGGAGCAGCTGCTTCGCACCACGTGATCAACCAGCTCAAGGCCACGGCGTCACACGGAGCTCAAGGGGTGCCACGCTGAAGGCTCGATGAGCTGGCGTAGTGTAGCACTCGCTACGAAAGAAAGAAGGACATCTACCCCCCTCCCCCGCATCGACAACGCACTGGACCGGCTCTGCAACCTCAAGTATTTCTCATCGATGGACCTCAAGAGCAACTACTGGCCGATTGAGGTCAGTGAAAGAGATCGCTAGAAGACTGCATTCATCACTCCAGATGGCCTCTGAGTTCAAAGTGATGCCGTTTGGTGTCTGTTCCGCACCAGCGACATTTCAGCGAGTAATGGACACAGTGCTGGCAGGCCTGAAGTGGAAGATCTGTCTGGTATACAGTCGAGCCCACTTATAACAGCCGCAGATATAACGAACGCTCGCTTAGTACGAACGAGGGCGGTGCTACCGTCAAAATATATATTGGGGCAATGGCACAGTGTCTCACATAGAACGAACCTTTGTGGCCTCAACACTCGGTTAAAGCGAACGCGAAGCTGTCGGGCCCCCGTAAAATAAAGTAAAAAAGAAAAAGCGCGCGTTGAAAAATGAAAACGAAAAAGCGCGCGCGCGCGGTGACGAAAGAGAAAGTGGCGCCGCCCGCGTCGCTGTGATGCATCCACGTGATCTGTTGCTCCGTTGCCACCCCGCGCTGAGGGCATTGAGCCGTCGATTCTTTCTGTGCGATGACACTGCGTTGACATCGTTGCCGCATCCGTGCCTTTCCCTGATCGGGGAGTTGAAGGCTGCCTCAACGCGCGAGCCCAAGGGCTTGACTTGCGCCTGGTGCGATGGAGGACTGTACGCCGACCTCTCCAGGTGCTAAAAGAAAAGCTGTCGACATCGCAACGAAGATGGCCATTGTTAATGAACTTGCTCAAGGTGCAAAAAACTGCGAACTGGTCAAGAAGTACGGACTGTCGAAATCGAACATTTCAACCATTGCTAAGGGAAAGGAAAAGATTCTTTGTGCTACCGTGAATGCCGACCCGACGACTAGAAAGCGCCTTCGGAAGGCGACCTACGCGGACGTTGAGGACGCACTGCTGAAGTAGTTCGCTGACGCCCGGTCTCGCAACGTTCCGATCAGTGGACCGCTGATGCTCTCCAAGGCTAAAGACTTCGCCTCCCTTTTGGACTTTCCCGATTTCAGCCCAGGCAACGGATGACTCCACCGGTTTAAGGCTCGCCACGGAATTGTTTCCAAGGCGGTCGTCGGCGAGGCCGCGTCTGTGAACAACGAGGACGTCGATGCGTGGCTTTCCGACAACCTCCCAACAATCACGAGCTATGCTCCACGGGACGTTTACAATGCCGACGAGACTGCGTTTTATCAGATGTTGCCATCTAAAACGCATATGCCTTGAAAGGCGACAAGTGCGCAGGAGGGAAGAACAGCAAGTTGCGCATAACCGTTCTTCTGTGCATCACGGACTGTGCATCACGGACTTTTTACAAAAATAAAGTTAACTTTCGTCTCGCTTGCTCTTTTTGACCGTATTATAGGTGGTCCACTTACTACGAACTTTGGATACAACGAACAAATGCCGCGTGACGATCAAGTTCGTTATAAGTGGGCTCAACTGTATTTAGGTGATGCCATTGCCTTCGCCTCAAACTTTGAAGTGCACCTAAAAAGGCTTCGAACAGCGCTACACGCGATCAAGTCATCCGGCCTAACCTTGAAAGCAGAGAAGTACCACTTTGCCTATGAAGAGCTACTGTTTCTAGGCCACATTGTTAGCAAGGAGGGAGTACGCCTGGATCCATAGAAAACAGCTGTTATCGCAATGTTTCCACTGCTGGCCAATAGAAAGCAGTGCGCAGATTCTTCGGACTGTGCGCATATTACCGACGATTTGTCAAGAACTTTTTGCACATCGCAGAGCCTCCGACTCAACTGAAAAAAGCAGATGTGCCATTTAAATGGGAAGCAATGCAAGCGGAAGCCTTCAAGGAAATTCAGCGTCATTTACAGTCCCCACCGATTCACACACTTTGATGAAAACGCTGAAACTGAAATTCATACCGATGCAAGCAGCGTGGGCCTAAGCGCCATCCTTGATCAGAAAACCGACGGACTGGAAAAAGTAATCGTATACGCTAGCTGTTTCCTGTGCAAGGCCGAGGCTAACTATATGACAGCTGAGAAGGAGGGCCTTGCCATCATCTGGGCTACGTCAAAATTCTCCCCATACCTGTACGGACGACCATTCAAGGTGGCCAGCGATCACCACGCGCTGTGCTGGCTCGTCAGTTTGAAGGACCCCTCCAGCCTTCCCACCGGCATGATGGAGCCTGCACCTCCAAGAGTTTGATGTCACCGTTGTTTACAAGTCCGGAAGCAAACACTCTGACACTGACTGCCTGTCACGAGCCCGTGTAGATGCACCACCGCCGGACGACGATGAGGACGCCTTCCTGGGACCCGTCAGCACCAGCTCTGTTGCACAGCAGCAACGCTAGGACCCCGACCTAAAATGCTTCATCGAATATTTCGAAGGCAAGGTTTCTTCATCCCCCGCAGTCGCCAACTTTTTCGCAGAGTGCATTCTACTGCGACCCGGCTCCCCTGATGTGCTCATCACGGACAGAGGAATAGCATTCACGGCAGAACTGACGCAAGTCATCCTGCGTTACAGCCAAATAAGCCAGTGGAGGACAATCCCATACCATCCACAGACCAACGAAGTGACTGAACGCCTGAACAAAACCATCGCCAATATGCTCGCCATGTATGTCGATGCCGAGCACAAGACCTGCGACGTCATCCTGCCTTAGATCGCCTTCACCTACGACACAGCAGTGCAGGAGACCACCCAGATGACGCCTTTTAGGCTCGTCAATGGCAGGGTGGCCATGGCCATGCTGGACGTCATGCTCCCATTACTGAAGAAGAGTACGACGACACTGTAGCCTACCTTCAAAACGTAAAAGAAGCTCAAAGGCTTGCACGATTATGGATCAAAGACCAGCAGCGGACCAACACCAGACGCTACAACCTACGAAGACGCAACACGGTATACAAGCCAGGAGACCGAGTATGGGCTTGGACACCTATTTGTCGCCACGGATTGAGTGAAAAGCTTTTGTGCCGCTACTTGGGCCCTACAATGTTCTTCATCGGCTAGGTAAACCGGACTATTGAGTCGTTCGCGACGAAATTACTGCATCCCGACGACGCTGCATCAGACCAGAAGTTGTCTATGTTGTCCACCTAAACCTCTCCTAGGCACGCTTAAGGACGCTGTGTTTCCACACTTGGAGTTTACTTTTGCCCGATCCATTTTATTTGTTTCTAGTTGCCTTATTTGTTTTAAAGCAATGGGTTGATAGATATTTGAGAGGCGAGTAATGCTGCGAATTTTAGTGGTGTTTGTTTGTTCATTCTTCAAAGCTACCAACAGGCCGCTTGTTTGTAATGCAAGAAGCAACCAGATTTATCCCAATTGATTGCAACCAGGCGGAGCCGATCTTATTTTGTAACGTAGTAACTTTGCATGCTTTATCTCAAAAGCTCGCAATCAGCTTTTAATTGAGCACGGCCAAGAGTGGTGGGCAATCTGTTCGGAGACCGCCGAGCACGCTTGTTTCTACGCCGCCGCCGAGTGATTCGGCTGATTACGGGTGGAAGTCCACCCAAATAAACAGTTTTGCTTAGAAGCCATGTTCGCTGTTTTCCTGCTCTCCGGACTGCAGTCACCACTACATGGCAATATGCATATTGCGTTATGACCTCTGCAGAGGGGGTGGTTGCGAAATGGCGTAATTTGCCCACCCCCATCTTTAAAACCTTAATTTTAGAAAAAAAATACAGAGCGTAAATTACGTGACCAAACAGAAGCCCAACAAGGAGCCAAGTTGAGCTGTCATGAAGCAAAAGCCGGTTTCAAAAAGCACCAGTATTGTGGCTCTTTTCAGAGAGTGGTGTGCCCAGTGGACGCTACTCACTTGTGCCGTGCCTTCTCATCCAGGTTGGCGTAGGCCTCCAAGAGGGCCCGGCGAGTCGTCTCTTCAGTGGCCTCGGGAAAGCGTCGCCGGTGCTCTTGGCAGATGAGGGGGCCCTCGGTCTCTGAGAAGATGGTGAACGCGCTCTGCCGACTGGGGGTGCCTCCCTTCTTCCTCCACTTGTGCAGCTGCAAGCAGGGAAAAAAAATTGGCGGGGGCTTAGATTTGGTTAAACCTGGTATGTTGTGAAAGCAGGTGTTTTATACTGCATATGCAGGGCCTCAAGCGGGAGGAGCGCGGCGCACCGTGCCAAGCGGCCGCCGTTACTCAACGAGCCGAGTTGGTAGCCCGTCTCTCGCTCCTGGTATGACGTCACGCCATAACGTCACTAGCGCCTCTAGCGGGAGGAGCGCGGCGCACCGTGCCAAGCGGCCGCCGTTACTCAACGAGCCGAGTTGGTAGCCCATCTCTCGCTCCTGGTATGACGTCACGCCATAACGTCACTACCGCCTCTAGCGGGAGGAGCGCGGCATACCATGCCAAGCGGCCGCCGTTACTCAACGAGCCGAGTTGGTAACCCATCTCTCGCTCCTGGTATGACGTCACTAGCGCCTCTAGCGGGAGGAGCGCGGCGCACCGTGCCAATCGGCCGCCGTTACTCAACGAGCCGAGTTGGTAGCCCATCGCTCGCTCCTGGTATGACGTCACGCCATAACGTCACTAGCGCCTCTAGCGGGAGGAGCGCGGCGCACCGTTACCCGACGAGCCGAGTTGGTAGCCCATCTCTCGCTCCTGGTATGACGTCACTAGCGCCTCTAGCGGGAGGAGCGCGGCGCACCGTGCCAAGCGGCCGCCGTTACTCAACGAGCCGAGTTGGTAGCCCATCTCTCGCTCCTGGTATGACGTCACGCCATAACGTCACTAGCGCCTCTAGCGGGAGGAGCGCGGCGCACCGTTACCCGACGAGCCGAGTTGGTAGCCCATCTCTCGCTCCTGGTATGACGTCACTAGCGCCTCTAGCGGGAGGAGCGCGGCACACCATGCCAAGCGGCCGCCGTTACTCAACGAGCCGAGTTGATAGCCCATCTCTCGCTCCTGGTATGACGTCACTAGCGCCTCTAGCGGGAGGAGCGCGGCGCACCGTGCCAAGCGGCCGCCGTTACTCAACGAGCCGAGTTGGTAGCCCATCTCTCGCTCCTGGTATGACGTCACGCCATAACGTCACCAGCGCCTCTAGCGGGAGGAGCGCGGCACACCATGCCAAGCGGCCGCCGTTACTCAACGAGCCGAGTTGGTAGCCCATCTCTCGCTCCTGGTATGACGTCACTAGCGCCTCTAGCGGGAGGAGCGCGGCGCACCGTTACCCGACGAGCCGAGTTGGTAGCCCATCTCTCGCTCCTGGTATGACATCACGCCATAACGTCACTAGCGCCTCTAGCGGGAGGAGCGCGGCGCACCGTGCCAAGCGGCCGCCGTTACTCAACGAGCCGAGTTGGTAGCCCATCTCTCGCTCCTGGTATGACGTCACGCCCTAACGTCACT
Organism: Amblyomma mixtum; assembly: GCF_055824585.1. NCBI lineage: Eukaryota > Metazoa > Arthropoda > Arachnida > Ixodida > Ixodidae > Amblyomma > Amblyomma mixtum. Next base: position 107,009,379 of record NC_143012.1, on the reverse strand, counting down.
AGCGCCTCTAGCGGGAGGAGCGCGGCACACCATGCCAAGCGGCCGCCGTTACTCAACGAGCCGAGTTGGTAGCCCATCTCTCGCTCCTGGTATGACGTCACTAGCGCCTCTAGCGGGAGGAGCGCGGCGCACCGTGCCAATCGGCCGCCGTTACCCGACGAGCCGAGTTGGTAGCCCGTCTCTCGCTCCTGGTATGACGTCACGCCATAACGTCACTAGCGCCTCTAGCGGGAGGAGCGCGGCGCACCGTGCCAATCGGCCACCGTTACCTGACGAGCCAAGTTGGTAGCCCATCTCTCGCTCCTGGTATGACGTAACTAGCGCCTCTAGCGGGAGGAGCGCGGCGCACCGTGCCAATCGGCCGCCGTTACCCGAGCCGAGTTGGTAGCCCATCTCTCGCTCCTGGTATGACGTCACGCCATAACGTCACTAGCGCCTCTAGCGGGAGGAGCGCGGCGCACTGTGCTAATCGGCCACCGTTACCTGACGAGCCGAGTTGGTAGCCCATCTCTCGCTCCTGGTATGACGTCACTAGCGCCTCTAGCGGGAGGAGCGCGGCGCACCGTGCCAATCGGCCGCCGTTACTCAACGAGCCGAGTTGGTAGCCCATCTCTCGCTCTTGGTATGACGTCACGCCATAACGTCACTAGCGCCTCTAGCGGGAGGAGCGCGGCGCACCGTGCCAAGCGGCCGCCGTTACTCAACGAGCCGAGTTAGTAGCCCGTCTCTCGCTCCTGGTATGACGTCACGCCATAACGTCACTAGCGCCTCTAGCGGGAGGAGCGCGGCGCACCGTGCCAAGCGGCCGCCGTTACTCAACGAGCCGAGTTAGTAGCCCGTCTCTCGCTCCTGGTATGACGTCACGCCATAACGTCACTAGCGCCTCTAGCGGGAGGAGCGCGGCGCACCGTGCCAAGCGGCCGCCATTACTCAACGAGCCGAGTTAGTAGCCCGTCTCTCGCTCCTGGTATGACGTCACGCCATAACGTCACTAGCGCCTCTAGCGGGAGGAGCGCGGCGCACCGTGCCAAGCGGCCGCCGTTACTCAACGAGCCGAGTTAGTAGCCCGTCTCTCGCTCCTGGTATGACGTCACTAGCGCCTCTAGCGGGAGGAGCGCGGCGCACCGTGCCAATCGGCCGCCGTTACCCGACGAGCCGAGTTGGTAGCCCATCTCTCACTCCTGGTATGACGTCACGCCATAACGTCACTAGCGCCTCTAGCGGGAGGAGCGCGGCGCACCGTTACCCGACGAGCCGAGTTGGTAGCCCATCTCTCGCTCCTGGTGTGACGTCACGACATAACGTCACTCGTGGCGAGGCTCCTCTTCAGTTGACGTTACATGGTAGTACGATGCCATCACTGCACACTGCATTGCAGCCACATCGTTGGAGTTGTTTCTCAGGGCCCAGCCATAATAGTCGGTCAGTTTATCAATGAGAGCCTTTGTCAGCCTGCCCTTCCTTCCCAGTGACCTTTCACTTTTTTGCACAAGGTTCCGCAGTGCCGTGCCCATCCTCTTTTGGACGTGGTTGAATCACTCTTCTTTAACAATGGGGACTAGTCCGTAGACATTCTCTTGCACATGGGCTGAGAAGGTGGTGCTATCTCCATCTGAAACAAGCGTTGTGTAACGCAGATTGTGCTTTGGTACTGAACGGTTGAAAAGAATCAAAGCTGCTTCTACTTCCATCCTCCCGGATTTAGCGTCAGTGTTTTTCTGGTAAACAAGCCGCTCATGCCAGCTTGTGTAATCTGCATCTCCAGGTTTCGATCCAACCAGACAGCCAAGGCACTGGTTAGACAGAACCACAGCATCCATGATGAGGCCCGTGTGGTACTCAATGACTGCCCCAACTCCAATGTGGGATGTGTGCCCACGCTTATGCCAAGTTCCATCATATACTACAGTGATGTCTCTGCAAAAGCTTGGGCCCATCTCCTTGTAGACCTCCTTCACTGCAGCAGCTGATTCATTATAGAACTTGTCCATGCACAGGATCTCTGTGTCCCTGAATGTTTTCTTCAGGTGCTTCTGGAATGTCCTATGATGAAGACCTCTGCGAGAGACATTCATCGTTGCCCAGAAGTCGTTGAGAGCTGTCTGGCCCTTGCCAATTTGTTTTATTGCCATAATGGCTCGTATGTTCACTTCAAAGGCCACTGCTTCATTCTGGCGTGCGGAATTCCACAAGCTTGCAACCATTCCACAGTGTGGGCACATCAGTTTGTAGCCAGTCCAAGCTGGGTGCCTTCTTGAATGGTCAACCCAGGTGCAAGGCAATGCTTGCACAAGGAGCTAGATAGCAGGTCGCTTAGGATATCCATCTGCACAAGGCAAAATTTCGCACCTTGACTAGTAGCGGTGGCAGATCTGGGATCGGGCGTCATCGCTTCGAACTTCCGTTGTGTCGCTGGCATGGCGCCAAGTCTTTCTTGAAGAGCAGCAAGTTGTGCATCCGCCGCCCCGATCTCCTCGCGTGTCAGGAAATGCGTTTCCAAGTGAACAGCGGGCGACACATTGTCACGCTTCGGGGTAGATGCGAGACAGGAGCTGGAGGCCCCAATAGACCCTTTACAAAAGTTAGCGCCATCTAGTGAGAAAAACATGAACAGCGCACGGCGGCCATGTTTGGTTCAGTCCGTCCGCGCCGCCCGGAGTACTCGGAGGATAGTTCACTGTACCCGGAGAGTACGCGCCAATGTGAGCCCTCGTGGAACTCGTGCACGCACAGCGAGCTTCATTGGAATTCCCGCAAGTGATTGCGTCATTTGTTGGCATCACAACAGTCGGTGCTAGCACCAAGCTCCATTCGGAATGCCAGCATGTTGCTGCGTGCCTTTCTGCAGCCAGCGCAGCGTCGTAGACGCGCACGGAAACAAGGTGTGTATACGACCGTTCGTTCGCATTCTTGATCGGCTTTACAAGTGTCACTTGACTGGCAGATAGCTCTGACTGGCAGATAGCTCATAGAACGCGATCGCGATCACCTGAAACAGCGAGGTTGTTTTGCGTGCAATGGAGCCTTGTGAACTTCACGAAAGCTTGTGCTGAGATGGAAAATGACACTTGAGAAGGAGCAATACATGTGTAACGAACGCTAAAGCTCGAATAGATCCGTTGGAGCCTTTTGTACGTGGATTGCATTCGCCATTCTCTATTTGACTTATTACAAGGGCATGATTACCGAAGCTAGTTTTCAAACCATTGTGTGAAATGGCCGTGCATTGTGCATATGGCAAAAAGGTTGCCTAGGGCGCCCAAGCTGCCTGTTTCACGCTACAAAAGCGCCTGCCAAAGCCGCGGCGTCCTGTAAAGCAGGAAAAGATGAGGCATCACACGTGTAGCGTCATGCTCACATCCAGCCCGTTTCAAAAGATGTTATCGCCTGATGACGCGTGCGAAGTCCGGTACGCGTCCAGAGCGCGCAGCTCAGGTTTGTAGTCTGTGCCTATGAATACTTGCCAGCGCACCACAAAATAACGACGCTTGCGTTTCACTCTAGTGGGTTTTTTCGAATCCCATGATGGTTTCTTAGTTGACAGCCACCCGAAAAGTCAGTTGGTTTTGTAAAGATGACGATTTCTTGTTTATTTCCTCTTTTAGTAGACATTTCAAGCTTTAACCTCATATGCAAGAGCTGAAATGGGCGGCCTCAGGAAAAGGGAACTGTGCTGAAATGATAAGGAATTTTAAAAATCGGCTATCACCGCGCCATGCCTGCTTCGCGCAAGAGTTTCGCGATCAGATTTTCCAGTATTGCTATAAAGTATAGCATCCACAGCTATAATGTGGTGCTTGTTGACAAAACCTGTTTATTATTTGTGCAGGTCTCCTTCCATGGTTTCCCAAGCAACCCGGCTTTGAGAAAGAAGTGGATTATTGCAATAAGCAGAGATGTGGGGAAAGACTTCACTATAACGCATCACACCACGCCTCGGCTCTCAAAATATGCCTCTAGCCGTCGCTGGCAGAAACCGTCAGGGACAAAAGAGAGGTCCCTAGACCAGGAAAGGACTTCGCTTGACATTGAAAATCCGTTCCACGCACAGTGAACTTGGCAACAACGTTACAAGCACGGACACAACGGCGGGCACTGACGGCCAGGCACGGAGCGGACGGACGAAGCGATCCAAAGATGGCTGCCACCTTGGGGTCAGGCGAGGTCAGCGTGCCTGTCACTGTTGCCAGACCTACTTTTGTAAACCCTCTATCGCCGAGGTTGTTGCGTTTGGCCCACAAGGCATGCCCGAAGCAACGCATTCTTGCACCAATCAAGCTGCTGGTAGAGGCGACGCAATCGCTGTCTAGTAGTGATGTAGCAGAAGCTACGCGGCTGGAAGCATTGGCACAGTCCTTGTTGGCGGCATGATTTGCCAAACGAACCAACTTCATAGCATGCTTCCGCACACCGAACGCGTGCAGTCTTTCGCTTCGTTGGATGTATCGTGACTGACTGCACAACAGTCTGCAGGAAACTGTTCGGACGGCACGGCGAGAGATCATAAAGACGGCGACAACGGCGATCACGAAAATGGCGAAACGTGAAGAGAACGCACAAACCACTAAGACCACCAACAACGAGAAAAGGAAAGAGCCAGGGCAGCCGGGGCAGACGACGCGCCGGCCGCTGCCGGAGGGGACCACAACGTCAGCGTACGCAGCAGCCAATAGCGGTCGCGCGATCCCCCCGCGTTCTCGAATTTCAAACACGGGAAACTCGAAAGGTGCTTTGAGGGTTCCAATCACAAGCGAGCCACGCTCCCACCATGCCGCCGCCGCCGTCGAAGGCGACAAAAAAAAGAGCAAGAATTCACGAACAAAACAAGACCAAGATGGCTGCGCTCGGTTCGCTGGCAGAGGAGCAGCGTTCGCACGAAGTTGGGGTATTTTTGGCGCTTTTTCGCAGCTCAGCGACTGCCGCGGCTTGTTAGATATTTAATTTGAAGTACTTTCACGACGAATTAGGCGCTGATATTTACAGAGAAGGTAGTTTACGACACACACTGTCCGAATATGCACTTTTTCAAAAATCGTCTTTTTCGTGATTTTTCGGTTTTCAAGGATCGTGTCCCCCCTTAAGAGTATTGGAGACCTGGTGAACATATGGCATTACAGCAAAGTTTGTGTCCTGTTACTTGGTTTCAGTTCTTTGTGACCCTCTCGGTAATCACTCCACAACACTGAACAGAACTGGCTTCAACCGGCCCACCTGGGAGCGGAGAATGCCCTGCACATGGTGTTTCATGGTTACAGCAATCACTTATGCTGGAGCCCCGTGCATGTGAAAGTTTTGTGCCGTTCACGTCCGCCCAAAAGACAAGTTGCGTAGGAGCCCTCAAAAATTACATCACCAGGTTGTACAGTGCACACCACGTACTGTCTGCTTCACGCAAGCCCCCAGAAGTGTACTGGAAAGGGGAAAGGCCAGTGTGGGTGCTCGTGGGACCCACAAGAAAGAAGCTCGTGGAGCCCCTGAAGTATCATCATCATCATCATCCTGACTACACCCACTGCAGGGCAAAGGCCTCTCCTCCCATGTCTCCCCTATTGACCCTGTCCTTCGCCAGTTGTGGCCACTGTATCCCCGCAAACTTCTTAGTCTCATCTGCCCACCCAACTTTCTGCCGCCCCCTGCTACGCTTGCCTTCTCTTGGAATTCACTCCGTTACCCTTAAGGACCAGCGGTTATCATTGCCTTCGCATTACATGCCCTGCCCAAGACCACTTCTTCCTCTTGATTTCAACTAAGATGTCATTAAAGCGTGTTTGTTCCCTCACCCACTCTGCCCTCCTCCTGTGTCTTAGTGTTACACCCGTAATTTTCCTCTGCATAGCTCGCTGCGTTGTCCTTAACTTAAGCTGAACCCTCTTTGTTAGCCTCCATGTTTCTGCCGTTTCTGCCAAGTGGCCTTCACTTGGCTCAGATTGCTCTCAATTAAAAGCTCGTAACAAAGCGGTTCTTCTCTTCAGCCATGCAGCAGCAGCAGCAGGGTCTCACCGCTCTCTTGGCCCTGTGCAGCTGGTGGCTGTCGGTGGCCTGGTGGCAGCGCTCAGTGTCCTCTCGGTTGAGAAGCGCCTGAGCGTTCTTGATGAGCACGGGGAACTGGCTGGGCTTGAGCATCTGCATCTTGAGCACGTCCAGGCCATCCTCTCCATACTGGAACTGCATCGAGGCACGTGGTTGGGCGAGTTGGTGAACGAGGACAGCAGAGAACGGACACAACGGGTCATTCAAAGTGACTCCTAGCGCAGTGGAGCACTGCAGAGCCAGTTCGATGCCTCCTTGCTGGCACCGGAAGATATCTAATCTTTCAAAACCGCGGTTGTCGCTTCATTCTTTCCACCGTACTAGTAGTGTAACTGCCATGAAAGCTCACCTTTCCCTACAGCTTCTTTCCAATCGCAGGTCAATAGCTTCATTATGTACTTTTCACAAAATTTATCATAATCCTCATCTTAAAGAGAAGTTATTAAAGAGACCACCTTATATTTCAGCACGCATTGATCACCGCCACAAAGTTTGGATCCCTCCGTGTCGCACAAGATGTTTTCATGATTCATTCATACCCAGAACTTGTGTCAGCTGGAATCACCTTCCCCACAATATTGCTGTAATTACTGATGCTGCTGCATTTCGTAACACTGTTATTAATTTTATGTGTCCATAACTTTGTTAATTTATTAGCTGCTGTTTTCGTTTCTGTTTTGTTTTGTGAAATGCTGCCTTTTGTTAATTCTGTTATTGATTTTATACCAGTGTTTGCTGTAACTATATTCAATTTTTCTAGCTGCTGTTCTGTTTTTGGTACTTGCATGTATTCCCACTCCCCTCTGTAACGCCTAACGGCCCAGAGGGTAAACAAATAGATCTGCTATTTGCTGATAACATTGCCTTGCTAAGCACGATCACTGCAATGCAAAGCATGATCAATATTCGTTGAAACGGTTGCTTCACACATAAATGAACGCTGCTGTCATGCCTCTGTCAGCGAAACAAGCAAAAAAGCTGAAGGCCACCGTGCACCAACGACCGCAGTTTGCAAGCGCAGAGTCCGAGTCATCGGCAAAACCGTTGCAGTCGTGCGAAGTATACCATCTTCATGCACACATATCTGCATTTCAATTCCGTATGGAATGTCAGCTGCATTACTGAAAGTGTAAACTGTCTTCGGCAGCAGTTTTTGGTGAAGCCTAAGAAGATATACCGTATTTACTCGCATAATAGGCGCACTTTTTTTTCCAGAAAATCCGGCTCAAAGTTCGGGGTGCGCCTATTACGCGGGGTAAAATTTCCGGAAATTTTTCGACTCTCAAAATTGAACACACCGCGTAAACGCACTCGTGTATGGGCCGCACCCCGTTTTCCCGAAGAAAATATTTTAAAAAAAAAGATCCGTGTAAGGGCCGCACCGAAACTTTCCACTACCCACGCGGGAATAGCCTTTGGAATGCACGCGCCGAGGCCTCTGCGATCGGCTCCGGCTGCGCGCAACGGGCGCTTGATCATGGAGGCCACACACGCGCACAGGAGCTTCCAGACGCCACCCACGGAGGGTGCCCGAGGTAGAGCTTATCATCATCCTCAACGTTTTCCTCAGCCGCGAGCTTTCGCTATCCATATCGCCATCAGCATCTCCAGCTCGTTTTTTTGTTTTGTTTTGTTTTTGTGTTGCTGTCAAGTGCGGGGATCTGCGGTAGCGCGATAGTTGATCGTGGTTTATGGCTTTGCCGCACCTTATCATCATCAACGTTTTCCTTCGCCGCGAGCTTTCGCTATCCATATCGCCATCAGCATCTCCAGCTCGTTTTTTTTTTTTTTTTTGTTGCTGTTAAGTGCGGGGATCTGCGGTAGCGCAGATAGTTCATCGTGGTTTATGGCTTTGCCGCGGAGCGTTGCTGTTTTAGCTCGACGGCTAAGCACCTTAACAGCTACACGGCTGGGAGTTTGCTCTCGAACACGGCTAGCGTGCGGCAGGTCGGAAAATACGACGTGACCGAGAAGTGCGGCAGTTGCGACTGAGGCGTCCCTAAATTTTCGTACGCACTCCAAGCGCAGAGGTTTTCGCGGACCTAAGTCGGGAACGTTTCCGGCTGGAGATGAAGCTTTCCAAACAGACATTTAAAGTGAGCATCCCTGAAAACTGTGTGCGGCTGTTCTATGCGATGTCGTTGTACGTGCTGTGGGTCCGCAGCAGCACTAGTGAGGACTAGTAGTCAGTTCAGCGAAAACTTTGTTAAAATAAAGATTGGGGAGCGGGGGGTGGCGAGGTGTCGGCTTGCAATCGTGTAAATACAGTATTGATCACAGTGCCAAGTTCGGGGTGCGCCTATTATGCGAGTGCGCCTATTATGCGAGTAAATACGGTATTGGCATACCGTATTTGCTCGCATAATGATCGCACTTTTTAAAAAAAATTGATGCAAATTTAGGAGTGCATTCAACGGGGGGTAAATTTTTTACATAAAATTTTTGAGCATCGAAAACGCAAACAAGTTGCAGGCAGACAACCCTCGTCACAAGGGCATGCTACCGCGGTTACGCCGCTAAACGCGGTTATCGCAAACCGAGCTTGGCAATCTCGGCTTACATCGTTAACCAAAAAGATACAGTGCGAAAAGCGCACGTGCTCTCCCGCTTCAAGAACGTACTTTCTTCGCGCTAAATTACGTCCCAAGAGCAACGCATCAAAATAGGCAGTGTGTATAGCACTGCATGACAGCGCTTTCATGCAGCCTTCGATCTCGTTTGATGGCACAGTAACAACGTACAACTGTATCATCCTGCGGCGCTCAAGCTACACATTTTACCGCCGTTACGCCAAAAATGTCCGGTCCCTGCTGCAGCGTTGATGTACTTAGGTGACACGTTCGCAACGGTCGGAGCACTCGATTCTGCGCGCTTACCGTAATTGTGCCGCCCGCGAGTGCAGCGGACGTCGGCACTCTGTACTCCCTAGCCATCACTAGGCCTAACCTGTTTCGTATCGAAGCCACAGTGGAGGGTGCTTTTGAATTGGCCAACGCTATAATGAATGTTCTACTTATGGTGCTGCACAACTGACAACCCAATTGTTTCATATTAAAAGAAATACCGTATTGTGCGTTTTTATCGTAAAGACTTTCGAAATTTTTCTTACCTCAACCGCTGGCTCGTTTGCGGTGAAACTGCACACAGAGCTTGCGTATTATGGTAACTTTTGTATCGTAGCAAGTTTTACAACGGTACTTACTTAGTTAAGCCATGCATGATGCAAAAGCATAACCGTCTGCGTCGAGATCGGAGTACCGAAACCCAAAACACCGAGTTTTTGCTGAAGGGCGGCAGTAGCGCCATCTGTTTTCCACAACGAAATTAAACAAGAAAAACACAGCTCAGGACTTCGCGACGTCGTCCTCCGACGAGCCACGAAAGCAGACGATATAAGCTGAATTGAATAAAGTCATTGGACGAAAAAAGACGTCAAACAATATTCTTTTAACGGCACAGCCTCGTTAAAATAGTTGTTTCTGGCATTTTTTCCGCTCAGTTGGCCGAAAATGTTTGAAGCGCTTCAGTTCTTGCAACGCTCTCCTTGGCGCCTTGTGACGCTTTCCACTGCAGAAGACAGATGGCGCTACTGCCGACCTTCAGCAAAAATTTGGTGTTTTGGGTTTCGGTACGCCGATCTCGACGCAGACGATTACGCTTTTGCATCATGCGCGGCTTAACTAAGTAAGTACCGTTGTAAAACTTGCTACGATACAAAAGTTACCATAATACGCAAGCTCTGTGCACAGTTTCACTGCAAACGAGCCAGCGGTTGAGGTAAGAAAAATTTTGAAAATCTTTACGATAAAAACGCACAATACGTTAAAACATTAAGTTGGGCTAGTTGGTAACGGTTTCCTTCACGCACAATACGGTATATACGATCGATTTCAGGGACGCCTAAGCAGTGCAGCTCAACGTTAATGGAACTAAACTAAGTTGCCAAACTCTCCGCCTTCTCCATGCGGCTGAAGCGGCCCGCAAATTTTAGCGCGAGGGGGCACCGCCGTCGAAACAGGCTCCCGCTGGCCGCCGCTAGCAGACGCCGCAGGCCAGGCCGCCCAGCGTCGTAGCATGCAGCCTTCGGGAATGTTGAGTAACTGGTGTCCCAAATATCGCACTTACCGATGTTTATCGTAAAGACACCAGTCAGTTCTGAGCCCTGTGCGGCGAGTATGCCACAAATCTTTGCTGCAGCAACTCGAGTCATAGATCATCGCTGCTTAGCCAATGCTACGTCGTTGGCCGAAATTGCAGGCGGTCATGATTTTTGAAAGGAGCGTGGTTACAAGAGTTTCTTCACCAAAGTAGCATATTAGACATCTACTTTAAAGGTGGAGATCAGATCATCACAAGGCTCTTCGTAAGTCCACTTACCAGCTTATCTAAACGCGAATGTCTGCCTGCTACTGTGCGCGCATGTCGTAGAGTGCTTTCGCGACACGATTGCTGCTATTATCGTTGTCTTTGTGCAACATGCGCTTGCATGCAGAGTTTCGGGTGCTGTATCTGCCATGCCGACGTGCTGTCTGCCGAGCTGCGCGAGCGGTTACAGAAACAACAAGACTGCGAGGCATTTTTTCGCGGCTCCTCGTGACGCGGATCTCCGTGCGGCGTGGGATCGATCCATTCCCCGTGTTCACAGAAAAATCTCCGACAAATCACGTGTGTGCGACCTTCATTTTCACGAAGAAAGCATACTGAAGACGTACACCCATGTTATTAATGCGGAAGAAGCAAAAATCGAGAGGAGTAAGTGGTCGTCGAGGGATGCGTGCGCAAAATGTGTTGTGAATAAAATGTAAAAGTATCTCTGTATTTGTGTCCAGCTGTAGTGCACTGCGTGAAGGATCGAAAAATATTGTTGGAACGGTAGCGCACGCTGGGAACAGTACACGGAGAGCGGTAAACTCAAAATACTGAAATTTCATCTGGAGTTGGCGTCAGGCATCCTCGTTGTTGAAGGGAAAGAGAAACTGACGACTCAGGAACCCGAGGAAGTTCACTGCCTTCGCACCTCGGGTTGTGAGCAGCACGCGGAGTCATTCACTAAGTGAACGCTGAGCGTAAAATCTGCTTATTTCGGAAAACTGCACCACAGAAATCGTAGGTACTTGTGGTTTGCTTTCGAGTGCCATGAATGCGGTACCGTATTTACTCGCGTAATGAACCCACTCGCGTAATGAACCCACCCCCCACTTTCTTAGACGAGAAATGAATTTTTTTTTTCCGTCGCCGAAATAACGCGCACCCGCACTGGGGGTCCATGCGTCGTGTGTGTGCATCTTCGAGTTATCTTGGCGGAAATGACCGGCGCTGTCGACGACCATAAAATTGTCAGATCGCACCGTGATAAGCATCTTTTGAAGCGAATGATGCTGAGCACCGGCGACACGAACAACGCGGGCATCGACTGCGTGCTTCGTTGGCGGATGAGCAAAAGGGATTTACTGGAGCATCGTCTTTGAAATGGGGTGACGCAGCTTCCATTACGCTATTCTATTTACGCTATTATTTTTTCTTTGTATTTCAAGACCCAGTTTGTCAAACTTTTCTAATTCATCGTTTTCTTATAGCGATGATGATGATCGTGCACGTTGCCGAGTGGCTTCCATGAAATCGAAAACGAAACCTCTGCTTATAGCGCCATGCCTGCGCGGCGGCGGCAGTGCGAAGTAAAGACAAACGCACTTCAACGGTGCTGGTCGCCATTTCGCTAGCACTTCGCTTTGTTGCTGTTGGAGTTGAGTGCGCGCTACGGCCTTGGCGTTATTTCGTGCGTGCTGTGTGTTGTGTGATGGGGCGTTACGCTAGTTACACGGCAGCTTTCAAACTCAAGGTTGTGGAGCATGCCTTAGAGCATGGAAACCGTGCGGCTGGACGGCATTTCAGTGTGGACCCCGTGCGTGTGCGCTACTGGAGGAACCAGCAGGACGAACTGAGAGCGACGAAGAAAGATCGCCGCGCCTTTCGAGGGCCGAAGCAGGGCAAGTTTCCTCGCGTGGAAGAAGAAGTCTTGAATTATGTCAAGAGGCTCCGCAATGAAGGATGTGCCGTGTCCCATGAGCTCATACAGAATCACGCGCGGGCCACTGCAAGAGGCCATGGCATTCCCGCAAATGAATTTAAGGCCAGTTTTGGCTGGACGACGCGTTTCATGCGACGGAACGGGCTGTGCCTCAGAAGGCGCACAACGTTATGCCAACGGCTGCCGGCGGATTGCGACGACAAAGTGCGTGATTTCCACCGCTTTGTTATTCGTGTCCGTGAGGAGAAAAAGTTTCTGCTCTCGCAGATCGGGAACGCGGACCAGACGCCTATATGCTTCGACATGCCAAGAAACAGCACGGTCGATACCAAAGGTTCTAAAAGTGTGCTGGTGAAGACGACGGGCGCTGAGAAGCAGCGGTGTACAGTGATGTTGGCGATAACAGCGGACGGCAGGAAGCTGCCTCCGTTCGTTATCTTCAAGAGAAAAACTCTGCCAAAGGGAGCTCTTCCGGCTGGTATCCACGTTCGCGCACATGAGAAGGGGTGGATGTCGGCTGACCTGATGTCCGACTGGTTGAAAACAGTCTGGGGACGGCGGCCCGGAGCACTTCTTCTGCCATCGCTGCTTGTTCTCGACAGCTTCCGCGGTCATCTCGAAAAAAATGTCCGCCGCCGAATGACCGAGTTGCGCACGGACCTCGCTGTCATCCCAGGTGGCCTTACATCACTGCTGCAGCCCCTTGATGTGTCAGTGAATAAGCCCTTCAAGGACAACGTGCGGCGGCTCTATGCTGAGTGGATGGCCGCAGGGAACCACGACCTTACTCCCGCAGGCAAGATCAGGAGGCCCACCATCGACATGCTGTGCCGATGGGTCCTAGAAGCGTGGAGCATGATATCCACTGAGGTCATCATCCACAGCTTCAAAAAGACCGGCATCTCCAACAGCCTTGACGGCACTGAAGACGACGCACTGTGGGCCGACGCCGATGCTGACGATGTGGCAAGCTACATTAGTCGAAGTGACTCAGATAGCGAGACCGAGTGAGGTCTTAAGTAGCCAGAGGCTTGTGAATAAAAATGTATTTTTATTCACATTCATCGCGTACGTGTTTGTACTATAAAGGTAAGGTTGTGACCGCGATTTTCCTCAATGTGACATGAAATTTCGACCTTCTCAAAAATTTCGAAAAATTTTTTCCCGCGTAATGAACCCACCCCCTAAATTTATGTCAATCTATGTGGAAAAAAGGTGGGTTCATTACGCGAGTAAATACGGTACTTTGCGCTTTGAAGCTATTGCTAATTTATGTTTAAAACACACTGTACCAATGCCTGCCATACATTCGCGTTTGATAAGCTGGTAAGTGAACTTATAATGAGCCTTGCGATGATCTGATCACCGTGCACCTTTAAAGTATTTTGTCTAATATGCTACAGTCGAACCTCGTTATAACGAACACGGATACAACGAATTATCGGATATAACGAAGTGAAAGAAAAGTTTGGTTGGACATGCTTTATTTCTAAGGGAGTTCTATCTGTATAACGAAACGAAAAATTCAAAATTTGACACTGTATCGGTTATAACGAAGCAGTTTTTGTATTCACGGGGCTCAAAATGCGCAAACAAGAAGGAAGAAATCTCAAAACACGCTAAATTTTGATCTTTTGAAGCGCGCGCACCTAAAATGTGTTTGAATCACCCGCGCTTCCGCACGCGGCGCCATCTAGGGAGAGCGAATGAATCTAGCATCAACGGCTGCCTAGCACGTGACTGGCACGTGATCGAACCGACGCCCGCTCCGCTCCCCCGCTCCCCGGCCACCCCCGCCGTCGCAATTTCCGACCCGCGCCCCGCGCGCGCTATCTCTGCAGTTCAATCTGTAGACGCCGTAGCGGAACGCATCTTAACAAACAGCAGTTTCGCTTGAAACGAAGATAAAGATATTCAGGGCAGTTGACAGCGGGCGCAAGGAAAAGTCATTGCCGCGGACTTCGGTGTTGCGCCTAGCACTCTTATCTATCTAGATAAGATGGTTGTCCTGAGCGCAAGGCAGATTTCAAACGCCCACTCTGCAGGCGCTGTGAAGAATGACAGCAAGACAGGATGTTGAAGATGCCTTGTTTGCATGGTTCAAGGACGTTATAGCACGTAACCTGCCTGTGTCTGGTGCCGTCCTTCAAATGAAGGTGAGAAGTCTCACTTCCCTCTGAGGCCACAATGACTCTCATGCAAGCAGTGGCTGGCTGCAGCGATTTAATGACCACCATCGGATTGTTTGCCACGTCTTGTCTGGCGAAGAAGCAGCCGTTGGCGCAGAGAACTGCGAGAAGTAGGCAGAAAGCTTCCGCATGCAACTGGGAGGCAAGCGGACAATTTCGGCGAGACGACATGGCGTCAGCTGGCGGTTCCGAACGTTACGTTCGAGGAATTCATCTGTGCAGACAACTTGGCTGTGGCGCCCGAACTGACCGACCAAGAAATTGCTGATCAGGTGGTTTCCGCAAATGATGCTAGAAACAGCGATGCATGTGAAGATGGCGAAGTGCGAGCTCTCAGCAGCACCGAGGCCGCTGAAATGGCCAGGAAGTTCAGGGGGTACTTCGGGAACCTACCTGTGGCCAAATAAGCTGACATCGGGAAAGCGCTGCTCTGTGTTGATTTCGTCGAGAAATACAACCTGTCAAACAGTGTGAAGTGCCGCCAAACGAAGATTACATCGTTTTTTAAATAAATTAGTTTTTGCACCTGGCCAGCAGCCCGATTTGTGAGTTTTCCTCTTGCTTTCCAGTACGAAATGCAAGGCGAGGTTTCATATGCTTATACCACGCGTTAAATTCAAAAATAGTGCATTTTTTCAACCCTGTGCTGTCCATCTTAAAGTACTCTTTACCTGGGTTTATTAGCGACCTTTTCTGTGGGAATTTGAGTGCATACTTTTATAACGAATATTGGATATAACGAACGAATTTCCGCGCAAAATGCGACTTCGTTATAACGAGGTTGGACTGTACTTTCGTGAAGAAACTCTTATAACCCCGCTCCTTTCAAAATGGAAATGAAGATCGCACACACGTGATTTGTCGGAGAGTTTTCTGTCAACTCGATCCCATGCCGCACGGAGATCCGCGTCACGAGGAGCCGCGAAAAAATGCCTCGCAGTCTTGTTGTTTCTTTAACCGCTCGTGCAGCCCGGCGCACAGCACGTCGGCATGGCAGATACAGCACCTGAAACTCTGCATGCAAGCGCACGTTGCACAAAGACAACGATCACAGCAGCAATTGCGTCGCGAAATCAGTCTACGACATGCGCGCACAGTACTAGGAGTACAGCAACTGATCGGACCGGCTGAAGCCTGGTACGACTGCAGCGCCACTCAAAGCAGCCAGTGGTGGCGGCGCCGCGAAACCGCTCTCGGTTTGGCAACTGAGTTAAGTTCTATGAACGTTGGTGCAGCTGGCGTGCAAGCAGATCGGGTCACTCGCGCTGCAACGGCGGCAGCTGCTACGCGGCTGCGAACGTAAAACTAGCTTGTATCGCAGTTATTCGCTACAGGCCAGCGATCCTCAAGGAAGATTCATTTTTAACGTTCCTGTATCCCAGGGCTTATTATTTACGAGAACAAGAAAGTTTAGCTGAATCACCACATCACTTCGTTTGTTGCACCACAACCCAGAACAATGGCAAGCCTTGCGATAACGGTGAACCAAGACTTGAGATAACCGCAGTTAAGTTTGGTATCTGCGATTAAGCATAACCGCATTTAGACTGCCCGTGTGACCGCAGGTCAACCAACAGGCAGCTGCTGCTGCAATGCTGACAGAGCAAGATGGTCATCTGCACGTGCCATCTGTCAGACAGATAGCAAGTACGATCATCGTCGGCTAGACTCGCATCGTCGACAAATTGCAGCGGCAGGTTCGGGGTGCGATCATTACGCGGGGATATGTATGCAGGAAAAAAAATACAGCAGCTTAGCTGGGAAAAAATTTTTTTGAAGCAGAACCTTGCTCCGAAAATTGTTCATTGTGGGGGGAAATAATTGTATGGCCCTGTATGGTTTGCTGACGAGGAATCAGAAATACTTCGTAGGGACGCTGGTCTCTCCAGTAGAAAGCACTGCGCGAAGACGCCGAGACAGGAAGAGGCACAAAGACACACACACAAAGCGCAGAACTTTCAAGTGACTTCATAGGGCGCATATAAAGGCTATCAATGTGACAGTCAAGGTATATGCAGGGAGAAGACAGTATCAACAGTGCTACAGAGTGATTAGGAGAGATGGAAAGCCCCATTGTGTCTATCTAAGAATTCAATCTATTTCCTCCATAGAGATAAGGAAGGTGAGCTAACACAGTTGTCACCCTTTCTGGATATGAAGTGGTGGTGGTGGTGGTGAAAACTTTATTTGAAACTGGGGAGTTTGGGACACGTAGGTCCTTGGGCCCCTGCACGGCCCCACTGCACTCAAACGTTCGTGTCCCGGAGGCTCATGACGCTGGCAGCCCGGCCTACAGCGATGGCTTGCTTGGCCGGGTCACCGGAGCGCAGTAGGGTCTCCCATGCCTCACAAGTGGTAAGGGGGTCCAGGCCCCGCGGGGGAGGATCCGCCGGGCAGGGGAAAAGGATATGGTCGAGAGTGGCTTTGGGGTGGTGGTAGAGGGTGCAGGAAGGGTTCGTGTGGACTTGGTGATAGCGCGAGCGTATATAAGGGGAGGGCAAAGTGCGTGTTTGGAGCCGCCTCCAAAGTGTCTGGTGGTAATTGTCGAGGGAGGGATGAGGTGGGGGGTAGAGTCGATGCTCGGCTTTGCAGGACTGCGTCATTTCACTGAATGAGTGCATGCGCTCCCGCGAAAACCTCAGATCAGAGGCCGCCGGTAAGCCTCAATAACCTCTCTTTCAGTTTTTGGTTTTGTCTTAGCAAGAAATTTTGTCTCCTCCAGATTAGGAAAACAATTCCTGCTGTCGCATCTCTTACAGTGCAGGCGTAGGGATCACCTCAGCTCCACAGCGCACTCATTAAAACAACGGCCAGTCTGTCCTATATAGGACCGTCCACACGAAAGAGGTATTTGGTAGATAACTTCTGGAATGCATTTAGTGAACTTGCTCTGGTGATTCTTCTTACAAGTGGTAGGTTTTGTTTATTCAGTGCAGGGGCAGTAATCTACCCCTGCACTGTAAGAGCTGCGACAGCAGAAATTGTTTTCCTTACCTGGAGAAAAAATTGGTTTGGGGTTTAACGTCCCAAAGCAACTCAGTTATGAGAGATGCCGTAGTGAAGGGCTCTGGAAATTTCGACTGCCTGGTGTTCTCTATCATGCACTGACAACGCACAGTACACGGGCCTCTAGAATGTCGCCTCCATTGAAATTCAGCCGCTGCGGCCGGGATCGAACCCGCGTCTTTCGGGCCAGCAGCCAAGCGCTGTAACCACTGAGCCATCGCGGCAGAGCAGAGAAAAAAATTGTTTCCCTTATCTGAAAACAAAATTTCTTGCTAAGGCAAAAACAAAAACTGCAAAAGAGGTTTACTTCATGTACTTTGCTTGTGTACCTTTATTGTCATGTTGATAGCCTTTAGAAGCGCCCATGTTTGCACAAAATAAAGTCAGCTGGAGTTCTGCACTTTGTGTACGCATCTTTGTGCCCCTTCTTGTCCTGTCATCTTCATGCAGTTTTTTTTGGCAATCACAATGAATCGACTAGCCCAACATCATGTCTTACATCATGTCTTACAACACCATCAGCCACCCTTTGTTCGATCTTACTTGGAACCACCCAATACCTCTCTACATCTTCCCTGGCAGATAGCATATCAGGTACAGCGTGGAATGCGACACTCTTTTCTCTTTTCAACTTTTTTAATTATCCAATGGATTAGGGCCGTTCTTCAGAGTGGCCACCACCGCCCACCTGGACGACGCTGCCGTCGCTGTCCCTGACCGTCTGGTCGTAGCAGACCATGAGCCCCTCGAGGTGCTTGATGAGGCAGCGCTGCAGGTAGCCACTGCGGCTGGTCTTGACGGCCGTGTCCACCAGGCCCTCGCGGCCGGCCATGCAGTGGAAGAAGTACTCCTGGGGCCGGATGCCCGTCAGGAAACGGCCGTCCACAAAGCCCCCCGCCCGGGGGGAGGTGTCGTACCGCCCGAAGGAGGGCAGGGTGCGGCCGCTCAGCATCAGGGGCACCCGCCGCCCCTCCAGCTCAATCTGGCCCAGCAGGCACGAGATCTGCATGCAGTTCACCTGCCCCACAGGGAGGGAGGGAAGAACAGGGTGCCGTCCAGCCAGACCACACTCACTGGCTGAGCTGTATGAATCTGTGCACCATTCTGCCCCGCCCCAACTGGTTATGCAGCTGGCAAAGAAATCCCCAAGCCAAGCCAAGTGAAATAAGAAGAAAAAAGGAGGGGGGAGTGGTCTAACTGAGCCCAATTTAGTCAGATACTTTTCTTTCCAGAGGCCGCCTTCAAGCCAATGCATTTCACTGGCTTCCAACCACGCAGTTCTTCTGTTCTTCCACTGCATCGCAACTGCACACTCATCATGTGCCATTCACTGGTGCACAGTTCCCAGGCCTCTGCCTTCATGGTGTCACCTAGCAACACTGTTCGACAGTCATTCAGTTCATTCAGTTTCAAAGAACTGAATGACTCGGCCATGCTGATTTTATTAAAGCTGATAGCAAACTTTCGAGATAAAGCATGGAAAGTTACAAGAAGATTCTGATACAATGTAGAATCAAGATAAATCTGGGCAACTCTTGCATCACACACACACAAAGAAAAAAACAAAACAAAACAATAAAGCGGTGTGCTGGGAGCTTTCAAGGATGAACAAACAAGCACTACAAACGATTCGGGGCAATAGAGCGGGGATAAGGGTCACACCAACCATATATTTTCACCAAATGGTGTCTGGCACTTTTTTGCAGGCTATTCAAAAATGGAGGAGTTTTACGACCCAGGCTGCTCTGTGTGTTGTTGGGCAGTGAGTGACCAGGCCATGCACTCACCATGCCTCCCTTGGCCCCCGACTGGACCATCAGCTGCAGGTTGTTGGCTGGGAACTTCTTCCGCAGGCCATCCGGGATGCAGGCCCTGGAAGCCAACACGTCCACTGTGAGCACACAGCCACGAGCTATGGCGACCACACTGGTGGAGGAGACCCCAAGGACAACTCCCATTCTCCCCAGTCCAGTAGAAAACGGCTGAAAAAATCACACTGAACATTTTTTTGCCACCCCAAACATATTGGTAACATCTGTGTCGAAAAAGACCTACATTCTCAAAGCGAACCATCCTCAAAAAACGGCGCAGAAAGGTCATCATTTAATTTTGAGGCATTTTCAGGAGATGCTTTAGCCTGACGGACGTGCAGCAGGGAAGAATTTCGAGCCAATTTATTTCGGCTGCAGTTCTCTCCGTTCCATCAGGGCATGATTTGCACAGTTAATGCACCTTCCATGTTCTTTGCTTCATCTTGGAGAAGTGGACGCTTTGGCCAGCAAAACAATGCTGTGGCCTGCAACAGCCTTGCCTTTACTTTGGTGCCCCACACAAGGAGGGAGCACAGGGTTTGTCAAAAGCAGCGCCACAGGGGGGAAGACTGTGACGAGCCAGGTTGCCAGAGAATCGAGGGCTGCGGTGTGAGGTCACAGTGCGAGCACGGCTCAAAGTGCGGCGACAGCGAAGAGGCGAAAACCTGGCGTAATGCAGCTGCCGCTACAAAAGAATGCCTACTGCCAAGTCAGAGCAAGCTCCGTGGCCCGACAGCCATGCCTCACTTGTTGATCTGGTTGTTGACATCGTCGGTCGCTGCCTTCATGCTGGCGTCGAGCTGCTTCATGAGGCGGTCCGTGCGCGCCAAGTGGGCGGCCCGCAGCTGCTCTTCCAGCTGCACTGGCTGCTCTTCGTCCTCCAGCCCCAGGGCCCGCAGCGCCACGGCATCCCCCTGCCGGCGGGCTCTCTTCATGATGCGCCGCCGCTTGTGGTTGGCCTGCAAGGGAGGCTGCCTCAAGGAGACTGAACCACAACAGCTGGGCGTACAGTCCAGTGCCATGGCACAATCTTCCAAGATATACTCCACAAGTCAAATGTGGAACAATGAACGTGCTCCACAATAAAAGCACCCCGCAACACTGGCTGTCAAAATGCATAATAATTCTTTCACGCACATTATAAAAGCTCAATAAGCACTTTTGTCTGGGCGAGTTGGTTCATAACAGCAATGACCGATCACGCAACGGTCAACGGGCTGTACAAAAATGTTCAAAGGACTCAGCGAGACATCACATGGCATTCATCTCGTTGCCTTCATAACTCTGTGAGCATCTCATTTTGGCCGACTATGATATAAAAGAAAGTCTACTCGCGGAAGTTCGCACAAGGTTCCTGAAAGGGCAAGCCGAGATGTCGCTACAGGGCAAGCAATCCTGCAAAAATCCTGCCTAGTGCATGGTGCATCGTAAGCCACGCACCTCTTAAGGGGCATTTGGAGGGCCCCTGTCGCTAGGCCAAAAGACAGCCTGCGCACATAGTTTCAGTTTCTGCGCTTCGCCACTAGCCTGCGGCAATGGTAGCTGTCAGCCCACACATTCTATGGCCGTCCAAACCCACCTCCGTGCCACTTTCGGATGCTGACTGGCACACCACTGGTCATTTCTTCATCCTCTTTAAGAACAGTCTTGCCATTCCAACACCAATGTGAGCTCCCCTTCGCTTGGATTCGTGTTGTTCTTCCAGCAAGTCGAAACTAGGCACTCGTCATGGGATTACATGCGTTTGCGCAATGGAGCCGCCTCATAAGGCTTCACCACACTTTTTTTTTTTTTAATTCAAGCAACACAACATATTCAGACGAATACACAGTCCTGTCACGTCTTTCTGTGCACTAGTCTAAATATGTAGCACCGTTTAAATTTCAAGAAAAGAAAATGCATCACCAACGAGCCTCGCAATGTGTTTTATTAAGCGCATTTTCAACACTTTTTTTGTTGTTGTTGTTGGGAGCCGCGCAACATTTTATAAATTGACCTAGCGATAACCTGGGCATAGCTTCCAGGCTCTTGAAATCCGAATTAATGAGGTTTTACAAGCCATCATGTTATTTTTGCCAACCTTGTCATTTCATGGATTTCATTTTGCAAGACAACATGGTTGTTCTGTCTAATAAAGTACAGTAATCCCGCGTTATAACGAAATCGCTTTACTCGAAATATCGCTTTATTCGAAATTTCTTCCGGTCCCGACCCAAACGCATGCATTTTAAGCCGCATTACTCAAAGCGCACGAAAAGTTTGACCCGCTTAGAGCAAAGTGGCGAGCGGAGGCATTGCCGCCGCCGAGCGTAGGCATCACCGCCGTGGCAGGGCCAAATTAATACCGCCGACGAATTAGACTCATGCAGGCATAGAACAGGCCACAAAAGTACCAGACCCACAATCGATGACCTGCCTAGTAACGGGCACCAAGGGAGTGCCGAGTGTCCCCAGCTCAGCGGGGCCAAATTCCATGGTGCAGCATGCCTGAACCGTTAATCTCAGTCGGAAGCACATCGCTGGTGTGCCCCGTGACAGAATCCACAAGAAAATAAAGTTTTCCTTGCGCTTTGCAATGCCAAAAAAACGCGGTGTCTTGGATGCGGAAAAGTGGCCGGCCATGCTTGATTCGCGCCATCAGACTAAACAAGCGGTCTAAATGCGTGGGAGGGTCACTGAATTTTGTTAAGGCGGCGACACATGTGAGAAAAGCGAGTGCGATTCACCGTGGCACGAAGTTGCGAAAGACGTCGCAGCGTCCAATCGCAGCTTGCTGCCTGCGTCCAACCTGCTAGATGTCAACGACGGGCTGCTCGCGGCAAACGCAACAACGGGAAGCGACAGCCAATGCGAGCGCAGAGAACGGCAGCGTCATGACGATGTAGGGCGTGCTCCTTTGAGCCGGGCCAGCCTGCCAGCCTTGATGCCGGCCGCCGGCATCTGAAAAACGCGATAGTATTGTTTGCTCAAGTTCATAGCAAGACCTGGGATAGATTAATGTAAAAAATGCATCATTTCTGATGATCGTTGCCCAATACCGAGTTGCTGGTAGAAGTGATGACTGCGATACAAGCAAATTTCATCCCATAGCCGCTTTGGTGCTGCTCCTGCTTTACGCGGTTCGCCTGCCGTCTGCTAGCTCCGCTGCTGAAGGCGTCGCGGAAATCTAACATATCTTTTACTATACTCGAGGTATGGAATCGCAGCACATGCCCAACTCAAAGCAATACAATGCCATCACAAGGATAGCAGTCTGACGCCAATGGAGATCGAGAGCGAGAGATCACTGCAGCGGCCCGCACTGGGAGAATGCGAAAGCACTGACGCCTTCTCGGCACTCGTCGCCTCTCGAGATCGATTTATTTATTCTGATTGTACATTCTTTTATCTCAACCATTTTGCTTTTTCAAATTTGG
Organism: Amblyomma mixtum; assembly: GCF_055824585.1. NCBI lineage: Eukaryota > Metazoa > Arthropoda > Arachnida > Ixodida > Ixodidae > Amblyomma > Amblyomma mixtum. Next base: position 106,986,899 of record NC_143012.1, on the reverse strand, counting down.
CACCATGGTTGTTTTCCTGTCCACTTACTAACCCCCCCCGCCCGCCAGTTCGACCGTCCAATAGCTTTTGCTCATAATGAACTAATTAATGTACGTGAACGAAACATTTTTGTTTTGATTAATTATCACCCATCAAATGTATTTCAATTCATTTCAAACTTTATTTTCACTCGTTAGCCTATTTCTCCACTATTTCACCACCCAGGCTGTTTTCCCATCCACTCACTATATTGACATCCGCACTATTTCGACATTTTTTGCTCTAGTTAATTAACTAATCATCCTATTGACATAATTTTTTTTTCACAGCATCTTCACATCATCCACTTTCGATTACTACCACTTGTTTGATGCTACCTCTTCTGAGAAGGTCACAACTTCTGCGGACACATTCTGGTGAAACGTTTCGGCGACGCGCTTCGCAGACACGACTCTGCCGACATAGCCCAGTAATGCTTCCGCATCAAAAAACAGTGCTCCATTCTCTGCGCCGTGAATGACTATAGCGGCACACCTAACTGCAAACAGCCCTGCAGTTCAGGATTCCGGTGCGACGCACGCCTTGGAGATTATCAAACGTTCGCTTTCGTGCTACCCATCACTCCTCCGAGGAAGCAACTGCCAGCACGAACGAACCAGGTAAAGGGTGCACAATCCCAATTTTCTTTGGTTGCATCGATCTGCACACGAATTACCGACATCTCTCTATTCCTGGAGTCCCGTGCATCCTGGTGCAAACAGATGCCAGCACGGGGGGCCGCACACCACCTGCCGCTCGTCCTAAACTGGTTGGTTTCGTTTATTGGGGTTTAACGTCCCAAAGCAACTCAGGCTATGAGGGACGCCGTAGTGGAGGGCTCCGGAAATTTCGACCACCTCGGGTTCTTTAACGTGCACTGACAACGTACAGCACACGAGCCTCTAGAATTTCGCCTGCATCAAAATTCGACCGCGCGGCCGGGATCGAACCCGCGTCGTTCGGGTCAGCAGCAAAGCGTCATAACCACTGAGCCACCGCGGTGGGGCGCTCGTTCTAAACTGCCTCAGGCCATCGTTTGCTCCCCGAGTTACTATAGCGGCAAACCGAACTGCAAACAGTCCTGCCGTTTATGATGACAGTCACAGAGGTGACCGTGGGAACCCACCCCCTTCTGCACGCCAACTTTGCAGACTACCTCCGACACCCACTGCAAGCATTTGCTCACCGTCGGCTGTGCGAGCTGGCATGCACCTCGTTACCAGCGGCAGCTTGAAAACCAGTGGTGGCAATGAACTGCAGTGCACACCGCACCTGCCGACGCATCAACAGTGCACTCGTATGCACACCTTCCAGTTCATCGGCGACTTCGTCGCACGGCCACTCCACAATATTGTGACGAAGACGAAGCTGGCAGTGGCGCGGAGCTAGGCCAGCGGCCATTAAATCATCTCTTCTCCATTGTTCACCATGTCTCATTCTTCGGCTGGCCGCCACGTAACAATATATTTCTCCACTCAAAAAAGGCGTCAAAACAGCTCGTCCAGCAAGTCAAACGCGTCTTCATGCACCCTCCTTCGACGCTGCTTGCACTGGCACAGCCATCTCAGTCGTATCGCCACGTACACCGCAGCCATTTTCCGTCACCAATGCAGTGGTCAAATTGACCGTCACAAAAAACAATCAATTTGCACCTGCATAATTATGTGTGCAATGTCACCACTTCTGCCCCATCCGTGACGCAATCTGCAGCCGCCCATGACGGCCATGGCCGACCAGTAGGAGCGGGGCTCACTCATCCGTTTTTGACAACTCTGTGATTTGATCGTTCAGTGATGTGGCCCCACATTTGAAATCAGCACACAAAAATATCTAACAGCTCAAGTTTTCATTTTGCTAAGTGCACTATTAATTTTTTTTTTCTCTGAGACCCTCTGCCCTTTAAGGGGAGACTGTGGTCTTGAAATAAAAATTTTTATTATTAAAGGTATGGTCTTTTTTTGGTTTTTGAGGAAGGGAAATGGCACAGTATCTGTCTCGCATATCTCGGTGGGCAACCAGAGCACACCTAAGGAGAGGGACGAAGGAGAGAAAGAGGAATGTCTCCCAAACAACTTTGACCACCTGGGGATCTCAGGCGCCCCTTGTGTTCCGCCTCCATCAAAACCATGATCCAAACGCTGCTGCCGCAGTCGGGTTCAAACCCGGCTACTCAGGCTTGGCAGACGAGCGATTATGAGCAATGAAATGAAGCGGCTGAGAAAATCGCATGCCACCATTTGGGAGGTTGCTGAAGAAACAGCGAAATGTGGACGTTCCAAAAATATATCACAGCCGTGAGCAATACCAGGATGTGGGGGTCCAGTTTTCAAACAAAACCAAGATGACGGCCATCTTGGGAGACGCTGCAGACGTGCCTACTAGTAAGGCCGATGCTTGACATGCGAAGCGCCCCAGCCCCAGTACTCTCAGCACAAAAACCACCAATCTGGGATGGCTTGCGAACAGCCTGCAGAGAAGACGTGCTTCATGCGTTCCCCTCCCCATCAATCACACTCATTGCCCATGAATTTTCGCACAATGAGACGACTGCAATACGTATTATCATTACTATCACTATTTCAGCAATGTGGGGACGGCCTTTCTAAACAGAGGAGATCAAGATGACTGGAACATGAGAGTGAGCACTGGGGGGAAGAGGGGACACTACACCTGACTGGAAAGAATTAAATCAGCATAATCAGAAGCACCCAAACCGTGCAATTTGTGGTACACTGCTCCGATTCCACTAGCAACTGATGGCGAGCCAGCAGACCTTCCAGTGCTACGCTCAGGATAAGCCCCTGCTGGTGCTACCTTGTCGGTGACGAGGATGTCCTCGATGCCCAGCGTGAAGCCAGCAAAGATCTGCAGGTAGTGGGTGAAGAGTCGGGCAAAGGCACTCAGCACCAGGCTGGACGTGGCACCCCCGTACAGCTGCAAGGGGGAGGGGGCAGCATCAGTGCACTGCTGCATGGGCTACTCTGCATGGGCTACTCCAGGCCTCCTCATTTTCTAGTGGATTTACACAATTTTAAGTCAAATGTCAGTCAACCCCCCCCCCCAACCATCCCTTTCAGGCGCTTTGTACACAACTGTGTAGACAGCAAACTCACAGGTTTTTCTAAGAGACTATTGCACCTAGCAGTGATTTGAATGTTTCAGTAAAACTGAGCACCCTTCTTGTTGCAAATAAGGGGGTTTTTTTGTGCCATGTAGCAAACGCAGTAGATAATATTTCACTGAACAGTGAGCTAGGTAGCACGTTGTCCACCACTTTTGTGGAGACTGATTTTGTTGCAAGTGATAACATCGAGTGTTTTTGCTCAATTCCGAGCGTAATGTGCATCTTCAAAGCACAAAGTGATTCTCTGATCCCTAGGGTGCTTACCCGACACATGAGAACATTTTGATGTTACTATTCCAAACAAATCTGATACTTTGTACGGAATTCTGCACATTGTTGTAAGAACTGCCCCGCTGGTCTTTCACGCTCGAAAACTAACAAATTCCCTTTCTTGAGGCCTGAATTGGGCAAAAAAAAATAATTCATTTCAATCAGAACAAAAAATGGCGCCTGAAAAGGATATCACATGCCAGGAAAAAAGAAGGGCATGCCCGTGAAACATCCCCAACGAAAATGTAGTAGTCACTGGTCCACATTTGTGCCACTGTCCTCGCTAGTGCTGCCATCGCTGCGCAGCACATTCTCGTCCAGAGAAATCCTGCACTTTGCAAACAACTGGAAATTCTGCCTCGCTGCAACCACCAGAGCTGCTGCTTTCTTCGTCGAAAAGCATGCAGCTTTCTTGAACGTAGTCGTCAACGGCACTGAACGTTTACCAGATCTGAAGCATTCAGGATGCTTCACAAGGCACGACAACAAAAACTGGTCAAACGTGGCCAAGTCAAATGCGTCAAACTATGTGTGAGATCATAAAAAGGGAAGCACTTGTGTTAGCAAATTTTCAGTATCCCTCCGCAGAAACGAAGTGTCCTTTCTTGTCAGTTTTTGTGACGCCATGTACTGTGCGTCTTTTCAGCCCTGCATTTCTGGCGGCCGTCTGTTGTTTGTTTAGGTGGGTCGTTAATTTTGTAACTTTTTTACTGTCTTTTCCTTTCTGTTGTTTTTCGGGTTCTGACTGCTTTTGCTTGATGTGTTTGACTCTGCCTTTGCTACGATTGTCATTTGTTTTTTGCTTTTATTTTTGGTATTTGATTTCTGACTGCTTTTGCTTCTGTTTGCTTCAATTCTTTGACACTGCTTTTGCTACAAGATGGCCTCCTCGTCTAATTTCTTTTATCAAAATCTGTTAGTTTATCTGCAGGGGTTGCAGGTTTCTTGTCTGTTGTCCTGACGTTGCTGTTTTTTTCCCACGTGTAGGGTTCGGAGCGATAATGCGATGAGTCTCATGCCTGAGCTGTATGTTTAAATATGGCTCCTTTCTGCGTAATAAACAGTTGGTAGAGTGCGCATGTGGTGCCCCTTTCTTGTTAGTGCCCTTGTTGCACCAGTGTTCATTTCAAAGCGAGGCTCTCAGAAGATTGTATTAGTGCGCCGTCTGTGTGTGACACTGTCGAAAAAAAAAAGAGCCTCTCTCGAAGCGAGTGTTGACGCGTCCCGATACGAGTGTGGACCCCTCTGTCTACTCATGTTACCTGTACCTTGATTTCCTTTCTGCCCTCCAGTGGGGGTACACATACCAGCGGGAAAGGCAATAAGGAATCAGTTGCCAGTCAGCGCCGTGTTTGTCTTTACATGTTTCTTCTCATCTTGTCCCGCTTATCGTGCTGTAGATATGGAACATCGTCACCAACTCGCCCAACAACTTACCTTGTGATAAAATCTGTGGCAGTGTTTACATTCACCGTAATTGCTAGACATGCTGCATAAGAAGCCACAGGAGGAGAGACCCACCTCGTAGCAGACGTGCACCAGGCCGAACTGGGTGGGTCCGTAGTGGGCCTTGTCGAGGACGCCGCAGAGCAGCTGGCCCTCGCGGATGATCACCTCGGCCTCCGTCATGCAGCCATCAGCCGACCCCCCTCCCCCAGGAGCAGCCATGGTGGAGGACCACGCCTGCACACAACAGGGGGCTTTGACAGCATGGACTGGCCACACACACGTCTGTTACACAGCCAGCACCTGAGAGCTGTGCGCAAGATATGCCATGCACCCAAGAGCGTCTCACCGATTCCTCTCTTAGTGCGCTAGAACTAAAACCCTCCTCGGCGATCTCACCATTGAGGGTGGAAGTTACAGTAATTTTAATCTATCATGATGGTGCCATTTCTCTAAGCGTTTTTCTAAGCACTCCGAAATTTCAATGGGGGCGAAATGCAAAAGGCACCCATGTGCTGTGCGATGTCAGTGCACACTGAACATCCCCAGGCAGTTGAGTCCTCCACTACGGCACCTCTTTCTTCTTCCACTCCACTCCCACCTTCCTCCCTCCTTCCCTTAGTGCAGTTCGGGTGTCCACTGAGATATGTCAGCCAGTTACAGGTCATTTCCTTTCCTCAAAAACCAGTTTTTCAATTTTTTTGAAAACTGGTTTTGAAAATTGGAGCAGTCAGTAGCCTCACTGCGATATTTCCCAGTGATGATGGCATGTCCTTCCCATCTTGATAACTGTCTTTGCTTTCTGAATATGCCAACTAAAACTGAGAATACCACAACCTACCCGAGGCCAAGACAGGCCAAGACAGGTTTTTGTTGCCTGCAGCTTTCGTGTGAAGACTCGAAATGGCAGTGCATGAGAGAAACCAAAATAAGAAAGTAAGTGAGGTGAAATCACCTTGGAAATGTTTACAGTAAATCCCCACTCTTCGAAGCCATAACCTCGGAGAACATTCCGGAATGATGCGGGCCGACAGCGCGATGGCGGCAGTAGCCACCACCACCACCTCGCACGATTGCTCGCATTATTCTGGCGCCAAAAGAAGTCCCGCATCGAGAAAGGTTACAGAGGAGAGCACTAGTGGCACAACGCAAGCAGTCCGTTTCGTGGGGCAACAGCGGCAGAAAGACTGACATATCTTAGAACGGTCAAGAAACAGAAGGTCTGGTTTCATGGGGTCTCACGTCCCAAAGCGACTCAGGCTCAGAGGGACGCCGTAGTGGAGGGCTCCTGAAATTTCGACCCCCTGGGGTTCTCTAACGTGCACTGACAACGCACAGTACGTGGGCCTCTAGCATTCTGCCCCCATAGAAATATCCTGTGGCTCCTGGTCACTGACCCTGTTGCCACAGGGGACTTAACGAGTGACGAAGTTGCTGAGAGCATCATGGAAGCAACCCCGGTGGACAGCATCGATTGGAACAATGATGGTGGTGCCCCTAAAGTGCTGACACCCTACAGGCGCAGCTCAGGAGTTCGGCCAGAATTTCGGTTGGATGACATCAAGGCTGCGATCTTGAAGTACGCACTCGTGAAACTTGCTCAGGGAACACTAGCCCAATTTTTCAAGCAGTGATAAATCAATTTGCCCACATGTGATTTCTTTTTCACAGTCCACCTACAGTCATTATAACGGATACAGCCAATTATCGGATATAACCAAGTAAAAGAAAAGTTTGGTTGGCCATCCGTTATTTCTATGGGAGTTTTATCTGTATAACGAAACAAAAAATTCAATATCTGACATTGTATCGGTTATAATGAAGCAGTTTTTATATTTGCATGCCTCAAAATGCGCAAACAAATCGAAAAAAATTCAACAAATTTTGATCTTTTGAATTGCCCTCACCTAAAATGTGTTTGAATCACCCACGCTCCCGCACAGTACACGCCATCTAGAGGCAGTGAATAAACCTAACGTCAATGGCTGATAAAATAGCGCAATTTTTCAACCCTGTGCCCTCCTTTACTTGTGTTAAGAGAACTTTTCTGCAGGAATTTCAGTGCTTACTTTTATAACGAATATTCGATATAACGAACGAATTTCCGTACAAAATGAGACTTCGTTATAACGAGGTTTGACTGTATAACAGCAAAGCGATTTCAGATTCTCGCTGACTTCGTTATAGCTGGGCCAGACAGCATTAACAAGGCACAACAATACCTCTCTATTGCGGAATGTGAAACGCGCCATAGCAGCAGTGATGCATTTCAGGCGACTTTTCGAGTGATGCTGCTTGCTACAGGAGCACAACCTAGTGCTTCATTTTCAGCTGCTTCCTGCCTCTCATGTGGAAAGTGCAACCCCACACGACAATGGAGTGGAAGGACATTCCAGTGCTCAGATTTTCAAATTTGGTGGTGATGACGACATCCCAATCCTCTCGACCACCAGGGAATTTAGTTGTGGAGAAACCCGATCGCTAGGCGATGAGTAGCCACCACCCTCGTGTGAGCAATGCTGTCACAACAGACACTTGCCTTGGCTGGAATCTTGGCCTTGCCTTCCACGGTGGGAGCCGGTTTGCCAGGTGGGATGCAGTTCAGCAGAACCGTGGACAGCACCTGCAAGGCATGCCATGACTGGACACTTCTGAGGCCCCACAGTACGCCACCCTTTGATGACCTGGGAACTTGTTGACATCTATCCCGCTAAAAGGCAAAGGGAAACAGACTCCCAATCTCAGTTGCCTGTTTTCAACGATGCGCATGCCTCGGGTGACCTAAAGCCACCTTACACATCAAAGCCATTGTTTGGATGTCCAAACTGAAACCAAACCAGTGTCAAAGAAGAAATCCAATTACAGTCAACAGCACTTATCATGAAAGTGCTGGTTGCACGGATTGGATTGGTTGTATCTGAAGTTTATCTGAAGATTACATATATGTACGAACGCGTCGACGCGGCCTCCGCTATCTGCCAGCATCAACGGAGAAGCCATGTCGCTGCAACGTGAGAAGCTGGAACTCAGGCCCGGCGCTGTCCCACAGATATTAGAAGGCCTGCCAGAGTACTGCACCAAGAATGATGTTGCATTCTAGAAAGGAAAAATTTCCAGAAATTTCACCCCACGCAATAGCAACACACCGAACTTTGAGGTGGATTTTTTTTTTAAAGTGTGTCTATTATGCGAGCAAATACGGTAAGCGTGTTAATTGTTGGTCAAAAAACAGACATCGGCCACTGTCGATCACACAAAGCTTTTAGTGCCTCGATGTTGCAGCCAAGCTTTCAAGTGATAACCAGTAAAGTAGCGTTCGTGCTAAGCCCAAATACCAATCCCCAGAAAGCACAAATACCAAATGAATGTGAGCCTGTCGGCTGGAAAACCGCCCCTGCAAACAGGGCTCACGCAGCCATTCGTGTCCCCTGCCCGACAGCTACACCATTAGTGGCGCGTGCTGTCCCTATATGAAGCTCTGGCCAAAGTTTCGTGACCAGAAAAAAACACTGAAGGACTATGGTGTCTGCTCGCCTGCAACAATGGTGGCTCAATCAGCCAGCATCAGCCTGCGAACTAAACACAGCTATACACTGTTTCGAATGCTGATTGGGCCATCACTGGTGCTATCATCTCTCGCCAGCCCGACTGCGCCCACTGCAGGGCCGAGGCCTCTCCCATGTCTCTCCAATCAACCCTGTCCTTTACCAGCTGCGGCCACCGTATCCCCGCAAACTTCTTAATCTCATCCGCCCACCTAACTTTCTGCTGCCCCCTGCTACGCCTGCCTTCTCTTGGAATCCACTCGGTTGTCTGTTGCTATATCTCCCCCGTTTTTCTCAGTGCCGTTTTCTTCATCGAGTCCATGCTTTCGAACTGCACGATTGTCAGGTGCTGTTCGTGTGGTCAAACCTCCACACATGCCGCTTCTGATGGGCGTGACGCGGCAGCAGTGGAGCTCCACCACGTCGCACTGTGCAGGATGCTGGACGATTTTGGAGCAGCTCTTCTCTGATGCTCCCACACTAAGCAGAACGCAAGAAAGCACTGAAGGCCAAGCTGTTCTCACTCATCCTAAAAATGGGAAACCATTGCCAAGTCTTTGACTAAATAAATTTACCGCGCTGCCATCAATTCTTGAAATCTTTTCCAACGACATTCAATAAGCTCATCTACCACATAATTTTTTTTGGTTTTATAGGGGTTTAATGTCCAAAGCGACTCAGGCTATGAGGGTCGCCGTAGTGGAGGGCTCCGGGAATTTCGACCACCTGGGGTTCTTTAACGTGCACTGACATCGCACAGTACACAGGCCTTTAGAATTTCGCCTTCACTGAAATTCAGTTGCCGCGGCCAGGATCGAACCCGTGTCTTTCGGGTCAGCAGCCGAGCACCATAACCGCTGAGCCACCGCGGCGGCGGTTGTGGCTATTGAGTGTCTGTCGTGTAGAAGGGAGTCAGCAGAATGGGGGTCAGCATCCGAGAGCTGTAACCACTGAGCCACCGCAGCGGGGTCTTTCGCATAATGAGAACATTTTTTCCAGTCCCTCAATGTCAAAATTAATGAGCTTTTACTGTGTTTCACATTATTAGCCACCTGTTAAAGAGGTCGTGAAATGTTTTCTGAAAATTTTCAACGACGTATTTGAAATTCTAACCCTTCGTTCTATACTATATCTTGGTTCGTTTTATAATCTGGGTTCAGTGAACAGCGAAAAAAACTACATTTTGGTCTCCCACCGCGCATCCCCCTCAACTCTACAGCAAACGTCCTCTTAAGCAGCTGACCAGAGGCTTCTGTAGGAACACAACATGGCAGCCTAGCGAGGCCCGTTGAGCCACAGCTGACCGAGGTCACAGCACCATATCGACTCTAGTGTGGCGTCAAAATGATGTCAAGCCAGGTAATTAAAGAAATGGCTGATCTTCGAGAGCTGCACCATCGCGTGCTCAGAAGCTGACACACGAGCGAAAACTTGGCCAACGCACTGCACTGGTGACTGGCTGCGAACTGCCGGCCACTGCAAAGAGGGACACAGGGAGCGGCAAGCAGCTTTGCACCACTAGACTCAAGTCCGGCCCACAGCCGGTGCAACACTTTGCCACCGCACACCAGTGCCTGAATGCTACTTGGCTACTTGATGTTCGCTCCAGAAAAGACAAAATAGCGATATTATCAGCGATATCAAAATAGCGATATTATCCTGCTGTTCTAGAGCGGCGACAAAGCATGCCTGCCCATGTAGCACGCCTTTGGCAACCACGTTGGACGCGGACGTGCCAGGTGACGAACTGCACTACTGTCTGGCTGCCCTGGTCGTCGCTAGACCTATTGCCTGTTTTGCATCAAAGCCGCAGTGGACAGCATTTCGGAAGTAGCCTGCGTTATAATTAAATGCCTACTCTTGGCATCCCTTTACTGTCAACACCACCATCCCACAACAAAAAATATGGTTATTTTTGCGACACGCTCGGCAGCAGAGCGAGCGGACACCAGGCATGCTAGCCGGACCACGACGGAGGGGCAGCGGCAGCTGAGTGGCAGTTGTGGCAAGAACTATGCTCATATTACAGTTGCTACTTCAACCAGCAACTCGGCATTGTTCAACGATCCTCAAAAATGATCCATTTTCCTCACTTCTCACTCCCAACGCTTATTATTTACGTGAAGAACAATCTTTAGCTCATTTTTTCTATGACACCCCTACGGTCACCATGACACTGGCACTCTACTCGCTCGCATTCTGCCCCTTGTCAGTGTGACACATCGCGTGCGGCCTGTCGTTGACATCAGCTGGGTGCAGGCGGCGAGCTGCTGTCGGTCGTTGTTATGCCGTTCACAATGGCGTGTATTGCGCCCAGCAATAGCAGTCGTGCTGAGAGCGTCCCGACCGTAAACCTTCCCACCCCAGTCATGGACTCAACTGCTAGTCTCCATCGCAAGGGGTGGGTTGACTTGCAGCCCCCCCTGCGAATTATGCCTAATCCTCTTGCACGCTTGGGGAAAGCATTTTTCTGCAGCGAAGAACAGAAGCGCAGAGCCAGTACGAGCAACGACAGCCGACGCGTTCGTATCGAGTTCGCGTAAACAGAGAGTCGCCGAGAAGACCTGACCTTGCTCAGCTCGATTCCCTGACTTAAACCCCCCCTGTCGGGTTCATGAAACACCACCTAGGTATGTTCACGTAAACAAAGAACTGCTGATACTGGAGCAGCCACGGAAGATGGAGAGGCAGAACCATAGCCGGCATTGGTCCCAGATCAGTGCTCGATCTATGACCACGTGCTGCAGCTTAACATAGTACAATTACGTGTGCAAATAATTGAAAAAACCTTGTTTTACTATCTGATTCTTTTATAACGCTATTATTTTAGGATAAATGAAAGTTAAAGATATCTCTACGTTTCTAAAGATCTTAAGATGACGTAGTCGAGTAATGCGTGTGCCGGCCGACGGCGCCGCTTGGTTGATTCATGAGTACGAAAAGGCAGCGATTTAGAAATGGCTTTAATAAATGCAGACTCAATATTGAGCCGAAATATTTCGGAATCAGCATCTCTAATGTTTATGGAAGCAGTAAAAATTAAAACCGGGCAGCTTCATTTTCTTTTCACGACCCCTTTAATGACAGGTTTCAATGAGTGACTTTTTCTTATTGTCTTTTCAAGTGAACGTAAATGTTTTCAAGTAAATGTTTAATTTCTTGAAAATTAACAGAGGTAATGAAAAGGCTGCTACATATTTCAAATCAGTACAAAAATGTGGATAAGACTGAACAGTTTCCTCACATTTGGCCCAAAAATAAAAAACAACATCCCCGTTAAAGAAACTCTTTCCGGTCCATTCCCCAAACTGCAAACTGATGGCTGGGATACATGCCTGCTTGCCTGTCCACAGTGGCTCCGGCTTCAGTATGGCTGGGGGCAGAACCTTGATGGCCACCTTCACAAAGGCCAGGGCCCCAAACACCAGCTGGTTGTAGTCCTCCCTGCACACACACAGGCACGTGCCATCACTCTAGGGAGGAGGAACTGTCATCATCCCTTACTTCTGACTCAGCTGAAACCTCAGCAGGCATCGCGGAATCAGGGTGTAGAAGAGTGTTGCGTGAAAATACCGGAAGATATCTATAACGACTGCACAGCTACCATAGTCCTCCATAAAGTCAGCAATACAATTCCAATACCGAAAGGTGTTGGGCAGGGAGACACGATCTCACCTATGCTCTTCACTGCCTGCTTACAGGAGGTATTCCGGGGACTGGAATGGGAACAGTTGGGGATAAGAGTTAATGGAGAATACCTGAGTAATCTGCGATTCGCTGATGACATTGCCTTGCTAAGTCACTCAGGACATGAAGTGCAAAGCGTGATCAATGAGTTAGACAGGCAGAGCAGAACAGTGGGGCCAAGAATTAACATGCAGAAAACCAAAGTAGTGTTCAACAACCTAGCAAGGGAACAGCAGTCCACAAATGGTGGTGAGGTGCTGGAAGTGGTCTACTCAGGGCAGGCAGTGGCTGGCCCCTGCTACCCTTCCCTGCCCCTGGAATCCAGTCTTTATTGAAGGACGCTTCTGCTTATACAGTTAGACCTCGATGCGACAAACTTCAACACAATGAAATCCTCAATGTAACGAAGTATTCCAGTTTTCATAGCTTCCCGTCCACAGGACACCGTATATTTTTAACGAAGTAGACTTTGCCGCACTTTCAATGAAACGAACCTGTAGAAACAGTGTCTCATCGGCACGTGTGGTTGAGCACAGCGCACACATAATATGGGCACTGCTTGGCTTTCACGGCACACAGGCAGATGCAAATACAACGACAATCATCGACAATCGGGCGAGGCTGTGCAGCAGCCTTGGCAGCCTGCGGCTCTCACTGCCTCGCCCAAAATCGGCAAAGAAAGCACAGCACTGCTTGCGCTCAAAGGCAGCTAGCTCACTCTGTCTACAGTGTTTAGAGATGTCCGAAGCTTGGTAGAAGGACTGGAAGGGTCAGGCTCTGAGGCCCGCTGCATGGCTCACACCTGACAACCTCACTTCTCCCACAGATTATGTGCGTTATAGTCGACTCTTGTTAAAGGTGCCCTGCGACGTAGAAAAAGCATGGGGCTTTATTCTTTGTATGCAGAGTAAGGGACATTGTGAGTCCTGAACGCCCAATGAAATCGCCGAAATCGTAATATTTGATATTTTAATCTTCACTAGAAATGCTTGTTTCGAGCCGATGGTGTCGCAACGCGGCGGCCATTTGCGGCAGCGGAAATGAGGTGTCATCCAGATAGGGCGCTGCCTTTCTCATTGGTTGGGCGTCCAGTTTGCATATTGTTCCTTTATGCTTGCGAAATGGATCCAAAATATTATGTCTCTGAGTACTGAAAGCTTTTCGCATGCCACAAAAACTGGAAAGAAGCAGGGAAAGTGAACGAAAACTCATGTAATGTCTCAACCGAGACCTTTGAGGAAATAAAATAAAATAAATAAACAAGAATACAGCTAGGGGCGACACTTTCCATTCCGCTTCAAACCTTCGTGGCGGCCAGTGCTGTTCAAAAAACGTTGGCTCAGACCAGAAAGCGCGCGCGTCGAGACCGGCCGTGACCATACCAAGCGAAAAAAGAAAGCCAGTCGACCCACCTTGCCCAAAATTGTGAAGAGAAAGGCCGGACAGGAGACGAGTTTGGGGGGGAGGGCCCACAGCCTTCCAGTCCGACTAAAAAAGAAACTTCGGGGAGCTTCCTTTGTGGTTAGTCACCCCTGCCCTGACTACGGCGTCGCGTACACGGGGGGAAGACGCCGTCAAAATGCGCGGCTGTCTACAGCCCCGACAAAGCAACAACTGCATGCACGCTTCCGCTGCGTGTGCGCTAGGCGCGTTTCTGGTTGGTAGCGCCCAATCTCGGTACTGGGTGAGTGAAATGGGCGAGTGAAATGCATTTTCATCTGAGCTTTTCACTTCAAATTTTCACAGTGGAATAACTTTCATTTGCATGCTCCGATTTCAATAATTCTTTTTGCTCTGGTCTCTGGAAATTATGATGAATCTATTTAATGATATTAACTGGTACCGAGGAAATCATCGCGGGGCCCCTTTAACGAGTAGATCATGGGGACCACAAAAAACCTTGAATTAACTTCCAATCAAGCACAAAGCACAAAAAAAAAACATCTTTTTTCATGTGGAATCTCACTGCTGAAAGAAAGCTCTGCAAGCTGTAGATGTGCCTAATTGCTTCTTCGGCGTTACCATCAACTGCGAAAAAGCGCTCCCAGAAGCGGAAGCTGTCCTTGCAATGGAGCCGTTGGTGTCGGCCTCTTACGCTCCGCAGGGGCGCAATACCAGACATCAATAATCATGACTGCAACAGCGACAGCTTCGTCGCAGCTGACCATCCACCACATCTTTCACACATGCGGTTTACACTCGAAACTCTCCGATTTCCGGCAGCTGCTGTGAGCGTACCACTTCCCTTTCATGGTCATCTCTGAATCACGCGTCAAGAAAAATTTTCGAGAGCAGGGATACCATTTTCACCATTCACAGCGACCAGACGACGTCACCAGATTGCCAATAGGCTTTCGCAAGGATATCCCAGCATTCTTGGTTGATGTTCTGCCACACAGTGACAGTGCATACGTGTGCACCGTAACGCTAATTGGCAGACGAGTATGCACTCTCACTGGAGTACTATTTCTTGGGCCAGGCAAACCATTCGACGATCCAAGGCTTGAAAACTTGATAGCAAGGCCGCCCTCTCCACATACTATTTGTGGAGACTTCAATACAACGAAACTTTGGGGCAGGGTAGCCCACATAGCACATGTGCGTGAAGTACCAAGCTTGGAGAACTTCTCTCAACAGATTCAACTGAGCCGCTAAATGAAGGCAGCATAACGACTGCCAGCAGGATTGACGTGACCTTGGTAGCAAGTTTAGTTGCCCACAACTTTGCCTGGTGCGCCGATTTGGAAACACACGGAAGGGACCATTACCCAGTCCTCATATGAGCTGTCTGTCCGTGTGCAGACTGCGCCAAAGAAATTCCTTACAAAATCTACTGACTGAGGTGCATGCAAGGACGCTGCGAGCGGGGTAATTAATGCCGCAACCCAGAACAAGGAATTAGTACCGACAACAGCTCATTGTCTGAGAGAGAGGACACGAATTACAGCTAAAAATGATGGGCAACCTTCAAATGATGAGGCATTTCGCAGGCTACTCGCAGGCGAGCTGAAAGGAAAGCTCTGCGGACAAAAAACCTTGAATACCTGCATGCCTGCCGACGAGCACAACATCATATTCGGTGCAATCTGGATAAACTCAGTCGGCAAAGATGGCGTGACTTTTGTTCTACACTGGATGTGCGCCAACCAGTAACAAAAATTTGGCAGATCGTTACAGGCATGCATACACCACTCCAACAGCTCCACCCCTTCACTGCACTCTCCCTTCATGAACAAAAACACCTAAAAGAAGAGTGCTGCAGAGAGCGGGGTCAGGGCCCCCAACACTCTCCGCAGACGGTCAGTCAGGCATCCCCACAGGCGGCAGTGCCAGCAGTGGACCTGCCTTTCACAATGGAAGAGCTGTCCACAGCTATTGCGGAATCCAGCCGAGGCACGTCTCCTGGTCACGATGAAGTGACCCGTGACGCCATCACAAAGCTACCCCACAACTGCCGTCCTCGACTGCTGGACAACTCTTCCTCGCTTACTGGTGAGGTCCCCACACAATGGAAGCGATGGCAAAAATTGTGCCTGTTTTGCAACCCTGTAAGCAGCCAATGAGCTACGCCTCCTTCCGGCCCACTGCCCAGCTGAGCTGCGTAGGCAAGCTTACGGAGCGAATGACCTGCAAACGCATCACTCGGTAACTCGAAAGCCGAAATGCGTATCCCCAAGAAATGAGCAGCTTCCGTCAAAATAGTTCTGTGGCTAATAATGTCATCGCCCACGTCTCATCCCTTGAAGAGTGCCTTCAGGCTGGGTATGTCCCAATAGCTGTTCTCCTTGACATCATGGCCGCTTCGGACTCAGTTTTTCACCATGAAATTCTTGCAGCCCTGGTGAGTCATGGCCTCGCAGCAAGGCTGTACAAATGGATTGGGCACTATTCAAAAAAACAAAAAACTTTTATGAGCACTCCAAATGGACCAACACTCTTTCACGCAGTGGAGAGGGGCATACCTAAGGAGCGGTGCTCAGCCCTCTCCTGTTCAATATTACCCTTATACACATAACAATAAACCTCCAGTAACTGCCATTCAATGGTTCTGCTTGAAAAAGCCTTCGTTGAAGGCACCTTGTGCTACTGACTACCAGTGCTTCAAAGGTTATCTCCAACAAGCAATAAGACTCTCGTTGCCGCACGGAACAACTGCCTGCGAATATGCCTTGGCCTCCCAAAGGGTTCCTCTGCATCAGGAACAGTAGCGGAGGCAGGATGTCTCCCACTAGAGGTGATTGCCGCCCAGGAAACTATGCGTACCCATCTCCGCCATGTTCTTCAAGGGAAGAAGCACTTCCTATACCGTGTCCACCTAACTCACAGCAACTCTAGCTTTGGCCGGGCAGTGCAGCTCCTGCCCATCCCTACTATTAATCAGCCACAGAAACTACTACCTCTGGCCTTTCCTCCATGGACACTCTCTCCTCTAAAGGTGAAGAAGTCTGTTCCAGGTGTGAATGCAAAGAGCCGCATGCCATAGGCAGCTCTTCTACAAACTACTCTCGCCTACTTAACGGAGGAATATATGCAGCATACCTACCACCGACGGTTCAACTACTCAAGACACTTCTTCCTGTGGCCTAAATGTGCCCTCAACAAGCCATGACCTTTCTTACCGGCAGTAGCAGAAGACATCTCCTAAGACACCTGAGCTTTACGGCATTGGGGAAGCTGTTTCCTATATCCTGCGCCGAACCCCTGGCCAATGGGCTTATCTTTAGCATCTCTGCCGATCCTGTCCAACCTGCTGACCAACACCAATCATCAACCCATTTCCCTTGACATCGGGCATCTGCATCATTTGGCTGTTGCCGCAGGCCACTGCATAACATTTCAGTGGGTACCTGCTCACTGTGGCATTCTGGCCAATGAAAAAGCAGATGAAGCAGCCCGTAAGGGCCACCAACATCAGAGATATATTCAGAGTAAAAGATTTGTTTCCGAAGAAACGTATCGGCTCTGGAGCTTGCCGACACAGCACCACAAATTCCTGTACTTGGTCGGCTGAACTCTCAGATCAAGACTCCCCCCCAAAATTCCTCGCCATCTGGAAGCACTTTATCCCCGACTTCGCCAACTTAAAGGCCACTGGACATCTTGACAAGCTCTAATTTCACCTTGCATGTTATCTCCAACCATGCTTCACGTAGTGAACTTTGTTAGCTCCTATGTCGGACTATGCACTTCATCATTTCATATGTAACATCCTTACTCCCCAATGCACCTTAGCGCACATTTAATGGTTGCATTTTATCTTCTCCCCTTTTTGTTTTATTTCACCTCTTCCACACCCATCTCCTTCCGCCTTTATCTCCCAAATTCCCTTCCCAACGCAGAGTAGCATGCCAGTGATTTTTAGACGCCGGCTAAACTCTCTCCCACGCGTGCGCACGCTCTGTGAGAGCAAGACCCACAGCCACAATAGCAGCCATCGGCTGCAGCTAGTCCTCAGTGTTGTCATCGTCACTTTCCTGGCCTGGTTCGTCATGCGGTCGAACTACCTCCAGAATCTTGCTGTCTGTCAGCGCACGGCACGTTTTAACTGGGGCGTCTACAATGGCATATCATATTTACACGATTGTAAGTCAACTCAAATGTAAATCGACCCCCCATATCGCATGTCAGCAAAAAAAAAAAAACAAAAAAATCTTGGAGGTCACTTGAGCTTTGCTTCTAAGAGAAGAACGCAACAACGTTACCGGGCCACTGTCGCTTAATGTCAGCCTCCATGAGCAGGCGCATGCGGGTGTGCCCATGGGCACAACCTAAATCGAAAATGTACCAGTCACTGTAGTACTCATCCACACTTACGGCATCGTCATTGCTGGTGTTGTCCCACAGCACGTCGTTCAAACATGGTCGTCCAGCGAAACTTCCCACTTCACAAACAACCACAGCACCTCGTGAAATCTCGCACTTCACAAAACAGCTGCACCACGACATCGCATGGAACAGCTGAAAAGTTTGCCTCGCTGCAGCCACCACGCCTGCCTGTGCCACCCGTTCCGAGGTGCTGAACTTCGGGCCTGGCGCACAGTTGTTCTTTTCTTCGGTGCAAAGAGTCTTGAATGTAGCCCTGAACGAGTGCCGATGCTTACCGGACACACAGCACAGATGATGAAAGCACTACATTAAAAACTTGTACAACGTGGCCGGCAGTTGTCGAGCGCGTCAAACAGAGGCAAAGAAGAAATTATGCGTTAGCGGCGACGGCTCTTCCATCAATTACCGACACTGCCTGGAAGCACTGCTGTTCCGAATGGTGGCCTCGCTGCGTTTAGACCCTTCCATCGACTATCGACACAACCTGGATCGCCAAGTTGGCAGCTGAAAACAAAAAAAAATCCTGCTGAACAAGCGTGAATGCTACTGGGTAGAGCGGAGAGCAAACATAATATTGCAAACACACTGTAGCCTCCCCGATATCTCATTTGTCTCACCTCTAATCATGGTGCCATGCTTCAATTTCGATTGTAAGCCGACCCCTCCATTTCGGGTTTTCACCCTCACAAGTATAGGTCGCCCTACAGTCGTGTGAATATGGTAACCTTCAAGGCGTACGTCAATGAGAGCTTCGCCAAGATCTGTGCTGTCAGGCTCACTTGGTTGAGCTTTCCCCCAGTGAGCTAGCAGAGGCATGCCCTGAAGCAACTGCTGATGGAGATGGTGCAATCCCACGCTCGTGCTAGCATGTGAATGACACTCAGCAGATCCACCTCGTATTCTGAGGAGATCCATACACGAAATCATGTGCTAGAGGAGGCGCTGCCTGTATAGGAACATTCTTGATAATGCTCTGGTCCATCGGCTGCAAGCCCGGCATACAGCACCCAAGGCTGGCACATTCATGTGTGTGCTGCATTGCTCCACAAGAAACAGCACTTTGCGGTTCAAGAATGCATGCCTGCATGCCAGCGTCATCCAAACCTTCTCGTCCGGCGCATAACCCACAGCAAGAGCCTTCGTGCCTTTGAAACATCTCGCTTCTGCAGCTTTCTCCATCATAAGCAGGCGACATCGTTCTGTGCCAGTCATGTCTGCCGCGATCAGTACCGACACCTTCTCCTTGCAGTGGTTGCCTAAGTCATCGTCACTGAAAGTCAGGGTATCGTCTAATAGCAGCTGACAGAAAAGTGCAGTCTCATCTGTGTTAAAAATATCTTCCGGTTTGTATTCATTTAGGTATTCACACAGCTTTTCCTCCTTCCATGTTGTGCTTGTTTCCTGGTTTACCTATGTATTTCTCCACATACGCTGCTGAAAACTCGTGACAATCGTTTAAGTGGGTCAGCCAAAACCAAAGTCGTTGATCCCCAACATTGCTGCAAGCGATCAGCTCCCACCGCAACGACGCCACCACTGAGAGGAAGTTTGTTGCTCCACACTTCCCTGATCCATACCAGCAGCACCTTCTTCAACTCCAGGTAGACACTGGTGCGCATTCATCCCGAGACATCTTGAACTCATCATGCTCAAAAGCATCCAGTATTCAGCACTTGTTCTTTATAAAGTTAGGAGGCGTACTTGGCTTGATCCGATACTTCCGCACAAAGTTTTGCTTGGTGGCGCCTCCCTTGCCTACTTTCAAAATCTCCACTTTTATCACCAGGTCGAGCATGAGAAAAGAGATGAGGGTTACCATGGATATCAGCATCGCGACTGCAGTTGAAATTTGAAGCGTGGAATCATGTGCAGAACAAGCCAGCTAGCACGCTGCTGACACTGCAACAGAGACATTTGAGGCCTGCCTCGCCCTGATGCACGCTGCCTAATCTCACACAATCTTGCCGCTTCCAGTATGCAGCACTGTGGGCACAGCTGTAGCAAATAATAATCTCACTGCTTCAAAAACAACAGCACTACGGATTATTGCGATGGCGATGACACCAGCACGGAGCTGCAGTGGCATTCTATCAAAAAATGAGCCTCTTCGCTGAAAAATAACTTCTCATTAAATGATACTATGGGCTTCTAACTTGCAATTACTGAGTGATTTTTTCTATATGCTTAGTACAGTGGAACCTCGATTATACGACGTTCAGGGGACCGCGCGAAACCGTCGTATAATCCGGGTGTCGTATAATCGAAAATCAAAGAATGCGGCCAGTGGCGCTCGGCCTTGCGCCGAAAACTGTTGACCGGCTTCAAGCCCGCGGCAAGTACGCCAATCAGATTAAAAAAGACAAAACCCAGCATTTGTTTGAAACAGATTTGCAAAAAAATCTTTATTACCGTTTAAAAAATCGGTAATTTTTTTTTTTTTTGCACCTTTGCCCAACCTCGGCGCATCAACTTTCTTTCAAGGGCTGCCATGTCTGGCAGTAGGCCGCCAACATCGTCGCGCGCGCAAGCAAAGCGCCGGATGTTGTCGACGCTCTGCAACACGTCGGCGTAACTAGGAATGGGAGCGCAAACCTCTGCATCTTTGTCCACTTCGGAAGTTTTATCGTGGGGCACAAGCATCCATTACTTCCATTACAAAAAGCGCCGTGGACGCCGCTGTCCTCGCTTGGGCGAGCGCGGCCTCGCCCGCTTATCTGTTTTTTCATCAGCGTCGGCTCCTGCAGACGCATCTGTTGCTGGGACGCGCGTCTTATCTTTTCTCTTTATCTTTCCTCTGATCTTTTAACTCTCCTCGGCAGCGGTGGTGGCTTGGCTCACGCCAGTAGGCGGGCCCGTGCGCTTTCCTCTTCATCCTTCTCTCAGTCGCAACGACAACACGCAGGCCGCGCCTCCTTGGGACTCCGACTGCACAGGCTCGACGAAAAAGAGAGCAACTGCACTTGGCGGCCTCGGCAACGCTCTCTTCCGCGCAAAAACGGGGGTGCTTAGATTCGCATGCAGTTTTTTTTTTTTTTCAGAAATTTTTTTTCCGAAAATAGGGGGGGGGGGGGTGCTTAGAATCGCGAAAACACGGTACATCCCGGCCTGCGTTTGCTGACGGCCTTTTTCGACGGACGGCACGAGCCAGCCGTCGTACGAAGCGGGGTCCTTCTAAAATTTGCGTCGTATAACCGAGGTTTTTAATGCATTGTCTCTATGGGGGTTTTGCCGGGACCGCACAAATTCGTCGTAAAATGCGGGTCGTCGCATGACCGGGGGACGTATAATTGAGGTTCCACTGTACATGCAAAACTGACAGCACCAACACTTCACTTCTAGTCAACCGAAAATACCAATTACATGGCTTCAAATTATCGGGAGTCAACTGTACGTGCTAAGATGGCATGCTTACGGTGGCCAACACGAGCAGTGGGGTGGGCCCCAGTTCATCTCCTCAGTTGGTGAGCCTCTTTTCTCCCTTGCCGACAAGGAGAAAGAAAAGCGAGTAGGGCAGATGGCTCGCTGCGTGGCGTCACTGCATTTGGGGATGGTGGTGACAGCAAAACTCAAGACGGACGCATCCCCCTGTCACCCAGCGGCGGTTGGCATGATGCCGTATAATGCGGAATATAGGTCGGGGCGGAATATAGGCCGACCCCCTTACCTTGAAGCAAAGAGGTCGAAATAAAAATTACAAGGCACAAAACTTTGTTCTATTTACTGGTGCCACCACACTCGTCGCCTGCTCATTCTTCCGAGCTGTCTGAACTCTCGTCCCAAGACGACTGCTTCACACTGGCTGCGTCCCACAACATGTCGTCCTCGGCACCGTCCAACGAGTTGCTAATGCAACATTTGTTGAATGCCCGCACCACCACATCGTCATTCAGTGAGCACCAAGCGTGAGACACCCACGTGGCCACAGTGGGAAGAGACGGCCTGTGCAGCCGGCCGGTTGGAGTAGTCGGGTTGTCCCCGGCCATCCACTGATTTCACGCACACGGTCTTTAAATCGTTCATTCAGCGCGACGTGCAGCGGCTGAAGTGTTGACATCATGCCCCCCAGAATGACAGTGAGCTCCATCCTCCCGTCACGAAGCGCCTGCTCCACACCGGTGGTCAAGTGCCCACGAAAGGCATCCAAGACGAGCATGCTCGGACACCGCAGGAGTGCTCCGGGTCACCGATTCCAGACAGTGTTGATCCAATTCAACATGAGGGCCTCACCCACAGAGCCCTTTTCGTTCACGCCAACAACAGTGTCCTGTGGGAAGGGCTCTTTCAGCAGCATCTTCCTCTTGAATAATTATATATGGGGGCAGCTTTCTGGGGTGGTATTCTGCCGGTGTCGCCTTTTGCGACATGTCGCATATGGGCGGGGCCTAAAAAAGTGCTTACAGATGCTCGAAGAAACGGAAAAAGCTGCCGGCACTTTCGTCTGCGGTGCATTCATTCACTCCGAGAAGCGACAATTTACCACTGCTGATTCACTAGCAGCAGTAGTTTCGTATCTTTTATAGCAAGAATATTTGCCATCACATGACGTCTAATGTTCAAAAAAAACATTTGAAAATTTAATATAAACTCGCTTTACTTCATTTAAGTCTACAAAACACCGCGAAAAGCTCCAAATCTATTTTTCTTTCGTTCCGGACGGTTGTGCTAGGTTTCGGCTGCGTTTCGGGCAGTTGCAGACGGTAGCAGTGTAGCTGGAGGTCCCATTAGGCTTGCGCGCTCCGGAATCGAGAGCGTATCTAAAAAACTAGGCTGAATTGCAGCTTAAACTTTATCATCGAAGCAAGGTAAGTCAACAATGCTTCCTGCGAGGATTAAGGAGCTCATATACAAATCTTTGTTTTTGTCCCATTTGAATTATTGTCACCTTGTCTGGGGCATGACCACTCTGAATAATCTTGACAAAATTTATCTACTTCAAAAGAAAGCGATAAGGTGCATATTCCAGCTTAGTTTCAACCAGCATACAAGCCAGTACTTTGAAGATGCATGTATTATGAAAATTTTTGACATCTATAGTTATCAACTGCTTTCTAGGTATAAGAAGGAGCTACTTCGTCATATTGATTATTTGGGGACACTGGCCTGCCTAACACCGAGCGAGAAGCTGTATAACATTAGACAACACTCCCCGTGGCAGACTAAAACTCCAAGAACAAACTACGGTTTACAAATGATTGCCTTCCAGCTGCCTAAACACCTAAACACGTTACATCATAAAAATATTGACATAATTAGTACGCCGATCCGTGACCTTTGTAAACATTTCCTGTGTTTCAAAAATTAGTCTGGTTTATAATCTTTTCATTTTTCCTTTTTATTCAATGTTTGCATCAAAACTTTGTAGTACTATTTTTGTTATTGTGGTACTGTTGCACAATATGTATTCTTTGTTCCCCTGATGCCTTTGTATATGAAGGGGCCGAGGGCTCGTCAAGCCTTGCTGGCTTTTTTCCTCGGCCCTTTTCATCGTTGTGATGAATAAATCCCTCTTATTATACTTATTATTATTATAGCGAAAAGTAACAACACCAGTAGTTGCCCGTAAACATGCCGACTGGAATCGCAAGGACTGCTGAATTGGCTGAAGCGGGCGGCTCTCGCTTGAAAGGACGTCGCCATGTTTTCACGCCAAGGGCGCAAAGGCCGCAACTGCCGATAGCGTTCGTACGCTAACGGTAGCCCGTCGCCCGCGCAAATCGCTTCAGCGCATTCCGTTGTTCGACTAAGCGTAGTAAATTGGGGCGACGTCACGATGACGCAGCAGGAAGGCGGATCCGTGTCGTCACGCCACCGTCACCGCGGCTCGAGCCAATCAGCGAAGAGCGAATGCGACATGTCGCAAAATGCGACACCGGGAGAATACCACCCCTGCTGTCACTGGCAAGGATCTGGCACTATGCTCGTGGACAAATCTGCCACCTTGTTTTCGAGCTCAGAGTGCACCGTGCGTCGCAAGGATGTCCTCTGCACATTGCAGGCAGACAGCTTAACTTTCTGCATTCACCAGTACCAGATGGTTTTCTCCGAGATGCCAAAGTGTCGCTGGGCAGACATGTTTCCGTACACTTTGGCGAATTCAATAACTTTTTTTTAAATGCCGCAGTGAACTCGTGCTAGCACAATAAAAACCAAACAAGCTGTTGACTGGCGTGATGCAGGTTTCCTCCTTCCCAGTGAGCTGTTGCATCGTCTTGAGAGCAACTAGTCTTTCCAGACTGATGCAGCTGGTGCAACACTGGGCGGCAGCTGTTGCCCGAGAGCAGCCTGCCATCCTCAAGCTTCAACAGGAGAATGAGGCATCTCGTGCTAGCACAATAAAAACCAAACAAGCTGTTGACTGGCGTGATGCAGGTTTCCTCCTTCCCAGTGAGCTGTTGCATCGTCTTGAGAGCAACTAGTCTTTCCAGACTGATGCAGCTGGTGCAACACTGGGCGGCAGCTGTTGCCCGAGAGCAGCCTGCCATCCTCAAGCTTCAACAGGAGAATGAGGCATCTCGTGCTAGCACAATAAAAACCAAACAAGCTGTTGACTGGCGTGATGCAGGTTTCCTCCTTCCCAGTGAGCTGTTGCATCGTCTTGAGAGCAACTAGTCTTTCCAGACTGATGCAGCTGGTGCAACACTGGGCGGCAGCTGTTGCCCGAGAGCAGCCTGCCATCCTCAAGCTTCAACAGGAGAATGAGGCATCTCGTGCTAGCACAATAAAAACCAAACAAGCTGTTGACTGGCGTGATGCAGGTTTCCTCCTTCCCAGTGAGCTGTTGCATCGTCTTGAGAGCAACTAGTCTTTCCAGACTGATGCAGCTGGTGCAACACTGGGCGGCAGCTGTTGCCCGAGAGCAGCCTGCCATCCTCAAGCTTCAACAGGAGAATGAGGCATCTCGTGCTAGCACAATAAAAACCAAACAAGCTGTTGACTGGCGTGATGCAGGTTTCCTCCTTCCCAGTGAGCTGTTGCATCGTCTTGAGAGCAACTAGTCTTTCCAGACTGATGCAGCTGGTGCAACACTGGGCGGCAGCTGTTGCCCGAGAGCAGCCTGCCATCCTCAAGCTTCAACAGGAGAATGAGGCATCTCGTGCTAGCACAATAAAAACCAAACAAGCTGTTGACTGGCGTGATGCAGGTTTCCTCCTTCCCAGTGAGCTGTTGCATCGTCTTGAGAGCAACTAGTCTTTCCAGACTGATGCAGCTGGTGCAACACTGGGCGGCAGCTGTTGCCCGAGAGCAGCCTGCCATCCTCAAGCTTCAACAGGAGAATGAGGCATCTCGTGCTAGCACAATAAAAACCAAACAAGCTGTTGACTGGCGTGATGCAGGTTTCCTCCTTCCCAGTGAGCTGTTGCATCGTCTTGAGAGCAACTAGTCTTTCCAGACTGATGCAGCTGGTGCAACACTGGGCGGCAGCTGTTGCCCGAGAGCAGCCTGCCATCCTCAAGCTTCAACAGGAGAATGAGGCATCTCGTGCTAGCACAATAAAAACCAAACAAGCTGTTGACTGGCGTGATGCAGGTTTCCTCCTTCCCAGTGAGCTGTTGCATCGCCTTGAGAGCAACTAGTCTTTCCAGACTGATTCAGTTCAGTTCAGTTTATTTACCTTAAAGGCCCCCTTTCGGGGGTATTACATAAGGGGTGGGATCTTAATAAAATGAGCAAACAAAACAGCGAATATTATTTAGCACTGAAGGTGATCGGTTACATGTTCTTGAAAAGTAGA
Source organism: Amblyomma mixtum (assembly GCF_055824585.1). NCBI lineage: Eukaryota > Metazoa > Arthropoda > Arachnida > Ixodida > Ixodidae > Amblyomma > Amblyomma mixtum. The sequence continues at coordinate 106,961,250 of NC_143012.1, read as the reverse complement.
GGATGAAGCGATGTTGACGATGTCACGGGGTAGGCCGTTCCAGTCTGTTGCTGCTCGAAAGAAAAATGAAGCAGAAAAGGTGGCAGTATGCGATGGTGGCCGGGCAACCTGTAGGGGATGACTGGTGCGGTGAGATATGCGTGCGGCAGCTGTGATATACGGTGACCGATTGAGGGAAGAATGGAATAATTTGTGATAAAGGGTGAGACTTGAAATGCGACGACGGAACGAAAGGGGCGGTAGTCCTGATAATGCTTTCAATGAAGAAATGCTGACGTCATATGAGTATGAAGAGTGGATGAATCGAGTGGCACGATTTTGGACAGCTTCTAATGCATTAATTAAATAAGTTTGGTGCGGGCTCCATATGGCAGATGCATATTCTAATTTTGGTCTGATGAGCGATTTATATGCGAGTAATTTTACGTGTTGAGGGGCAAGGCGGAGATGGCGCTTGAGAAAACCAAGTGTTTTATTCGATGCTGAAATGATGTTGCCAATATGGGTGCGCCAAGATAAATCACAAGACAAGGTGACTCCTAGATACTTATAAGATGGTACTGAATCAATCGAGGTGTTAGAAATAGAATATTGGAAGCGATGCGGGCTATGACGACGAGAGAAGGATAAGAGTTTGCATTTATTAGGATTTAGGGACATGAGCCAGTTGTTACACCAATTAAGTACGCTGTTAAGATCGGTTTGAAGACTAAGTTGATCACGAGAGTTATTAATAGTGCGGTAAATAACACAGTCGTCAGCGAACATTCGAATACTGCAGGAAACGTGGTCAGGTAAATCATTAATATATATTAAAAAGAGTAATGGACCGAGTACAGATCCTTGCGGAACGCCTGATGTAACCGGGAGGCTGTTAGACAGGTGGCCATTAGCAAAGACTGATTGAGAACGATTAGTGAGAAACTGCTCAATCCACTGTAGTATGTTAGGATGTAAGTTCAGCTGTGCAAGTTTTACTAATAAACGACGGTGGGGAATTTTGTCAAAAGCTTTTGCAAAATCTAGAAATATGGCATCAGTCTGTATGTTACGGTCAAGATTAGTGTGCAAGTCGTGAAGGAACAACGCTAATTGGGTTTCACAAGAGAGGCCCTTACGAAACCCATGTTGTGAAGAATGGAAGAAATCGTTTGAGTCTAAGAAACTTATGATCTGAGAGTAGATGACATGTTCCATGATTTTGCAGGGTACGCTAGTTAATGAAATGGGGCGATAATTCATGGGGGAGTCTCTGTTACCTGATTTGTGGACTGGAACGACCTTCCCCGTTTTCCAGTCATCTGGAATGATCCCTGAAGAGAGCGATTGCGAAAAAATCAAAGATAAGTAGGCTGCACATGTTGATTTCACATTTTTAAGCAGTTTTGTATTAATCATGTCCATACCAGCTGATGATGAGAGTTTCATGTTATCGATTATGGAAGCGATACCATCAGCGAGGAATGTGATAGCTGGCATGATGGCTTCTGTGTTGAGCGATGGTAACTGTGAAGGCATGTCAAATTCACTCGTGAAAACCGATGCAAATGCGTTATTAAATATTTCTGCGCATTCATCGTTAGTAACCGCTTCGTGCAAGTCGTTAGTGAGTGTAATATCATGAGTGTGCTTAGGATTTAAAACCTGCCAGAATTGTCTAGGATTGCTGATTAGTAGCTTCGGTAAGTCAGTGTGATAAAATGAGCGCCTGGCGCTACGAACTGCAAGTAAGTATGATTTCTCAGATGCAAGGTATTTTTCCCAAGCGGCTTGATTATCAGTGTGTTTGGCTGAACGAAACAGGCGTTTCTTCTTGTTTTCTAGACGTTTTAGATGCTTAGTAAACCATGGCTTATTGCGGTTATTTTGGAAAGATACCCTGGGGATAAACATATTAGAGAGCATATTTAACTTATTTTTGAATATCAACCAGTTTTCGTGAACAGAGTGATTGTCGAATGTGGATTGGTACTCTGAAAAGAACATGTTAAGGTCTTCAGTTATTGCATCGTAATTCCCTTTATCGTACAGATTTATTGTTTTTCTGGATGGGTGCTTCTGAGCTGGGGTAAATGAAAATAGAGCATGTAAGATTTTATGGTCGCTGATTTCTGGAAGATAACTAATGGATGATAGGTACTCAGGGCTATTAGTTAGTATTAGGTCAAGGGTGTTTGCGGTTGCATGCGTGACACGAGTAGGTTCCGAGACTAACTGTGTGAGGTTAAAATTTAAACAGACATCAATGAAGTTCTTGGCTTCTGTATTGCATGTTAATGAGGAAGTGCCTAAACTCTGCCAATCAATGTCCGGATAATTGAAGTCCCCGAAAAGGAGAATGCGCGCATTTGGGTATTTAACAACAAGATGATTTATGGTATCATTCAGATGTCGACAGAAGTTTGGATTTGACTGCGGGGGCCTATAACAAACGCCAAGAAGTACTGTTACAGGGGGAGTGCGAATAATTAGCCATAATGATTCCATATCAGATGTGACGTGTGCAATAGAGCATGATAAACCTCGGTGAATTGCAACAAGAACACCGCCCCCCCGTGAGTCTTTCCGATCGTTTCGGTAGACGTTGAATTCCGGTAAGTCAGTTAAAACTTCAGCGTCGGACACGTTACTGTTTAACCAAGTTTCAGTTAGTATAAGTATATTGCTCCTGGATGACGAAATTACGTTGGATATGAGTTCACGCTTTGGGAGGAAGCTGCGGATGTTAGTGTATATCACGGAAAACGAGAGAACATTTGAGGAAATATTTGAGGGTGTCGCGCGCTGGCGTTTTATTGGTGTAGGGTGAAGGGACGATTGCTACGCGAGTTGCTTTACGGTGTTAGATGAAGTGTCAAAAATATAACGGTTCGAGCCGATGTGAAGTGTTTTAAATCGCAAGGAAAATTTGGCAGACCGGGCTTTAGCAAATGCAACTAGTTGTTTTCGCGCGTGACGAACGGCATGCGAGAAGTCCTCTCCAACACTATAAACCGTGTCTTTCAGATTCCGCCCATTTGATAGGAGGGATTCTTTAGTTTTGCTACTTGTGAATTTCACGATTATGGGACGATTTTTATCTTGTGAGTGACGACCGAGGCGATGAGCTCTTTCTATTTCGTGAGGTTCCACAGTTATTTGAAGGTTATTCCGGCAAACATCAATGATTAGTTTTTCAGATTCTGCCCACGTTTCGTTATCGTTACTGGTGCAACACTGGGCGGCAGCTGTTGCCCGAGAGCAGCCTGCCATCCTCAAGCTTCAACAGGAGAATGAGGCATCTCGTGCTAGCACAATAAAAACCAAACAAGCTGTTGACTGGCGTGATGCAGGTTTCCTCCTTCCCAGTGAGCTGTTGCATCGTCTTGAGAGCAACTAGTCTTTCCAGACTGATGCAGCTGGTGCAACACTGGGCGGCAGCTGTTGCCCGAGAGCAGCCTGCCATCCTCAAGCTTCAACAGGAGAATGAGGCATCTCGTGCTAGCACAATAAAAACCAAACAAGCTGTTGACTGGCGTGATGCAGGTTTCCTCCTTCCCAGTGAGCTGTTGCATCGTCTTGAGAGCAACTAGTCTTTCCAGACTGATGCAGCTGGTGCAACACTGGGCGGCAGCTGTTGCCCGAGAGCAGCCTGCCATCCTCAAGCTTCAACAGGAGAATGAGGCATCTCGTGCTCGCACAATAAAAACCAAACAAGCTGTTGACTGGCGTGATGCAGGTTTCCTCCTTCCCAGTGAGCTGTTGCATCGTCTTGAGAGCAACTAGTCTTTCCAGACTGATGCAGCTGGTGCAACACTGGGCGGCAGCTGTTGCCCGAGAGCAGCCTGCCATCCTCAAGCTTCAACAGGAGAATGAGGCATCTCGTGCTAGCACAATAAAAACCAAACAAGCTGTTGACTGGCGTGATGCAGGTTTCCTCCTTCCCAGTGAGCTGTTGCATCGTCTTGAGAGCAACTAGTCTTTCCAGACTGATGCAGCTGGTGCAACACTGGGCGGCAGCTGTTGCCCGAGAGCAGCCTGCCATCCTCAAGCTTCAACAGGAGAATGAGGCATCTCGTGCTCGCACAATAAAAACCAAACAAGCTGTTGACTGGCGTGATGCAGGTTTCCTCCTTCCCAGTGAGCTGTTGCATCGTCTTGAGAGCAACTAGTCTTTCCAGACTGATGCAGCTGGTGCAACACTGGGCGGCAGCTGTTGCCCGAGAGCAGCCTGCCATCCTCAAGCTTCAACAGGAGAATGAGGCATCTCGTGCTAGCACAATAAAAACCAAACAAGCTTTTACGCAATGGCATATACAGCTTGTTCCATCAAAAAGTTGTTGGCATAAGCGGCACCGAGTGTCTGAAATAATCAGGGGTTGTGCAAAAAAAAAGTATCCCGGAAATTTGTGGTTACAGTGATTGATTATTGGTTGGCAATGAGGAGTTGATGAAATCACTGTAACCGATTAATTAAAGAAATAAAGAACTAAAAAAATGGTAAAAAGGGGGGTTCAAGGTGTCAAAATGCTCAGAGAATAAAAAGCCACTGCCTGATGGTGGTGCCAATTGAGAGGGAATACCTGTTGAAGAAGCACCCCTGCATGGTGAGGAGGGATCCCCCGATGACGTGGTCCTGGATGAGTCCGCTCAGTGGGGTGCCGTCCTTGGGCACCAGGTACTGGCGGTTGACGGTGGCCACCTGGGCGGCCTCCGCCTGTGCCAGGGGGCTCTGGGGCAGGTGGGCATTCATCTCGTCCCCATCAAAGTCCGCGTTGTAGCACTTGCAGTTGGCATAGTGCAGACGCAGGGTGCGCTCCCCGGGCAGCACCCGGGCCTGTGGGGGGGAGTAGTGGGTCAGGGATCATACTAGTCCAAATGCACAGGCAAGGTTGAGACCGAATTCCAAGACAAGGAAAGCGTAGCAGCAGAAAGTTGAGTGGGCGCGACGAGATTAAGAAGTCGGGACAGGGTCAATTGGAGAGACGTGGGAGAGAGGCCTTTGCCCTGCAGTGGGCGTAGTCGGGCTGATGATGAACACGCAAAAAAACAACACCAAAAAGTCTGATATAATGTGTATTTCAATATAAAAGTACAGTAAAACCTCGTTAAAACGTACCCACTTAAACAGTACTTTCATTTTAAAAGTAGTGAATTCCCCAACTCAGCGCCCATTGAACATAATGCGTTTTGTATCAGCACCAGGTTATCACGGTCGTATCAGTTAGTACGTACCATTTGCACTTTTCGTCGCACTCATGCTCGACAAATTCACGACAGTAACCCCGACTCAAAGAACGGTTCGGCTAGCGATGCAACAATCTTCCATAGGTACCACCGACGGGACGGCAAGCCACACAGCCAATGACAAATCGGAGCCAAAATTAACAGAGTTCAACCGCAGTAACCAATTATGATGATACAACTAGCGCCATCTTTAGGGGTTTTTTTTGCTTGGTTTATTGGGGTTTAACGTCCCAAAGAGACTCAGGCTATGAGAGATGCCGTAGTGAAGGGCTCCGGAAATTTCGACCACCTGGGGTTCTTTAACGTGCACTGACATCGCACTGTACACGGGCCTCTAGAATTTCGCCTTCGTCAAAATTCGGCCGCCGCGGCCGGCATCGAACCCACGTCTTTCGGGTGCTGCAGCAGCAATAACTACCCATGGCCTCCGCGACAGCTCACTGCCGGAGCCGATCGCAGAGGCCACGAACTACCGCAGTGGCATGGCAGTGGCACATCCACCGACCTCTCCCCTAGCGGGCCCGATTTTGGGCCAGTCCAAGCGAACCCCCCCCCCCCCCCCCCCACGCACCTGAATGGTTCAGACCTGATTTTTGTCTCCGCCCGCTACGAACGTAACTGGAGGAGGATTTGGCGCTAGTGGCACTAGATTTTGTAAATTCCTGAACAACGGCCGGGCTAGCATCAGCCCAGTCAGCCTTCGCACGTGTGACGTTTCCTTGAGCAGAGTGCGCCGAGAGGTTGAGATCTAGCGGTTCGCATCATGCCGAACCTTGGACAGAAGCACCGGGTGCTCAGCATCAAAGACAAGTTGGAGATAGCGCATGCTATCGAGAGTGGAGTGAAGAGATCTGTGTTGGCACGCGAGAGAGACTTACCGCTGACAACTGTTTGTGGAAAAAGCTGCAAGGAAAAACGCCAGGAAAAAGCTGCTCGGAAATGTTGCCGCCACTGCGAAAAGATGTCGAGTACGAGGCTCAACATTTCCGGATGTGAAGGAGGCGCTGGTGCAGCTCGGGAAAAAAAATCTACCTGTTAGCAGACCTCTCCTCATTGAGAAGGCCCAGATTTTCGCCTCGTAGCTGAACCACAACGACTTCATGTGCAGCAGTGGGTGGCTAGCAAGGTTGAAAGCAAGGCATGGCACAAAGATCGTAGCTGGAGAAGGTGCCGCAGATGACAGAAGATTGGAGGAACGGCCAGCTGGGACAAATCTTGAAGGACTGGTGATATTTTTAACATGGACGAGTCCGCACTGTTTTTCAAGCTGCTGCCAAATACTAGAATGTTTGCATTCAAGGGTGAATTGTGCACCGGCTAAGGACCAGATTTCGGTTGCATTCACAGTTCATATGACAGGAAGCGAGAAACTGCCGCTTCTCGTCATTGGCAAGTCAGCGAAGCCGAGATGTTTCAAGAGCGCCCGACTGCCATCAGGGGTCTTCTACAGAAACAACACTAAAGCGGGGATGATCGGGAAGCTGTTTGAGGAGTATGTGCGCCTCATTGACCGCTGTTTTGAAGCGAAAGGAACAAGTGTTGTTATGATTCTTGACTACACATCGGCGCACATTGCACTGGATGATCTGAAGGCTGTGAAGTTAAGTGTTTTTGCCGCCGAACACTAGAGTGATCACCCAGCCCTTGGACTGAGGGATCATTCGAGCTGCTAAGCAGCTGTACAGAAAAAACCTGCTGCGCAGGATGCTGCTAGCACTCGAATGTGACGAGGTGTACACCACTGACCTGCTGGGCGCGATTCACCAGCTGGAATACGCATGGCGACAAGTCGAGAACTGCTTCGAGCGTGCAGGTTTTAGTGAACCGAGTGACGCAAGCGACATCGGCGACATTGCAGACCAAGCTTGTGACGGCCTGCTCGCTGAAGTTCTTGAGAGGGAAGCTGCTACTGAAGCCATTACCTTCACAGATTTCAGGGACGTCGACATTGAAGGGGAAACTTTGCCGGACCTGTCCGACGAAGCCATTGTGGCCTCAGTTGTGGCAGAAGTGTCGCCAACGGAGAGTGATGAGGACGACGTAGAAAGTGTGGGTGGTTCGGGCCCAACAGTGGCAGAGGCTGCACGCGCTGTAAACGTCATGCGGCCCGAAAAAAGGGGACTGGCCGAGAAGCTGGCTCACGGCCTAAATGAGTTTGAGGCTGCTGTTGTCGCTGCCAGAACACTGCGGCGTCAAACGAAGATTGCCGACGTTTGCAGTGCAAAATAAAGGCTGCATGCTTTTTTTCTTCTTTAAACTACTACTGATCTCTGGTTTTGTTTTTTGGCAGGTAAGTGGGCGATATTATGCTACTCCTGTTAAGCGGTACTACCGTTTAGTACATACTTTTTTCAGAGTTCCGGCCAACTACGGTTTAACGAGGTTTCACTGTAGCAGTGGATTTAACAACATGCAAATGCACTGAGATGGAAAAAAAAAAGTGGCAGGGTTTTAATGTAGTTAAATGCCCCAAGGAATCCATAGCCTGTAGAACCAAGCACGCCACGCGGACTGTAATCGAGTGGTCTACCTCATACCACTGTCTTGTGGCAAGTGCTACGTTGGCCAGACGGGACAGTGCCTACACGAAACATTGTGGAAGCGCCGAACAACAGTCGCAGCTCTGATGGGAGGAAGAGAAATAGCACCGAAGAAGAAAGAGCAGGACACCAGCACTCGGCACCACAACCACGATGAACTAACGCGCTACCGCAGATCCCGGCACTTAACAGCAACAAAAAAACTGGAGCTGGTGATGCTGATGGCGATATGGATAGCGAAAGCTCGCGGCAGAGGAAAACGTTGATGATGATGATGAGCTTGGCCTCGGGCGCCCTCCGTGGGCAGCGTCTGGAAGCTCCAGTGCACGTGTGTGGCCTCTGCGATTAAGCGCCCGTTGCACGCAGCCAGTGCTGATAGCGGAGGCCTCGACGCGTGCATTTCGAAGGCTATTCCCGCGTGGGTCATGGAAAGTTTCGGTGCGGCCCTTACATGGATCTTTTTTTTTTTTTAAATATTTTCTTCGGGAAAACGGGGTGCGGCCCGTACACTGGGGCATTTATGCGGTATGTTCAATTTTGTGAGTCGAAAAATTTCCGGAAATTTTACCCCGCGTAATAGGCGCACCTCGAACTTTGAGCCGGATTTTGTGGAATAAAAAGTGTGCCTATTATGCGAGTAAATACGGTAAGTTTTCTTTTTTACTCTATTTTTGTTTTGTACGTGACGAAGCTAGTTGAGTCTTGACATTGTCTTGCATTTTTGCGCATGCTTTTCCACTGCTGTCAGTGCCTGCTATGGGGCCAAGGGCACCTCAAGTTGTGTTTGAATGGCTTTTCCGTCGGCTCCTTTGTCACTGCATAGCAAGAAAAAAGAAAAGTAAAGGAAGCTTCCAACTGTTTGATTATTCCCAAATATCGGCTGGCAACAGTAATAATATTTGCATCTCCCCTGCATTGGAGAGAGCGTATTAAGGCGAAAGCCTTTAATGCCTCTCATACTGTCGTTAGCAGCTCTGTCGGCCGATGTGTCCGCGTTTCGGCATCATGTCATTAACCAATCACGACTGGTAAGATGACCCAATTAGTCATGGCTAGCCAAACCAAGTCCCCCCCCCCCCCGTGTCACCCGGTGTGCCATGATGCTGGGCTTGTGCAGGGTGGGCTGCCGGTTGAGCAGCAGCATGTCCCCCGACCGCAGGTGGCGGTGCACCGTCTTGCAGCGCTGCAGGGGCTGCTGGGCCTCGGCCGGAGTCAGCAGCTGCTTGGCCATCGCCTCCCGCCGAGTGCGATTGGCCGGGTCCAGCCGCATCACCACCCCGTCCTCCCGCTCCACCAGCAGGGCCCTGAGGGGGCAAAGCACCGCTTTCATCAAGAGCCTCGATATATGCTCAACACACAAGATTGATAAGTACTATGCAGTGCACTTCTGAGTGGAACTTTAAGGGGCAAGTTCTGACTGTTCGATATGATTTACTATTACTTAAGGCCGATTCACACGATGGTCCGTTCACCCGCGGCCCACGCATCACGCGTTCATACGCCACTAAAAACTGCCCTGCGATCCCATGACGTCAAGCGGACACGACGGACCAAAGGAGCTGAGGATGCGCCGAGTGCACCACAGTTGTCAGATTATTGTAAAGTGTTTGGCAAGTCTGGTTGAACTGGTTTTTCCTCCTCACCCATGACTGTGCAATTGAATGAAAGAAAAACTTTACTGAACTGCGGGGGAAGCCCTGCAGAGTGGGTGCGGCCCTTTGCCCAATTCGTGCGTGGCCTGGGCCGTCTTGCTAGTCCAGTTGCCAGAGCTAGTGCACGCATCTTCGCGGGTCGTCACTAATTCCCGCGAGGGGGGAGGCACCTGTGCTTCCTTGCTTGACCAGGCCGACAGTGCGCCTCTCAATGCGGTGGCCCATGAACACGTAGTGCGCGAACCACACGCAAACGGACAGTCATGTGAATCGGCCTTTATGAGTGCAACATTCATTCAAGGGCCATTATAGGACAGGAACTGTCCAAAAATGAATGTCACGCACTGACAACAAACCTTCACAAAGCATGTATACAGCAACAAAAAGAAATAACACAAAAGCACGAATGGAGCCACAGCAAGAAAAAACAACAAAATGCACAATCAGTTCTCTTGTTGTGTGTGACATTCTTTGACTCTGACATTTCATGATGCTACAGCGCAGTCCAGAAGGCCATTCCACAAATGTACACAAGAAAGGAAAGGGTTTTTCGAAACCACCTACAGCAGAACCTCTGCGTCCGCTACTCAGGCTTTCAAAAATTAATTAAAACTACATTCCCTGAGTGCCATAAAGGTGCCCGTTTTCATTCTGCGAGAATTAATTTCAAGACCACGGGCAGTCAGGCTTTTTGGCATTGAACAGGCACCTTTTAGACGAGGGACGCACGCTCTTCCGGCCCTGCGCTTTCAGTAGATGCCACATGCACCTCAAAAACAGCAATTTGAACAATGCGCCAGAAATATGGCTGCTCTGACTCTTCGAAAACGTTTTGGGGCACACAGTACAACCATGCCAGTCTTTCTGTTCAGACTTCCTCTAGAACCGCTCTCAGTCTGCAGCAGCAGGCACTATACTCCATTTCATACATAGCAGGCAACGCTGCAGAGATTGCTGAAGTAGTGCGTCCGCGAAACCATATTACTCCGCCAGGTATCATTCGATCTTCTCGAAACTCCGGTCATTGTTTGAACGAATACAAAGAGCTGTATAAAATGATGTAGTACCACTGAAAATCACGGTCGAAGCTGTGAGGCGCTCAGTGTTCGGGCTCTCTGGCCATAATTTTCACGGAGTGTGAACTACTTTTTGGGTGCGCATTTAGTAGAATCGTCAACGCAGAGCCGTGGCCGAACACTGCGAAGGGTGCAACCACCCAATTGACTTTGACAGCACCATTGTATTGCAAACGGAAGCTAACCCACGCAGGAGGCTTCTACTCGAGTCGTGGCACATTCAGCAAACACGAGAGAATGTTAATCGTTCCCTGGGGACTCTCCCCTCATCCTACGTCCATGGGCTGCGGTCATTGACCCGGAGGTCCTCCACGCAGGGGCTTAAAAAGCCAAGCTGCGCTCGCCCGTAGTCACACCGTGAAGAAGGGGCCGAGCCGGTCCCGAAACGTCGTGTTTTTCCTGTATTTTACTTGGTTGGCGTCACTTACCTTCTCCTAATATATATATGCCGCTCCACAATAAAATAATCAGTTGAAGTCAGCGCTGTATCGTCTTGCCTCTCTTTGTGCGTGTCTTAGGAGTGCGCTGTGTTTTTCCCCCAAGATGAACTACCAACTAGCCCGCTCTTCCACCCTTGGAACGCAGTTAAGCAGCAATTTTGCAATCATATCAACAAGCATCAAAAAAAGATTTTGTCCCAGCTGATCGGTTTGCATTTGTTAATACTATTCCAAGAGTTGCATTTCCTGTTTGGGAAGCGAAAACCGAAGGGTCACTTACGCAGGTCCCTTTTCCCGATTCCATGCAGTAAGCTTCCCACAGCTCCCTGACTGCCTTATCTCTGGGTTTCAGCAGAACCGCGGTCTGTTGGAACTGGGGTTTGTAGCACTTTCGACAGACCGCAGTTCTGCAGTCCTGCAAGGCAATCAGGGAGCTCTAGGAAGCTTACTACAGTGAAAGCTCGTTAATTCGACCCCCGTTAATTCGGAAAATCGGATAATTCGACGCGCGCGCCAGGTCCCTACAATTATACATAGGAGTCTATGGGGCGAAACTCTCGTTAATTCGAACAAATTTTGCCATGCGTCGGTTAATTCGACTTCACTCTGCAGCCCGCCAAGCCGGTTTGCCGAGAGCAAAAAGAAAAAAACACTGCCATGAGCGGCGCTACTGTACGGCTGATAGGCCATCTGTATGGTCATATTATCATCCATCCATCCATCCATCCGAGGAAGCGAGTTAGCGGCGGCCGAAGGGGCCGGTGTCTTTTTTTTTGTGCTTTGTTGTGTCGCAGCAGTCGCTACGATCGCGGTTATTTACGGTACCTTTTTTGGTAAATGCGCGCTTTGTCAGCGTGTTTACTGCGCTGCTTGTTGTTGCTGTTTTGTTGCGACTGAGAGAAGGGTGAAAGGAAATTGCAAGGGATTGCCTACTGGCTCAGCCGAGCCACCACCGCTGCCATGTGCAGATAGAGGAGAGTTAAAAGATCAGAGGAAAGATAAAGAGAAAAGATAAGACGCGCGTCCCGGCAACAACGCCGTCCCCGCGGACGCTGGCTGAAAAAATAGATAAGCGGGGAGCCGCGCTCCCTTCACCTCCTCCCCACCTCCTCCCCGCGCTGCTTTCGGGTGGGTAGCGCGCAGGGCCTGCGCGCCTCGCCTTTGTGTCCTGTCAGCTGACCGGGGATGAAATAATTAAAGTGACAGGCGCTGACAACGACGACGATTTACGATTGTGAGCAGTTGTCCCAAATGCCGAAGTGCACGGTGAAAGAAGCCGCAGAAGCCTTGTCCGTGCGGGAGGACTTCTGTGAACAAATCCCTGACGGCGCGTGTGCCGCGGAGCACCTGGCAGCTGTTAGAGCTATCGTAGTCGCTCAAATTCGCTCGAAAAAGCAGACGGTGATTACAGATTTCCTTGCCAAATAAAGGTATACGTCCTGTTGCGGCAAACATTGTTTTTTGTTGTTCATTCGATAATTCGACATTCGGATAATTCGACAATTTTTCGCGGTCCCGTCAGTGTCGAATTAACGAGCTTTTACTGTACATGGAATCAGGAAAAGGGACCTGCGTAAGTGACCCTTCGGTTTTCGCTTCCCAAACAGGAAATGCAACTCTTGGAATAGTATTAACAAATGCAAACCGATCAGCCCGGATAACATCTTTTTTGGATGCTTGTTGATATGATTGCAAAATTGCTGCTTAACTGCATTTTTTGGGGGATTTCTGTTATGTCATGTGAAGCTCATCGCAATAAAAACTTCAGTTGACAGTATTGTGCACCAGAGTTTGTGTCATCCCTGTGTTGCCCCAAGTCTTTTTGAAAAACGCAATTACAGTCGAACCCGGATATATCGAACCCGCATATTTCGAATTATTGGCTATATCGAACACACAGATTACCCCCTTGAAAATACTATGTAAAAGTATAGGACAGTTGCGTTGTATATCGAATTCCATTTTCGCCGGACATTGGATATATCGAACGCCGCGCCGCGCCCCTGGAAGGTGCGCTTTCCCCAAAGACATTCCTGTCCGGTCCTCAGCCGCCTCAGCGGAGAACATTTCCGCAGTCAGCAGGCGCAGGGCCCTTTTTTTTTTTTGTTCCCCGTTTTTGCGCCCCACCGGCACGAGCTTTCCCACTCCTCCTCTCCTCCTGTACCGCCGGCGTGTGCTCCGTCAAAGTCATTGGAGATCAGCGAAGAGAGAGCGCCGCATGGAGACGCGCGGCGACCACGCTTCTTGGGGAAAGAGAGAGAGAGAAAACGGTCGCTCGTGGGCACATCGTGGGTCTGGGGAAAAGAGAGCTCAGAAAAAAAAAAAAAAAAAAACGAAGCCCAGAGCGCCGATCTTTCTCCCTGCTCTTTCTTTTCCCTCTGTCGTTCCTTCGCAGCCGCGTTGACTGCCGCTCGCATAGGCTTCGCTCTTATCGCTCCATCTGCGCCTCGCGTGTTTTTTTTTGTGTGTGTGCCTGTGTTTCAACGCGCGACGTGAAGCAGGCCCCAGTAGCCAACTGTTTTGGCAAGGCAGGCCTTGAAGTGGCCGGAGATTAATGTCCGGAAGATTTAGATGACGATGAGTGCTTGGACGACGCGTTTCGCGACTTGTCCAATTTTCTCGGCGCCGTTCCGTCCGAAGTGACTGTTGAGGACTTTAACGCTGACAGCGAAGTTCAAGCGGTAGCTGGCGTTCAAGACGCCGACTCCAGCGACGACGAGGGCAACTGTGTTGTCGAAGAAACGCGTCCGTGCGCAGCCACTGAACTGGCGTCAGCGTTAGCCTGATTCGGCGCTGTTGCGGCGAAATGGAAGGCACTGTGCTCTCGCACCTGGACAGTCTCGAGAAGATCGAGGCCAGTGTTTTGAACTTCGTTTCCCAGGGGAAAAAGCAGCCCAAAATTAGTGATCTTTTTTTCCGCGAAATAAAGCGCTTTCACATTGCGCGCCCATACTATGTGATTCGCGGCTGTTCCAAACGGTAAGCCACAATTTGTTATGATCGGGAGTGCAGTTTTAGCCTATATCTGTATATCGAATTTTCGCTATATCGAACTATTTTCCGATCCCCTTCGAATTCGATATATCCGGGTTCGACTGTATGTGTGACCATGAGATTAAGTCATCTGTAATCGTGCTACAGCTACTGTAGGCACCAGCCATCCAGTGCGATGCACAGGTGATTTACACACTCGGCGAATACAGCACCTCTGTCAACCACTGTGCCAACGCTTTTAGCGCAAACGACCGTAATACTACTGGAATTTATCCGCAATGGTTATCTCCAGGTGCTGCTGACCTTGCAAGACAAGTTAGGGGGGGGACACTTACCCTAAAGAGAACTTTTGAACCGCTCGCTCGATTTCAATGAAACCTGTGGGGCTATACCACTGCTGGGACCATCTCTGGGACAGGTACGAAGCACGTTATGCAACCTTTGTCACAAGGATGACTATGCTAGTGTAGGGAAGGCATCGCTCGGAAAATAAGGGTAATATTACCAATTTTTTTGTGTTATGTGTCCTCAGGAATGTCTAGAGCACACAACTGTGGAGTTATTTTCTATATTTCTGATAAATTTTAAAAGAATGCTATTATATACAGAATGGCATTGGTTTTTCATACTGTGCCGTTTTCTCTCGTCATTTTTTATTTTGAAAAAAAAAAAAAAAAGAAAAACAGACAAGCTGTGCGCATGGTTGTGTTCCTTACAAAATCTCATTTCAGAATGCCTGCTACAAGAGTAATATTGTCAAGTAATATTGGGACAATACTGGGCTGGCAGTTTCCTGAAAAAACAGGAAATGAGAGGAATGGACTCCCAAGATTGACCACCAGCCCACTTTATTTTCGGCGCTCCAGTGTTCATGACAAACTGCCGGCTGAGTAATGAAATTTGGCGGAGATGCTCCCAGCAGTGATAAAAAAATTCAGGGGGCACTTTGGCTCTCTAAAGTGCTGCAAGGCGAAAGCGTTTCCTGGCGCACTGTTTGTTTTTATTTCAAAAGGGTTTTATTTACTGTTTTTATTTACTTTTATTTTTCATTTTATCTATTTTTGCTCCTTTTCTCTTTTTATTTGTTTTTTATTTTTATTTTCATATCTTATTGTTATTCCTTTTTCATTTTTGTTTATTTTTTTATTTTTTTATTTGTCCTTTTCTTAACTTTATTCCTTTTATTTTATTTATGAAACCCATGCATTCACTAGATGCGGCTTTATTCACGCTCGAACCTTGAGCCTTCGTGGAGGAGTGGTAGTGTCCCCTCTTCACATGCCAAAGGCCCTGGTTCGATTTCCACCCTCGGCGCAGTTTCTTTTTAAGCGGTGACGCCGAAAGGCGGACAAATCTGCCGACACGGCTGCCGACGCGTCTGCTAACGACAGTATGGGGCATTAAATGCTTTCGCCTTAAAAGAAGCTCCTTGGGGACGCACTTGGGGCTTTTTGGGAAGGCCCTCGAGCACTGCCACAATGAATGCAGTGTGTGCTAGCTAGTGGATCAGACAACACCATCTGCTGCTGAGTGGTGTATTGCAGCAGTTCGAAAGAAGCACCACCCACCCTGGGTAGACGTCCGGTCCGTTGACGACCGCCCTCCGCAGCTCGGCTATGTTGCGCTCGGTGACCGGCTCCGGGTAGGACAGCCGGGTGGCAAACACCAGGGGCACCCCAATCTCCTCCACGTCGATGTAGGGGTCGGGGGAGATGACCGAGCGGGCCGCGTAGTTGACCCGCTTGCCCATCATGTGCTTGCGGAAGAGGCCCTCCTTCTTCTCCAGGATCTGGGCAGTGGCGGAGGAAAGCCACTCTGTCAAGTGCTTTGTCCACTTGTTCCGAGGGACGCCCTCATTTTTATTCTTCATGCCTCCCTCACCCCCATTTTGAAAAATTAACTGGCCCTCCCTCACTTTGCAACACTCTGGCCTTCACCCTCACATCGTCAATCCTCCCTCGCTCTCAACCTAAAACTCCAGTTATTTTTTCTAGTAGGCAACTTCACCAGAAGCCCTCAAGGCACTATTAGACAAGAGGCTAGATGCTTATTTCGGTGTGTGCGTGCGTGCGCGCGTGTGTGTGTGTGCGCACACACACGCAGAGCAAAGCCCCCCGAGGCAGAGTGACATTCTAGGGCTCAGCTCATAGTTGTCTCGGGTATGAGCTAAAACGCGCACACGCGCGCGCATTTTCGCTCATACCCGAGACAAAACCGAGACAACTATGAGCTGAGCCCTAGAATGTCACTCTGCCTCGGGGGGCTTTGCTTCGTGTCCCCCCCTTTGGTTGGCTTCCCCGCGATACACCCTCCTTAGCTTGGTTAGTTACCTCAACTACCAAGGGAGGGCGCCGGCATCGCAGCGCCACGAGCGCCACGGATGATGTGAAGTTGAAATCATTGAATGTTGCAATCGTTCTGGAACGTACAAAATGCTACAAATTTGTTTATACACTAGCCACTAGCTAGAAGCTTTAAATTAATTACTTTTTCAGCTGGAAATTTTTTTTGACACTGCATAAAAAAAGACCCTCTTCAACTGTCCTCCATATAAATTTTTCACTTCAAGCAAGAAATTTTCAATGTAAAATCTGATTCTAATCTACCAAAATATACCTTACTAAATGTACTTTTTCGAAATTACCAGTTTGAACAAAGATCATTTTGGAACAAGGCAAGAAAAATTGGAAAAACACAGAGTATATCTGCCACACCGTAAGTGATGATGTAATCACATGAAAACAAAAAAGGTAATGCAGTGAAAAATCGTTACAGTGAAGAGGTGAAAAGTCGTTAAATAGTTCAATATAGCTGCCATTTGTAATATAAAATTTCTCCAAAAACTCAGGCTGGAGAAGTCAAGTTCAATCAGCGAAAAAATGGCAAATGGGAGAGGCCTCAACTTAAAGGCCTTTACTTAAAGCTACTTAGCTTTAGCACGTTCTGAAGCCACTCATGGCGCTTGCACAGGCCACAAAAAAACATGTGACAAACGTCAATAAGTTTGGTTTGGTTTGGTTTATTGGGGTTTAACGTCCCAAAGCGACTCATGCTATGAGGGACGCCGTAGGGAAGGGCTCCGGAAATTTCGACCACCTGGGGTTCTTTAACGTGCACTGACATCGCACAGCACACGCGCCTCTAGAATTTCGCCTTCATCGAAATTCAGCCCCCGCGGCCGGGATTGAACACGTGTCTTTCGGGTGAGCAGCCGAGCGCCGTAACCACTGAGCCACCGCGGTGGGGTGTCAGTAAGGTTGGTTCCTGGGCCAAGCACCGCAGCCCACAGAGGTGCCAGGTCACACGGCAGCTAGGGTAAGGTGTCGTGCATGAAGGCAAGTGGCAGGAAGACAGCTCTCATCGTTTTCACCACCTGCGCTCCGTGAGCAGGGGACGAGCTGCAACCGACAATGTCGCTGGCCCTGGAGCATTACTGATGAGT
Source organism: Amblyomma mixtum (assembly GCF_055824585.1). Lineage (NCBI taxonomy): Eukaryota > Metazoa > Arthropoda > Arachnida > Ixodida > Ixodidae > Amblyomma > Amblyomma mixtum. Next base: position 106,943,880 of record NC_143012.1, on the reverse strand, counting down.
GCGAGCGGCTGTCGACCACCTCGCCACTAGCTGTTCTCTCTGATATCTTTCATTTCATTTCATTTCATTTTATTACCTTAAAGACCCACGAGGGGTATTACATGAGGGGTGGGTACATATATTTTGGTGAGCAAGTGTTAACACAAAGAAACATGACTGGTAACATTATTGGCAAAGTTGGATGAGCACATGATGGCTGCGATTTCGTTGGGTAGGTCGTTCCAGTCTGCTGCAGTACGGGAAAAAAATGATGCGGCAAAGGTGGTAGTACAGGCACAAGGTCTGGAAACTTGAAAAGGATGACGAGTGCGATGAGATATGCGGACTGGAGGGACGATGTAGGGTGCGTGGCCTAGTGAATTATGGAAAAACTTATGGAACAAGCAAAGGCTGGCAAGGCGGCGACGAAGCGATAAGGGCAATAAGTCGAATTCAGCTTTCAACGCTGATACACTGTGGCACTGTTGGCAAATGCGAGACAAAGCGTGAACCACTAGTTGCCTGTGTACTGAGGCAAAGCCTGCGCCTGCCATCCGAGCAGGCAGAGCTTAGCACTCGGCTGTTCGATATATACCCGTCTTATGGCAACCCGCGTTCGATACAAATACTGTCACCGACAAACGCAGCAGGAAGCACAGCCTTTTTCTGGGATGAGGCTCGCCGCACCGCCGAGCTCACGCAGGACAGACGACGCTCGGCCACGCGCTGGGAGCCAAGCCACCAGGTGGCACCGGCAGAGTGTCAGCAGTGTGGCAGTATATAAAATAAGAAATGCGTGCATTTTGCTAAAAATATTTAGAGGGACTTCGATACAGCAAATAATTTGTGATCATTTTGTTCAACAAGGAACCATTTCGGAAGATGTTTCGGACGATTTAGGACCAGCCAGAACACATCCACAGCTTTGACAAACAACTTCGTGCTATTACAAGGCATCAGTCCGAGGTCAGTACCCCGATTTCTACTGAGTCTGAAGTCTATTCTACTTTGGGCAGACGGAATTAAATCTTGCCCATATGATAACGAGCCACTACCAAAACCAGAAATATCATTGATGACATCACTGCAATGTATAAACTGGTTCCAGGAACGAACAAACAATCAAGAAACAGATAGGTGCCCACGTTTTGTGCAGAGGCTGCAATGCACAATTTGTGCATCGAGATCAAAATCTGACGACGCAATATCCTCGTTCAGAGTCACTGCAACTTGATGCATTCATTCAAAAAATCTCCCGAAGATGCGGCAGAATCGCGCAAAGCAAGACTTTTCCAAGCACATGTCGTTCCTATGGCTGCGAGCGTTCTATGCTGAAACCTCAACTTCAAGGACATTTTGAAAATTGGCATCTTGCTGGAAGAATGCAAATTACTCAAGAAAGTTTTTTTTCAGCTCATTGCGTATTCCACCTTACATCAGCCCTCCAGCACGCATTTCACTCCGCCTTGGTCATCCCCTGCAAGTTTCCCGTCCACAGGCTCATACCACAACCAGGGTGGAAATTTGGCCAAGTCGGTACTGATCCATAACATAAGAGTAGCGCAAAACCAGGACGACGGACAAAAAGGGGCAAGAACACACACCCACAACAGAGGCTCTACTGTGTTGTGTGTGTTGTGTTCTCTCCCCTTTTGTCCGTCGTCCTGGTTTCGCGCTACTCTTATGTTATGGATCATACCACAACAACGTTTGCTGCATCATTCTTTCCTCGCTCAGCCAAAGACTGGAACGGCCTTTCACACGACGTCACTGCAACCACCTGTCCATCCTCATTTTTGAATTGTATAACTGCCATATTTAACGAATAACACCTTTGTACATAAAGTTTGATTCTATCTGTACCCACCCCTTCTGTAATACCCCCTTACAGGGGGTCTTTAAGGTAATAAAGTGAAGTGAAGTGAAAATAACGCAGAGTATCTAAACAACCCAATGGATGATGCAACAACTTCTCAGCAGCCCTGGTAGCACTGTAATCACACTTGGAATCGATCGATCAATGCATGGTGGTGTGGCAACGAAAGAGTTGAGTGCACTTCGCTGACGAAGGCGTGACGGAAATCAATTGCATCTTCACATACCGGCATGTAGTTACTGTGCACGCAGTAACAATCTTAGCCGTGTCTATGACCACCAGTGGAAGTGCTTTCCGCTGTGGCACATTAGGCCACTGAGCACCCAGTGTAGAACGCCTAGTACAGACGCTGCTCATGAGAGTGGCTCCAGATGGCAGAGAAAGACATGCATGTACTATACGCCGCAAAGTAGTCTGAGCAGCCCTATTTCTGGTACAGTGCAGTCCACTTATAACGATATCGAAAAATCCGGAAAAAACGATCGTTATAACCGATCATCGCTATATCTGGACTGCCATAAAAATGGCTGCCAAACTTACCTTTGTAGCTCCTGACTCAAGTTTTACACTTGCGCTGACGATTTGTGAAACAACGCATTTATTCGTCACGTTTAACAAGCGCCTCAAGCGTTAGGTGCGCTAAAGTAATTTGATATGGGCACTTGCTTGCGTGGCAGTTGCAGTTTCACTACTGCAGTGTGCATAGCATCCAGCTGCTGTGCGTACACTGGCGGCAACCCTTTCGCGTGCATAAAGTCGATCAGTGATTCTATCTTGCACAGCGCACTTTGCGTAGTCATCGGTGTCGAAGGTGGGCCAGTGTCAATTTCGTCGTCGCTGTCGCTGCTGCCGCCGCACTCTGCCGTGACAACACATTCTCGGCGATCGCCTCGTCGGTGACCTCCTCGCAGAACGTAGCAGCCCTATCTGCACTTAGGAACTCCTCCATGGACGTACCATTCATTTCGTCGACATTTTTGTCCGCAGCTTCCACCGTGTCAGTTTCCACGTCGGGGGGGGGGGGGGGGGGGGGGGGGGGTCGTCCTGGCGCACAAAGCCCGCCTTCTTGAAGCAGTTTGATCTTCAAGTCCGCGGCCTGCCCTGACGTGCCAGAAACACGATCGATTGCTAAAATTAGCCATTCCAGCACGCGTCGCCGATACAATGCTTTGAAATAGGCGATCACGCCGGCATCCAACGGCTGCAGGCACTGCGCTTGTTCTCCTCTCGTACAGGCGCGCGAAGGGGCGAAGGGCGCCCCCGCTTCGTTTTTTTTTTCTCGTCTCTCTTTCCCATCGTCTTCCGTAGCCTAGGCGATGTGGCCGACGCGCAGAAGCGCGGAGCAACTCGCGCCATCTTGCGGCACTTACGCCAACTCGCGATGCTCGCTTGTGGCCTCCGCGATCTGCTCCGCCGGCGGCGCGAGCCGCGATCGCGGAGGCCACGGCTTGCTCTCCATGGCTTTCACAATCGGCGCGCACGGAAAAAATGGCGGCAGGCATGGCGAACTCGCGTATCCGAAGTTTTCGCCCAATCTCGGCATCGTTCAAGGGAACTTTGCACCACGAATGTCATGCTCAGCATGGAAAACGATGTCCAGAAGGCAAAATTCTGATCGTTGTATCCGATATTCGGTCACAGACATATCGTTATATATGGGTTTTTTTTTTCCATAGCCTCAATGCATAAGTTGATACTCTTAAGTCAATTTATCGTTATAACCGATATATCGTTATATGTGGTATTGTTATAAGTGGACTGCACTGTACGTCATCCAAACCATCGCTTCTGAGGCACACGTGATGCCTACTTAATGCGCTCACATGCCTGGTCTAGAGCCGCTTTTTCAACTCCACAAAACCTGGCTGCATGTGGGCTCAGAACTAATTCTCACAGAATAAAGCGCACTTTTATAATGCGTGGGAAAAATAATTTTAATTCCTTTTTGAAAAACAAGTAGCGGACACGTTTACTGCGCGAATGCGTCAGTGTGTCAGTCGAGCAAGATATCCGATAAAACAATGCCTCGATTGTAAAACAGTTTTACGCGGTCTCCCAAAAGTTGCAGTTAGTCAATGAACGTGACAAGGTAAGTTGCTGGGCCAGTTGGTTCCCACATTCCATGGCTACAGCGCAATGAAGGGGACAAGGAGAAGGACACAGGCAGGGACAGCCCTGTGTTGTGTCCCTGCCTGTGTCCTTCTCCTTGTCCCCTTCATTGCGCTGTAGTCATGGAATGTCAATAAACAAGCACAGCATGTTGTTTCATGAGCAATGCGAATGCAGTTTTTCGCTTCAGATGTGGTGCTGAACGAACGATGTCAGAATGAAACAAATGCTTTCCAGAATAACCAGAGCTGACCTGCTTGATGCCGGGTGTGCCCTTGCTGGTGCTGTTGAGGCGGTCCAGCTCACTGTCCACCACCACGTTGACGGCCACCTGGAGCGCGTGCCAGGCCAGGTGCATCTTGGTCTCCAGGTCCTTGCCCACCAGCTTGCTCACCAGTTGCTGTGCACAACAGACAGACACCCCGCCTCGTTCCTGTTAACTGCGGGACGAGTGACGAATATTTCAGTGCTACAAGGCTGTATGAGGAAAGGAAAGTGCCACCAGCTTTTGTGGCACCAGCTCAGGTGCCATCATCATCATCATCAGCCTGACTACGCCCACTGTAGGGCAAAGGCCTCTCCCATGGCTCTCTCCAACTAACCCTGTCCTTTGCCACCGCATCCCCGCGAACTTCTCAATCTCATCCGCCCACCTAACTTTCTGCCGCTCCCTGCTACGCCTGCCTTCTCTTGTAATCCACTCCCTTAAGGACCAGCGGTCATCCTGCCTTCGCATTACATGCCCTGCCCAAGCACACTTCTTCCTCTTGATTTCGACCAGGATATCATTAACCCGCATTTGTTCCCTCACGCTCTCTGCCCGCTTCCGATCTCTTAACGTTACACCTATCATTTTCGTTTCCATAGCTCACTGCGTTGTCCTTAACTCAAGTTGAACCCTCTTTGTTAGCCTCCATATTTCTGCCCATATAGGTGAGTACCGGTAAGACACAGCTGTTGTATGCTTTTCTCTTGAGGGATATTGCCATGCACTGTGGCAAAATTTCCTGTGGTGGCCCCACTGTGGTGTTGGTGTGTGCCCCCCTGCTCAGAGGTGCACACCAACGAAGACCCTAGAAACGCCTGGAAATGCATGGTCAAAGATCTAACAAACTGCTAATGCCACAAGGCATGCACCACTGGCAAGGGCAATGTGAAAGATGGCTACTCAAAGGACCATTTTGTGGGGGCTCATTCGTGAACCTGGGCAAGTCAGCGTACCATTCACGCTTGTGGAGTTGAAACAGGGGGATAAATACTAGCAAAGTGCAAATATTGGGTCAAACAGCAAAGTGTTCAATATCTGGCACTTGAAATCCCGAAGTATTTGTCTCGAGTGAATAACATTTCTGGAACTCTTGCTGCGGGCGGTTTCTATTCAGCATACCTCTCCTCCAGGATGGCAACCAATGCCCTGACTCATGGTTACACCCACACCTGTATCTTCCAGGTGTCTGCAGCCACGCTACCCACGGCAATGTGGCACAACAACGAGCAAGAGGACCGTGCTAGGCTAAATCTGCCTCATCCTTGACTTCCCCCAAAACTAATGCTGCTTGTGTTCAATGCAACGCCCGGTCGCTCACAGCCACAGCTGGGCACTGAAACCAGCGCTGTTTCTCACATCCCCAGAGCTATCACTCAACATTCGGTTCGGCAGCAGTTGTTTTCAGCCACTAGCTTTAACTGAGAGATATACTCTTTCTGCAGTCATGAGAGAGGCTTCTGCAACTGATTGCTGCTAGCAGACAACACATGTGCTCGTTTCCTCCGAAAAGACTTCTCCATTAATACAGTCTCGGTGGCGACGCAACATTGCTGTAAGGTTGTGAACTTGGTCAAGACCTGGCGTTCGCTTTGTGTTTCAGAGGAACAGAAGAGTAATACAAAATCCCACACAAGAGAAGAGAACGGGACAGCGCGCCACTCAAAACTAGTTTATCTTGCAGAACCCACATCCATATATACACTCAGCCAGCGCCTGTGCAAGGAACAAATTTACACAAATTTCTACATGATGACGATCACTCAAAAAACTTTTTTTCCACCTGATAGAAAGATAGAGATGTTTCGCTGACACACAAACTGCCTTTCTTGTTGACACAGGACACTTCAATCAGTTCTCTGGCTTTCATACTGCTGCTTCTGGCAGGGACCTGCATGGCTCCCCCCCCCCCTTCTCATCCCGTGTGTGGGCAGGCCTCCTCTCAGTTTTGGGGGCCACGTTGGAGGCAGGGAGAGTTGAGAGCAAGACGCCGGAGAGCAGACACAACACCCCGGCGGCCCAGGTGATCCGAACTGTTCTCTTGTGCCTGTTCCCCTGTGCCTGTTCTCCTGGTGCCTGTTTCTCGTGGCAAGAATTAAAGCGCAGCAAGACGGCACAAAGTAGGAGAAAAAACGACAGGACAGGCACGCCTGTCCTGTCGTTTTTCCTTCTACCTTGTGCCGTCTTGATGCGCTTCAATTCTTGCCAGCTATGAACCAGCATGCCCCGCAGAGTGCTTTCCTGTTTCCCGTGCCTGCTGCCGGCCACTGCTGCCAGCACGCCACCGAGGGAGGCCATCAGAATCTGGGAGACCCCAATAAACGGTTTTGCCTCCAGGCTATTCCTTGGTGGTGTTGTTCTTCACGGCCCCAGCTGTGGTCCAACTAGCGCAGTGGCTTTGGCCCTGAGTGCAGGGCCCAAACAGCACTAGAAACTCCACAGCCTTTATATTACAACGAACTACCAACTAGCCCCACAAGAAGTTGTCTCCAGAAGAAAAGTATTGGCCAGCTCACACAGCAGGCAATGGCCACGCCATCGTCCAGCACTGAAGACACAGTGAACAGACAACATGCACTACACCTGAAAGTGAAAACTATGCATGGCACAATCTGTGCACAAACCAAATCCTTTTCAAACCAGCCACTAGGGCTCCCTCACCTCCAGCCGGTCCAGCTCCAGGTGGTCCTCCAGCGGGGTGGGCTCCCTGGCAGTCTTGTGTGCCATCAGTCGGAACACCGCCTTGAGGCTGTCGCAGCACTGCAGCACCTTGGAGAGGCCAACCGTCTGCGGGTGCTCATACTTGCGGCCATGCAGGAAGTTCATCTGCATGCACCACCTCCACTGCATCATCAGGGGCCCAACTCTGGCCACGCTGCCACCCTACCTACCAGGCCTAGGCACCACAAATGACCATGCCCAGAAAGCAGGGCATTGTGGGTGCAGCTTTCCTCTCACAGCACCTCTGCCTTTTGTGAGGATGGTTAGGTATGGGCAGATCGGCTACATCTCCAGAAATGGCCATCTGATACAGGGGGGCTTTACCTCTGTGTGGGGCTTAAAGGGACACTATGGATAGACTATTCTTCGGGAACCCTACCAACATTTTTTCTACGCAGAAAAGCGGCCATGTTGCCAAGAAAACCGCAGATGACAGTCCCGAAACCCTTCCACATTCACAGTGCCTGCGAAAGGTGGGCATCTCTGCAGTCCAACCAATCAGATGGGCCCCTTCCAAAGAGCAGAAATGCAGCTGGAAACCGAAAGTCAGCAGTCACTGCAGCAGACTGCAAGTGCGGCTGCCTCAGCCCCACACTATTTTGGTGGGGCTCTCTGGTGCATTATGTGCGTATGCGTCTCGCTGCAACAAACATGCATGGTAGAAATATGCTCCATGAGCGCTAAACAACTTCAGTGCAAACCCGATTATGCGTCTCCCGTTTATACATTTTACAACAAATTGGCGCAGGAAAAATATGCACGCCCCGCTTTGTATGACGGCCAGCAAGAACCATGCGGAATGACAGATGCTGCCGGAGCACTTTATTGGCAGAGGCAACGTCGACCAAGCTGCTTCCAGAGTGGAATCAAGACGGAGGCGCATGCGAAATACTGCAATCGAGCACATGAATGCCTGCATTTACGGTTCTGCTGACGGCTCAGACTTTGCACGTGTGACCCACGGTCGGCACAAGGTAGCTCGCCTAGCCCGTTTTTACACGCGCTTCGTTGACAATGGCGCTAAGGAAATCAACTGCACATTCACACTACCATGTAGTTACTGTAAAGGTGGTAACAAGATTAGACATTTCTATGATCACCTACAGCTAGTTCAAAAGCGCTTTGTGGCTTCAGTGTGGAACAGTTCTAGAGGAAGCCTCAACAGAAAGACTATCGCTGCCACAGTCGTACAGCGCGACGCAAAAAGTCTTTGAAGGGTTGGAGCCGGTATTTAAGGTGCGTAGCCCAAATAACCTTTTCGAGGTGCATGTGGCATCTATTTGACATGCAGAAAGGGAAGCGTTTGCGTGCTTTATCCAAAACCGCATTTTCAACACCGAAAAGTGGCTGCACGAGGTCTCAGAGCTAATTCTTGCTGAACTAAAACACGCACTTTTATAACACATGAGGAAAAGAAGTACTTTGATTTGGGCTAGTTGGTTCATATCTTGAAAGTAGTTCGGACGGCGCGAAAACAACAAAGACAAAGGAGATACGAACACAACAGGACGGGCGCCAACTTGCAACTGCAAGTTGCGTAGCCCAAATAACCTTTTCGAGGTGCATGTGGCGTCTATTTGACTACGCAAGAGTTGCAAGTTGGTGCCCGTCCTGTTGTGTTCGTGTCTCCTTTGTCTTTGTTGTTTTCGCGCCGTCCGAACTACTTTCAAGAGGAAAAGAACTTCAATTAATTTTTGAAAGCCAGGGTAGCAGACTCGTTTATTACACGAATGCGTTACTGGTCCAGAGATTTTCGATTATACGATGCCGAGATTATATGACGCTTTTGTGCAGTCTCCTGAAAGTTGTATAATCGAGGTTCCACTGTACGTGAAGTTATGGAGGACTGCTGCAGACCGCAGAACTAACTGCTGACTCTCAAGCACGTACACATCAGTGAAAATAATGCGAGTGTCTGGTCTTTGGTTCAGAAGCCCAAATTTCGGGCAAGTTCATTATTCCGGTTCTATCTAAAAAGCACCAAAAACAAAGATGCAGGACAACAAGAAGGCCCACACACACCGTCACCAGACTTGCAACTGATTTATTTCTTGCCCATCCACACACTTATAGCCGCTTTCTTGCGCAAGCGCACATGCAAACAAAACAGAAAAAGTACAATCAAGTCCAGTTGTCACTTCATCGCTGATGAAAAGGGCCACTCTACCTCTTTGATAATGACAGACGGATCAGCTATGCAGGACCGCTCATTCTTTTTGACTGAAAATGCTTCAAGCAGTTCTCACTCGTGCCTGGATTTCCCTCTGCCAACCATACTCATGTGCTGAAACAGGGGAGAGTATCTGCTGCACTCCTTCACATACAAAGCCGTGTTGCTCCCCGTTCGCAATGTGTTCCCCGAGGTGTTCATTCGGGCATCGTCCTGCCTGCCCGAGTGGGCCGTCGGCCTGTCAGCAAGTCCAACCCTTTGCTCTTTTTCAAGCACTACGCCCACTGCAGGGCAAAGGCCTCTCCCATGTCTCCCCAATTAACCCTGTCCTTCGCCAGCCGCGGCCACCATATTCCCACAAACTTCCTAATCTCATCCGCCCACCTGACTTTCTGACTCCCCCTGCTACGCTTGCCTTCTCTTGTAATCCACTCCGTTACCCTTAAGGGCCAGCGGTTAATGGAACCGAAACCGAGAGTGAAAGAAGAAGACAGCAATAAACAAAAGTAAAGGCGATGCGAGAAAGAAAAGGCTAAAACCGGACTAAGACCTATGAAGGATGGAACCAACAAGTAACAAGACTAAAGGTGCAGCATAAAAATGGAAAGTTTAAAGTTCCACTTTCTAAAAACAAGATTTCTTTATCAGAAAGCATAACGGACAGTGTGCTCACACAGTTATTCGCATTCTTTGTGATTAGGAAGGTTTCAGTTATTTCTTTTTCTATTCCGATTCTAGCCGTAGCGAGGAACTTTGTGCTTTGAGGTACGGGTGGCAATCGGTTTTTTTTTGCACTTCTTACAATGTAACACTAAATGACCTCCTGAGTTGGTAGAGAGATTGCGAACATGTTCAGCCGCCCTCTCATTGAAACACTGCCCAGTTTGGCCAATGTACATCTTTCCACAGGACAATGGAACCTGATAAATAACTTCTCTGGCACAATCTGTGTACTCACAGCTGTGATTTAAGGTGCACCTTTGCTGCCTATCGTCTCTGATCATGATTCCACACACATTAACGAGCTTACACAGCGCCGGAAACATGAGTTGGACGCCGCATCTTCCTGCACCTTTCTTTTATATTTTTCTTTATATTGTTAAATTGTTATTGTCATTCTTTCACGACAGCCTACCATCCACAGACGAACGGGCTTACCGAACGCCTTAACCGGACACTGACTGACATGCTGCCCATGTACGTTTCTGATGACCACCGTGACTGGGACATCACACTGCCATTTGTGACATTTGCATAAAATTCATCGCGTCACAACACTACCGGCTACTCCCCCTTCTATCTTCTATACAGCCGTGAACCTCTTCTTCCTTTTGACAGCCTGCTCTCTTCAGTCGCCACTGCCAGCTCATATGCTCGTGACGCCATAGCCCGCGCTGATGCTGCCCACATTGTTCCTCGCAACCGACTCACAGCCTCCCAGCACTCCCAGAAACGTCGCTATCATTCCTGTCATCGCAACCCCCAGTATTCTTGTGGCTCTCTCATGCTGCTTTGGACCCCAGCTCGCCGCGTTGACCTCCCGGAAAAACTTTTGCCCCGTTAGACAGGACCCTACCGTATTTTACGACAAGTGACTCCAGTGACATACGAAATTGCGACCCTGCATCCCGCACGCAATACCTCTACACCTCGCCCCGAGACGGTCCATGTCGCGCGCCTCAAGCCGCACTACACGGACTCTGGTTTGCACGCTAGTTCGCACCGGGACGGTGCTTTTCAGCCGGCAGGGTAGTGTTACATTAGGCGGTGCATGCACTGGCATGCGCATAAGGAAGGACGAAGAAGAAGCTCGTGCGTTTTGAAGAAGACGACGGTCGAGCAGTGTCGGCTGGTGCCTGCAGTAAACGCCTGTCGTTTGAAAGCCCTGTCTTCCGTGTCCGCTCTCTCTGCAATCCCAAGTGAAACTACCCCGTAACAATATATATAAACAGAATGGTCGTATTAATCTTTACAAATATTTAATATTTGTTCCAGTATTCAATAATTTGGAAAAAGGGAGACAGCATGAAAGGGCTTATCTCCTCTTCTGTGCATAACTTAGTAGTCGCAAAATATTCTGAAAAAACAGCTTTACCCGAATTCTCAAAATACTGAGCTCGTGAATAATAGGTGCCTTACGCAATACGTAGAACTTAGTCATTCATGAAAGACATGAGAGCGCAAAATGGCAACACGGACGAGTAAGAGATGAGCGCTGCTTACTTTCAAACAGGGTTTATTCGAGGAAGAACGTTTATATAGCCTTTGCCCTTATCCATGCTCTTGATCGCAGACATTCACCTCTCACAGATATGCATCAAGGAACAGCATTTCACTGTCGCGAAGAACAACTGAGGTGTCACTGATGCAACTATCACCTCACTTCTTGATATAGAGGGCTTCGAGGTGATAGTTGCATCAGTGACACCTCAGTTGTTCTTCGCGACAGTGAAATGCTGTTCCTTGATGCATATCTGTGAGAGGTGATTGTCTGCGATCAAGAGCATGGATAAGGGCAAAGGCTATATAAACGTTCTTCCTCGAATAAACCCTGTTTGAAAGTAAGCAGCGCTCATCTCTTACTCGTCCGTGTCGCCATTTTGCGCTCTCAGGTCTACGCACCAACAAGCCCAGCTTCCAGTACTTCTTTTATTCCTCTCTCCCCCTCTGCAGGAAGTGGGATGCACCCACCGGTCGAAAGCGGGTCGGTGGCACCACCAGGGCCTCCAGGAAGAACATGTCGACGGGGCTCTCGTGCGAGCGGGACGCCAGGGCCAGCACGCCAAACAGGTGCTGCAGCAGGGGCCGCTCGTGCTTCCACAGCTGCCGCAGGTGGGCACGGGCCTCCACGGGCGTCAGGTAGGAGAGGGAGCCCCCACCCTCTTCCTCCTCCCCCCCCTTCTTCTGCCCCTCCTCCTCCTCCGGCACAAGGTCGTCCACCTCCTCCTCCTCATTGTAGCCCCGCCTGGACCAGAGACGACCGAGGCTCAGTACCAAGCCACCACACACATGTTGCTGCCCTGCTGCTGCAAATATGTTCAGCTGTCCGTCACCAAAAACTTATGAAGCAAGACATGACGTTGGGCACACTGCAAGTAAACGCACACTGCGCTTTGTGTGTGTGTATTCGTGCCTTCTTTTGTCCCATCCTTTTTGCGCAGTTCTGTTCAGCCACCAACAACTTATGCTGCAGGCCAGCTGAAGCAAAATTTCTCTACGAAGGCAGTCCTGGGGCAGACAAAGACAGGGAGGACCTGGACACAGCCAGCAGGGACTTCTGAATGATAAACAACATTTTCTGTCCACAGCACAGGCAATACGCCTCGCACAGCAGTACCGCTCATCCCTTGCCACCATTGCCTTCACGAGAGTTTTTGCATACATGGGGCTCAGCCTAGAACAACAGCACATTTCCAGGTAAAAGGTAAAAGGACATCTGCCGGCTTCTCATCTCCAAAATCTGTTGTGCTGTGTTGGGTTTTATGGCACACACGCAGCTAAGGCAACCTCTGTCACAAGTTTCAACACAAGCTTGTCTCACATACCGTATTTATTCGAATCTAGGCCGATAGTTTTTAAAAAAAAACGAGATGTAGAACTCTTATGTCGGCTTAGATTCAAGGACTTCGTTTCGAGGTTTCGTATTTGTAAAATACGAATAAATGTAGCACACAGGTGGCGCCCCTACAAAACGCCAACGAAAGACAGCACTGTAGCCGTTGCTATCCGTAGCCGATACTGATCAAAGCTACAGTGGCTGGAATACTGAAGTGTGTTTACCGCCAAGCGGCTCCTATGGGAACCACAGTACAGCCTCCTGATGCATCCGCGGGGTGGCACTCGCTGTCGTTTACACATCAAGCTGAGCGCATGGGAGGCCGATGTGCCCACGTTTTCAGCGCTCTTTCTGTCAATCTGAGTGGTTTCCATATGCTGCACGCTTTTTCTAGCTCGTTGAAAGTGTGCATGTGATGAGCCGGCGTCAAAGCCACTGTTTTGTGCCCGGTTGCACAACCGGGTACAAATCTTCCAAAGAAAAGCTGTCGATCTTTGGTGTGCCCAAGGACGAGGAGCTTTTTCTGAAATGGCAGAGGAATATCCCAAGAGCCGACAAGCACCTCGAACGGAACGCCGCTGTTTGCGAGCTTCATTTTGATCCTCAGTTTGTGTTACGTTATTTCGAACACAACATACAAGGTGAAACAGTGCGTTTGGAAAGAAGCAGACCAGTCCTTCAGCCGGATGCCGTTCCAACGAACTTCCCGAACGTGCCTAAGTATCTCTCCAAGCCCGTGCCCAAGAAGAGAAACCCAAAAGAGTGACTCGACCCCCAGGTCGTGCCTTCGAAGAGGCGGTGAACAGTTCCGCCGGCCAGCGATATTTCAGCCGATGTACCCGCGTCTCACGAGTTGGAGCTACCAAGAACTTTGGATGCCAGAAACGTCACCCTCCCATCGGATAAATGGGGAAAGCATGTTTTTTGTGAAGAGCCGCTAACAGTGTCGTATAGTGTGTGCCTGCCAGGGCCGAACATGGGTCTCCTTCATGCTCAGAAACTTTTGTTCCGCAGTGAGGGCTGTGCTGTCAAGCATCAGGTGTTCGTCCGGGGTGTGGAACTCGCGGCGATAGACGATGAATGTGATCCAGCGTCCGCCCTGCAGGAGGTTGATAGCATGCAGGTTTGCGCAGGAGCGGGGTTACTGACGGAGCTCTCCCATGTCAACTGCTCAAAAATGATAAAGTGGAGCGAAGGCTTCTATCATATACGGTGCAAAGGTGCAGTGAGCGAAAATGAGGTGCGGTGCGTCGCCTGCAAGTATTTGCGAAGGCTTCTAATTAATCATCAGTGCCGGGAAAAGAACCGAAATGTCAGGTATGATAACGGAAAGAAGTTGCGGGGCAAGAACCGAAGCAGTGAGACGTCTCAGAGCCAAAGTAAAAAGCTTGGATCGAACCATCGCTGAAATGAAGCAGGAGAATGAGGATATTGAAGAAAGTACTGAGCTAAAAAAGATAGAAAAGCTGCCACAAAAACAAAGAGTGGCAATCATGCAGTGTTTTGAGGCTGGAAGCCGCAAATCTGTCAAGGGGATGCGCTATAATCCAGAGTGGATGTTAGAATGCATTATAATGCACATGAAAAGTCCAAATCTCTACGAACATGTGCGAAAACAAAAAATACTTGTGCTACCTAGCCGCACTTGTCTCAGGAAGTTTATGAAGAAATACGAAAGCAGATTTGGATTCAATGCAGCAGTGCTTTGTGGCATATCAAGAAAAACGCGAGAGATGACTGAATTTGAGTGCCATGGTGGCCTCATTGTCGACGAGATGAAGCTTGCAGAAAACTTCGCTGTTGCAAGCAGCTCTGGTAAAGTGGACGGGTTTGTTGATCTTGGCCCCTACACTCCTGAGGCTGACAAGACAGTTACTTGTGACCATGGTCTCGTTACTATGTTTCAGCCCCTTTCAGGGTCATGGCATCAAATCCTTGGTATTTTTGCTTCTAAGGGAAATGTTAAAGCACCATTGCTCTCAAAGATTCTTTTGGAAGCTGTGCTGCTTTCTGAAAAAGCTGGTCTGAAGGTTGACTTCGTCACCTGTGATGGGGCGTCATGGAATCGGGCAATGTGGCGCAATTTCGGCATTTCAGCCAGCTCAAAAGCTATCAAACCATCGACAGCTCATCCTTGTGGAGATGACAGACGCCTTTTCTTCTTCTCCAACTTTCCACACTTAGTACAATGTGCCCGCAATGGCTTGTGTGTCCGCAATCAAGGCAGGCTTCAAAACACCAGAGGCGCATGTGGACGTATGGCCCATCAAGGTAGCCCATGACCATGACAAGTGTCAAGTGACATTAAAAGCAATGCCAAAAATAACTGATGTCCACTTGAGCCCTAATAACTTGGAAAAAATGAAGGTCAATTTGGCATTCCACCTCTTTAGCCCACAAGTTCTGCATGGGTTGTTTTTGTACAAGAACAAAATTGCAGATTCCTGTGACCACACTGATGCTACCACAAAATTCGTCACCTTCATGCATAATCTGATCGATGCAATGACATCAAGAGTGCCATCAAGCTCACTTTGGCCGAACTTGAAAAAAGAAGATATCTTGAAAAAAGCCCTTGCATACATTGATGAGTGGGAAGCGAACACAGGGCCTTCAAAGGCTGGCTTCCTGTCACCCGGTACTGCTGAGGGGCTTAGAGTAACTTTGAAAGCCACCCTGGAGCTCTTGGCCTACCTCAACGAAAAAGTTGGCTACAAGTACATTTTAACCTTGAGGCTTAGTCAAGATGCCATCGAAAAGCTTTTTGGCATAATACACCAATCTAATGGCTGCAATGATCACCCGACATCGGCCCAGTTCCTCACTGCCTTAGCTTCTACAACCTGGTAAAAGCTCCAAGCACCGGGAATTGTGCAGGCGGAACGCTCGAGGCTCTAGTTGGGACAGCTGAATTAGCAACCCATGTCGACACCCTGGTAAACTGGATGAAGCGTCTAGCATTCTCCAGACCTCTGCCACCTCATTAGCGCCCGATCACATATATCCAGAGCAAACAAGTGACGCCAGACTTGTGTACTACCTAGCAGGATATGTTGCACGACGAAAGGTCCCCGCAACAAAATGCCGAGATTGCTTCGATGCTCTCCTCACATCAGCAGAGAACGCAGAAAAGCAACTTTCATCTTTCATCATTCTGTGACCAAGGCGGCCTGCTGTATCCAACACGTGAGCTGTTTGCTTTTGTGAAGCACTGGAGGACTCTTTCACCATTTGGTTTAGTTGGAACAAGCTGCACAGAGACAGCATCACAGAGATTATGCAGCACATGCAACAAATGCCCCACGCTGGCTGCACTGCGCATAAGGAAGCACTGACAAGCAGCATTGTAAAGTTCTTCATCATGACACGTCTTCACTTCTACACAAAGTCCCTGAACAAAGACCGCACTTCCACAAGGGAGAAGAAAAAAACATTTGAAACTTAGCAGAACAACTTGAGGACCATGTGGAGATGCGCTTTCATATATGTGTTGTTGAATTTTCTCTGAAGCGTCTTGTATGCTACTAATCTATTTGAAACTAATGTGACATTAAAGAAACGTCTAATTACCATGAATTCTGTTATCAAGTGAATATTGTCACCGACAAACACAGCCGAAAAGCAGGAAGCACAGCATTTCCTAGGACGAAGCCCGCCGAACCGCCGAGCTCATGCAGAACAAAGACGACGCTCAGCCACGCACTGGGAGCCAAGGTTCGGCCACCAGGTGGTGCCGGCAGAGTGCCAGCAGTGTAGCATTGCCCCCCCCCCACTTTCAAGAGGCATCGACCCGATGCCCCTTGACGGGCAGAAAAAAAAAAAAATAAAGCGAAGGCAGAAAGTGAACGGCGCGAGTGTCTATGTGAAAAGGGGCTAACGGGAGTAATACGGCTTCAGTCACGCCACGTGGACTACTTCGGACGTCGGTTGTTGTGAGGACCGGACAGTTCCTTGAGGGAGCACCTCGTAGGTCACCGCGCTGAGGCGGCATAACACCTGGTAGGGACCAAAGTAACGGCGAAGAAGCTTCTCAGAGCGCCCCCGCAAGCGGATCGGGCTCCGCACCCAGACTTGGTCACCGGGTGCGTAAATCACTTCCCTGCAGCGGAGGTTGTAACGCTCGCCGTCGCGTTGTTGTTGGTGCCGGATTCGCTGTCGAGCAACATGGCGAGCGGCTTCGGCGTCACGAGCAAAATGGTTCACTACGAAAGAAGAGGGAGCAGGATCCAGAAGAAGCATGGCGTCCAGCATGGTCAAGGCTTCGCGACCGTGCACCAAATGGAACGGAGTGAAGCGTGTCGTTTCGTGTAGAGCAGTGTTGTAAGCGAACGTGATGTAAGGCAGTATCCGGTCCCAGTTCCCATGGTCATCGTCTACATACATCGAAATCATGTCGGCAATTGTCTTGTTAAGCCGCTCAGTCAGTCCGTTTGTTTGCGGATGGTAAGCTGTAGTCCTTCGATGGCTGGTGCCACTGAGTCGAAGTACCTCGCTCGTAAGTGCCGACATGAAGGCGGTACCCCTGTCAGTTAATACGACTGTAGGGGCTCCGTGACGAAGCACAATATTGTGAATGAAGAGATGTGCAACTTCGGCTGCGGTACCACGGGGAAGGGCCTTGGTCTCACAGTAGCGGCTAAGATAGTCAGTGGCAACAGCAATATACCGGTTACCCATGGAAGACGCCGGAAATGGGCCGAGTAAGTCCATGCCGACCTGTTGAAATGGGAGGCGTGGGGGATCGATCGGCTGCAGGAGCCCGGCTGGTTTAGTCGGCGGCGTCTTCCGGCACTGGCACTCACGACAGGTTCGGACGTAGCGGTGGACAACCGCAGCAAGCCTGGGCCAGTAGTGCTTGTGACGTATGCGCGCCAACGTGCGGGAAAACCCGAGGTGGCCCGAAGGAAGGTCGTCGTGGCACGCACGCAGAACTTCGTCACGAAGCGCTGTAGGTACGGCAAGCAGATAGGCAGTGTCCGTTGGGCCATAATTCTTTTTATAGAGGACACCATCGCGCAAGGAAAACGATGACAGCCCGCGCTTGAAGATTCGAGGAGGAGATGGAGCCGTGCCTTCGAGATACTCGATGAGAGGAAGCAGTTCGGCGTCGGCCCTTTGTTGGTGGGCAAGGGTGGACGCGGTGACAGCACCGAGAAAAGCGGAATCATCGTCGGACTCGCCCGTGGGGCAGGGAATAGGGGCCCAGGATAGACAGTCAGCATCGCTGTGTTTCTGGCCGGACTTGTACACGATGGTGACATCAAATTCTTGTAGCCGAAGGCTCCATCGAGCAAGCTGCCCCGAGGGATCTTTCAGATTTGCCAGCCAACACAGTGAATGATGATCGCTCACAACCCGAAATGGGCGGCCATACAGGTACAGACGAAATTTCGTAACGGCCCACACCACAGCCAGACATTCCTTCTCCGTGGTAGAATAGTTGACTTCGGAACGGGACAAAGTGCAACTGGCGTAAGCAATCACGCGTTCTAGACCATCCTGCCACTGAACAAGGACCGCACCGAGACCAACGTTACTGGCATCAGTATGTAGTTCCGTGTCGGCTTCCTCGTCGAAGTGGCCAAGCACAGGCGTACATTGGAGACGGGACTTGAGTTCCGTGAAGGCTCTTTCCTGGTCCTGCCCCCACAAGAAGGGTTCAGCGTCTTTCATCAGGCGGGTCAGAGGCTCAGCTAGCTTGGAGAAATTATGAACGAACCGGCGATAGTACGCGCAGAAGCCCAAGAAACGACGCAGGCTCCGTTTGTCTGTGGGCTTGGGGAAGGCAGCTATGGCGGCCGTCTTTTAGGGGTCTGGACTAACGCCTCGAGCACTGACAATGTGACCAAGAAACTTCAGCTGATGAAACGCGAAGTGACATTTCTCTGGCTTGAGAGAGAGACCAGCGGAACGTATGGCCTCGAAAACAGCACGCAAATGTTTCAGGTGCTCATCGAACGTGTCGGAGAAGATCACGACATCGTCGAGATATACGAGGCACGACTGCCACTTCGGTCCAGATAGCACGGTGTCCATCATTCGTTGGAATGTGGCAGGGGCCGAGCCCAAGCCAAAAGGGAGCACCTTAAACTCGTATAAACCATCAGGGGTAATAAAGGCCGTCTTCTCTCGGTCGCGTTCGTCGACCTCTATTTGCCAATACCCACTGCGGAGGTCAAGAGACGAAAAATAGGTGGCATAGCGCAGGCGGTCTAGAGAGTCATCAATTCGTGGCAGAGGGTACACATCCTTTTTCGTGACATTATTGAGGCGCCTGTAATCCACGCAGAACCTGAGGGTGCCATCTTTCTTCATGACGAGGACAACAGGTGATGCCCAGGGGCTCGTGGACGGTTGTATGACGTCGTCCTGGAGCATCTGTGTAACTTGGCGGCGGATGGCGTCACGTTCTTTTGAAGATACCCGATAAGGGCGCTGACATATTGGTCTTTGGTCAGCAGCAACGATAATTCGGTGCTTTGTAAGCGGCGTCTGTCGCACCTTGGAAGTTGAGGCAAAACAATCGCGGAAGGAATAGATGAGGTTTTCTACGCAGCGTTTCTGACTGGCCAAGAGGTGCGGGTTGACGTCGGTCGGGATGGCTGTAGCTGTCGCCTCGTCGTGGTCTGGCGTCGTGGACAAAGAACACTGCCTGGTATACCCTCCGAGCTCGTCAAAATAAGCGACGACCTCTGTTTTCGTGAGATGTTACGGTTCACGGGTAAAGTTTGTAACTAAGATGTCGGTGCGACCGTTGATAAGGTCTACTAGGCCTCGAGCTACACAAACTTGCCGAGCGAGTAGCAGCAACATGTTCGCTTCAGCGATGCCAAGGGTACGGGTGCTGCCATTACACTCGACTGTGACGAACTTGCTGGCTCGCGGAGGGATCGTTACATGGTCGTCACATAGGCGCAACATTACTCTGCAGGGCTCACTGTGGGTGTCAACGGCTCGCTGGGCAGAAAAAGATACCATGAGTTCCCGAAGGTCGATGACCGCACCATACTCTTGAAGAAAATCCATGCCCAGAATGAGTTCTTTAGAACAGTCACGTAAGTGAAAGTGAAAGTAAGAGGATTCTGGTGTGGGCTAGTTGGTTCATGCTTAATAAACAGATTCACAACAGCGCTACGGAACAAGGACACAAGGAACACGAAAAACACAGGACGGGCGCTGTAAAGTAAGACCTCGGATCTGGATGCGGCAGGTGCAGGCGCCGATCGGCGTCACTACGTGGCCACTGGCGGTACGAATCACGGGTCCACACCAAGGCGTCAGAACCTTACGGAGAGTCGTGGCGAGTTGACTGCTCATCACAGAAAAATCAGCGCCGGTATCGACGAGTGCGGTCACTTGATAACTGTCGGCGGTTACAAAAATTTCAGATGAAACTAATCGTTCACAGCACGTCAGTGAGGTCGTCGGAGAGGTCATCGGATCGGGTTGCCACCCCCCGGCCAGTAGCGCCGAATCGTCGGGTGGAGGCTGTTGACTCTGTGCAGTGGCGGCGGCTCTACCCCCGGAGGACGCCGTCTTCAGTTTTCCCGGCGAGGGGACGTGCGTCTGAACTGACCAGAGGTTGAGGGCCGACTGGGCGAAGCAAAGTGCCTCGGGGATGGCAATCGCGACTGGCGCTGCTGCGAGGCCGGGGGCAGCACGTGAGCAGCGAGGTACTCGTCGATGTCCTGCGGTCTTTCACCATAGCAAGGTCGAGGCGCGTCGAGCGGGAATCCTCTCAAACCCATACGCCGGTACGGGCAATGCCGCAGAATATGGCCAGGCTCCCCGCAGTGGTAGCAGAGCGGGCGGTCGTTGGGCGTGCGCCACACGTGCGCTTTGCTGATAGGAGGGCGCAGGTTCTGCTGCTGCTCGGCGGGGCGCAGGTAACGGTGGGATGGTCGAGGTCCGGCAACGGGGCAAAACTCTTGCGGCATGGGGGCAGGTCGGCGCAGGGCATCGCTGTAGGACATCACGTGTGGCTCCGGTAGTGGTGCTGGTGGTGCCTGCACCGCTCGCTGCATTTCGTCTCGGATGACGTCCCTGTAGAAAGTATGCTTGCCAGCGGAGCGTCCATGCGGAGGTGTCGCAGTTCTTCGCGGACAACGCTCCGTACAAGCTCTCGCAGCGCCTCATCCCCGGGGCCTGGCAAGGGCGCGAAGTATTGAGTGGCCGCTACATTTGCCTGACGGCCGTATTGGGCGCTCCGTTCCAGCAACGAACGTTCTATGCCGTAGCTTCCTTGGCAAAGGCGGCGACGGTTAGCGGAGGGTCGCACATGAGGCCAGCAGACAGCTGCTCCTTCACCCCACGCATAAGGTGCCGCACCTTTGTAGCTTCTGGCATGGTAGGGTCGGCCCGATTGAAGAGGCATGTCATGTCCTCTATAAACATGGCCACGCTCTCGTTAGACTGCTGTGACCTGGAGCGAAGGGCAATTTCAGCGTTTTCCTTCCGTTGGCTCGAGCTGAATGTGGCAAGCAACTCACGGCGAAAAGCTGCGCAGTTGGAAAACGACGCTTCGTGGTTCTCAAACCACGTTTTCGCCGAGTCGAGCAGTGCGAAATATACATTCAGCAGCTTCCGCTCGTCGTCCCACTGGTTGAATGCGGCCACACGGTCAAAATTGGCCAACCAGTCTTCTACATCCTCCAACCGGTCGCCGTGGAAGGATGGTGGGGGCCGAGGGGCGAGAAGGACGCACGGCGGGGCACTGCCAGAGGACTGACCTGTCTGGCTGCCAGTGGTGGATGTCATAGCTCTCACAGGCCTTGTCGGTAGCTCAAACTCGGGTTCAAGGCCTCGCAGGCGACGGCTCGTTTTGTGGACGGGTGTGGCGTACGCGGGTCAGGGAGAAGCGTCACGGCTGTCGTCGGGGTCAGCGTACATGGGATGGTACCCAGCACAGCTCCACCAAATGTCACCGACAAACACAGCCGAAAAGCGGGAAGCAGAGCGTTTCCTAGGACGAAGCCCGCCGAACCGCCGAGCTCATGCAGAACAAAGACGACGCTCGGCCACGCGCTGGGAGCCAAGGTTCGGCCACCAGGTGGCGCCGGCAGAGTGCCAGCAGTGTGGCAATATGAATTATTGTTCAGTGTAAGGCCACATTCTCACGCCGGTTTCTCCCTTGCTCCGTCGCCTCCGTCACGCCGGGAGCCGACGGAGGGGGCTGGTTTTGGACCGTTTTCCCCCCCAAATCGGGTGGCCGGTGCCGCCGGGTCCTGCTCTACGATTCCGTCAAGCGGCGTCGACGGAGCCCCGCCCTACGAAAAACGTACCAGTTATAGCGCGAGCTCGCCTCACATCACCCGCGGCTTGCTTGCTGCGACCAAGAGATGGCGCTGGCGAGCATCGGCGGCGGCAGCGGCGATGCGCGGGTGCGTGGGCAGGGAGAAAATAAAAAAAGCCTGCTCACTTTTGTACTCTCCGTCGGGAGATGCACGCGTCTTGCGAGTCTTGCGCCCTGAAAAGCACCCGCTGTCGAGGAACAGAGAGCAGATGACAGTTTTATTTCATATGGCAATATACGAGGTGTTCGAGCCAAAACGGGTCTCCGAATGAGCATTGTGTTTGCACTAGGCATGGGATATACGATAAATGATTTGTTTGTTTTTTTTTTCGGGAGGGTACCGAAGTGGGGGACGAAAAGACTGCTGCCGGGTTTAAAGCGAAGTGAAGGGGATGGCTGATGCAAAGGGGAACCATCCAGGTGAAGAAAGGGGTAACTGCGGAGATAACGAAAAGGGCAGAAAAAATCAAAATTGCGTTCACCCGTTGCTAGCTCTTCAGGCCCCACTGTTTTTATTAGCCGTTTAAATTGTTTTGCTAGCTCACTTCTTGAATGGTTGTATAAAGACCAATCTCTCAAGCCATTGATAACAAAGTTCATTACCACCCTACATATGTTCAATTTCGTGCATATTGGCCTGAATACAGTGACTGCAGCACTCATTTCTGCAGCGACTTTAAAAGTAGCTTGCTATACTCATATATATTTGTTTTGGTGCTGTACGCGTGGTGTTTCGCTGCGAAAACAGGGGAGTTCCGTAGAGTTAATAAACTAACTTCAAACTTTTTCCACCGCTTGCGAGATCGCATCGTTTTTTTTTTCTCCGATAAGAGCCCAGTGAACCGAAGCGCAAGCAGACAACAGACGACTTTCACGGCTACTTCGGCGTGTCCTACAGACACCACCGAGCAGCGTTTCTTTCTTTTTTTCGAGCGGAAGACAGCACAGACGGACAGAGCGGAAGACAGGCACAGACGTAGAGTCACATGGGAGCAGCGAGTGCCCGCCCAAACTGGTTTGCTGGTGTCCGGCGCCTCTTTCGATTAGACCACAAATCCGTTCTGTTGTGGCTGTGGTTCCCGGCTCCGTCGCCGCCGCGCCGGAGAGGAGGCGCTCGCTGCTCCCACGTGACTCTACGTCAGTGCCTTTTTTTTTCTTCGTCGCGAAAAAAAAAACGCTGCTCGGCGGTGTCCGAAGGACATGCCGAAGTAGCGGTGAAAGTCGTCTGTCGTCTGCTTGCGCTTTGGTTCGCTTGGCTCTTACCGCCGAAAAAAAACGATGCGATCTCGCAAGCGGTGGAAAAAGTTTGAAGTTAGTTTACTAACTATACGCAACTCCCCTCTTTTTGCAGCGAAACACCACGCGTACAGCAGCAAAACAAATATATATGAGTATAGCAAGCTACTTTTAAAGTCGCTGCAGACATGAGTGCTGCAGTCATAGTATTCAGGCGAATATGCACGAAATTGAACATATGTATGGTGGTAATGAACTCTGTTACCAATGGCTTGAGACATTGGTCTTTATACAACCATTCAAGAATTAAACTAGCAAAACTATTTAAACGGCTAAAAAAAACAATGAGGCCTCAAGAGCTAGCAACGGGTGAACGGAATATTGTTTCTTTCTGCTCTTTTTGTTATCTCCGCAGTTACCCCTCTCTCCTTTCTTCACCTGGATGGTTCCCCTATGCATCAGCCATCCCCTTCACTTCGCTTTAAACCTGGCAACAGTCTTTTCGTCCCCCACTTCATTACCCTCCCGAACTCCCTCTGTTCGTCATGGCCCACGGGCCGTGTTTTTTTTTTTAAAGATTTTTTCTACCTTATGACTCGCCTCTGAACTGTGCAGCCACATGTTGAGCCACCGTTTCAACCTCCCAGGCTTTTCCTGATTTGGGGTGTCTTGGGCTTGCGAGCTTCTCGTAGCATGCAAGCGGAGTGCTGCAGTCGGCGCTGTTTGTGAACAGGCTTTTCCTTCGGGGCTAAATGTGAACGAGTGTGTTGACCCGGCGTGCCGTTTTCTGTATTTCTCTGTGCGTGGAGTGAACCTCAGTTGTTAGCTACAGTGCGGCTGGCTGGTGTTCGGTGATAGTGCCAAAGCTCTGAAGTCGGAACATCAGCGGTTCAAAAAAAAAAAACGGGCGTGCGCAGAGACGCCACAGGACAGAACGAATACCGCTAGCGGTATTCAGGCAACAAACACGGCAAGGCTATTTCGTGTCAAAAAAAAAACGATTGCTTTCCAAAAAAAAAAAAAACATGGACGTCAGGAAGTTCTCTTGGAAAAGGTATT